>NC_050102.1:15802311-16440042 GCF_902167145.1 Zea mays
CTGCCGCCCCATCGAGCCACCCAAGCCTGCGTTGTCGGTCCACTTGTGCCTTGCTCCTTTAGCTTGCGCATTGTCGCCGCCCAGGCAGCAAGCCACCCAGTGCCTGCACGCCAGCAAGTCGCTCGATGCCCTATCTCCCTTAATCCCTCATAGCCCCTATCTGTTAGCCATGCAGGACTACATTGCGGGATGCTAGCAGGATCCAGTAGGGGCAAGAGAACTGTGGTGAAGCTAACACTAAAGAGTGGCACCAACAATGAAGAAGCTAGGAATGTCGGGTATCTCGGTTTAACCCGACTCCGATTTTTTTGGTACCCGAAAAATTGTGTATCAAGTAATATCGGGTGGAGTTCGGGTTTAGCCGTTGGATATCCGAAATTTTAGAAACGCGAACAACCCAACTCGATTTTTTGGGTATACCTGAACGCCTAGCTCTAATGACTGGATGGAGCAGGAGGAAGCTAGAGGTCGGAGGCAGGAGGATGTGGCTGTTGGGTGGTGACCGATTTGGTGAGGGTGTGAGGCCTGTGCAGTGGCAGTTGATGGAGGATGAAGGATTGAAGGGTGTCAGAAAATGAGAAAAATGGCCAGGGAACATGAACCTATTCTAGTTAGATGGACCATGCTCCACCCATTTCTGGGTAGCCTGGGGCCTTAATCCTCCCATGAGCGCCAAGAAAAATGAAAAAAGGATCTAGAGAAGATACAAGTCTATTCTAGTTAGGGCTTGTTCGTTTCACCGTTAAACCATGTGGATTGAATGGTATTGAGTCGGTTTAAATCCATAACAAGTCAAAATACATCTCAATCCATTCAAATACACTCCAATCCACATGGAATTGAAATAACCGAACAAGGCCTTAGATGGGTCAGATTCCGAGCCATGGTTCGGATGACAATGACACCGCCGAACGCCCCTCCCCTAACTATGGCGACAACTTTGTACACGATTTGTGTTCATCGTTTTCCCCTACAACAGCTACAATGTTAGCGTTTTGTATAGCGAACCACCACATTTGAAGCTGCGGCTGCTGGCCCCCTAGTCTTGATTTATGTGTGTAGCTTTGTTTGTTAGTTGGAAAAAATGATAATTGATGATGAATATGCATGAAAAATGATATTTATGGTTATAGTGGGATATAAGGGGGAGAATTTAGGAGAAACCGTTGTAGAGGATGGTGATATAGAGAAGATATTGCTGACGTGGCGTGATAGTAGGATATATGCAGAGAAATATAGATGAAACTGTCGAAGAGAGTCTAAGATGCCAGAACTCGTCTAACTTTATTTTATCTAAGCGTAGTTCTTAATTTCGAGCGATTAACTATAGTTAAGTTACGACGTCTTATGCAGGAAACAAAATAGGTCCTAAATCTACCCCGAGAAAGATCGCCATCCTAACATTACAATTACTAGGATACCTTAGCCTCAGCAAGGAATAAGGATCAATTAATTGATCGTTGCTGGAAAGTCAGCCCTAATTTCTTCTATTTTTTTTCTTACAGAACTTATTTCTGATCGTGACATTTGTAGTTCTAGGTTCAACTTCGCTTTGGTAACCTAACAATTTCTACGTGCTAGCCATATCTGGTGACTTCTATAGCTTCTGGAGATCCGGATACACAGTCTGCGGATTCACATGAGCAAACGAACAGCTGGAGGCTAACCCATGCTCGTATACTTATTAGGCTGTCCAGATCGTGCAAAACTAGAGAACTGCTGGAGACCGCTCACACACTGAATACGCGTTTATACGTCAGGGAGCGGACAAGCGCGAGGAGAGAAAAAACTATCACATCACAAAATGAAAACGGGTCAAAGTAACCATGGGCTTGCTGCCCTCGCCGCCGCGCAAAAAACACCCCGCGGGCCGTGTCCCCACCCGTACCCGAATTCCATTTCTTCCTCCCCTTTTTCCTTTCCACGCCTTCCCACCACTCCCAGACAGACCCCCTTTCCCCTCCCTCCTCGGCCTCCTCGACCACTCCGACGCCCACAGCGCCTCCGGCGAGCTCCACCTCTCCACCGGCGGCAGCGAGGGGCGAGGGGGCTAATACTGTAGGCGGAGGAGGAGCCGAGCCGATGGGGCAGCAGTCGCTGATCTACGCGTTCGTGGCGCGGGGCACCGTGGTGCTGGCCGAGTACACCGAGTTCACCGGCAACTTCACCACCATCGCCGCCCAGTGCCTGCAGAAGCTCCCCGCCAGCAACAACAAGTTCACCTACAACTGCGACGGCCACACCTTCAACTACCTCGTCGAGGACGGATTCAGTGAGTAGCTTCCCCCCCTCCCCATCCCTTCCGTCGCTCCGGCTCCGATCCGCGCTGTACCGCCTGGATCCGCGCAGCCGCGGCCTCGAATCGGGGCTCGCCTCGCTTGGATCTCGCGGGGTTCGCCTCGATCCGCCTCGTTGGGGTCTCAGGTTCTGCCGTATCGAGGTGTTGTTAGGTGGGGTTAGGTTCGACGGTTGCTTCGAGCCTAATCTGAGCGAAGCTGGCTGTGGCTTTACGCTCATCGATCGGAGCAGCTGTTTGGACTCCACCTTGAGTTGAGATGAGATGTGTGTTTTCCGGGAGGGTCGGGAGTTGCTTTAATAAATGGCTATTTATAGGGGGGGGGGGGGGCGCTCGGATGTTTTTTATTTCCACCTATATCGTTTGCTGAGAATGATGCGTTATGGATACAGCTTCGACTTCGAGGTGTCTCGACCGTCCTTGACTCAGGGAACCTTATCACAGATTCATGTGTCTCAACTGGCATATATCTGTCGGATGGAACCACGTGGGATATATTTCTCCTGTTTCTAGCCATTGCAAGTGGTCGCCACTTTGCCGATTCTACTGGTGCCATGCCAGTTGATTCCATAGTTGTGTAGCTCAATTCTGCTTTCATTTGGTACTCTTTTATGATATAAGAGGTTCCAGCATATTATAGTATCATGTGATGATGAATGATGTACAAGTTCCTCGTGCCTGATATAAGTTAGGCATCCATTTCAATAGATCGTGTTGTTCTAGATCAAATATACCGAGTTATTATGCAAGAGAAGTATGCTGCAAGTAACACTGTATGGCTGCATAATGGAGGGTTTGCATTGCCGTCATGACCTGTGAGTTAGCCAGTTAGATGTGAATCTTTATAGTACTTTGACTGAATAATGTCTCTGCATGTATCTGACAGCCTCAATATGGCTGTCCAAATATAGAACGTTCATTACTTTCTTTTTCTTGAAGTCATCTTTGGTTAACATTAAGCAAATATGACTATTTGTTTTTACTTATTTATCCCTTGTGAAACTTCTTAGTTTAACATGAAACATTGGCTAATATATTTGTGCTTTGATGCTTACTTTATCAATCAACCAATGTTCTAGAACATCTAAATGATAAATATTGTTTGCTTTTCTACAGCGTACTGTGTAGTTGCTGTTGAATCAGTCGGGCGACAAATCCCCATAGCTTTCCTGGACAGAGTTAAGGAAGACTTCACCAAAAAGTATGGAGGCGGGAAAGCAGCTACTGCTGCAGCGAACAGCTTGAAGAGGGAGTTTGGGTCTGTCCTCTTTGTTTGTTTTATATAATCTTTGATAAATCATTAAGCTCCCTTGACTTTGTTGACTAACGTCTATTTGTTTTACTATTAAAGACCAAAGCTTAAAGAGCACATGCAGTACTGTGTGGACCACCCTGAGGAGGTTAGCAAGCTTGCCAAGGTGAAGGCCCAAGTCTCCGAAGTCAAAGGAGTTATGATGGAAAACATTGAGAAGGTACTATATTTAATAATCTGAAAAATACACATATCTGCATTATAATGAAAAAGACAGTGCACCTCAAACATTATTCCTGATTCCTTATTACTATTTTAATGTTCAGGTTCTTGACCGTGGTGAGAAGATTGAGCTGCTAGTTGACAAAACTGAAAATCTGCGTTCTCAGGTAAAGGATTCTTTTAGGATGTACACATTAGCAATTTAATTTTGCATGTGTGTAGATCCAGTAAAGCAAAGATGAACTCATTTTATCTATAGAATATATAACTCTACGTAGCATTTAGGGAAAATTGGTGATAAAAGTTAGCATAGGTCTTTCACCCTGAGAAGAAAACATGTCTATAGCTTCTTGACCCTTAACATTAAGTGTACAATGAATTTGACTCGGTATGTTGTAGAAGCCTGAATGCCTGATGCATGTGCTACTCAACCCACCTAAAGTGCCAGTGACCTTGTTCGTTGAAATGTCATTATCACGTAGTAGGATTGCATCATTTGTTAAATAATTCTCACTAGAGCAAGTATCAGGTGTTGCTTTATAAATTAAAAGTGGAAGCATGATGATTTGATTAAATTAACTGGTCGGAACAGCATGCTGCGAAAACGCTGTCTTGAATGTCAACAGATCCTGTAGTCTGGACTAACATTTTTTTTGTCAGACAACTAGCAAGCCATCATGTTTGTAGGAACACTGCTGTGCTTGTAAGGTGAAGCGGCTTATGTTAGATGACTATCATGCTGTTAGCAGAAAAACAAAACTAAATTATTATGCATATATAGTTGATCTCTGGTTGAACTGTCGACATGGAAAAATGGCATCGACATACCAATATAATTATTTCCACAGATTTGGTAGTTGACTAGCTGCTATGTTAATGGTTCTTTCTGTGTATTGGCATTAGCTGCACAGGCTGCTTGCTTGAGAATATATGTGGTTCCTATCATAGCATTGGTGAACCATGAAGCATAGTAACTTGGTAATCCTGTTAACCCATTTGTTACTGACCCTATAAATCTGTACCCTATAGTAATCTCGAGTTGCACATAGATATTTTAGATCCCAATGCCCCCAAATCTTTTACTACTGATGAGTGCGTGTTTATCCATTTGTCTCCTACAATGAGAACACCTGGCAGGTATCCAATGCCGAGAAATAGGGGAAGTAATAACAATAAGAAAGAAAGCAGCTTCTTTATGCAATCTAGGATCAATGGAAGCAAGCCAATCGGCGTACACGTAACTTGTGAAAATTTAAAAAAAACCCGGTTTGCAGGCACAGGATTTCAGACAGCAGGGCACCAACGTGCGGCGAAAGATGTGGCTCCAAAACATGAAGATCAAGCTGATCGTCCTGGGCATCATCATCGCGCTGATCCTCATCATCATCCTGTCGGTGTGCCACGGCTTCAAGTGCGGCAGCAAGTGAGGGGGGGGGGGGGGGGGGGGGCGTGACTTACAGATGGCTGGTGTGCCCTGGCACCGGCGAGGAGAAAGACCATGGGGAGTTTTGCTCTTTTTTGGTCGTCGTGTTGTTGAGTCCTGGCGCTGATTATTCTTGGTGATCGTCAGAGGGAGTTATTCCTGATGTCGGTGTTGATTGCTGTTGGTTGGGAAGTGACGGTGAACCGGGGGGAGGGGGGAGGGGTTGTGTCGTGTAATTTTGGATGCTACTGTTGTGCATGTATAGCTTGTGTGCTACCCTGTTCCATGCTGTTTGTTACTCCTATGCCAGTAGATGTTACGTACTACTACTTTTGATCCCCAGCTTGCTGGCAACTCTTGGATAATGGTCGTTCTCCACTTACCGTTTCAGTTCTTCACTTACCGTTTCGAGAATAAACTGAATGTGCCTTGATCACCTACTAGTCAATTCTGGAGGCCGCCGGGTCGTGTGTCTATTTTCTGCTTCTGACCCTGGGGGTGGGGTGTATGCGGTTCTGCAAAGGCGGCACCTGCCACTTTGAATCAGGATCTGCAGGGACATCAGGTTGGTGCGATCTCGATGTGTATAGTCGCCTCGCACACGGTACGTCACCAATAAAAATACTAGGAAGTTTTTGATGGGGCGGTGGCCTTTGGCCATCCGTGGTTTCGAACAGCGACATTGGTTGTGGACTTGTGGCTGAGCATTACCCATGAGTCCATGACCAAGAATTACCGTATGTTGGATTACAGAAGCCTTGGGTGACAGGGATTAGTTGTCTTTAAGCCTTGGGTGGTAGGGATTAGGTGTCTTTAGTAGATTGTGTAATATAGACTATTTATAATGTAGATTACACTGTTTCCTGAATAAAAGATGTGATAACTGCTATTGCAGGGACGAGCCCAGCTGTACGGACATAACCTAGATCGGAGCGGGATTTGGCAGGCGTGGCTGCCGGCTGCGTTCGCTCCGCTATATACGACTCCTATCTGGCAAGGTCCAACTGGCCGCGCCACCTGCCACCTACTCCTGGGGATGCTACGGCGAAGACCTGCAGCGAGCTCTGGCCAGACTGCACCTCGGTGGCCACGCTGAGCCAGCACCAGCAGCCTTTGACCGCACGGCAGCCTGTGCGTTGTGCGAGCCATGCGTGCGCCAGGGAGTAATTTCCCGACACAAATTCGCCCGGTGAAATTTTCCGTTCCCGGAAAAGTCCAGGAAATTCCTTTTTTGTCCGATTTCGGTAAATTCCGTTTTAAATTTTTAAAATTCGATTTTTTAAATAAATTCAGGAAAAACATGATAAAACTAGATTTTTTTCACATATAAATTGAAGAGCATTTATGGATTGTTTGTTTGAGATTATAATCTACTTAGATTATATATATAATCTAACTTGTTTTGAACCGTTAGTTCTAAATAAGAACATGTGTTGTTTCATTGCAGGATTATATAATCTAGCCTATTTTATATAGATTATATGATCTGGATTATATAATCCTATTAGAGATGTTTGTTTACACAAATTATTAGTGGATAAAAAGCCAAACAATAATATAAAATAAGCACCTAATGACCTGCTTATGAATCATCATAATCTAGTTACCGAGTGTCGTGAAAAAGATCCCCAGTCCCCTGGGGCCCATCGATCAGGGAGAGCGCACGAGGGAAGGACCTCTAGCTGCGAGGGGCCACCCGTCAGTGAGGAGGCAAGGGAATCATGTATCCTACCCTAATGTATTTAAAACGGATTCAGAATCGGAATCGAATAGTTAGAAACGGGACGGATACGGATACAGCGACCTGATATTTATCCGGGCGGATAAGTGACGGATACGGATATTATTTGATCGGATATCGGATACTTGACGGATAATGCATTAATTAGTTATCATAAAATATTCTTGTTCGACCACGAAATTGCAAGTAAATTAATACTAATAAACATTTAATAGAAGATAATCTCAAGTCCCCACATAAAAATGGTAAAGTGAAGTATTGATTATGTTGAAACTTGGATACTTAGAGTGATTTCACGTGTAGCTCACGCAATAAGTGGAAATAAAATAGAAGAAACGTTGACATCCTGTGGATTTTATGGTCCCATTATTTTTATGACTATATGTAGCCATATGTTGTACCTTCGTATAATTTTATAGATTTTTGAGGCTATTTGTACATTATTAATTTCTTTCTACATAAAATCATCAAAATATAATTAAAATTCATAAATACACTAGTTTTGACCCAAAATTGCAAAAAGCTTACCAAAACAAATAAACATTCTATTCAAATAAAACCTCAAGTCGCCACATGAAAATGATAAGTGAAATATTAATTATGTTGAAACTGCGATACATAAAATAATTTCACGTGTAACTCACGCAATAAGTGGGAGTGAAATGGAAGAAACACCAACATCTTGTGGATTTTATAGTCCAAATGTTTTTGAGAACTATATGTGGATATATGTTGTGTCCCCGTAAAAATTTATGAATTTTTTTAGGCTATTTGTGGTATTATTAATTTCTTGTTGTAGAAAATCATCAAAATACAATTAAATTCATAAAAATATTGTAGCGTCGATCGGAAATTGCAAATAAGTTACCAATATTAATAAATAGTTTATAAAAAGATAATCCTAAATTCCCACATGGAGATAATCTTAAGTCCCCACATAAAAATGATAAAGTCTATTATTTTGATATAAATTTAGACATTATTTCAATGATTTTGGCCTAAAGATATGTTTAAACAAAAATGTGTTGTACTACAAAGTTATAGATCTCTTCGAGCTCTACAATTTTCATATAAACTTTATCTTCATCTGATTTCATATGTAAAAGTTATGATTTTATATCTATATTATTATGCAGGAAAAGGAAAAATGGGTACCCGTATCCGACCCGAATATCTGGGTATTTACCGGGTAGTACCCGCTCCGTATCCGACCCGAATCCAAAGCTGTACTATCCGGGTATTACCTGTATCCGTCCCGAATATAAAAATACTCGTACCCGTATCCGAAAAATGGTCCCAAATTAGTACCCGTATCCGGTACCCGTTTCGGGTACCCTGCCCGTTTTCACCCCTAACTTTTAGGCATCTCCTATTCACCCCCTATAGGAGACTCTCGTATAGCTACCAGAATCTTGAGCATGTGTGCGTTACTCTGTCGGAGTGCTGTCAAGAGTTGTAAACAACCATGGTTCTACTGTAACCCACCATCGACATAATGGGAGACTCAGTCCGTCACCTGGTACAAACCTGAGCAACCGGAGGAAAGGAGTTGAAATAGACTCCAAGCTAGGTTGGCTAATTCTAACTTGGATGTAGGCAAGCATTCAGGTATGGCTGAACCACAGGAAAAAAGCATGTCTTTGTATCTTGTTCTGATTCTTGTTTTCTTTGCTATTTGCACTTCTGCTCTCATCTTGGTGTCAGCTATTTGTAAAGTGCGGGATATTGTGAGACAGATACTGGCATTCCGTTGCGATTTACTTGAGCTGATTTCCATTCCGCTTACAATCAGCGCTTAGGGTAGAATAAGAAAGTTCTTGTTTTCTATATATTTTTTTGTCTATTCACCCCCTTTAGGTGACATCCAGATCCATGTTCCCATTGAAGGGAATTTACACTTATCTAGGCCCCAGTCCTAGTTCCCCCAGTCGACAAGGAACCTCTACTGCTCTACATCGTGGCAACTGACCAAGTGGTCTGCTTCGTGCTCATGGTATAACGATAGGATGATTCATGAGCGAGATCCTGATTGGTGCTAAGATCCGCTACCCTCAAATACAAAAACTCCTTTACGCCATCCTCATAATCAAGCGAAAACTCATGAACTATTTTGAATCGCACCTTGTGACTGGTCACCTCATTCCCCTTAGGCGAGGTCATCCAAAACCCAGAGGCCACCAGGAGTATCGCAAAGTGGGCCCTTGAGTTGATGGGACACAATGTTGCATATGCCCCCTAGACGATAATCAAGTCATAGGCCCTCGTCGAGGAAAGCTATGTTGAACCGTTAGTTCTAAATAAGAGCATGTGTTGTTTCATTGCAGGATTATATAATCTAGCCTATTTTATATAGATTATATGATTCGGATTATATAATTCTATTAGAGATGTTTGTTTACACAAATTATTAGTGGATAAAAAGCCAAACAAAAATATAAAACAAGCATCTAATGACCTGCTTATGAATTATCTCAATCTAGTTACCGAGTGTTGTGGAAAAGATCCCCAGTCCCCTGGGGCCCATCGATCAGGGAGAGCGCACGAGGGAAGGACCTCCAGCTGCCAGGGCCACCAGTCAGTGATGAGGCAAGGGAATTGTGTACCCAGAAAAACACCCCCCGAATAAATCCCTAGGCACTGAGCCTGGGGTTGGACGTAGCGGAGTGACAGAGGGGGGGGGGCAGAAGGAAACCACTCGAGTGGGTTCGTCGCCTGGCCTGAGACTTCTGATCCACCGTAAGTGGCTGGACGCATTAATTGCGATTGACACCAGGTCGCAGTAGAGAGTCGGTCTACCCCCCACTTATGACCTGCGTAGCCCCTCGGCTTACAGTGCACTCATGACCTGCGCAGTTGTCTAGTCATCGTCGCACTCATGATCTACGAGCCCCTCGGCCCACGGAGCACTCATGGTCTATCGAGCCTAGGCCTGAGAGCGTGAACCGTCCACAAAGTCTGCAACGTGACAAGCCACGCTGAGACCCAGAATGTGGAGGCCAGGGGTCGGCGTGGCGTAGAGATAGTAATGATGGTGCCAAGGACCATGTCGCCCACGCCAGCCGTCATAATGAGCACGGACAGAGATGACAAGGTGCATGTGGACAAACGACCTTGCCACGATAAGACACTCGGTTTTACCATGGAATAATGGCTCCTTCTCAAAGGAGCCACCGACCGTCGACCCTCGCCTTGGCCTATAAAAGGAGGAGGTCGACCATGAGGTCGGGGGTTGGACAGATGGACGAAGACAACCTGGTGTGACACAGACACACAAAGACGACCCAAGACAGAAGACACTCGAGTGAAGGCAACCGCACATGCCCGGAGAGACTTGGAGGCCGAATCCAAGGTTTAGCATAGGGCTCCAGTTCCGTAGTCTTTAGGGTCACTCCCACATAAGAGACTTGGGAGCCTTTCCTCTCTCTCTCACCCGATTGTAACCCCTACTATGAGCATCGAGCAATAGAGGTGCCGATAGAGCTGTCCAAGACTGGATGCATGGATTATGCCTGAACCAGTATAAACCTTGCGACGACCGAGCACACCGTCCGGAGCCCCGGACGCGCACATAGAAATTTACTTGTCGGAGCGAAGGTTCGAAACACCAACATCTAGATTATATAATCCACGCCAATAATCTATGTTGCTTGTTTGCCTCTTAAATTATTTAAACTGGATTATATAATCTAGAGGTTAAACAACCATGGCATAAGTTAGATTATATAATCAAACAGGCCCTTAGTCAGTAAAAAAACCAAACCTGTTAACCCACGCCCGCCTCATCTTGCACACCGACAAGAAATTGTGTTTAATCTCATCTTGAGTTCGATGGCTATTGTGTAACAAAAGGATATATATATATATATATGCTATTGGTAATGGAAGCCCAGGGCTTCCGATAGGTATGGGAAGCCCTAGCCAGGGTGTGGTCACGCGCGTGGTCAGGTCGGGCCAGTGGGGCGCGTGCGTCCGCGCGATTGTGGGGCACATTTATGCATGTGTAAACATGTGTTATGTTTTGCGTAAACCGAAGGTGCGCACGTGGTGGGGTCGAGTTGGGATGGACGAAGGTGGGCCAAACGTCGTGTTCGCTGGTCGGGTAGTTGGTTCCTACTCGTGTTTATGCTAGCATATTTAATGGTTCAGACTTGCATAACATGAGAGCGGCAACGAACCTTTCATTGGTTCATTCAGCTGGGTCCACACACCACCATGATTAGCGCGCCCACGAAGCTGGAAGTTACCGTATATATCGGAACAAAAGATATGGAGCCGATCTTGTGTGGGAGCTCAGGTGGATTTCAGTGTAAAACGTGAACCAAAACAACGTAAATGGGTATGAATTTTAGTGTAAATCATCGATCTATTTCATAACAAAAACATGTATAGAAATAAAAAAAATCTGATTTAAATGCTTTATTTTCTCCATAAATATAGGATCTCTCCAACATCCATGCATCAAGGCTCGTTATAGTGATGTTATATACTGATACTAATTATAATACACGGTGAAGTTATTTATGCACTACGGTAGACTGTGTAAAAAATCTGTTTTCTACTGCATGTGCACAAATTTAGGATGACAAGAATGTGAGTTGAAAAGGAAATGGATCGACATACGCGAGATTTATAGAATCATGGCAAATGACTTCATTTCTTAGAGCATTACTTTTTTTTCTAAATTTCTATTTTGTTGCGTATATGTGTGGGTCGTAAATATATCTTATACATATGGCATAAATGGTAGGAACCCAATACACACTGGATTAAGTAAAGGAGATAATGCATAAAATCAATAAATTGTTTGTGTAAAATGTGAATAGAAATATCATAAACATACAAATAAATGGAAGTGGAGCCATGAACTGAAATAGAGGTCGTAAAAACCTATTGACATTAGCATAAATATGTATACAAAATAGCATAAAAATAGGATTGTCCCCCTGTGGAACCGCCGCCTCGCATCTGGGATGCGCCACCACTTTGTGACTAGGGGAGGCTGTCGTCATCGCTCGCGCCTAGGAAAGTCCGCCATCGCCGCTCCCACCTTGGATGGCATCACAGTCGTACGCGCTCAGGAGTCGACCCTCGGGCGCGTGCATCCCGAGATCAGTCGCACCATCCGCTCCCACCTCGCCGTCATGCACACCTTAGGGGTGTCGTCGTTGCTCACGTGCCCCCGAGATCCACCGTCGCGACACCATAGCCGCTCCCACCTCACCACCATGTGCACCTCAAGGGGTCGCTGTTGTGTGCACCTCAGGGGACGCTGTCGCGCTCATGCCCTGCGGGATCTGCCGCCGCGACCGCTGCCACCTCGCCGTCGTGCGCACCTCATGGGGCCGCCACCGTGTGCGTGCCCTCAGGATCCGATGCCGCAACCGCTCCCACCTCGCCGTCGTGCGCGCCTCAAGGGGGCCATCGCTGCGCGCTGGCCTCAGGGATCCGCCGTCGCGCGCTTGCTCCAGGATCCGCCGCCGCGTGCGCTTCTCAGGGTGGGGGCGTAACTGTCAGCGTCGCTAAAACTGAACTCTAGCGATCTGGAGCTCCTTTTATAGACGCTTCAGACCTGGTGCGACTGAACCTGTTGACAACATCGGGTCAGGGCTTTCACCCAGCTATTGAAAGCCCAGGGATCCATATACATTATATATATATATGAAGATTCAGTTGATGTGATCTTTATGTGTACAAAAGATTCAAATTATGTTGTTAGGCGCCCCTATTAGTTTTCGATCATGATCGACTACACATGAACCTAACGGCCCCTATTAGTTTTCGATCATGATCGACTACACATGAACCTAACGGCTTAAACACTTACGGGGTTGGAACACACATAGATGATTGAATCTGGTACAAATGAGAGATTGTTGAATATATACAACTGTAATACATGAGAACACTAATGATCGTTTAGGGTAAAAACTCATTAGCAGGTGTTTATATATATATATGTATATATGGAGGAGTAGGCATATGCTAAAGAGAGAAAGATACATCTGATCCAAGCCACAGTCGCCACCTCTCTTCCTAGTGTTGCGAGCGTCCAAGACGGAGACGCCATATCTCTCGCTGCGCGCACGTGCTAGCATAGCGATGTTGTGTGTATATCTCTCGTTGCGCGCACGTGCTAGTATAGCGATGTTGTGTGTTTCATTCTCACACGTGTGGATACCATGAAGATGCTACTACTGTTGTTGCAAGTGTTGACCAGCACGAGTGGATATGTTGCTGCTGGTATGCGAGAACGTATGACCACTTCCACTATATCAACCTGCTCTTCTTCTGCAGCGCAAATATGGTAGTATTGTGTACACATTCTACTACAGCCTTAACATATGCAAAAACGATGTGGTTATTTGCATGAATATGCTAACAGATAGGCAAATCAAAAGCACAGGAAATCAAAAGCCTTAACATAGAAATCATATAGAAATTTCACATGAATTAGTTTATTTCCATAGAAAAAAACGCAGGAAACAGGAATTAAAATCCTTCGTTCCAAAAGGAGCTAGTCCCAGGGCCATACATCGCAAACAGATTTCACATCTCATCACAGGCCGGACAGATCACAAACAAAGCCTCTGGGAATTATATTGCCATCTTATCTCTTTACGTGTTCCTCTAGTATATCGCAAACTTGCAACATCCTCTTCCAATCAATACAACAAGGAAACAAACATGAAAAACAAAGAAGAAGAAGAATAAATACTACACACATGTGCAAAGCAAAGCAACCAGTGAAATTAACAAAGGAGCTCTTGCACATCTCTCTCTCTCTGCTCAAACTTTAATCCGGCGTACGTCTTTCGTGAGAGGGAAGCTTGACAGTGCTGTCTTTCGTTTGTGCCGTCATCAGTAGAGTACGTGGCCTTTTGTTTTCGGAAAAGCCAGTGTCTTTAATTCGTGCCGAAACCATCACAAATAGCAGTGCTTAGAACGTGACGTCCCGGCGCCAGACCCGCCCCCCCCCCCCCCCCCCCCCCCCCCCCCCCCCACACACACACACACACCAGGCCACCACCACCACAGATGAGAAGAGGGATCCAGCGCCAAGTGTTTGGGAAACTTCCATTCTTTGGGGGGCGGCCGGCGTGCACCGCTGCTGCCTACGCTCGGCCTGGTGAGCTTCCAGACTCTCCAGCTCCCCTGGAAGAACGCACGACTGAGCTGTGAGCCTTTGGGAAATAGGGGAAGGGGAAAGCGTTGCAATACAACACCATGCAACAAGTGTGTTGTTCAAGATTTTGCTTTTTAATTTGGGAGATGGTGTGCAATGAAGACAAACTGTGTAATCATCCTTTTTCAGTGACAGAATTTAAGTAGATATATCATGTTCTACACTCTACTTTTTTGCCTCAGTCTATCAGATTTTTAGCACTCTACTTTATCACCGTTGATTTAGTCTACAGTTTTACACTGATGATATGGTAGAGACAATTAGACCTTGTTTGGATGCATTTGCATCCACAGTTAGGTCTTATTTAGGTGCAGCTGTATCCATTTCAGTTCATGTGTGTGTGTGTGTTAGAGTGGATTAGGGTGGGACTGAGTTTGATTTTCACTCCAATCCACTTCAATAATACACGTGGACCTTAGGAGTTTATGGGGATCCTTGGAGGAACATGGCAAAAGAAGTACATATCATGTTCTTCTCATCTTCTACCATTTTGCCATTGGGTGTCAAAAGAGGATGTCAGGAGGCCCATGCAAGAGCATGAAAAATAGGGACTTGATTTGTAACATGACCAAATCTCAAGCTGCTATTGAGGCCGATTCTTTTTACATGTATTCAGCTTGAATTTAGTGAGACAAAAATGAACAGAAAGTTTTAGAGAGAGAGAGAGAGAGAGCATTCCATGTTAATTTGCACGCAAGAAAGAGAAGGTACCTGTTGTGGATTGGATCCGGTCCATTGGGCACCCTCCTCTTGCTGCTGCTCAAAGGATCATCACCACCCTTCAGCTCCTCCGCTGCCCTCCTCTGACCAGCCAACCTTCCACTGGCTCCGATCACCATCCTTCTACCACCCACCGCAGGCGCAGCCGCGCTAGCTGGCGATGGCGTCCTCGCGTCCCTCCCCACCACCAAAGACATCAGCACAAGGCCTCCAAGCAGGACGGCGGCCACGGCTGAGGCCGCCAATGCCTCCCTCGCAGACCAAGCTGGCCTGCTCATAATCCTATACTACCTCCAGTTTCTTTTTTGCACTACCGCCACCAGCCTCCTAGTCCTATGAGCTTCTCATGGTCATGGAGTGGTGCATGCAACTAGCCAAGTGCAAAGCCACCTCTCTCTGCGCTGCAGTCTGCACAATAATATGCTGTGGACAGGCTGTGTGCTTTCTTCACAGTTTCTTGTTGCTGCAGCAGGTTCTGATGTGCTTTTGAAGGGCCTAATGTTTTGCTGGGGGTCAGGGTAGAATCAAAGCAAAGCCTGCAGCCTTGCCTTTGTCCTTTGCCTTTTGAGTCCCCCCTCCCTCTTAGATCGATCTTTCAATGGTAGTAAAAGAGAATGACCAGGAGTTTCAGATGGCACACTGGCAGTGCTTTCTGGTCCTTGGTTTACCACTGCGCCTTGGTTATCCTTCAGGTACAACTAAGGTTAGAGGATAACCTAGATTACATGAAAGCAATCAACAGATGAGATGAGAGATGTGATCTTTGAGCAAATCTAGGAGTAGGCATGGCAGGTGAGGGATTGCACTGCACTGGCAAAGTGAGGTCCAAAAGCAGCATCGAAGTGACATGCACCACCAAGGAATGGAATGCACATGTTCAAAACAGGGATGCAAACTGCTTTTGTAATACGATGGGATTTATCAACCTTTTTTTTCTTCTTCTTTTTGGTGGAAAACAAAGCTTGTCTGAACAGAAGCAGAGCTGAGGCCGGAGAGAAAGTCCACACAATTTCCATGCTGTGGAAAGTGCCAAAGGAGTTTGTTATCCTTGAGGCAGCCACTGACACACTGTCTGTCCTGGAACCCACTGTTATGCAAGGCAACAAAATTAAAGTGGACAATGGAGCTGCAATTGCTGTTGCTTCTGCTGCTGCTGCCACTGCCAGTGGTACTGGTAGGCCAGGTTCCATTACATTCCTTCTGAAGAACCAGTAAAACACCAGCACTTACCTCATCTTTCCATGCAGTAAAATTTGAAGGTACCCTTCATCAGAACATAAGAAAAGGAGGCATCTGTTAACCGTTTGAAAACTCACTGGAGGTACTACCGTCTCCTGCCATCATCTGAAGAAAACTTCCACTAGCTATGTGCACATCAAGTATAGAAAACTGTGATGGCGCCCCTTCCTTTCCCGCCTGACCGTTCCTATCCCCTGACCCTCTCCTCTACCCCCGACGCCTCTTCACCTTCCTCCACCAGCCCCACGCCGGAGATCACTCCGATCCCGGCGGCCAATCACCTCTCCTCTTCCCCGGCGTCGGCGGGGCCCTCTGTTTGTGGTCGGTCCAAGGCGCAGCGGTGGCGTGACGACAGCGCAGCAGGCGCGGCGGGCGCGGCGAGCGTGGGTGCTGCCCCGGCGGACGCTGTCCCGGCGGGCGCAGGTGCTATCCCGGCGGCGGCGGGCGCGGGCGCTGTCTCGGCGGGCGCTGTCCCGGCGGCCGTGGGTGTGGCCTCGTCTCAGGGTCGCCGCTCCTACAGGGATGCGCTGGTGTCCTCGCAGCGCCCTGTTTCTCGGTTGGCAGTGGAGAGGGCTGGTGGCGGCTGGAAGACTGTCCAGAGTCGTCGCGACCGCCGCTTGACTCGTCGCCCTCCCCTGCCAGAACCCAGACCAGTGCCGGTTGATCTGCGGGGCAGATGTTTCAACTGTTTCTCTGCTGATCATCGGGCGGCGCGGTGTTCGAACAGGGTGCGGTGCTTCTTCTGCAGGCGGCCGGGGCACCGTGTGAGCGAGTGCCCGCGCAGGCAAACGAACCTGGCCGCTCCTGTGCGCAGACTGGTGTGGCGGCCAATTTCCATGGAGGCCCCGGCGGCGGTCGCTGGTGCCGACCAAGCCATGGCGGGTGGCTCGACGCTTGGTGGTTCCGATGCCGCGATCAGCGGGAAGCGGCGTACCCGCCGTGGGCAGCGAAGGCGCAGGTCCGGGCCTAGTGGTGGTCTTGGCGGTGATCCTCTGCTGCTATCTTCGGGAGACTTGTCGCCCGCGGCTCAGGATGGTCCTCGCCCTGTGAGGTTTATTGGGCGGTCCAGGATGCTCGACCGTGCTGAGTTGGAGCTTCGCCATGCCCTGATCGTCAGCGTTGTTGGGCAAGAAGGATCTGGTTGCGCCACGGAGGTTAGAGAGGCGCTCGCCTCAAGGTTTGGCCTTGATGCTGATGCGCTCCGCCTACGTCGTGCTGCGCCAGGTTCTTTTATTGTCCTCTTCCCCTCGGAGGAGCTGGCTGGGCAGGTGTTTAGTGGAGGACCGTCGCTCTTTGTCCCTCCATTGAGGTTGCATATTAAGAGATGGACTAGGCAGGCTTTTGCTTCGGGAGGCAGTGTCTTGTCTTCCCTCATTGACGTCGAGCTCCGTGGTATCCCTGCTCACCTTTGGGGATTGGAGACAGCGGAGGTTTTGCTTGGTCCTTATTGCCTGGTTCAGGGACTACACCCGGATTCTATCAGCGGGGAGGACTTGTCGGTCATCAGGTTGAGTGCTTGGTGCCGCTCTCCCGTGGAGTTGCCGAAGGTGTTGGACCTTCATGCTGTGGAGCCAGCGGTCCCCGATGAAGACGGAGTTTGGATTCCACGTTCGTTGGTGTTCCCTGTGTTGGTGAAGATTATCGGGCCGGAGGGTGTCCTTGTGGAGGAGCAGCTGCAGCCACCTCCATCGGATCCCTCTGATGATGAGCCGGGGCCGAGTCGTCGGGCTCGGCGGGTGCAGAGACTGGGTGATCAGGCCTCATTGCCTCGGGCTTCGGTGCACTCGCGGCTGGGCCCTCGTCTTCATTCCTCGTCGACGCGTGTTGGACCCTCTGATGATGTGGGGCTTTTGGATGCGTCGATGGATAACAGTGATGCTGTGGCGGCGTCTGTCTCTTCGGATTCGTTGGCAGAACCAGTTGATGCCCCTACCCTCCCGTGTGCTGCGGTTGAGATGTTGGCGGCGCCTGGTGTTCTGGCCTTGTGTGATGCTGTGGTTCCTGGTTATTCTCCTGATGGTGCCTCTGCTGATTTGGCTGCTGTGTTGAGGGAGGATTCGGATTTGGCAGTGAGTTGTGTTGTCAGGGCTTCTTCTGCTAGATGGAATTTGAAGCCGCCTGTTTTTAGGGTCTACTCCAGGAGGTTGAGACCTTCTATTTTGGATGATCAGGATGGCCCGTTGGTTCAGTCGGGTCTTGATAATTCTATGGTGATTTCTTCGCCCTTGTGCGAGTTCCAGTGTTTGGTCACTAAACCAGTGGATGCCTTGCTGCCAACTCCACAGATTCCAAAGAGAAGGAAGAAGCCTCTTCCTAGTAATTTTATGCCAAGGCGGAGCAGGAGGGTGGCCAAATTTCCTCTAGAACTCGGTTCGGAGGCTGCTGCCCAGGTCTGCAGGCAGTTGGGTTTCTGTGATGATAATGAAGTTATTTCTGTCCAGGATGCCGGTAATTATGCGAAGCTATTTGTTTCTGGGCTCTCTAGCGTCCATATTGCTGCTTTGGCAGCGCTGTTTGGCTGGACGGTGCCGCTGAATGGACCTGTTTAGGTGTGGTGGGGCTGGTTTGCTGGTGGTGTTTGATCTTTGTTTGAATGGATTCAAACTGTTTTTTAATCTGGAATGTGAGAGGGCTGAATGATCGTGTGAAGAGAGATTCTGTTAAATCTTTGGTGATTGATATTAGACCTTCGGTTGTTTGCCTGCAGGAAACCAAACTTTGTTCTATTTCAGATTTTGATGTGCTCTCAATTTTGGGGTCTGGTTTCAGCAATTTTGTTTTCAGCCCTGCGATTGGTACCAGAGGAGGGGTGCTGGTATCCTGGCGCGATGGAGCTTTTTCATCTTTGGCTTCAGTTATCAGGCATTTTTCGGTTTCAGTTAAATTGCAAGAGAAAAATGGTTCTTGCTGGTGGTTCACTGGAGTGTATGGTCCTCACCAGGACAGTCTTAAATCCTCCTTTCTTCACGAATTAAGAGAAATCAGAAATACCTGTGTGGGACCATGGATCATTGGGGGAGACTTTAATCTGATTTTCAGGGAGGAAGACAAGAACAATTCCAATATTAACAGGGCTATGTTGGGGGACTTCCGTAGGCTTATTAATTCCTTAGATCTGAAAGAGATTCATTTGAAGGGAAGGAGGTTTACTTGGTCCAACCAGAGAGATGCCCCAACTCTTGTTAAGCTGGACCATGTCTTTTGCACTAGCTGTTGGGAAGATCTTTTTCCAGACGCTTCGCTTCATAGTAATGCTACCACATCTTCAGATCATTGTCCTTTGATCCTCAAGGTCAGAGAGAGCTGCTTGGGGAAAAGACGGTTTCACTTTGAGAGTTTCTGGCCCAATTTTCCTGGTTTTCTGGAGGTGGTGGGTGCGTCCTGGAGCTTGCCAGTTGGGGGCTCCTGTCCGTTGGAGCATGTGTCATTGAAGCTTAAAAGGTTAGCTCGCACATTGCAGTCCTGGGGGCATAAAGAAGTGGGTAATGTAAGGTTGCAGCTGGGGCTTGTCAGAGAAGTGTTGCATAGGCTGGAAATGGCACAGGATATCAGAATTTTGTCCAGTGGGGAAGTTTGGTTGCTAAACTTGTTGAAGCAGCGGTGTCTTAGCCTCGCGTCTCTTGAAAGGACTGTTGCTCGGTTGAGATCACGGATCCACTATCTAAAGGAGGGTGATGCCAACACTAAGTTCTTTCATTCGCAGGCATGTTATCGAAAGAAAAAGAATTTCATTTCCAAGCTTGAGGAAGATGGAAGATTGGCTACCAATCATGATGACATGCAACAAATTCTTGAGGAGTATTTTCATAACCTGCTGGGGGCTGATTTGCAGAGGCCATTTACTATTGATTTGAGTAATTGTCACAGGGCTGCGATGGATCTAACTGATTTGGAGCAGCCTTTTTCAGAGGAGGAGGTTAGGGACACCATTGCTTGTCTCCCTTCTGATAAGGCCCCTGGGCCTGATGGTTTTACAGGAAAATTTTACAAGACATGCTGGGACATTATTAAGGTCGACATAATGGCTGCTCTTAATTCCCTTTACCATGGAAATGCCTATAAACTTGATTTGCTGAACTCAGCGTATCTAATTCTTCTTCCAAAGAGGGAAGATGCTTCTTCAGCTGGTGATTTTCGACCAATTAGCTTGATTCATAGTTTTGCTAAGCTGGTCACTAAGATCCTCGCTAATCGTTTGGGACCATACCTTCAAGACCTAGTGGCAGCTAACCAGAGTGCTTTTATTAGAGGAAGGTCAATTCATGACAATTTCATGCTAGTGCAACAATCAATTAAGTTCCTTCATAAGAGGAAGATCTCTAGTTTGCTGCTGAAACTGGATATATCCAAGGCTTTCGACTCGGTCTCGTGGGCGTTTTTGATGGAGATTTTGACACATTTGGGGTTTGGTCCTGTTTGGCGTAATCTGATCTCCAACTTGTTATTCACTTCTTCTACTCAGGTGCTTTTGAATGGCTCGCCTGGTAATCCTATTTTTCATCGGAGAGGTCTTCGCCAGGGAGATCCTCTTTCTCCCATGTTATTTGTGATGGTTATGGATGTGCTTAGCAGCTTGTTCCGGGTTGCTGAAAATAGAGGCTTGTTGCAGGGCCTTGGGGGGCTGATGTTCGCAGTCGAGTCTCCATCTATGCGGATGATGTGGTCCTTTTCATTAAGCCAATTGAAGCAGATCTGAATTGTGCTAAGATAATACTAAACTGTTTTGGTTCGGCTTCTGGTCTGGTAACCAATATGCTCAAGAGCAGTGCTATTCCAATTAGATGTGATGATCAGCAGGTGCTTGCTGGTTGCAGTGTGCTGCATTGCAGTCCCGCTGCGTTTCCTTGCAGGTATCTGGGGCTGCCCATTTCTGATAAAAAGCTGAGGAATTGTGACCTTAAGTTATGGATTGAGAAGATCGCAGATCGGCTGCCTAACTGGAAGGCTCGGTTGCTCAACCTGGCTGGGCGGACTGCGTTGGTGAAGTTTGTTCTATCGGCCATTCCGACTTATCTTCTTATTGCAATCAACGTCCCTCAGTGGGTTATTAAATCAATTGATAAAATTCGGCGAGGATTTCTTTGGAGAGGAAGAAAGGAGGTTAATGGTGGTAGCTGTCTTGTTCCATGGGAAGTTGTCACGAGGCCTCTGAGGCTTGGTGGGCTTGGGATCCCTAACCTTAAGCTCAAAAGCTGGGCATTGCAGGCAAAATGGTTATGGTTGGAAAAGACGGATCAGAGCAGACCTTGGCGTGGGTTGTCCCTCCCAGTGCAACGTCAGGTTAGACAGTTCTTTGATTTGTCGGTTTTTACCATTTTAGGGAATGGGGCTACTACTCTCTTCTGGTCGGATAGATGGATTCATGGGAATACTATCCAGGACATTGCCCCTGAGGTGGTGGGTATGGTTAGCCGCAAGGCGTATTCTTCTAGAACGGTGGCACAGGCTCTGGATAATTGGCATTGGGTCAGTGATATTCGTGGTGCTCTTTCCTTGAGTGGGTTGCAGCAATACCTGTTGTTGTGGGATACTTTGGGGGACGTTAGGCTCTCTCATGATGCTGACAGACATGTTTGGATGCACTCTTCTTCTGGGATGTTCTCCTCAAAGTCCCGCTATAAGGCTTTTTTTCATGGGTTCAATTTCGTTTGAGCCATGGAAACGTTTGTGGAAATCCTGGGCTCCCCCAAAATGCAAGTTCTTCCTCTGGCTGGCGATAAGGAATAAGTGTTGGACTGCTGATAGACTAAGGAGGAGAGGGCTGCAACATCCGGCTGTTTGTGTTCTTTGTGACCAAGAGCAGGAAACAGTGCAACATCTTTTGTGTACTTGCAGTTTTGCCAGGCAATTTTGGCATGCTATTCTTGTTCCCTTGTGTCTTGGGGATCTCATTCCTGCTGTTGATGAAATCTCATTTGCTGATTGGTGGAGGAAGGCGCTTAAGAAGGTGCCCAAATTCAGAAAGAAAGGCTTCAACAGTCTCATTATTTTGGGGTCTTGGTGCATATGGCTGACTAGAAACAAAGCTGTTTTTGATAGTGTAAACCCTTCCATGTGTTTTGTTAAAAGCTTATTTCTGAATGAGTTAAGTTGTTGGGAGAGGGCTGGGGCTAAGCAGCTAGCAAGTTTTGGTCTTCCTGCTATTATGAGCAGGGTTTAGAGTGTGGTCAAGTGTTCTGTTTGCCCTACGGGCATTGTACTTTGGTCCTCTTGGACCTTTTCCTTTCTTAATATAATGACGTGCAGTCCTCCTGCGCGTTCGAGAAAAAAAGTATAGAAAACTGTCAGTAGTTATCTGAAAACTGCATTTTGAAAGGAAAAAAAATACAAAGGCGCCTAGACCTTGCAGGTCTTCCGGCACTGCCCATACACGTGAGCAAGGCATGTAATTTTAAAATCTGGTATTTTTTTTAACAGATATAGTGTTGAGATCGGTTTGGAAAGTTATCCTCCCGAGCACATTTTTATTTCTTCCCTTTTTTCTGGCTTTTCTTTTTTTTAGAGTCCAAATTGTATATAAAGAAATGACTACTACAAAGAGAAAAGCAGTCATGGTTGCACAACATGAAAAGTTCCAAAGTATTTATTGTGCTCTTCAGAGTTCTTGGTGCTTGGTTCATCCTCATCGGAGCACCAATCATCGCAGGAGAAGAGTTCCAACTAACATCTAGTACTAAAGCCATACGAGCCAGGGATGGATTGCCATTCTGCTACGTCGAACGGTGATCATAGAGGACGACTATAGGTGTACATTCGGGCCGCCCGGCCCGGCCCAAGCCCAAAAAGGCCCGTATTGTTTGAGACATTCGCAACCGAGACTCAATTCCTCGTGCTCACACACACCAACTACTAGGAGTGGGCACACACCAACTACTAGGAGTGGGCGGTGTTGATGCAGGTGAAAGGATGGTCAAATACCGTCGAGTCAGAGGAAGGCGAGGAGATTGTCTACTGCGACTATCGCTTGGCGCTCGTTGCCTGCATCCGTGCCACCCGACATGTTGGCTGATCTTCGGGAGAGATGAACGACGAGAACACCGTGGGAGGTAATTAAGCAGATCCACGTCAAGGTCCAGCGGGTGCACAAGATCAACGCGCAACGGCTTCGTCGTGAGTTCAACATCTTGGTTTGAAAGAAGGCAAAGGACACAGAATATTTCATGAACCACATCACTGGGCTTGTTCCTGAATCCTGATCTAGTCTCCTCGGTGACAATGTCATCGACACCGAGGTAATGCAGAAGATGTTGCAGGTTGTACCAGAGCACCTGTCTTAGGTGGCAATTTCCATCGAGATCATGCTTGACATCAACAACATCACTATCGAGGAGGTGACCAGCAGGTTGCGCGCCGTCGAGCAGCAACATAAATCAATGTTGTCGACTACTTTGTGAAGAGGAATGACTTCTTTGTGAAGAGGAGGTGACTCAGCACTTCTCCGCAAGTCTAAGGAGAGGGGCGATGGGAGAAGCTCTAGTGGCACCAATGACAAGAAGCACGGTGGTTACGAGTGAGGTTATGGGCATGACAAAGGCGAGAGCTCTAGCTATGTATCACGCGATGGCAACAAGGGCCAGTTCAATGATGGACAATCCTTGAACCACGACCAATGCAAGAATTGCGGAAAATACAAGTATTGGACCAGGGATTATCGTTGCAAGTCCAAGGGCAAGGCCCACATCGTGCAAGCTAAAGAAGACTCAAAGGTCCACTACTAATGGCATGAGTCGCTGTCTTCCCTAATGTGTCGTCGTCACCACAAGCCGCTGTGGATCTATCTCTATCCGAGCTCCTGCCCCTACACATCATCAAGGAGAAGGTCTTCACGTAGCTCGACGGCGAGATAGAGCGCGATCACAATTAACTGTTATTTCATGTTTGATCCGACCTTCGGGATAGGGAACCTCTCTTGTCAGAAAGGCTTCCCTCTCCCTTGGTCTCTTGAAACAGGACTTTTATTCACTCAGCTATGCTTCCCGGAAATCCGGATTAAAGAATAAAGACTTCTATACCTTTCCGGGAAGCAGAGCAGAGGGAAACGGAGCCCTCGGGTTCCTCGATAGCAGGGAAACCAATCATATACCGGACTACCGAGATGCCTTCATCGACATCGACACGATGAACCACATCACCATCAAATTTGACGATGGCTTGAAGGTCGGAATCGAAGGATCCAATATTATGTTGTTGGAGGGCAAGACCTATGAGCACTTCATACTTACAGGGGTGTACTTCATCCTGAGGCTGACCACCAACATCATCGGTCTTAGCCAGCTCGATGAGGGAGGTTGCAATGTCCACACCAAGCATGACATCATTCGAACCCATGTTGACAAGGGGCGCTTGATCACATGAGTGCTCGGTGAACGTTTGTACTTGCTACGCGTGAAGATTGTACGACCACTCTGTCTGATTGAACGTTCCAACAACAACACGTGGTTTTACACTATAAAATTTAAGGATTAGATTAGATTACAATAGAACTTTATTTTTATTTATTTTTAAACTAAAATTTAGTAAAAGCTCTAACTTATTGTGAAGAATCATTTGTATCGTAATCCATTATCACCTCTAGCGGGGTATGGTTCATGGGTTGTCCACTCCCGTGTTGAGCACGTACTTGCATGCCCTCAGCATTCTCTGAGATGAAACCAAAACTACTTACTTTCACCTTGAGGAAGAAATGTCCAATTGTCCATGCCGCAATCCTCTCTCCTGAGTCCTACTTTGCCACCGGGTCCTGCGGGAGCGAAGCAAGAAAACGGAAAACACACAACTGCCACTCTCTCAGT
Source organism: Zea mays (assembly GCF_902167145.1). Lineage (NCBI taxonomy): Eukaryota > Viridiplantae > Streptophyta > Magnoliopsida > Poales > Poaceae > Zea > Zea mays. The sequence continues at coordinate 15,827,180 of NC_050102.1, forward strand.
CAATATGATGGATTTGTCACTTCTCCGCCATTCCTACCACCACCAGAATCCTGAGCTGGTCCCGGCCTGGTGCGGGCAGTGAGTGAGTGGCTGTGCCAGGAAGCATCAGCTGCCTCCTGCCTGCAGCTGCAGGCTGCAGCCGTCCGTACGTCGTCAGCGGACCATGAATGGCTGCCGATCGATTCCCTGCAGCCTTTAGTAATAAAAACTGCCGCACAGAGGGGACATGGTGGAGCGGCGGCCAGTGGTCCGGCCACTGACACCGGCCGGCCGGCCTGGATGCATGTCTACGGGTTGCCGGCCGGCCGGCCGGGGGGGGAGGTGCCGCCAGACGCCCAGACGGGTTCAGAGCAGTGCAGCTGCTGAGGTCGGAGCATTGACCTTGCAATAGCTCTGCGCTGTGGGAATCAGAGAAATTGAAATCGCCTGGAGAGGTTTGCAGCACGCAGGACCGCGGGAGACGTCATGATCAACTTTGGTCGAAAGAGAAAGAACAGACAAGAGATAGTGCGAAATTGTGTGTGAAAATATTGTGTTAGCTGACATTGAAACATTGTGGTTAATTGTCAGTGACATAGCAAAGTGATTTACATGCGTTTAAAAGTAATGCACGCGTTTTGATTAATGTTGAATTGTGCAGGTCTGTTAACATGCATTTTAATATTGTTGTAACGCATAGCGTGGATCGGACTTGTGCTCGTATACGGTTGCATGTGTCGTTGATGCGTAGGTGTTTATCAAGGTGAAACATGGTCGACAGCGGCGACGGAACTAGTTTTCGGTACAAACTTCATGGAGGAACCGGGGTATGAAATTAGGCTTCGTGACTAAGTTCAGTGAGAAACTGGGGGTCCTTAGTCAAGGTTGCTGCGCGGGATGTTTCGGTCGAAGTGTTGATGCATATCGCGATCGCGTGCGTTGGAGTGGGTTTGACCCGTGCGGTAGCTAGCCTAGTTGGTGCAGCTATGCTGGAGTTCCAATTAAGATGGGCGTAGGCCCAATGGGTGCGACACGAGTGTACCAAGAGGGCATCAGGCTAGATGAATCCCATGCGACGTTTCAAGAGTCCAACCGAGATAGAATATGACTCTGATGTCCTTATAAATAGGTCAGCGAAAGATAGTACAGATCAAATAAGAGTTGTAGTAGTCCAAGGAGGGTTTGGCTTCGAGGCAGATTAGTATTGTTGGTCCTTATAATTATAATATAGATCAAATATTGTTCTTTTTAGGACGAGGATTAGAGTAGATAGACCATAAGAGTAGATCTATTTGAGATATTAGTCTAGGTTTTTTGAGAGTTCGTTAGATAACTTTCTAGTGCTTTTGGAGAGCACTCATTGTATACAAATCTTGATGATTAAAGAGTTGATTATGCAAGATTAGTACGATAACATTATTCCTCTCTCTTTGTTGACTAATTGCATTCTTAGTTTCGATTCTAGATTGAATCTTGGTTTTCAATTGTTACTGATGTTTTGATTTATCTAGATCATTACTAATGCATCTATTTACTGACCTACAAAGTCTGAGATACTAATCTTTTCTCATTATTGATTAATTTCGAAATTAGATCTCGATTAATTTTCGTTACTCTTTGGAAACTGTAAGCTTGTTCCGTTAATAACTTTAGAGCTGAATATCCAATCGACATGATTTTAGTTGGATTTGTTTCATGATGTTATCTAGTTTAATCTGTTAAATTTTCAGATTGATCGGAGTTATTGATTTCGGTCAGTAATGTTTTCACTAACGTAACAACAATGTGTCCAAATTTATAGAAGTGTAATATTTTGATTTTGCGATTAGGAGAAGGCGAGATAAATATTTTTTTCAAACTTGGTTAGTTTTTCCTTTTTGACACCGTGAAATTTGAAGACATCAAGCGGCTGCATGAGTTCAAGCAGAATGGGTCTGGCATTTTTTGCGGAATGAACTCATTCGACTGCGGAATCACTACCTACTACTAGTACTAGTGACTATCGAAGTAGATCCATGACACAAACCAAACAGATAGAGGACTGATGGCAATGGGTAAATACCTACCACCATCGGGTATTACTATCTCGTACATATACCTACGACAAAAAAATCTGTCAGGTTACTCATATTCGCTGGTGGGTATGGATTTAGCCCATACCCATACCCACTCGTCGGGTCACCCGCACCCACAAAGATTAGACATATATCATATGCAGTAAACAGGTAAGCATCATTCAACAAATATAATGAATTATAAAAAACCAGCTACTAAACATCAAATTTGAATCAACCATGTGCCATAATTAAGCATCACGACATTTGATTTCTAATATTATAGACACATGTGGCTGCAAAAATCAAACTACATAGCCAGGATTGTGCTTAGATCTATAGAAATAATATCTAATTACATAGTTGCACAAGAAACAACTATAAAAGCTACTTGGAAACAATACTTACATGATTGATTGGACGATGTTACGATCAGGATGAGAAGGAATATGATAGTCTATGGACTATGCATGTGTGTCTATTGACTTGTAAAGTAGAAAGAGATTATATAGCTGGCGATTTATTTGTTTTGGGCTAGGCTAAGTGCTCAAGTTCATGTCTTTTGGTCAAGTTTGTACTAGTTATTTTATACCTACGGTTACGGGCATGTGTGAGAGCAGAATGTTCTAAAACCAATTTACCAATTGAATGAAGATTTTTGCCAATAAAAAACCAATGGATAAAATATTTAGTCCATATACATAACTCATAGAGTAAATACCCATCAGGTATCGGGTACCCGTTGCCATCTATATGGAGGTTCGGTTTCTGGATCGGATAGGCAAATGGTTGGATTATCTCAAATTATTTTTAGAATTTAAGCAGCGATTTTCTGTATAAATAAAACATACAAAAAAAAACCCCAACGCAAACTTGTGCCCTGCGCAGTGCACATGGGAGCAACAGCTGGATATACGATGCACTAATAATGTACAAGCATGTCATGTTCCGACACAATCAGACACTACCGTCTCTCAAGGGTTTTGTTTACACGACAGAAGCAAGCAAACCCAGCACAGCAGCCTAGCTATCTGCCTACACGTTTGCTCCGGCAAATCTTTGGAGCGAAATTTAAATCTTGGCTTGGCACCGGAGGAAGTAAACACACACACACACCACGCGGTAAGCAGTAACCTATAGCAGCCAGAGCCAGCCACACACACGGCGGCAGATCAGGTGCTACAGCAGGACGATGACCACCTCGTCGACGAGGCTGCGCCGGCCTGGCCCGAGTCCGGCCTGCTGATCTGGATAGCCGGAGGCTGCGCATGGTTTTGTGAAGATTTATTAGGGGCGACGACTTAACATGGCAATCAATCAACGGGATGGGGATAACACAGCTACGGAGCTACCTCGGCCGCGGCGGCAACGGTCTCGGTGAGCCTTCGCTTCACGTCCCTCGCCATGGCGAAGAAGACCTGCTCCACATTCTGGTTTGTTTTCGCGCTCTGCATACAGACACACTCACCAGCTTAGCAGGGTGTTAATACGACAACCGGCCTGCGAGCTGGTGTTAATCAACGGACTCTTACCGTCTCGAAAAACTTGATCCCGTACTCGTCTGCAAGCTTCTGGCCTTGAGCCATGGACACCACCTGCTAACGACAGGGGCCGGGGGAGTTTGTTAGGGCACGGGGAAGAAAAAAAAAAGGAAAACCAGCCGCGTGGGGGTGCCGCCCAGCGGTAGCAGCAGGCAGCAGCAGCAGGTGATCGTAAAGAAAGCCGCGTAACGTACCCGCTTCGCGTCCATGTCGACCTTGTTGCCCACCAGAATCTTGTTCACGTTGTCAGACGCGTGCTGCTCTATGTTGCGGATCCAGTTTCTAATGTCTACAAGTTAATTAAGAAGGAAGGAAGAAAAAAAAAACGAATGAAGTGGCTAGCATCTCCATATCTTCTGTCGACGAATGGGAAATGCGCGTGGTGCATGTTGCGTACTGTTGAAGGATGACTCGTCCGTGACATCGTATACAAGCAGAATGCCCATGGCTCCTCTGTAGTAGGCTGCAAAATGGGGGAGAGAAGAAAAAAAGAACAGTAAATCAAAGGAACAGGTATTTTGCTTGAAGATCGACAAAATGGATCGCGACTTTGCATTCGCTAGGCTATGGAAAATATATGCGATCCAGCACCCAGTACCATGTCGCTGATTTACCGACCTATACATGAAATACGTGTCGCCGTTGAAAGATTTACAGATGAACGACATATAACCGTTATAGTTTACTCATCATGTGAAACTAGTCAACACCAGACGTGTAGTGGCATGTACTTCCTGAACCTTCAGGCTTAGGCAGTTTTCTGTATATACTTCATGATCAAGGTGGGCTTTAGCTCTTTCGGAACCCATAATAATAAACAAGATTTTACTAATAAGTCATGGCTCAGTCAGCCCAGCTTAGCCACAAGACAGTTGTGTTTTTTTAATCGCATCAAACTATTTTCCATCCCTTCCTCTAAAAAAGTACCAGATGTGTATAATTTCAGGACACAAATAAATCTATCATTTTGTAAGTGTTAATGTCTTGGTCTAGATTGAGCCTTCTTAAGGTCATGTATAGGGTGCTTCTGAAATTATGCCTACGGTAGTAGCACCACAAGAGGATCAGAGTTTTGTTTTTTCTAAAAAAAGGCGAAAATAATTACCAGTAGTAATTGTTCGGAAACGTTCTTGACCAGCAGTGTCCCAAATTTGTAACTTTACACGCTTTCCATCAAGCTCAACCGTCCTAACCTTGAAATCAATGCTTTACAGAAGATGGGAAAAAAAGGTGAAGTTTAGAATATTACCATACACGAATGACTAAAAGAGAGGATAATGTTGCCTGTGTCCATACCCAATGGTGGTGATGAAGCTTGTTGTGAATGTGTCATCAGAGAAGCGCAGCAGCAAGCAACTCTTTCCAACTCCTGGAAGTAGAAATCGGGCTCCCATTAGACTGGGCTTTATGTTATGTGAGGGAAGTTATTGCAACACATAAAAGTTTGAGCAAAAGATATTCGTCAAGGAGAGAAACTACAGAATACAACACACCGGCAAGGATGTGGATCATCACTGAGTACAGTGAACAGCAAGGGAATAGACTTCACAGGGTTCTGACTGTCCAATACAAAATTTAAGAGGAAGATAACACCTACTTTAATTGAGAAAAAAGTATGTAGAATTTTGTGCATGTATATGTATATTGTTGGTATATTCTGTGCATGTCAAGTTCTAAATCAAATGTTACAGACAGGCGTTCATGGTAATCCCTTTGCACAAATCACCATGGTTATTTCATCCTCCCTCACCCCCACCCCCCAACAAAAACTTCCAAAAAGTATAGCTGATGAATAGTCTGTTGCACAAAATAAGACAACTGAAGCTAAATATGCAGTTGCACAACGAAACCCATGCAAGCTAACAACTGCCAATGTGATGACAGCACAATCAGCATGCATATGAAGAAAAATGGACAGCTAAAAGAAGATGGAGATGGAATTCCAACATGTGAAGGCCAATTAACAGAGGAATACATTTAATTGCCTGATAGAAAGTAGATAAACAACATAAGGTGAATGAGGAACGATTCTATCCCAACTAAACAGATGGTAAGTGCAGACAAGATGTGACCATTTGTCCTCCCAATTGTCTCAATAAGAAAAAATCATCACAGTCCTGTTTTTTCTTATTTATCTTTCCACATATACCTAATTTTGAATTATTGATCCAGAGAATACTGGGTAAGTGGCCGTATCAAGTGTCATAGAAGTTACTAAACCAAATACTGAGCATACTGACACAACCAACTTCATGATTTGGCATGCTCCTGTGGAAGTGTTCAAGGGCTCTATCGCATGGTTGAGATTGGAGAATTGGATTTTTGGGACTCCAAACATCATGTTGCGCACTTTTGTCATTCCTAATGTTGATTTCCCAAAATTAGGACTCAGAATATGTCACCGTTGGTTTCGATGACATTTCAAATATTTTTGTCCTTCTGTTTCTACGTACCCATATGGAAAAGACAGAATAGCGTAGAAGGGCAGAAATGTCCAAAATGGCATTGAAACCTGAGTCCTATTTTGGCAAAATCAATGTTACGAATGACAAAAGTGTGAAGCATATTGTTTGGAGTGCAAAAAAAAAAAATCCAATTTTCTCGAGTGTTTAGGAGCTAGGAGTGGGCAGTAAAACTAAACAGCAAACCTAACTCGACTGTTCGATCCAATCTTAGTGATGCGACCAAAAACATAATCAACTGCAAGCCTCTTTATGGAGTTGGATTGGAACGACTATAACTAAGGGCTTGTTCGTTTCACCGTTAATCCATGTGGATTGCATGATATTAAGTCGGTTTAAATCATAGAAAGTCAAAATACATCTCAATCCATTTCAATACACTTCAATCCACATAGAATTGGAACAACCGAACATAGGCAACATTTGACACCTCTCCACTTTTACACCCCCCGAAATTTCTGGCCTACCTAAAAACTCAGCAAACTAAGGCTTCAAGCAAGGTGTAAACTTTGCACGGCAAGAAAAATAGCGGATGATCACAGCAGAAGCGTGTACAAAAGGGAGAGAGGGGGGGGGGATAGCGTAGAAGGGCAGAAATGTCCAAAATGGCATTGAAACCTGAGTCCTATTTTGGCAAAATCAATGTTACGAATGACAAAAGTGTGAAGCATATTGTTTGGAGTGCAAAAAAAAATCCAATTTTCTCGAGTGTTTAGGAGCTAGGAGTGGGCAGTAAAACTAAACAGCAAACCTAACTCGACTGTTCGATCCGATCTTAGTGATGCGACCAAAAACATAATCAACTGCAAGCCTCTTTATGGAGTTGGATTGGAACGACTATAACTAAGGGCTTGTTCGTTTCACCGTTAATCCATGTGGATTGCATGATATTAAGTCGGTTTAAATCATAGAAAGTCAAAATACATCTCAATCCATTTCAATACACTTCAATCCACATAGAATTGGAACAACCGAACATAGGCAACATTTGACACCTCTCCACTTTTACACCCCCCGAAATTTCTGGCCTACCTAAAAACTCAGCAAACTAAGGCTTCAAGCAAGGTGTAAACTTTGCACGGCAAGAAAAATAGCGGATGATCACAGCAGAAGCGTGTACAAAAGGGAGAGAGGGGGGGGGGGGGGGGGGGGGGAGGCATCTGTTGTGGGAATTTCTCGCCCCGTGTTGCCTCCTGCAAAGGACAGGTAAATGAAAGCACGACTGCAAGGGTACAAATTCAGCTCTGATGCATGCATAAAAGCTCATCCATGTCTATAGCATGGCTCTCACCCGACCGGAGGACTGGTGTCTCAAGAACAAGAACTCAAGTCTAGTGTACCAAGCAGCAGCGTCTACTCTACATCAATAATAAAGCATTAACCGCCACGCATCGCTCGTTATGCTTCAGCCAAGGGTTGTAGCTGTAGTACTAGAAACGAAGGTACTAGTAGACTACTAGAAACGAGACCCTGTTCCTTGAACCCTGGGCAACAGACAGCCCGTTCCGTACCGCTCTGACTCCTCCGGAGATGCAGAAACGCTAGAGGAACAGCCTACATCGCTAGCCAATCAAGAGCCAGACCGGAGCCGCGGAGGGTCGGGAGGCGGCGTGTTCCTCGGGGGATTGGTCAAGGGGAGGAGGGACACGCACCGCTGTCGCCGATGAGCAGGAGCTTAATCAGGTGGTCGTAGTCGCCCCGGGACCTCGACGGCGGCGCCGCCATGCTCCTCCTCTGCCTCACACTTGGTGGCGGTCTCCGGGTTCCCTCTCTCCCTCCCCCTCTCTCTCTCTCTCTCTCTCTCTCTCTCTCTCTCTGTGACCGAGGAGGTGGAGGTGGAGGCGACGAGGGGACGGAGGCGAGGCAGGCAACAGGCCAACAGCCAACAGCAACAGCGAGAAGAAAGGAAGGGAGGAGGCGTCCAGCTGTACGCGACGAGAGAGGGAAGGGGGGAAAACGGAATAACAACGAGGACGGGAACGAAAAGCTGGAGGTGTACTGTACCAGGACGGGAGTATTTTTGTACTCTTGCCGCCGCGCGGTCGTGGCATCGCCATCGCATCGGCCAGTGGAACGCTGCGTTGTCAGGTTGGTTGGTTGGATTGGACCTGGCGGCGGCGGCGTACAGCGGAACGGAATGGGCGTCGCCTTCGACTTACTAACGGAATGGGCGTCGCCTTCGCCTTCGACTTACAGATGGTCAAAACTACTTGGAAAAAAAAGAAAAGAGCTTCCCATAGAATTTACTCATATTTTCCCTATTTCTTTCTAAATCTCGAGAACGAGATTCTTATTAAGGGGTAGGATTTGTAATACCCAAAAATATATACAGTGAAAATATAGTTGATCTCCTTATTTGTGTGTCATCTATTCCTTATAACAAGAGAATAATTATAAGCAAGAGTGAGTAATAAAAACAAAGGGCACCTAAAATACAACATGCATCATGTTGGAGTTTATTGTGTGTGCATATGACAGTAATAAAAAATTTATAGAAAGACATAAATTATCAAAATAGAATTTAGAATTAAAAGTGGAATTTTAGAATTTGAGAAAAGAGAAGAAAATACTAAACAAATGAGGTAAAATAAAATATATTTCTTTACACTAACATTTGAATGTGGTACATTTTGATCAATGGTGAATCTCATAACAAAAAATTAAATTCAAATTTGAATTCTAAAAACAAAGAAGAAAAAGAAACCAGAAAAGGAAAAAAGAAAATAACAAGAAAAATGCGCTTGGGCCCATTCTTTGGCTCCCCGCCCATGACCACTGCGCCGGCCCACCTAATCACTCATGCGCGGCCCGAATCCCTTTCACCTTCACGCACTCCACCCTGACGAATGGGGCCCGGCCGTCAGTCGCGGAGTCATGCCCACGTCGCCCCACTCACCTCACTGCGCTTGGGGCCCACCCGTCACACTCTCCTTCGCGCGGCTGCGTCAACGGGGCCTGCGAGATCCGCAGCGAGCATATCCCATGATCCCGCCGACGCCGATACTAGCTGATCACCTCCATGGACCATATAACGGTTGCACACTCTCTTCTCCTCCCCTATACCCTCTTGCGCTGACGTGTGCGCCAAATCCAACTCGCCGCCGCCGCCCGCCACGAAGTCCTTGTGTCTACGCCGGTGTTTGGGGGCCAAGTTGGGATCAGGCGTCCTCGGCATTGTGCTCGGAACGTGTGGGGGAAAATCGTCGCTGGAGAACGTCTCGGGCACCCGAAATTGCTCGTCGGATTGGTTTTCCGCCGCCATACCGCGAGTCGTCGGTGAGAAGATTCTACGCCGTGCAATACCTCGAAGAGCCAGTGGCTGAGGATCCCGGTGTTCAGCAGGTAGAAGTTGCTGAGCAGGAGCTCATTGAAGGCAAATTATGCCCTTAACCACTTTTATTACCCAATAATGTTCTTTATTATCACTTATTCATGCATAGGTTTAATTTTGATGGGACCCAATATGTCACCCTAGACTGATTATCCTTTTACCTTGTTCACCCCTGAATCATCTGGGTAGTTTTGCTATTGCTTTATAAGGTTTTGGGTTTAATATTACATTATGTCCATGTTCTAATTATTCTGTTATTTTATTTATTATTCATGTCAAGTTCATTATTTTTAATTGGAACATGGAGCTTAACTTGAGAAACGCGTGCCACCACAAGGGTGGAATGAGACGCCCTTGACTCACTAACTAGAAAAGCTAGTGGAGGACTACCTTACCCGATAGGGGCAAGGGCAGTAGGGGAGTAGGCGTGTAGGGAGGTTCCCGGGTTGATTTTGTTGTGATGGCTGTCAGATGGGGGATTCCTGCATTGCTCTTTCTAGAAACTGTAGCGGGTTTTCTGAAGCTAGTGGAACTAGGTAAAGGCCTCGTAGTGTTACCTTGCCTCGCTTCCTTGGTAGAGGTGTTTGGGGGCCCATACAACCCCGTGGAAGATGGGTAACATGACTTGTGGCTATAGGGTACAACCTCTGCAGAGTGTAAAACTGATATACTGGCCGTGCTCGCGGTCATGAGAAGCTCAGGACTCTCGCATGATTAAACTATGGAACTAAATTCAATTTGTCATTTGCATTGCATGGGATTATTTATTAATTTTGTTCTATTCTTATTATGGTTTGGTATTTACTTACATCTAGTAATTGCTAATAAAATTTGACCAACTTATTAAAAGCAATGCTCAGCTTTAACCCCTATTGTGTATCAGCCTTACACATCACATGAACTTCTCACCTTTGATGAGTTCATGCACATTATTTCCCACGACTTGTTGAGCTATGATCTTTTGTGAGCTCAGACTTGCGATATATAAACCCCCACAGGAGAGGAACAGGTGGCCCAGGAGGGGCCGCACAACGAGGAGTTCGACTTGATCTAGGTGGCGTCTCCCATTCGACTTATTGGCGCCAAGGATGGACTTTAGTTCGCTTTATATTTATATTTTATTTTCATAAGACTTTCGCTATGTAATAATTACTTTTATGATATTGTGACATTTATCTCTATACACTTTGTTATTATGTGTGTTATTACTCGCCTTGTCTACAATCCTTTCTTTCTTACCATGTGTTTCTAACTCAGATGGTCAATACCAGGAAGAGAGGAGGAATTGATCTACCCCCAATCGAGACAATCGAAGGGTACTTAGACAACAAAAACAACAAGCAGAGATGGATACTCCAAATCCTCCACCAGCCGGGGCTGATCCAGCAGTTGCAGCCAGATGCAGATAATGCAACAGATGACTGATACTATGACAGATATGCACGCGCAGATGCGACAGGAGCGTCAGGAGATGTGCCAAGAGAGGGAGGAGATGCGCCAGGAGCGAAGGGTGCAACAGCAGCAAGCACCACTGCCACCACCACCAGTTCCACCCTGGGACATGCACCGGGAGTTCATCAGCCACAAGCCACCGACGTTCACCAACTCTCCAGATCCTCTGCACGCTGATGACTAGCTGAAGTCAGTGAAGAAGATGTTGATTATTGCACAGTGCTCTGATCGGGAGAAGGTTCTCTATACTTCTGGTTGTCTTACTGGTCCTGCTGCTGATTGGTGGGATTCTTATGTTGCTGCCCACAATGCTGTTGATACTATCACATGGGCGGAATTTGCTACTCAGTTCAGAAATTATCATATTCCTGTTGGACTGATGAAGATCAAGAAGAAGGAATTTCTGTCGCTGAAGCAGGGGAGCATGTCAGTCAGCGAGTACCGCGACAGATTCATTTAGCTATCCAGATATGCACTGGATGAAGTGGTTGAAGATGAGAGAAAGCAAGAACACTTCATCGAAGGACTTAATGGACCTCTGCAGTATGCTTTAGTGGCTCATACCTTTCCTTCATTCTAGAGGCTGCTTGACAAGGCCCTAGCCATTGAACACAATCGTGTTCAGCTGGGGGTCATGAAGAGGAAGGCAATATCCCAGGGTCAGGGGAGCAGCATTGTTCGTCCTCGCTATGTTCCACCCCAGGGTACACCGGTTCGCACTGGAGGAGGCCAACGCCTAGCTCAGTACACATCACAGGGGACTCCACCGACTCGTCAGGCTGCCCCCACTAGCACCCCGGCAAAATTCTTAGGACAGAGTGCAGGCACCACATGCTACAAGTGTGGTAAGACTGGACATTATGCAAATGTATGTTCGTAGAGGATTGCTACTACACCCGTGCAGAACAAGCAGCAGACTCCAGGATCTGGCAAGGGATTCACTATTGACAGGGTTAATCAAGTCAGTGCTGATGTCACTGCTGAGGGAGCTGACATCGCTATTGGTATGTTTTATATTAATGCAATTCCTGCTGCAATATTATTTGATTCTGGTGCTACACATTCATTTATGTCTGCTCGATATGCCAACACAAATGAGTTACCATTGCAAAATATGAAAACACCAATGGTAGTAATTACACCTAAAGGGTCTGTTGAGGCAAATTATATGACACATAGATTGACATTGACAATTATGGGAAGAGAATTCTGGGCTACCCCTATAGTATTAGAGGAAAGCAGTATAGATCTGATCCTTGGTATGTCATGGTTAAGAAAGGCAAAGGTCGTTATACATTGTGCTAGGGGTACTGTAGAACTTACCAGCTCTAAAGGAGAAAGATTTGAAGTTGAAATTATAGTAACTGCCTCTACCAGACCTGCTGTATTCTTAGTGGATGGGAAGTTTGTTGGTGACAACATCCGTGTGGTTAGTGTTGGGGACTTGCTCTCAAATGCTTCGGCTTAAGAGCAAGGCAACATAAAGAATGTTAAACATTAAGGTCTTCGTCCTTCGGAGCATTATTTCCCTTAGGATATAATGTCTTTCGGACGAAGATTACAAAGAGCATACCTTCGTAAATTTGACATATAAAAATGAAGAAGGAATTTATACGAAACATGAACAGTACGAACCATCAAATATGTTATTACCATTGTATTATTTTTATTTTATTACCATGGATAAGTTAAGATAACAATTTATTACAAGTGTACCTTCGGCTTGAAGGAAGATAAAGAATACAAGCGTGACGCAAAAGCAAATGCCAAGTCAGCGTGTCCAGTACGGGAGCACTGTTCATCTATTTATAGGCACGAGATGCAGCCCATGTAAAATTACACCCATGCCCTTTACATTTGCTAATAACTCTATAGTAATCCATCAGGGTCTAAATAGCCTTTTCCCCTTTAAGTCGGTTTCCTTTTCTGCTATCACGCCGAAGCTCTCCTGCGAACAGCTTCGGCTCTGCGCCATCCTTCGTATTCTTTGTGCTTCTTCACACTGTGGTTTTGACCTAAGTCGGAAGGTACCTGTTCATATATCATACTCCAGAAACATTGTTAAATCATGTTTTTGAGGACCTTCGGAAGCCGAAGGCCCCCAACAGTAGCCCCTCGCAATATTAATTTGTTAGAATGATAAATTCAGATTGCGATATGGACGAAGGCCTTAAGCCGAAGGTCCAAAAAAACACCTTCCCTTTGCTAGAATAGCAATAGACAATGACAAGCGGGGCCCTGCCGCTTGCAACGTATTGGGCATATAAATAAGAGCGCACCGCGAGCACATTTAGCACGCTTTCTTGCCGTCTGCTCTTGCCTTCCTAATTTTTAGTTCTTTGCACACCAACGCTTGCCTGGCTTTTTAGATTTTCTTTAGCTTCGGCTTTAAGAGCACGCTTTCAACATTTCCGAAGATGTCTCAAGACAAAAAAGCTATTGTTGAAACGAAGCTGAGCCTTTCTGAGGAGAAGAATCTTGGCTTTATTGAATCGATAGCAAAGACAAATACAGAGAAGATTACTAGGGAGATTTTAGAAGGTTTATCTGAAGACACTGGTGATAGTGACAGTTATGATGTGGAAAGTGGCGGAGAAGACTCCGAAGATCGACCCTGGCGACCAAGTCATGCAGTTTTTGGAAAATCAATCTATTAAACAGAGTCATCTCGATAATATGAGGGGAAGATATTTTCGGGACATGTCTACTATAAGGGCTGATGACGGAGAGAGGACTGTGCCTACTCCCGAAGGGAATGAAGTTGTGATCTTCCGAAGCTTTTTTAAAGCTGGACTTCGGTTTCCATTAAGCAAATTTGTGGTTGAGGTTTTAAAGATCTATCAAGTCTACCTTCATCAAATTACGCCCGAAGCAATCATAAGAATGGGAATCTTCGTCTGGGCTGTGAGGAGCCAGGGCTTGGAGCCAAATCCAAAAAGCTTTTGCAATATGCATGAATTGTTATATGAGACGAAACCCTGGGGCAAAGAGCAATATCATAACAATTTTGGCTGTTATAGCTTCGTCGCTCGCTCTGGCTCGAGCTGTCCCGTGCCAACCTTCTGGAAAAGATGGCCTGAGGACTGGATGAAGGAATGGTTTTACGTGAAAAATGATTTAAAGGCACGAGAAGACATCAAAGATATTATTATGCGTCCTATCTGGCAGCGCTTCGGCCTTAGGAAGCCGAAGGTGGAAATTGATGATGCAGCCGAAGAATGCCAAAAGGCCTTCGGCATAGTCTGCTCTTTCATCGGAACGAGGGATTTAGTCCAGGAGCACATAGCCTTCAGAGTGTGGCCTCTTGTAGAGCAATGAGAAATGCCAAAGGAAACCATCAGCAAGCCTGACGAAGGTGGACTAGTTAGGTTGAAATACACCTTCAGATACGAGGGTAAGTTTATTGAGCCAGATGATGATTGGCTGAAATGCATCAAAGCTACAAGCGACAAACTGCTTGGACCATATTCAAAGACAGAAGATAACGCTCTATCTACGACCTTCGGAGGGTGGAAAAAGAAGAGGCTGAATAGAGTTTTCGATGCTATTGGGTTTGTGTACCCTGATTATCGCTACCCGCTGAAAGGGCAAAAGAGAAAAAGCGCAACTTCTGGAAAAGGTGATACTTCGGTTGCTCTAAGTGAGGCTGCGCCAAAGAGGAAAAGAGTGAAGGTCCTTACTCACCGACCACGCTTCATCGAACCGGCCTTGGTGCCCGAATTTGGTGGTGAGACCTGTTGGGGACTTGTTCTCAAATGCTATGAATCAAGAACAAGGCAACATAAAATGTTAAATATCAAAGCCCTTCGTCCTTTGAATCATTATTTCCCTTCAGATATAATGAATCTAGAACGAAGGTCATAAAGGACATACCCTCATGATCATGATAAAGAAATGGAGAATATTCATGCAAAGTACAAGGAGTAACATAATTTAGGTAAATATAATTATCAATTTATTTCCATTTATATTACTTGTGTAAATAATAATAAATTACAAATGTACCTTCGGCTTGAAGGAATGAGAATACAGGTGTGACACAAAAGTAAATGCCCAGTCAGCGTGAACAGTACGGGAATACTGTTCACCTATTTATAGGCACGGGTCGCAGCCCATGCAAAATTACATTAATGCCCTTTACATTTATCAATAACTCTATAGTAATTCTTCGAGGTCTAATTTGGCTTTTCATCTTTAAGTCGGTTTCCTCTTTCTGCCGTTATGACGAAGCTCTTCTGCACGTAGCTTCGTGATCGTCTTATCCTTCGTCATGATCGCCGTCCCAATCAAGCTTCGTCTTAACCATGTTCTTGTATACTCGCAATCTGACTTCGAAGGTACCTGTTCACATATTTCTTTTGGAAAACATAGTCAAATTACGTTTTTGAGGACCTTCGGAAGCCGAAGGCCCCCAACAGTAGCCCCTCGCAATATTAATTTGCTGTACTGATAAATTCATATTGCGATATGGATGAAGGCCTTAAGCCGAAGGTCCGAAAAAACACCTTCCCCTTGCTAGAATAGCAATCAGTCTTTGACAAGCGGGACCCTCCAGTTTTCAACGCTCTGGGCGTATAAATAAGAGCTCATCCCGAGTTATTTGATACGCTCTCTTGCCAACTGTTTTTACTCACCCAACCTTTAGCCTACGCGCAACAACCTTTGCCCGGCCTTTTAGATTTTAAGGCTTCGGAGTTGAGAGCAGTTTCTCAACGTTTGCAAGGATGTCTGAAGATAACAAAGTTGTTGGTGATTCGAAGCTAAGTCTTTCTGAGGAAATGCATCTGAGTTTTCTTCAATCTATGTCGAAGACTAATACAGAGAAGGTTTATCTGAAGATACTGATGACAGCGACAACTATGATGTGGATAGTGGCAACTATGATGTGGATAGTGGTGGTGAAGACTCCGAAGATCGACCTTGGCGACCAAGCCATGCGGTTTTCGGCAAATCAAGTATTAAAGAAAATCATCTTGTCAACATGAGAGGAAGATATTTCCGGGACTTGTCCGTTGTGAGGGCCGACGAAGGAGAGAAGACTTGTCCAACTCCTGAGGAAAATGAAGTCGTAATATTCCGAAGTTTCTTGAAAGCTGGACTGCGATTTCCCCTAAACAGCTTTGTTGTAGAGGTGTTGAAGATATTTGAAATCTACCTTCACCAACTTACCCCCGAAGCAATCATAAGGATGAATATCTTTGTGTGGGCCGTGAGAAGCCAAGGCCTGGAACCAGATGCGAAAAGTTTCTGCAACATACACGAATTGTTATACGAGACAAAACCCTGGGGTAAGGAACAGTATCACAACAATTTTGGCTGCTACAGCTTCGGCTCCCGGTCTGGGTCAAGCTGCCCAGTGCCGACCTTTCGAAAGAGGTGGCCTGGCGACTGGATGACGGAATGGTTTTACATGAAGAATGACTTGGAATCACGAGAAGATATAAAGAAGATCATTATGCGTCCCATCTGGCAACGCTTCGGCCTGCGGAGGCCGAAGGTGGAAATGAATGAATCAGCCGAAGAATGCCAGAGAGCCTTCGGAGTTGTTTGCTCTTTTATTGGGACGAGAGATTTGGTCCAAGAACACATTGCCTTCAGAGTATGGCCGCTTGTGGAAAAATGGGAAATGCCGCAGGAGACCATTAAAGAGGCTGCCGAAGGTGGACTAGTCAGGCTGAAGTTCACTTTTAAGTTCGGAGATAAATTCGTTGAGCCAGATGATGACTGGTTAAAAAGCATTGAAACTGTAAGTGATGAACTACTTGGGGTATATTCAAAGACCGAAGATACTGCATTGTCAGCAGCCTTCGGAGGCCAAAAAAAGAAGAGACTGAACCGAGTGTTTGACGCAATTGGGTTCGTGTACCCCGACTACCACTATCCAGTGCGGGGTCAAAAAAGAAAGAACACTTCCTCTGCGAAGGAAACTACTTCAGCCGCTCCTAGTGAGCCGGCGTCGAAGAGGAAAAGGGTAAAAGTTCTCACACACCGGCCACGTTACATTGAACTGGCCACAGTGCCTGAGTTCACCGGTGAGACCTCTTCGGCCACCGAAGCTAAAGAATCAACTCTGCTGCCAGGAATTAAAGAGCTAGTCGAAGAGCCAGCAACAGAAAAGATAGAAGAAGCAAAGACTGAAGAAGCGAAAACATTAGGAGTTTTAAGTGCTTCAGCAAAAATTGAGTCAGAAAAAAGCCAGAAGGGTCCAACAGTGACCCCAAAAAGAAAAAGGATGGTTAATGTGTTAGATGTTTTGGAGACAATTAAATCTTCGAGCATAACTCCAAAGAAAACCATTGGAACTTGTGAAGTGTCTATTGAAGCCTTCGTTGCTGAAACTTCGAAGCAACAACCCGAAGCTGAAGCTGGGCCTTCAGAGCCCTCCAAGGAACAACCTTTGGAAACTGAAGAAACAAAGGTTACAAAGGCAGCATTGGAAGCCGAAAAAATAAAAATGTCAGAGCTAATTTCGGTTGAAGGAATTGACACTGCTGCCCCCGAAGCACCTTCCAACATAAGCGATTACATTGTACGGCATGCTTCGAGGAAAAAACTATCTGAAGAAGAGATTTATGAAGCTAATCACTATGCTAGAGAATTAAAATATCCGAAGGGAGCATTAGTGTTCAATGGAACAGATGAAGATGACTTCCTATGCTGCCTCCCTGATAATAAAGAATTATCTGTCTGCCGGGAGATGGCTAAGAGTATGGGGTTTCCGAAGCTTGAAGCTGGATTATGCGCTATGACGAAGGAGGATCTTGTGGATAGCCTTGCATACAATAGCCTGAAGGTGCGAGAATTGTATACTTAAAAATTTACAATTTTTGAATCATTCTTTTATTCTTATACTAATTCTTGTATATACAGGGCTTAATATTGAGCAACGCACTGAGAGTACAAAAGAATGCCGAAGACGAGAGCTATGACATTGCTTTCAATAATCTACGATCAGAGGTTATTAGGCTGAGGAACGAAGCTCTAGAGAAAGATAAAATTCTGCTTACATTGGTGGACAAAATAAAGGAAGACGAAGCTTCCTCCAAAGCTCAAGCTAAGCCCAAAAACGCGAAATTAAAGATCTTCAGAAACAGTTAGCTAGAGCTAAAGAAGAACGTATACTTGAGGAGACAAAACGAGAGCTTAGTGATCAATGGGCCAATCATTTAGAAATAAATGTTAAAGAGCTTCGTGCATCCCAGAGAAGATGCTATGTTAAATCCATAGAGTGCGTCAAGAAGATAAAATCCAGCTTCGCCAACGTTGGCGCATTCTCTAGCGAAGATAATTTCTCAAGAGGCAATCCCGAAGGTCCGATGGAATGGATCAGTCACGAAGCTGAGGCCTTCGAAGAAATCCTGAATAGCCGCGAAGACATATGTGCTTTTTCATGTGCTAGAGGAATTGCTACTGTTTTGGAGAAGAAAGGTTGTGAGCATGTAAAATCTCTAGCGCAATCTGAAGTTACCTTGTCCCCCGAAGACATTAAAGACCCCTCAGCCGAAGCAAGCATGATCGGCGGAAAATTTTTCACTGATATCTGGGACAATGGCGGCCGAGAAATGGCGCAAGAAATTATTCAAAAGAGCGAAAAAGGCATCCACGATGCCAGAAAAGTAGCAGAAGCTGCGGAGAAAAGTACAGAGCCAACACCTTCACAGGAAATTGACAAGCTGACTGCACCTTCACAGGAAATTGACAAGCTGACTGCAACGCCGAAGGCTGAAAGAATTGAAGAGCCAAGAGATGAGAGGACAAAGACAACAGAAATTTTAAGTCATTCGGCAGAAGTTGAAGTACCAAAAAGCCAAAAAGGTCCAGCAATGACCCCCAAAAGAAAAAGGATGGTTAATGTACTGGATGTATTGGAGACAATAAAGTCTTCAAGCACTACTCCGAAGAAAATTGCTGAAACTCCCGAAGTGCAAATTGAAGTCTTTGGTGCCGAAGCAACAAAGCACCAAGCTGAGACTGAAGCTGGGCCTTCAGAGCCCGCCAAGGTGAAATTCTTGGAAACCAAAGAAACAGAAGCAGCAGAACAAATTTTGGCTGAAGAAACTGGCACTGCCGCCCCCGAAGCATTTTCCGAAGCTTTCAATTATATTTTATGACATGCTTCGGGGAAAAAGTTGACTGAAAAAGAAAAGCAAGAGGCTCAGCTCTATGCCCAAAAATTGAAATATCCAAAGGGGGCGTTGATTTTCAACGGCAGCGGAGAAGAAGACTTCTTGTATTGTCTCCCAGACAGCGAGGAGATCTCTGTCTGCTGGGAGATGGCAAGAAGCTTCGGATTCCCAACACTAGAAGACAGGCTCTCAGTGTTGTCAAAAGATGAATTGGCCGACAGCTTAGCATACAACAACTTAAAGGTGAGAAAATAAACTTTTTGTGTGCTTAAAAATTCGTGTGCTTATTTTTTAACACCACATTCCTTTTGCAGGGCCTTATTCTTAGCAATGCCCTTAGAGCGCAGAAAAGCGCTGAAGACGAGAGATGTACCATGGCATTGAATAACCTTCGTTCCGAAGTGATTGAGCTAAGGAACGAAGGTCTTGAGAAAGATAAAATATTAAACTCATTGCTTAATAAAATAAAAGAAGACGAAGCTACTTCCAAGGCCCAAGCTGAAGCCCAGAAGTGCGAAATTGAAGATCTTCAGAAACAGCTGGCTGAAGCGAAATTAAAGTGTGCAATTGCCGAAACTGACCGAGACACCAGCGATTACTGGAAAAATCATTGGGAGAAAACAACTGCAGAACTTCGGTCTTCGAAAGAAAGATGTTATGAAAAATCCATGAAATGTGTGGAAAAAATTAAGACTAGTTTCGCCAGCGTCGGCGCATATTCGAATGAAGGCAACTTCGTACTGGACGATCCTGAAGGTCCAATCGACTGGATCAGCGGCGAGGCCGAAGCTTTTGAAGAAATTTTGAGTGGCCGTGGGGACATATGCGCATTTTCGGGTGCTAGGGGGATTGTCGCTATCTTAGAAAGAAGAGGCTGCGAATACGTGAAATCCTTGGCGCAAACCGAGGCTGCCTTATCTATTGAAGGTATAAAAGACCCCTTGGTCGAAGCAAGCTTGGTTGGTGGAAAAATTTTCACCGACATTTGGGAAAATGGCGGTCGGGAGATAGCTCAAGAAATTATAAGGAAAAGTGAAAAAGGTATTCAGGATGCTAGAGAAATAGCAGAGGTCGCTGAGAAAAGTACGGATCTCGAGAGGCGAACAGGTATTGATTAATAACTTTTAACTTTATGTTGTAATTTTATGACTTCGAACTTATTTACGCTTTGCATCACAGCCGCACTATCTCCTCCCCTAGAGCCCGCCGAGCCATTGGCGGACCCCAAAGCAAAGGAGGATGATGAAATTATAAAAATGGCCGAAGCTATTATGGATAAAGTTGTTGATCAACTATTAAACGAAGCTGCAGAAGTAGTCTTAAAAGAGGATTAGCTGTTATTGTAAAGACATTTGGAATGTAATATTTGCTGGACAATGTGTGTAATATTTTATAATTTTGAATGTAATATATAAGTTGTTTATAATTCAACTCTTTACGATGCATGAAACTTTACGTACATACCGTTTTTGAGCCTTCGGCGAAAAAACACCTTCCCTTCTTTTCATGCTTCGTGAAGAATATCCATATTTCATGAAAATATACAGTTTCCGAAAAAACATTATGCTTTGTGAACAATGAATCTCCTTTTCATATCAAAGTGACGAAACTGTATTTCTTGAAAACTTATTTTGTGCCTTGGCACTTCTTCGAAACAATCTCCGAAGCTCAATATTGTAGGTCAACATTGTCTACCTTTCCGAAGGTCAACATTGTATCCCCTTCTTGTGCCATTGATGCAATATGATGTATGATGCTATGCTATGCTCATGATGTAATGATGTAAAATGACATGCAAAATGACATTTGCGCCGAAGGCACACACACATTCCCCAGTGGAGCACACAATCTTTTTGCCGTTTATTTTTCGGCTTCACCGTTTATTTTTCGGTGTATCAGCATTGACTTTTCGCTGTAAGCCTCCCTTAGGAGCTTCTTCGCCTTTTATTTTGGCGGTATCAGCGTTTATTTTTCGCTGTAAGCCTCCCTTAGGAGCTTCTTCGCCTTTTATTTCGGCGGTATCAGCGTTTATTTTTCGCTGTAAGCTCTGCATTCCCTTTGGAACGACTTTTGAGCAGAAAACTTACGCTGTGTTCCCTTAAGAACGACTTTTGTTGCTTCGACAAAAACTTGTAGTGCATTCCTTCGTCAAGATCTTTAGAGCTTCGTCGATGTTTGAAGAAGGCATATTCATTATGATAATGATGAAGCAATTACAAGAAATTGAAAACAACAAAAGAACTAAGTTTTCAATGATTGCTTTTTATTGAAAAGGTAAATGATAACAAATGTAAAAGTTGTTTCAGAGGTAGGATATATCTTAGTAGATGTGCTTCGATTCTGGCACAGTACTGTTGACTGTGCGAGCTTCGGACTGCTCCCTAAAGTCTCGCTGCTGGTGATTGTGCTGGCTCCCTTATGGTTGCTGGCCTTGGGGATAAGCGGGTTGCATTGGTGGTGGAGGTGGGGGCTGTTGCCAAGATGCCTGAGGCTGGCTTGCCGAAGCAACAGAAACTGCAGGATGGTTACCCACATACTCTGGAATGTATGGTGAGTGGTACGAAGCAGTATGCATAACTTGCTTCGGCTGGCTCTGTTGGGCTGCAACTTCTGCTATCTCTTTCTGTTTTTGAATGGTAACATGGCACATCCTGGTAGTATGGACCTTGTCCTCACCGCAGAATAGGCAGTACATTTTCTTGGGCTGATCCCCAAACCTTCCTCTGAAGCCCCTGGCGCCTCTGCCCCTTGGAGCTGGGGGCCGAGGATAGTTCTGTTGCTGCCCCGAAGCCTGGGAGGAATACTGCGGTCTTTGTTGTTGACTTCCCCTATCGTCAGTCTGAGTAGAATGGATAGATCTGACGTGCCTAGGGTGGATTCTCCCTCCAAAGCCCCTGGTCATTTTGGAGAACCTGTAAGCTTCCTCCCTTCTTTGCCGAAAGTCATTATCTGCTCGGATATATTCATCCATCTTCTGAAGCAGTTTCTCCAAGGTCTGAGGGGGTTTCCTGGCGAAGTATTGGGCTGTAGGTCCTGGTCGAAGCCCCTTAATCATGGCCTCAATAACAATTTCATTAGGCACTGTTGGCGCCTGTGCCCTCAGTCGTAAGAACCTTCGGACATACGCCTGAAGGTATTCTTCATGATCCTGAGTGCACTGGAACAAAGCTTGAGCAGTGATCGGCTTCGTCTGAAACCCTTGAAAGCTGGTGATGAGCATGTCTTTCAGCTTTTGCCACGATGCGATTGTTCCTGGCCGAAGAGAAGAGTACCAGGTCTGTGCAACATTTTTGACTGCCATGACGAAGGACTTCGCCATGACTGCAGTATTGCCACCATATGAAGATATGGTTGCTTCGTAGCTCATCAGAAATTGCTTCGGATCTGAGTGTCTGTCATACATTGGGAGCTGAGGTGGTTTGTAAGATAGGGGCCAAGGTGTAGCCTGCAGTTCTGCTGACAGAGGAGAAGCATCATCAAAAGCAAAATTTCCATGATGGAAATCCTCATACCAGTCATCCTCGTTGACGAAGCCCTCTTGGTGAAGCTCTCTGTACTGGGGCCTCCGGTTCTGCTCATCTTGCGTAAGATGACGAACTTCTTCAGAGGCTTCGTCTATCTGCCTTTGTAGGTCAGCTAGCCGGGCCATCTTTTCTTTCTTCCTTTGCACTTGTTGATGCAGCATCTCCATGTTCCTGATTTCTTGGTCCAAATCGTCCTCCTGAGGCGTTGGACTGGTGGCCTTCCTCTTCTGTCTTCGGGCTTCCCGAAGAGAAAGGGTCTCCTGGTTCGGGTCCAGCGGCTGCAGAGCAGCAGCCCATGTTGCTGAAGCTTTCTATGGCGGCATGACGAAGGTCGATGCTTGCCGAAGGTGGTCAAAAAAGGGTTCACCGGAGGTGGGCGCCAATGTTGGGGACTTGCTCTCAAATGCTTCGGCTTAAGAGCAAGGCAACATAAAGAATGTTAAACGTTAAGGTTCTTTGTCCTTCAGAGCATTATTTCCCTTAGGATATAATGTCTTTCGGACGAAGATTACAAAGAGCATACCTTCGTAAATTTGACATATAAAAATGAAGAAGGAATTTATACGAAACATGAACAGTACGACCCATCAAATATGTTATTACCATTGTATTATTTTTATTTTATTACCATGGATAAGTTAAGATAACAATTTATTACAAGTGTACCTTCGGCTTGAAGGAAGATAAAGAATACAAGCGTGACGCAAAAGCAAATGCCAAGTCAACGTGTCCAGTACGGGAGCACTGTTCATCTATTTATAGGCACGGGATGCAGCCCATGTAAAATTACACCCATGCCCTTTACATTTGCTAATAACTCTATAGTAATCCATCGGGGTCTAAATAGCCTTTTCCCCTTTAAGTCGGTTTCCTTTTCTGCTATCACGCCGAAGCTCTCCTGCGAACAGCGTCGGCTCTGCGCCATCCTTCGTATTCTTTGTGCTTCTTCACACTGTGGTTTTGACCTAAGTCTGAAGGTACCTGTTCATGTATCATACTCCAGAAACATTGTTAAATCATGTTTTTGAGGACCTTCGAAAGCCGAAGGCCCCCAACAGTTAGGGATTTTCCTGATGTCTTTCCAGAGGAGTTACCCGAGATGCCACCAGATAGGGAAGTTGAGTTTGTCATTGATCTCTTACCTGGAACTGCTCCTATTTCTAAACGACCATACAGAATGCCCGTATAAGAGTTAAAAGAACTTAAGAAGCAGTTAACGGAGCTATAGGAGGCTAGGTACATTCGTCCGAGTTCCTCACCTTGGGGAGCACCGGTTCTGTTTGTACAGAAGAAGGATGGATCATAGAGGATGTGTGTGGATTATAGATCCCTTAATGATGTTACTTTGAAGAACAAATATCCGTTACCCTGCATTGAAGATTTATTTGATCAAATGAGAGGTGCTAGGGTATTCTCGAAGATTGATCTCCGATTGGGTTACCATCAAATGATGATTAGGCCATCTGATATTCCTAAGACGACTTTCTCAACTCGATATGGTTTATATGAATTCACAGTTATGTCATTTGTACTAACTAATGCACCAGCATATTTTATGAATCTGATGAATAAGGTGTTCATGGAGTATCTTGACAGATTCGTCGTGGTATTCATCGACGATATTCTTATTTATTCCAAGAGTGATAGTGATCATGATGAACATCTGAGATTGGTGCTACAAAAGCTACAAGATAATCAACTTTACGCCAAGTATAGCAAATGCGAGTTCTGGATTGATGAAGTACCATTCCTTGGACATATCATTTCTAATGGTGGGATATCAGTGGATCCTGCTAAAGTCAAGGAGATAGTGGAGTGGAGCATACCCAGTACAGTTACTGAGATCCGAAGTTTCTTGGGACTTGCAAGCTACTATCGACGATTTATTGAAGGGTTCTCTAAGATTGCTAAGCCTATGACCTCACTTCTAGAAAAGGGGAGAGAGTTTAAGTGGGACTGGAAATGCCAAGATAGTTTTAATCAGTTGAAGTTGAGATTGATGTCACCTCCCATGTTGATTATGCCAGATCTACAGAAGGGATTTGATATTTATTGTGATGCATGCGACCAAGGCTTGGGATGTGTGCTTATGCAAGAAGGACACGTGATTGCCTACGCGTCTCGTCAGTTGCAGAAACATGAGTTGAACTACCCCACTCATGACTTAGAACTGGCAGCTGTAGTACATGCGCTCAAAATATGGAGACATTATATTATGGGAACCAAGTGCCAAGTGTACACCGATCACAAGAGTTTGAAGTACATATTCACTCAGAAGGATCTCAACCTTAGGCAATGTCGATGGTTAGAACTCATTAAGGATTATGATTTGGAGATTCATTATCACTCGGGCAAGGAGAATCTAGTTGCGGATGCCTTGAGTCGGAAGGAACATGTCCATTTAGCTATTGTTGCCCAGCTACCCGATGAGATCGTTGAGGATTTCAAGAGACTTAACCTAGGAATAGTTGCACATACCGAAGGAGTCACTATTGATGTGGAACCTACCTTGGGGCAAGAAATTCGCAAGGGTCATATTGGTGATGCTAAAATCCAAGAGATCAAGGATCTAATTGCTGAAGGTAGAGGTCCAGAATTCACGGAGGATGAGCAAGGCACAATATGGTTCAAGGACCGGATATGTGTTTCTGAGATTGTCAGCCTTCGTGAGACTATATTGAAGGAGGCCCATGACTCTGATTATTCTATTCATCCTGGTAGCACTAAGATGTATCAGGATTTGAAGCAGAAGTACTGGTGGTATGGGCTTAAGAGAGATGTGGCTGCACATGTGGCTATGTGTGATGTGTGTCAAAGAGTCAAGGCTGAACACCAAAGACCAGCTGGACTATTGCACCCACTAAAGATAGCCGAATGGAAGTGAGAAGAGATTGGTATGGACTTCATTGTCGGGTTGCCTCGCACCCCGAAAGGATATGATTCCATATGGGTGATTGTGGATTGGCTGACCAAAGTGGCCCATTTCATTCCGGTCAAGACTACTTATAAAGGTTCTCAGTTGGCAGAGTTATACATGGCTCGGATTGTGTGTTTACACAATGTACCAAAGAAGATCGTATCTGATAGAGGATCATAGTTTACCTCCAGGTTTTGGAAAAGCTTTCATGAGAATATGGGTACGAAGTTGAACTGCAGTTCTGCCTATCACCCTCAGACTGATGGCCAGACTGAAATGACTAATCAAGTACTAGAGGATATGTTGAGAGCTTGTGCCCTTCAGCATGGAGGCAGTTCGGACAAGAGTCTACCGTATGCTGAATTCTCATATAATAATGGTTACCAGGCCAGTCTGAAGATGTCACCATTTGAAGCTTTATATGGCAGGAAGTGCAGGACTCCTCTATACTGGGATCAGACTGGAGAAAGACAGTTCTTTGGGCCTGAACTTATTCAAGAGGCAGAAAAACAAGTCCGTATAATCAGGGAGAACTTGAGGGTAGCTCAAACCAGGCAAAAGAGCTATGCTGATAATCGAAGAAGACCACTGGAGTTTGAGGAAGGTGATCATGTGTACCTCAAGGTGTCACCACTTCGTGGAATGAGGAGATTCAAAGTTAAGGGCAAGTTATCCCCTCGTTTTATTGGACCATTCAGAATCTTTAGGCGAGTTGGGGAGATGGCCTATCAACTCAAGCTACCTGATAATCTATCTGATGTACATGATGTATTCTACGTGTCACAACTCAAGAAGTGTCTCTGTGTCCCTGAGGAACAGCTACCAATGGAAGAGCTCAATGTTCAGGGTGATCTGACTTACACGGAATATCCTATCAAGGTTCTTGATACTTTGACTCGAGTTACAAGAAATAAAGTGATAAAGATGTGCAAAGTGCAATGGAGTCACCATGGTGAAGATGAAGCTACTTGGTAAAGAGAAGAAGAGCTTCGCATAGAATTTCCCCATCTTTTCCCTAGTCCTTCCTAAATCTCGAGGACAAGATTCTTGTTAAGGGGGGTAGGATTTGTAATACCAAAAAATGTATACAATGAGAATATAGTTGGTCTCCTTACTTGTGTGTCATCTATTCCTTATAACAAGAGAATAATTATAAGCAAGAGTGAGTAATAAAAACAAAGGGCACCTAAAATACACCATGCATCATGCTGGAGTTTATTGTGTGTGCATATGACAATAATAAAAAAATTTATAGAAAGACATAAATTGTCAAAATAGAATTTAGAATTAAAAGTGGAATTTTAGAATTTGATAAAAGAGAAGAAAATACTAAACAAATGAGGTAAATGAAATATATAAATAAGAATATATTTCTTTACACTAACATTTGAATTTGGTACATTTTGATCAATGGTGAATCTCATAACAAAAATTTAAATTCAAATTTGAATTCTAAAAACAAAGAAGAAAAAGAAACCAGAAAAGAAAAAAGAAAATAAAAAGAAAAATGTGCTTGGGCCCATTCTTTGGCTCCCCGCCCATGACCACTGCGTCGGCCCACCTAATCACTCACGCGTGGCCCGGGATCCCTTTCTCCTCCGCGCACTCCACCCTAACGAATGGGCCCCGGCCGTCAGTCGCGGAGTCATGCCCACGTCGCCCCACTCACCTCATTGCGCTTGGGGCCCACC
This sequence comes from Zea mays, assembly GCF_902167145.1. Lineage (NCBI taxonomy): Eukaryota > Viridiplantae > Streptophyta > Magnoliopsida > Poales > Poaceae > Zea > Zea mays. Next base: position 15,854,257 of record NC_050102.1, read on the forward strand.
CGTCACACTCTCCTTCGCGCGGCTGCGTCAACGGGGCCTGCGAGATCCGCGGCGAGCATCTCCCATGATCTCGCCGACGCCGATACTAGCTGATCACCTCCGTGGACCATATAACGATTTCACACTCTCTTCTCCTCCCCATATACCCTCTTGCGCTGACGTGTGCGCCAAATCCAACTCGCCGCCGCCGCCCGCCACGAAGTCCTTGTGTCTACGCCGGTGTTTGGGGGCCAAGTTGGGATCATGCGTCCTCGACATTGTGCTCAGAACGTGTGGGGGAAACATCGCCGCTGGAGAACGTCTCGGGCGCCTGGAATTGCTCGTCGGATTGGTTTTCCGCAGCGTACCGCGGGTCGTCGGTGAGAAGATTCTATGCTGCGCAATACCTCGAAGAGCCAGTGGCTGAGGATACCGGTGTTCAGCAGGTAGAAGTTGCTGAGCAGGAGCTCATTGAAGGCAAGTTGTGCCCTTGACCACTTTTATTACCCAATAATGTTCTTTATTATCACTTATTCATGCATATGTTTAATTTTGATGGGACCCAATAGGTCACCCTAGACTGGTTATCCTTTTACCTTGTTCACCCCTGAATCATTTAGGTAGTTTTGCTATTGCTCTATATGGTTTTGGGTTTAATATTACATTATGTCCATGTTCTAATTATTTTGTTATTTTATTTATTATTCATGTCAAGATCATTATTTTTAATTGGAACATGGAGCTTAACTTGAGAAACATGTGCCACCACAAGGGTGGAATGGGACGCCCTTGGCTGACTAACTAGGAAAGCTAGTGGAGGACTACCTTACCCGATAGGGGCAAGGGCAGTAGGGGAGTAGGCGTGTAGGGAGGTTCCTGGGTTGATTTTGTTGTGATGGTGGTCAGACAGGGGATTCCTGCATTGCTCTTCCTAGAAATTGTAGCAGGTTTTTTTGAAGCTAATGGAACTAGGTAAAGGCCTCGTGTTACCCTGCCTCGCTTCCTTGGTAGAGGTGTATGGGCCCGTACAACCCCGTGGCATATGGGTAACATGACTTGTGGGTACAGGGTACAACCTCTGCAGAGTGTAAAACTGGTATACTAGCCGTGCTCACGGTCATGAGCAACTCAGGACTTTTGCTTGATTAAACTATGGAACTAAATTCAATTTGTCATTTGCATTGCATGGGATTATTTATTATATTTGTTCTATTCTTATTATGGTTTGGTATTTACTTACATCTAGTAATTGCTAATAAAATTTGACCAACTTATTAAAAGCAATGCTCAAGTTTAACCCCTATTGTTGATCAGCCTTACACATCACATGAACTCCCACCTTTGGTGAGTTCATGCACATTATTCCCCACAACTTGTTGAGCTATGATCTTTTGTGAGCTCACACTTGCGATATATAACCCCCCCCCCACAGGAGAGGAACATGTGGCCTAGGAGGGGCCGCACAACGAGGAGTTCGACTTGATCTAGGTGGCGTCTCCCAGTCGACTTATTGGCGCTAAGGATGGACTTTAATTCGCTTTATATTTATCTTTTATTTTCATAAGACTTATTGGCGCTAAGATTTTGTTATGACATTGTGACATTTATCTCTATACACTCTGTTATTATGTGTGTTGTTCTTCTTTGGCGTACATATGAGACGCACCCGACTTTATCCCTAAAACCCGAGTGTGACAGCAACCCTCGAGCGGGGTCTCGGACAAATCGTGATTCGTCCTTTCTTGACCTCTAGGAATGTGTCGTATGATTTTTTGGTAGTTAGGTGTTAAGAATGTTTAGGGACATAATTTGGATACCCCTAATTATGATATCCGACAACTGTAGTGCCTAATCGTGTCGTGCCGGCACTATACAACACTAACACCTAATAGTGCTCGTGCCAGCCCAAGCATTATTTCACTTTAAGAGCTTAAAAATCTAGAAGACCTTAAGATTATATATGTAATTTTAAGACTTGAATATTTATACCATTATAAAGTGAATTCATTATGTTTAAAATCATAACAAATAACAATGTACAATCACATGCACATATCACAATCACATCTAAATACCACCGGTTGATCTAAGTCGTGCCTAATCGTGCTAGGGTGGTGGCCCAAGCATGACACTAGACTTATATCGTGTCGGCACTAGCACTATATGAATCGTGCACGTGCTGTGCCGAAGCACTACGAGTCGTGCCGTGCTTAGTGCCGACCCATTTAGCACGATCCATTTGGCCATCTATACCTTCGACTTGCATCTGCATGTAACGTGGAATGTGAGTTGGTTGAATCTTGCTTCCCTATCAAAACTTATGTTGCCTGTCTAGCAACTATCATATCTCATTCTCTATCGGATCTACTATTTTAAATTTCACTTTATAAATAGTGTAATGTACAGTGCAAATCCCCTATTTAATATCCATAATTATTACTCAAACACATTTGATGTGACAAACTAAATTTTAGTTGAGTGGAACCAAACACCCCCTTAAGCGCCTATGCCGATGGAGGGGATCCTTTTTGGGACCCAAGAGGATCAAAGTTCAGTTCTTGTGGGTTTTGTTGCCATCCGACCTGTGTGATGCACATAGCTGATAGTCAGTAGCTGTCAATAATTAATTCTTTTACAAATATGATTAACTATTAGTCTAGTTAATTGTTAGATTATATTTGATCGCTGTTTGACACAACAAACCCATAATTATCTATCTATATTAACTATGATTAATTAGTTTGCTAACTATTAGCATGCATAGATCTATCTAAAATCACACTATGTGTGCTTCAACTCCCTTCTTTGATCTCAACAACTTCTCATTAGTGAAATTCTCAAACATAGTTTTTCGATTTCTATCCTGTGAATCAAGTTGAAACAAATAGAACTCATGCATAACCCGACCAATAACATACACCGGCGTCCAGAACAGAGAAAACATCAGCAGACCACAATAAGTCAGCACAAAGCCATGGAAACAACAAACAACTCAAAAGGTATATGAGAATATGACTTCTTTGGTCGTTTCCTTGCATATGACTTTAAATATCCCTAGTTGTTGCTTCAAGAGAATTTGAGATGGTTTCGTGAGCATAACTCATAGGAGTACACGACATTAAACGAAGGTAGGGGTAGATCAAGTTATAATTAAGTTATTGATCAAAAGAATGGAAACTATTTCAGAAGTTACCTAAGAAGATATGTTTATGACACGAATGAGTAGCTTGACAAACGAAAGTCTAGTTAGGAGTAGTGATGCACACTTGTGATAACTAGTGCTAGTCAAATGCATGAGAACCCTGAAAATTTTGAAACAAAAATTATCTAAAAAATGATTGAAATAAATGAATTGGCACTGCATAGGGGAATGCCCTATTGAGAATAGGCATAACACTAGTGTGTCCAGTGTGCATCGAATATGGGCACCTAGAGAGCTTGCAGATTAATCTTAGACTTAATATGATCATCGGACGTGTCTGATGTACCACCGGACAGGGTACTCAAAGGTGTTGCAAACTATGTCTAAGAGACTTAGTAACATGTCTAGTGTGGCATTGAACAATGTACTCAGAGAGTTTTGCATCCGTGCACTCGAGTGTTGTACTCACTGAACATGTTTGGTGTGGTGCTGGTGTAAGGCTATGGGCAGCAGTTCATGCATATGGACATGCAAAACATTATTTTGCTCTATAGACTGCATTGTTTATAGAGTGTAGTTTGAAATAGGAGATGTGATGAGTAATGTTGCTAGAGATAGCCTAAGTATCGGATGCCAGTACAATATTGGCTAGTTTCTAAAACCAACCATTGGAGAGGCACTAGACGTGTCTAGTGAAGAGAGTGAGTGCGCATTGGACATGTCAGATGTAGTTAACTAGGGTGGATGGAGAGGTAATTGCTAGTTTCTTTGCTTGGTGCTATTTATACCCCCAACTCATTTATATGAAGTCACTTGCCCATTTCAACTACTGAAGAAACCTATTGGAGAGTGAGGAAGAGCCTTCCCTAGTGTTGGGGGCCTTCTCTTTTCGAAGGTCCTCAAAAACATAACTAACTATTTGTTTCCAGCATAAGTTATTACAGGAAACTTCATCTTTAAGATACAAGCTTCTCCATTATGACGAAGGGACACAAGATGAAGACAATTCCAAAGAAGATAAAAGTAAATGTCAAAGTTATCACTAGATGCACAGCTTCGGCTCGCAATGAAGATGATGAATAATGATAATGATCGGAAGAGGAAAAGACTACTTAGTCCTTGATAACTTGTATTACGATCATGTGTAAATGATGAGGACACAAATGTACTTTTACTCGGGATGTGTCCTGTGCCTATAAATAGATGAACAGTAACACCGTACTGTTCACGCTGGATTGTAATCACTCTCACGTCTGAGAGCACCTAGAGGGGGGGTGAATAGGTGATCCTGAATAACTTGGAAACTTAAGCCACAAAAACTTGGTTAAGCGTTAGCACAATAATCGCCAAGTGGCTAGAGAGGAGTCTCAACAAAACACAATAACCACAAGATATCAATCACAGAGATGGCATGGTGGTTATCCCGTGGTTCCGCCAAGACCAACGCTTGCCTACTCCACGTTGTGGCGTCCCAACGGACGAGGGTTGCAATCAACCCCTCTCAAGCGGTCCAAAGACCCACTTGAATACCACGGTGTTTTGCTTTGCTTTTCTTAATCCCGTTCGCGAGGAATCTCCACAACTTGGAGCCTCTCGCCCTTACACTTGAAGTTCACAAAGAAGCACGGAGTAAGGGAGGGATGAGCAACACACACAAGACACAAAATCAGAATGTCAACACGCACACAAGTCGCAACAAGAGCTCACAACACAACCTGACGAGTTCACAACTCAACTAGAGCTCTAGATGCTATCACGAAGAAACAAATGCGTGGAATCAAAGTCTTGGTGCTTAGGAATGCTTTGAGTATTCTTGGTTATCTCCTCCATGCGCCTAGGGGTCCCTTTTATAGCCCCAAGGCAGCTAGGAGTCGTTGAGAGCATTCCAGGAAGGCTGATCTTGCCTTCTGTCGCCTGGCGCACCGGACAGTCCGGTGCACCACCGGACACTGTCCGGTGCGGATTTCCTTCCTTATTTGGCGAAGCCGACCGTTGGCAGCCTTGGAGCCGTTGGCGCACCGGACACTGTCCGGTGCACACCGGACAGTCCGGTGCACACCGGACAGTCCGGTGCCCCCTCCCAATCGTTGGCTCGGCCACGTGTCTCGCGCAGATCGCGCAGCCGACCGTTGGCCCGGCCGACCGTTGGCTCACCGGACAGTCCGGTGAATTATAGCCGTACGCCGTTAATTCCTTCTCGAGGGCGGCTAGTTCGTCTGAGCCAGCCTGGCGCACCTGACACTGTCCGGTGCACCACCGGACAGTCCGGTGCACCCAGACCGAGCTAAACTTTGGCTGAACAGAGCCATCCATTTCCAATTCAATCTTTCCTGTTTCCAGCACTTAGACACAATACATTAGTCCATAAAACAATGTACTAAGTCTAGAAACATACCTTTTGACATGATTTGCACTTGTGTCCACCACTTTGCATAGATTAACACAAAAACACTTGTGTTGGCACTCAATCACCAAAATACTCAGAAATGGCCCAAGGGCACATTTCCCTTTCAATCTCCCCCTTTTTGGTGATTTATGCCAACACAACATAAAGCAACTAGAACAAGTGCAATATCAATGCAAATGAGAACTCAAAATTGTTTTGATTCATATTTGGCATATATGGATCACTCTTTGCCACCACATGGTTTGTTTTTTCAAATCAAACTCAAATTTCAATCTCTAAGTCAACCACACTTGTTAAGACATGAAGAGAGTCATTCCAAGAGAAATTGATTCAAAAACTCCCCCTTTTTCCCATAATCAACACTTCTCCCCACAAGAAGCCAACTTTTGACAAGAGACAATAAAAGAGTTTTGTCAAACCAAAAGCTCTATTCTACTATTTTCAAAAACTCTCAAGTGGTAGCTGATCCATTTATTGCTTTGACCTTTATTTTCTCCCCCTTTGGCATCAAGCACCAAAACGGGATCAAACTTGGCCCTAGAACCCCATTGCCTCACCAAAATCTTCAATAAGAATACAAAGGCAATAAGAGTACGTGAGATGAACTTGGACTAAGTTACCCTCTCATGGGAGTGCAGTGGAAGTCTTTCATGGTCCAAGTCCACCTTTTCCCTTTCAAACCTCCTTTGAGACTAAAACAAGCAAACTCAAGCACACGGTTAGTCTCAAAGGGTCAAGTTGTAACACACCTCCCCCTACATATGTGCATCACTCGCAAGAGGACGTGTGAGGTCGAGGGAGTGTTTGTACAACGTTAGCACCACAAGTAAGCAACAAAATGCATAAGGAACATGATCAAGGGCATAAACACATGTATGCTATAAATCAATCCAAGTTCCGCGAATCTAGGACATTTAGCTCACTACGCAACCTGCAAAAGGTCTTCTCATCTAAAGGCTTGGTAAAGATATCGGCTAGCTGGTTCTCGGTGCTAACATGAAACACTTCGATATCTCCCTTTTGCTGGTGGTCTCTCAAAAAGTGATGCCGGATGTCAATGTGCTTTGTGCGGCTGTGCTCAACAGGATTTTCCGCTATTCGGATAGCACTCTCATTATCACATAGGAGTGGGACTTTGCTCAGATTGTAGCCAAAGTCCCGGAGGGTTTGCCTCATCCAAAGTAGTTGCGCGCAACACTGTCCTGCGACAACGTACTCGGCCTCAGCGGTGGATAGGGCAACGGAGGTTTGTTTCTTAGAACTCCATGACACCAGGGACCTTCCTAAGAATTGGCACGTCCCCGATGTACTCTTCCTATCGACCTTACATCCAGCATAGTCGGAGTTTGAATATCCAATCAAGTCAAAGGTAGACCCCTTTGGATACCAGATTCCGAAGCAAGGCGTAGCGACTAAATATCTAAGAATTCGCTTCACAGCCACTAAGTGATACTCCTTAGGATCGGATTGAAATCTAGCACACATGCATACACTGAGCATAATATCCGGTCTACTAGCACATAAATAAAGTAAAGACCCTATCATAGACCGGTATGCCTTTTGATCAACGGACTTACCTCCTTTGTTGAGGTCGGTGTGTCCGTCGGTTCCCATCGGAGTCTTTGTGGGCTTGGCGTCCTTCATCCCAAACCGCTTGATCAAGTCTTGCGTGTACTTCGTTTGGGAGATGAAGGTGCCGTCCTTGAGTTGTTTCACTTGGAATCCAAGGAAGTAGTTCAACTCGCCCATCATCGACATCTCGAATTTCTGCGTCATCACCCTGCTAAACTCTTCACAAGACTTTTGATTAGTAGAACCAAATATTATGTCATCGACATAAATTTGGCACACAAAAAGATCACCATCGCAAGTCTTAGTGAAAAGAGTTGGATCGGCTTTCCCAACCTTGAAAGCATTAGCAATTAAAAAGTCTCTAAGACATTCATACCATGCTCTTGGGGCTTGCTTAAGTCCATAGAGCGCCTTAGAGAGCTTACACACGTGGTCGGGGTACCGTTCATCCTCGAAGCCAGGGGGTTGCTCCACGTACACCTCCTCCTTGATTGGGCCCGTTGAGAAAGCGCTCTTCACATCCATTTGGAACAACCTGAAGGAATGGTGAGCGGCATATGGTAGCAAGATACGAATGGACTCTAGCCTAGCCACAGGAGCAAAAGTCTCCTCAAAGTCCAAACCTACGACTTGGGCATAACCTTTTGCCACAAGTCGTGCCTTGTTCCTTGTCACCACCCCGTGCTCGTCTTGTTTGTTGCGGAACACCCACTTGGTTCCCACAACATTTTGCTTGGGACGAGGCACCAGTGTCCAAACTTCATTTCTTTTGAAGTTGTTGAGCTCCTCCTGCATGGCCAACACCCAGTCCGGATCTAGCAAGGCCTCTTCTACCCTGAAAGGCTCAATAGAAGAGACAAAGGAGTAATGCTCACAAAAATTAACTAATCGAGATCGAGTAGTTACTCCCTTGCTAATATCACCCAAAATTTGGTCGACGGGATGATCCCTTTGAATCATCGCTCGAACTTGGGTTGGAGGTGCCGGTTGTGCTTCTTCCTCCATCACATGATCATCTTGTGCTCCCCCTTGATCACATGCCTCCTTTTGATGAACCTGTTCATCGTCTTGAGTTGGGGGTTGCACCATTGTTGAGGAAGAAGGTTGATCTTGACCATCTTGTTCCTGTGGCCGCACATCTCCAATCGCCATGGTGCGTATTGCGGCCGTTGGAACTTCTTCTTCATCTACATCATCAAAGTCAACAACTTGCTCTCTTGGAGAGCCATTAGTCTCATCAAATACAACGTCGCTAGAGACTTCAACCAAACCCGATGATTTGTTGAAGACTCTATACGCCTTTGTATTTGAGTCATAACCTAACAAAAACCCTTCTACGGCTTTGGGAGCAAATTTGGAATTCCTACCCTTCTTCTCTAGAATGTAGCATTTACTCCCAAAAACTCGAAAATACGAAACATTGGGTTTGTTACCGGTTAGTAGCTCATACGACGTCTTCTTGAGGAGGCGATGAAGGTGGACCCTGTTGATGGCGTGGCAAGCCGTGTTCACGGCTTCCGACCAAAAGCGCTCGGGGGTCTTGAACTCTCCAAGCATCGTCCTCGCCATGTCTATAAGCGTCCTGTTCTTCCTCTCTACCACACCATTTTGCTGTGGTGTGTAGGGAGCGGAGAACTCGTGCTTGATCCCTTCCTCCTCAAGGTACTCCTCCACTTGAAGGTTCTTGAACTCGGACCCATTGTCGCTCCTTATCTTTTTCACCTTGAGCTCAAACTCGTTTTGAGCTCTCCTTAGGAAGCGCTTGAGGGTCCCTTGAGTTTCAGACTTATCCTGCAAAAAGAACACCCAAGTGAAGCGGGAAAAGTCATCAACAATAACTAAACCATACTTACTTCCTCCTATGCTTAGATAGGCGACGGGTCCGAAGAGGTCCATGTGAAGCATCTCCAAAGGTCTTGATGTGGTCATCACATTTTTGGTGTGATGAGAGCTTCCCACCTGTTTGCCTGCTTGACAAGCTGCACAAGGTCTATCTTTTTCGAATTGCACATTAGTTAAACCTATCACGCGTTCTCCCTTTAGAAGCTTGTGAAGGTTCTTCATCCCCACATGTGCTAAGCGGCGATGCCACAACCAGCCCATGCTAGTCTTAGCAATTAAGCATGCATCTAGACCGGCCTCCTCTTTTGCAAAATCAACTAAGTAAAGTTTGCCGTCTAATACACCCTTAAAAGCTAGTGAACCATCACTTCTTCTAAAGACAGACACATCTACATTTGTGAATAGACAATTATATCCCATATTGCATAATTGACTAACAGATAACAAATTATATCCAAGAGACTCAACTAAAAACACATTAGATATAGAGTGCTCGGATGAAATAGCAATTTTACCTAACCCTTTTACCTTGCCATGATTCCCATCACCGAATATTATTGAATCTTGGGAATCCTTGTTTTTGACGTAGGAGGTGAACATCTTCTTTTCCCCCGTCATATGGTTTGTGCATCCGCTGTCTATAATCCAGCTTGAACCCCCGGATGCATAAACCTGCAAGACAAATTTAGGCTTGGGTTTTAGGTACCCAACTCTTGTTGGGTCCTACAAGGTTAGTCACAATTGTCTTAGGGACCCAAATGCAAGTTTTGTCTCCCTTGCATTTTGCCCCTAATTTTCTAGCAACTATCTTCCTATCCTTTCTACAAATAGCAAAGGAAGCATTTAAAGCATGATATATTGTAGATGGTTCATTAACGTTCCTAGGAACATTAACAACATTTCTTCTAGGCATATGAACAAAATGTCTCCTAGCCATATCTTTACCATGCATATAGGAAGAACTAGAAGCAAACATGGCATGAGAATCAAAAGCATCATAAGCATTACAACTCTTATTAGACTGTCTTCTATCATGGTACATAAAAGCATGGTTCCTTTTAACACTACTAGCCATAGGGGCCTTCCCTTTCTCCTTGGCGGGGATGGGAGCCTTATGGCTCATTAAGTTCTTGGCTTCCCTCTTGAAACCAAGTCCATCCTTAATTGAGGAGTGTCTACCAATAGTGTAGGCATCCCTTGCAAATTTTAACTTATCAAATTCGCTTTTGCTAGTCTTAAGTTGGGCATTAAGACTAGCTACTTCATCATTCAATTTAGAAATTGAAACTAGGTGTTCACAACAAGCATCAATATTAAAATCTTTACACCTAGTGCAAACCACAACAAGTTCTACACAAGATGTTGATTTATTAGCTATTTCTAACTTAGCAGTCAAGTCATCGTTTATGCTTTTTAAACTAGAAATAGAGTCATGGCATGTAGACAATTCACAAGAAAGCATTTCATTCCTCTTTATTTCTAAAGCAAGAGATTTTTGAGCTTCTACAAACTTGTCATGTTCATCATATAAGAGATCCTCTTGCTTTTCTAGCAATCTATTCTTATCATTCAAAGCATCAATCAATTCATTTATTTTATCCACCTTGGTTCTATCTAGACCCTTGAATAAACATGAATAATCTATTTCATCATCCTCACTAGACTCATCCTCACTTGAAGAAACATAAGTACTAGTGTTACGAGCGCTTACCTTCTTTTCCCTTGCCATGAGGCAAGTGTGATGCTCGTTGGGGAAGAGGGATGACTTGTTGAAGGCAGTGGCGGCGAGTCCTTCGTTGTCGGAGTCGGACAACGAACAATCCGAGTCCCACTCCTTGCCAAGATGTGCCTCGCCTTTTGCCTTCTTATAATTCTTCTTCTTTTCCCTCTTGTTCCCTTCTTCCTGGTCACTATCATTGTCGGGACAGTTAGCAATAAAATGACCAACCTTACCACACTTGAAGCATGAGCACTTCCCCTTTGTCTTGGTCTTGCTTGGCTGCCCCTTGCGACCCTTTAGCGCCGTCTTGAAGCACTTGATGATGAGGGCCATCTCTTCATCATTGAGCCCGGCCGCCTCAACTTGCACCACCTTGCTAGGTAGCGCCTCCTTGCTCCTCGTTACCTTGAGAGCAATGGGTTGAGGCTCATGGATTGGACTGTTCAACGCGTCGTTGACATATCTTGCCTCCTTGATCATCATTCGCCCGCTTACAAATTTCCCAAGAACTTCTTCGGGCGACATCTTGGTGTACCTAGGATTTTCACGGATATTGTTCACCAAATGTGGATCAAGTACAGTAAAGGACCTTAGCATTAGGCGGACGACGTCGTGGTCCGTCCATCGTGTGCTTCCGTAGCTCCTTATTTTGTTGATAAGGGTTTTGAGCCGGTTGTATGTTTGGGTTGGCTCCTCGCCCCTTATCATCGCGAATCTTCCAAGCTCGCCCTCCACCAACTCCATCTTGGTGAGTAAGGTGACGTCGTTCCCCTCATGAGAAATCTTGAGGGTGTCCCAGATCTGCTTGGCATTGTCCAAGCCGCTCACCTTATGGTACTCGTCCCTGCACAAAGAGGCTAACAACACAGTAGTAGCTTGTGCATTTTTATGAATCTATTCATTAATAAATATAGGACTATCCGAGCTATCGAATTTCATTCCATTCTCAACAATCTCCCATATGCTTGGATGGAGAGAGAACAAGTGACTACGCATTTTGTGACTCCAAAATCCGTAGTCCTCCCCATCAAAGTGTGGAGGTTTGCCAAGAGGGATGGAAAGCAAATGTGCATTTGAGCTATGCGGAATACGCGAATAATCGAAAGAAAAGTTTGAGTTAACCGTCTTTCATTTGTCGTAGTCGTTGTCGTCGTTGTCCTTTTGGGAAGAAGTGGACTCATCGCTGTCGTCGTAGTAGACGATCTCCTTGATGCGTCTCGTCTTCTTCTTCTTCCCATCTTTACGTCTGTGGCCCGAGCCCGAGTCGGTAGGCTTGTCATCCTTCGGCTCGTTGACGAAGGACTCCTTCTCCTTATTGTTGATCACGATTCCCTTCCCCTTAGGATCCATCTCTTCGGGCGATTAGTCCCTTCGTGAAGAGAACGACTTTGATACCAATTGAGAGCACCTATAGGGGGGGGGGGTGAATAGGTGATCCTGAATAACTTGAAAACTTAAGCCACAAAAACTTGGTTAAGCGTTAGCACAATAATCGTCAAGTGGCTAGAGAGGAGTCTCAACAAAACACAATAACCACAAGATATCAATCACAGAGATGGCACGGTGGTTATCCCGTGGTTCGGCCAAGACCAACGCTTGCCTACTCCACGTTGTGGCGTCCCAACGGACGAGGGTTGCAATCAACCCCTCTCAAGCGGTCCAAAGACCCACTTGAATACCACGGTGTTTTGCTTTGCTTTTCTTAATCCCGTTCGCGAGGAATCTCCACAACTTGGAGCCTCTCGCCCTTACACTTGAAGTTCACAAAGAAGCATGGAGTAAGGGAGGGATGAGCAACACACACAAGACACAAAATCAGAATGTCAACACACACACAAGTCGCAACAAGAGCTCACAACACAACCTGACGAGTTCACAACTCAACTAGAGCTCTAGATGCTATCACGAAGAAACAAATGCGTGGAATCAAAGTCTTGGTGCTTAGGAATGCTTTGAGTATTCTTGGTTATCTCCTCCATGCGCCTAGGGGTCCCTTTTATAGCCCCAAGGCAGCTAGGAGCCGTTGAGAGCATTCCAGGAAGGCTGATCTTGCCTTCTGTCGCCTGGCGCACCGGACAGTCCGGTGCACCACCGGACACTGTCCGGTGCGGATTTCCTTCCTTATTTGGCGAAGCCGACCGTTGGCAGCCTTGGAGCCGTTGGCGCACCGGACATTGTCCGGTGCACACCGGACAGTCCGGTGCCCCCTTCCGACCGTTGGCTCGGCCACGTGTCTCGCGCAGATCGCGCAGCCGACCATTGGCCCGACCGACCGTTGGCTCACCGGACAGTCCGGTGCACACCGGACAGTCCGGTGAATTATAGTTGTACGCCGTTAATTCCTTTCCGAGGGCGGCTAGTTCGCCTAAGCCAGCCTGGCGCACCGGACACTGTCCGGTGCACCCAGACCGAGCTAAACTTTGGCTGAACAGAGCCATCCATTTCGAATTCAATCTTTCCTGTTTCCAGCACTTAGACACAATACATTAGTCCATAAAACAATGTACTAAGTCTAGAAACATACCTTTTGACATGATTTGCACTTGTGTCCACCACTTTGCATAGATTAACACAAAAGCACTTGTGTTGGCACTTAATCACCAAAATACTCAGAAATGGCCCAAGGGCACATTTCCCTTTCAACGTCAACCCCTTCGAGCAAGCCGAAGGTATCAATGTAATACATATTCTGTTTATACTCATGTATATTTTATGGAATGCAAATATGAATGAAGTGATAAGTTATACTCGCTATTTTCATCTCTTTGTATTCTGGTTTATCTATAAGATGAGGAATGCATGTCCTTAAAAACCTTCGCCTGATGATCATTATGTCCATGGGGAGATAATACTTCGGAAGACGAAGGCCCTTAATACTTAACAATTGTGTTGCCTTGTTCTTGACTCACAACATTTGAGAACAAGTGACCAACATCTAGTAATGATCACCTAAAGAGCTTGTGGGTGATCCAACTCAAGGGTGTACATGGTTGTGAGTGGTTCACCGTGCCATAGAGGCAAAAAACTAGCTTGTAGAGAACACTTGATCCTTACACGTTTTAAGTGGGAGAAACACCCTTGTTTGGGTGCTCCAACGAGGACTAGCAGAGAGTACCAACTCTTTGATACCTCGAGAAAACATCGAGATATTCTTAATCCTTACTTTACTTTGTGCAAGTACTTTCGAGTATTTACATTGCTAGAATTGTCATGCTAGTATAGGATTGGAACTTAAAAACTCGGCCATAGGGCCTAGCCAGCCCACAACATTTCCCCTAGCACTGAAGCACACACAACCGTTAAGGGCTAATAAGAAGAAGAAGACATTCTCACACAGGTCGAGATAACCCCCGAACCATGGTCCCACCCATACGCAGCGGCATCGCAACCCTGTGAGAAGGGCCGACCACAGACCTGCGCTTTAGTGTGGGACGAGCGAGAGGATTTTTTGGGCGTCTCAGGGTTCCCGAGCGGCACCGAAGCGCACGCGTTGCTGTTTGATCGCTAGCCAGCTTGGAGCAAACCAGTTCTGCTAACCGACCCGACCTACAGTCGGAAGGCACAATTTTATCAATAGATCGAAACACTTCTAAGCATATGAAGTAAAGTTAGGCTTGGTAATAGCTTTTTAATTTATGCAAGAAAATTTAGAGAAGCCTAATTCACCCTATATCTTGGTCATCGTGCCTCATAGAGAGCAGTTGGGCCTTGCGTGGATCAAGGAAAAACGACATATTTGCATGAGTTCTCCAACAAGGACTAGTGAAGATTATTGACTCTTTGACAGGGTCGTTTCTGACTTTTGAGGGGCCTGGGACAAGATTATAATCAGAGGCCCCAACACCATAAAAACTGTTTTTTACTATTATATATGTATCAACTAATTATACTTGATGTACCACAGAAAGACTTGAGCAGTAAAAAATAGAAGTAAGATTATTACCTTAAATATATTGTAGAGATCAACTTAAAAATGTCTCCTAACATTTCTAGATGCAAAATCATCAACGATGGCTTCAATATTGACATCATCTAATAATTTCTTCTCAATACATAAAGTTGCTAGCCTGTTTAACCTTTCTTGAGACATTGTAGACCTTAAATAATTCTTCAATAACTTAAGCTTTGAGAAGCTCCTTTCAGCTGATGCCACAGTTATTGGTATATTAAATAATATCCGATAAGCAACAAATATATTGGGATAGCAATCCATTCTCCTAACAAACTCAAAAATTTCCATAGCAGACATTGATCTATCTGGCAGTGTCATTTGCAATATTCTTAACTCTGATGTCAGATTATTTTGCTCAAAATCAAATGAATCATCGACAGAGAAAGTTTTTGCCAACATGGTACAATAATCCTTGAGTTTAATGTGATCCAATGATTTCAATGATGCTGAGTTAAGAAGAGGCCCAAATATACCATTGAATACTTGGAGGTCTTCAAATCTATTTTTTAATGAACTGCTTGCCATATCAAGCATAACTAAAAAGTAATTTACTTCAAAATCTTTCTCACCTTGTAGATTTGCCTCATTGCTTCAATCATTTTCATCATAATGCTTTACTACAAGATTTGCCATATCACAAAGAGTAAGATTAAGACTGTGACAAGCACATGGCATATAAAAAGCTCTTGGATTCTTATCAAGCAACCGTTTCTGTACTCCTTGATGCTTTCCTTTCATATTAGAACCATTATCATAACCTTGACCCCTTATGTCATCAATATTAAGACCAAAGGACTCCAACGAATCAATCAAAACATTGAAAAGCCCCAAACCAGATGTGTCATCCACCTTTAAAAAACCCAGAAAGTACTCCTCAACCTCAATTTTATTGCTAGATATGTTGACACATCGAACTATCAAAGACATTTGTTATTCATGACTAACATCTAGAATACAATCGAGAATGATAGAGAAGTATTTTGCCTCTTTAATAATCTTTATGATAGTGTTAGTAATATCAGAAGCCAAAAGAGATATCAACTCATTCTGAATTTTATTACTAAGATAATGGTAATGAATATCCTTTCTTTCAATTCGTTTAAGGTGATCTTGCATTACCAAATCAAATTCTGCAACCATTTCAACACAAGCCAAGAAATTTCCATTTTGTTCATTGTAAAGATGATTATTGGACCCTCAAAACGCTAAATTGTGTTTACCAAGAAATTTCACGATGGCAACTATTCTGAATAAAACTTGTCTCATGCGTTTTTTCTCCTTTGTAATTTGTCATTGCAAATCTTTATCGATTGTTTCTTGTTTTCTTAGTCTATCCCTCAATTTATTCCAATTGTTCATACCAGTAATATGCTCAGCACCATTTTCATGTTCTTTCAGTCTCTCACTAATATGTTTCCAATCTCTATATCCATCATGTGCTAATGAACTTGTGCAACTATCAGAATTGAAAAGCTTACAACAGAAGCAAAACACTCTATCAACATGCTTTGAGTAAACTAACCATTTTCTGTCATGTTCCTCACCATTGCTTAATTTTCTAAAATAATGGGAATAGAAAAAATGCCTAGAGTTGCTATCCATTGGAAAGACAAGATTCTTTTCTCTTATCGGTCCCTTCTCGACTAATGTATCTCTTGCTTTGTTATCAAGATTATTCCAATTTCTTGGATCATATATGTCTATAGTCACTACTGGCGATTCATCAACACTAGCAGATTCTATAGCAGTTGGATGAGATATATTATCATGGTCACTTATATTATGGTTTGTAGGTCCTTGGTATTATGAATTCCCACCAATTTGTTCGTCCACCGGCTCCAGAAGCACTATTGCCAATTCATTTGTGTTTCTCGGATCTCCCATATCCCTCTTAAGAAATTTATCCATGGCTCCTTTCTGTGACAAGACAAAATCCTCTGTGTTTCCTTCTTTTTCTTTTTTGGCAACCTGATGCATATTTTCTAGGAGGCATGATGTCAACAACAATCTGCAAGAAATCAATAAAAATACATTAATAAAACAATCTGTACGAAATTAATAAAATAGTCCATAAGGTTCCTCGAAGACCCCTGCCTCTGGATCAGCTGGAAGCCTGGAACATGCCCTTGGAACCCAAGGTGTTGGCCGCACGCTGGTTGCCTGGTTCGGTGGTTCCTGTACTCCTCGTCCACTACGGCAGCAGTGTTCTGAGGCAGCCAGACAGGCAGGCAGCAACCTCGTCCACTACGACACTACGGCAGCAGTGTTCTGAGGCAACCAGGCAGGCAGGCAGCAGGCAGGCAGCGCCGCGGCGGCAAGGACTGAAGGACAGAGGCAGGACTGGCAAGCGGCGGCAGCATGCAACAAGACGTGCGGTACTGCGGCGTGCCCTAGTTCCTATCCTATTGGACTTTGTATGGGGTGGGCCCCTAGGAGATGGGGGCCCAGGTCGGTCGCCCCTCACGTCCTGCCTCAGGCACGACCCTGCTCTTTGATACTTAGGAAAAAACAAGAAGTTACTAATCCTTACTTTACTTTGACTTTGAGCAATTACTTTTAAGTATTTAGATTATTAGAATTCTCATGCTAATAACAATACAATTTTTTATTGATAAATAGAAACACTTCTTGGCAAACGAGATGAAATTTAACTGACTAATAGTTTTTAATTTATCAAAGAAAATTTAGAAAAATCTAACTTACCTTCGTCTTAAGCATCTTGATCTTTTCATGGTATATTCCTTTTATATGCCACATAGCTCCTATTTTGTTTACCCAGATGTATCCGACTGCTCCAGGTCTATTGTCCATCATAGTTTTGTAGATAGTAGATACAGAAAGAGTTTAGGGTTTAGCGAAAGGGCCTCTAGTTGAGTTGGTTAGATGGTCTGAGTAGTCGTGGTTAAAAAAAATCCTCTCGTCCGTCCCACGTCAAAGCACAGGGGTTTGGGAGTTTTCTCGGCATAGATACAGAAAGAGTGAGGTCAACAATCGGTCAAATAGTGACTCTGGTCATTTTAGTTAATGGTGCATATAAGGCCTATGCACATGATCCACCAAGCAAAACCAAAATGTTTTGATCTTGTAATAAAATATTAAAAAGGACCATGGCTTCGGTGGTTCAAACTTCAAGACACAAAATACAAGTTGCAATTGATGGCCAATTGGCCAGGCAGTTTGCACATACTTGGGATCCACTGAGTGAAACATATAGCAACCCAGATTTGTTGTCTTCAAAAGCTTAAGATACTCCCTCCATTCTTTTTCATGGTCAAGCTTTTTTCCACGTGGGAGGAGCTAGCGCGTGTATCTGTTGCTAGAACTGGGTTAGATACAACGATGTGAAGAACAGGGCATGAGGCGGATGTCACCGTGGCGTCTTCCTCAATTCCCAAATCCTCATACCAATCCAGTATCCAGATTTTCCACAGGCTGGCGGGCGGTGGCACAGCCGCAGAGGCTAGCAGACGGGGCGCACAACAGCTATGCAGCCAGCCCGCGATCTCTTCTGCTGGGCAACGCGGCCAGGCCTTCCTACAGGTCTGTTAGGGGCTTGTTCTGAAATGCTATGAGTTAAGAACAAGACAATATAAAATATTAAAGGTTAATGCCCTTCGTCATTTGAGGTATTATCTCTTTTAGGATATAATGATCTTCAGACGATAACATGATCGCTGTATATGTTAATGAAAGAAGAAATATATGAAATGTGAGAGATAACATGAATAATCATATGACATCATTGATATATCTTTATTATATCATCATGAATGAACATAAACAATATTGAATTACATTTGTACCTTCGGCTTGATAGAAGGCAAAAGGCCAAGTGTAACGCGCGAGTGAATACAGGTCAGCTTGAACGGTACGGGGGTCATGTTCATTTATTTATAGGCACAGGGCGCAACCTATGTGAAATTACATTCATGCCCTTCATGTTTACTATTGACTTAAGGGCAATCTATCGAGGACTAGATAATCTTTTCCTCTTTAAGTCGGTTCCTTTTTCTGTTCTTGAGTCGAAGCTTTCTTGCGCGTAGTTTCGGAGCTGGTTCAACCTTCGTCTCGACCACGCTTTTCATATTGTGTACAACTTCATTCCGAGTCTGAAGGTTCCTGTACATATATTACACTTGGGAAACATTGTTAATCATGTTTTTGAGGACCTTCAGAAGACGAAGGCCTCCAACAGTAGCCCCTCGCAGTATTAATTTGTTATAACAACGAATTTAGACTGCGACGTGAACGAAGACCTTAAGCCAAAGGTTCGAAAAAAACACATTCCTTTTGCTAGAATAGCAATAGTCAATGACAGATGGGGTTCACCAAGTTGCAAAGCACTTGGTCGTATAAGTATGAACCATAGCAGCAACATTTGATACGCCATTTCTGCCATTTGCGTTGTTTTCTCAAACTTTTAGCTCTTGCTCATTACCTCTTGTCTGATTTTCGAGTTTTTAGAGCTTCGGTTTAAAGACACGTTTTGCTCCAGATTTGAAAAGAAGAAGATGAGTGGAGAGAAGAAGATGACTGAAGAGAAGAAAATGATCGGGGAGACCAAGCTGTATGAAGAGAAGAAAGTTGCAGATCCTTTCATTGCTGGTTTTATTGAGTCCATGGCAAAAACAAATACAGAGAAAATTACTAAGGAGATCATGGAGGGTTTATCCGAAGATTCTGATGACAGTAATAGTTATGACGTGGAAAGTGGGGATGAAGACTCTGAGGATCGGCCGTGGCGCCCAAGCCATACTATCTTCGGAAAATCGACTATCAAGCAAAGTCATATTGATGCCATGAGGGGGAGATACTTTCGCGACATGTCTATTATCAGAGTTGGAGGAGACATCACTGCCCCTGCTCCGGAGGAAAATGAAGTTGTTATATACCAAAGCTTCTTAAAGGCAGGTCTTCGGTTCCCGCTGAGCAAGTTTGTGGTTGAAGTGCTGAAGACATACCAAATTTTCCTTCATCAGATTACCTCCGAAGCTATAATTAGGATGGGGATTTTTGTCTGGGCTGTAAGGAGTCAGGGGCTAGAGCCAAGCGCGAAGTGCTTCTGCAGTATGCACGAGCTTTTATATGAGACGAAGGCTACTGGCAAAAAACAGTACCACAACAACTTCAGTTATTATGGATTTATTGTTCGCCCTAATGCAAGCCACCGGTGCCAACATTCCGAAAAAGATGGCCCGAGGCCTGGATGGAGGAGTGGTTTTACGTTAAAAATGATTTAAAGGCAAGGGAAGACATCAAAGAAATCATTCAGCGCCCCATCTGGTCTCGCTTCGGTCTCTGAAGGCCGAAGGTGGAAATTGATGGCACTGTTGAAGCATGTCAGAGGACTTTTAGCACTATGTGTGCCTTCATTGGCACAAGGGATTTGATTCAAGAGCATATAGCCTTCAGGGTATGACCACTTGTGAAGAGCTGGGATATGCCGAAGGAGACCACCACCAATTCTAATGAGGGTGGTCTGGTCCGACTGAAGTATACCTTCAGATTTAGGGAGAAGTTTGATGAGCCAGACGACGACTGACTGAAGTGTATTGAAGCTACCAGTGATGAGCTACTTGGGGCATACTCCAAGGCCGAAGATAATGCTTTGTCCTCAGCTTTCGAGGTCGGGGCATGAAAAGATTGAACAAGGTATTTGATGCTATTGGCTTCGTATACCCTGATTACCATTACCCGCTACGAGGGCAAGAGAAAAAGAGAAAGACTGCCGCTTCGGCCATTGCAGCTGAACCGAAGGGCAAAAAGATGAAGGTTCTGACCCACCGGCCACGTTACATTGAACCGGCCATGATGCTTAAATTTGGCATGGGGACCTCTTCAGCTGCCGAAGCAAAGCAATCTGCTCCGATTGTGCAAAGCGCTGAAGAGCCGACTATAGTGCCGAAGGTGCCTACAGTCGGGCCAGCCAAAGCTAAAGATGATAAGGCCGAGGAGCCACAGGTGGAAAAAGTAATAAAAGTGCCAGAAATCGTAAGCCCACCGGCAGAGGTAGATTTGTCAAAGATGCAAAAAATCCTACCGCAACTCCCAAGAAGAGGAGGATGGCCAGCGTACTAGACGCTGTTATAGAGACTACGAAGGCCTTGAGCCTTGCCCCTAAGAAAATTGTCGAAGCTACGAAAGTTCAGGCCGAAGCCAAAGCTGGGCCTTCAGTGCCCACCGAGACGAAGTCTGCTACGCCTGAGGACAAAACAACAGGGTAGATTGTACCAGAAAAGACCGAAGCTCCTGCTCCCGAAGCTCCGAACAAAGATGTTGACTACATTATTCGACATGCTTCAGAGAAGAAATTATCCCAGGAAGAAATACTAGAAGCCAAACACTACGCCCAAAGATTAAAATATCCGAAGGGGGCCTTAGTGTTTAATGGTAGTAACGAAGATGATTTCCTGTACTGTCTCTCGGATAACAAAAAAATATCCATTTGCCAGAAGATAGCTAAGAGTATGGGATTTCCTAAACTTGAAGAAGGCCTTTCGGTCTTATCGAAGGATGATCTTACTGACAGCCTCGCGTACAATAGCATAAAGGTATAAAAGTTGACTTTGAAGTTAGAAGCAAAGTTTTTTATTGTCATACTCAATTCTTTCTTCTTATTTACAGGGATTAATTCTTAGTAATGCCTTGAGGGCTCAGAAGAGCGCCGAAGACGAAGGCTGTACAATGGCTCTTAATAACCTTCGGTCCGAGGTGATTGAACTAAGAAACGAAGGTCTAGAGAAAGATAAAATTTCGATATCATTGGTAAACAAAGTAAAGGAAGACGAAGCTAATTATAAAGCTCACGCCGAAGCCCAGAAAACCAAAATTGAAGATCTTCGGAGACAGCTGGCCGAAGCTAAAGAGAACTGCGCGCTCGCACAGGCTAATCGAGAGATCAGCGAGTACTGGAAAAATAAGCTAGAGAAAAATGTTGAAGAACTTCGCGAATCCAAGGAAAGGTGCTTCGAGAAATCCTTGGATTGTGTGAAGAAACTGAAAACTAGCTTCGGCAAAATGGGTGCCTACTCTGCTGAAGAAAACTTCATACGAGGCGACCCCGAGGGCGTCGTTGAATGGATTAGTGGAGAAGCCAAAACCTTCGAAGAAATTTTGAGTGATCGCGGGGATGTTTGCGCATTTTCCGGTGCGCGGGGAATTTCAGCCATCTTGGAGAAGGTCGAATGTGATCACGTTAAAGCCATAGCCCAGGCCGAAGCTGCCTTCTCCGTAAATGATACGAATGATCCTTCAGCTGAAGCAACTTTAATGGGTGGGAAATTTTATAATGATGTCTGGGTGAATGGTTGCCGAGGGCTGGCCCATGAGATTATAAAAAAGAGTGAAAAAGACACCCATGACGCCCGAGCAGAAGCAAAGAGCGAAAGGCGTATAGGTATTATTTTTTGGTTTTTAGCTTCGGTACTTGCTTTGTGGCTTCGAACTAATCAATTTTACCTACTTCAGCTAAACTATCTCCACCGCCGGAACCGTACGATCCCCTAGCTGATCCAGAAATGAAGGAAGCACTGGACATTACAAACATGGCAGACTCTATTATTGACGAAGTTGTCGATAAACTTTTAAACGGAAGTTGCGAAAAAAGTTCTCAGAGAAGAATAGATTTCATTGTAATAATATTTTGTAATGCTCGATGTATGGGACAATGGAATGAACATTAAGCTTCTATTGTAATAAGACTGTGTAACATTTGATGTATGTAACTTTGAATCGAATATGTAAATTATTGTAATTTATTTCTTTGCGATGCATGAAATTTACACACATACCGTTTTTGAGCCTTCGGCGAAAAAACACCTTCCCTTCTTTTCATGCTTCGTAAAGAAAGAGATCCCTTATTATGACAAGGCTGATGAAACTGTATTTCCCGAAACTTACTTCGTGCCTTAGCATATTTTCAATTTGACGAAGCATTCGCCGAAGATTGGCTTCGTATTCGATTGTTGTGCCGTTAATGCAATATGATGTATGATGTAATGTTATGCGAAATGATGTGATGATATGATGCAAAATGATGAGGATGCCGAAGACACACACCCACATGCCCACACTGGAATACACAAGCTCTGCATCCCCTTAGGAACGACTTTTGAGCTTCTTCACCTTCTATTTCGGTGATATAAGTTCTGCATTCCCTTAGGAACGTCTTTTGAACTTCTTCGCCTTCTATTTCGATGGTATAAGTTTTGCATCCCCTTAAGAACGACTTTTGAACTTCTTCGCCTTATATTTCGGCGATATTTGGCTCTGCATTCCCTTTGGAACGACTTTTGAGCAGAAAACTTAAACTGCGCTCCCTTAGGAACGTCTTTTTGTAGCTTCGTCAATTTTGGCTCTGCATTCCCTTAGGAACGACTTTTGAACAAAAGGCTTACACTGCGCTCCCTTAAAAACGACTTTTTGTAGCTTCGTCAATTTTGGCTCTGCATTTTCTTAGGAACGAATTTTGAGCTTCGTAAATCTGTGAAGAAGATATATTTCATTCTGGTACAGGCAGAATCATTACAAGAAGTTAAAACCAAGTTTTCATTGCTTATTCCTCATACAGAAAGCAAAATGGCGTAAAAAGTAAAAGTATTTCAGAAGTAGGATATTGTTTAGTATATGTGCTTCGATTCTGGTACGGTGTTGTTGACCGTACGAGCTTCGGACTCCTCCCTGAAGTCACGTTGCTATTGTGGGTGTTGGCACCCTTCTGGCTGCTGGTTTCGAGTGTAAGTAGGTTGCAATGGTGGTGGCGGTGGGAGCTGAGGCCAGGAAGCTTGTGAATGGCTTGCCGAAGCAACAGAAGCTGTAGGTTGATTTCCCACATATTCTGGTATGTAAGGAGAGTGGCACGAAGCAGTGTGTAAAATCTGCTTCGGCTGACTCTGCCGGGCTTCTGCTTCGGCAATCTCCTTCTGCTTCAGAATGGTGATCTAGCACATTCTTGTAGTGTGGCCCTTGTCCTCACCGCAGAATAAGCAATAGATTTTCTTGGGCTGATCCCCATATCTTCCTCCGAAGCCCCTGCCGCCTCGGCCTCTTAGAGCTGGTGGCCTGAAGGAGCTTTGCTGCTGTCCTAAAGATTGTGAGCTATGTTGTGGCCTCTGAAACTGGCCTCCTTTGTCATTGTTCTGACTGGAGTTGTGGATTGATCTAACATGCCTAGGGTGAATTCTTCCTTCGAAGCCCCTAGTCATCTTAGAAAATCTGTAAGCTTCCTCCCTTCTTTGGCGTAAGCCATTGTTAGCCCGGATGTACTCATCCATTTTCTGAAGCAGCTTCTCCAGAGTCTGGGGGGTTTCCTGGTAAAGTATTGGGACGTAGGCCCTGGCCGAAGACCCTTGATCATGACCTCAATGACGATTTCATTGGGCACTGTGGGCGCTTGTGCTCTCAGACGCAAGAACCTTCGGACATACGCTTGAAGGTATTCATCATGGTCTTGTGTGCACTGGAACAAGGCCTGAGCTGTGACTGTCTTCGTCTGAAAGCCTTGAAAACTGGTAACCAACATGTCCTTGAGCTTCTGCCATGACGTGATTGTCCCTTGCCGGAGAGAAGAGTACCATGTTTGAGCCATATTTCGGACTGCCATGACGAAGGACTTTGCCATGACAGTTGCGTTGCCTCCATATGAAGATATTGTTGCCTCATAGCTCATCAAGAATTGCTTTGGGTCCGAGTGCCCATCGTACATGGGTAACTGAGGTGGCTTGTAGGATTGTGGCCATGGAATAGCCTGCAATTCTGCTGCCAGGGGAGAAGCATCATCAAAAGTAAAGCTACCATGATTAAAATCATCGTACCATTAATCTTTGTTGAATGAGCCCTCTTGGTGAAGCTCCCTATGTTGGGGTCTTCGGTCATGATCATCTTGAGTAAGATGACGCACTTCCTCAGCAGCTTCATCGATCTTCTTCTGAAGGTCGGCCAGTCGGGCTATCTTCTCCTTTTTCCTTTATACCTGCTGGTGAATGATTTCTAGGTCCCTGATCTCCTGGTCCAACTCCTCCTCCTGAAGTGTTGGACTGGTGGCCTTTCTCTTCTGGCTTCTGGCCTCTCGGAGAGAGAGAGTCTCCTGGTTTGTGTCCAGTGGCTGCAGTGCAGCCCCTGGCGCTGTTGTCTTCTTCGGCGGCATGACGAAGGTTGATGCTTTGCCGAAGATTGTGGAAGTGAGTACACCAGAGGTGGGCGCCAATATTGGGGACTTGTTCTCAAATGCTATGAGTTAAGAATAAGGCAACACAAAATGTTAAAGGTTAATGCCCTTCGTCTTTCGAAGCATTATCTCCCTTAGGACATAATGATCTTCAGACGAAGGTCATGAAGGACGTACCTTCATGATTGCTGTATATGTTAATGAAAGAAGAAGTATATGAAATGTGAGAGATAACATGAATAATCATATGACATCATTGATATATCTTTATTATATCATCATGAATGAACATAAACAATATTGAATTACATTTGTACCTTCGGCTTGACAGAAGGCAAAAGGCCAAGCGTGATGCGCGAGTGAATACAAGTTAGTGTGAATAGTAAGGGGGTACTGTTCATCTATTTATAGGCACAGGGCGCAGCCTGTGTGAAATTACATTCATGCCCTTCATGTTTACTATTGACTTAAGGACAATCTATCGAGAACTAGATAGCCTTTTCCTCTTTAAGTCGGTTCTTTTTTCTGCTATTGAGCCGAAGCTTCCTTGCGCGTAGCTTCGGAGCTGGTTCAACCTTCGTCTCGACTACACTTTCATATTGTGTACAACTTCATTCCGAGTCCAAAAGTTCTTGTACATATATTACACTTGGGAAACATTGTTAATCATGTTTTTAAGGACCTTCGGAAGACGAAGGCCCCCAACAAGGTCTTTAGTGGTGTTTGCTGAGAATTAACGATGGTGTTGCATGTGGGAAGGAAATTACTCCATGGGTTAACAAGCAATAATTTAATCTTGCAGCTAGCAGCCTCCTACAGTTCTTTAGTGGTGTTTGCTTTGTATTATGTTGTCCTTCATTAGATGAGGCTCAAAAGAAGTGAGAGCTGAAGAGATGATCGGTTCTGATAAGCTAATGTTCATTTCTGAAGCATTTGAAGTTGGAACAATTTTACAGCATGGATAATGCCTTATGAAAGTAGAATCTTTTGTGATTTCTGGAACAATTGGAAGTATTTTTCTATAGATTTCGGAAACTATGTGCAAGTTCCATAAATTTTTGGAAGTATTTTCTTAACTTCGTGTTCTTCATTAGACATTAGGTGATGCACCATGGATAATAGTCTAATTTAGTCTATTTTTTTCAAACGGAAGGACTAAAGTAGAGACTAATTGGCTTTAGTTTATAGTCCCTTAAAGAGGTGCTAAAAGGGACTAAATAACACTTTTTCATTTGACGCCCTCACTTTTTCCATTGGCGCCGCACACAACAAACAAGGCAAGGGGTATTTCAGTCTTTGTATACTGCATTTAATGTGCTGAGAATTTATTTAATGCGTTTAATGTGTTGAAGACCAAACATGATAGAGACTAAAGTTTAATCTCTAAACTAAACTTCAGTTCTATGACTAATGGGATCAAAGGGGCCTATGTTATTTTTGTTGCTTGTATTGTTTACTGCATTTGGGACCTTCCTTACATACTGCATTTGTGAGTTGATGCTTCTTCTGCCCCACGGTGGTCCAAAATATGGAAACCAATCTGAAATATGGACCAAACGTTGTGAAGGGAGCTGATTACGTTTTCCACGTTAACCAAACAAAATAAGGCAACGAATACAATGCACTACCTCTATCATTAAATGTTTGTCGCCCGCTATTTTATTTTTAAACTAAAACGTGATAAATAAAAAAGAACGGAGTGAGTATCAGATAGCGATGGTAGCCCACTCCATTCCCGTTACCACTCCAGGTAACAAAACCGCACCTTAGAGCATCTCCAAAAGGAAATGCAAAATTATTCGCCAAAAAGTGATTATGGAGGACATACTAAATCTTTTTCATGGTGTAAACAAAGTAGAGCTCCATCAGTTCACGCAAAAACGAACGCTCAAACAAAACTGGGCCATTTGCAGGTGCTGTCGCTGGCCCAGTTGGGCTCTATCGTTGGACCGTGCATGCTTACCATCACCCAAGCGAAAAATACCGCGGGAAACGATAGGCGAAGCGTGCGCAAGGATGGATTGGGGAAAGACTTTGCTCACGGATATTTGCGGGAGGGCGGACCATGGATGCGGGACGCATGTAATTTAGGGGAAGGAAGGGAGGTCTGTGTAACGAGAAATTTCGTTTTTCCACCCCTAAACACGTTTACGGATTGGTTTTAGCATCCTTTTGGAGATGCTCTTAGCCGCAACCAGATCTCAAAGCCATACCGGAAAATAGTAATAACTTATCTGAACCGTTTCAACTCTTTATATTTACAAATGAAGTCCTCAGGCATCTCCAGACTGGCACTATGGATGAGGGTGCAAATGCTACTCATTCTGTAATTGTTATTTTCTTCTTTTTGAACCATGGTATCATCGTTATCTCATATTGCAACAGTCTGGTCTTCCTTCCAGTAACTTCTCCCACATGCATAGCATTAGCCTTGGCGATTGGTAATGAGCAGTATAGTAGCCAAGGACGCATCCATATGGACATAATTTGCCGCTGTGAATGTATTCAACGGGTCTTGTCCTATTGAACTGCTTGACCCACAAACCCAAGCTCACGTCTTCCATTTTGAGGAGCTGCATAGAGATTAATAGTAAATTAGCTTCTTCATTAATCTGAATTGCTATTGTGAACTACCTGTATAGAGTTTATCAGTTTTGAAACATGAGATCAAACCAAGGCTCATACACAAATGTTATTTGCAATTAGCTTACTAGTCAGCAAATATTTGAAGAATCACACACTACAGTAAATCACAAAACTTCCGACGGCCAAAGTCGTCGGACATAAGCATTAAACCGTCGGACATAAGCTATGTCCGACGGCATCCGTTTATCTCCGACGGCAGCTGGTCGTCGGACATAAGAGGTCATAAATAGCAGTATGTCCGACAGCCGCCGTCGGACGTACACTATCTTCGACGGCCACGTCCGCCCGTCGGACATAATACATGTCAACCGTTTTAACGGTCGCAAGTGGGGCCCACATCCCTTATATACACAAAGTTCATATACAACCACATATTCACAATCATAAATACATTCACATAAGTATTCACATTCACAAATTTAACATCACCTCACATTCACAAACATATAGTTCCAAATAGTTGCAAAAATTCTTTTACATCAACATATAGTTCCAAAATAAAAAAGGATATTGTTAGACGGATAGTCTTTGACATGAATAGTGATAGTTCCAAATTAAACACATTTGATGAACTATCACTCATATCCATCGCCTGGTTGGTTCGAGTTATAGCCACTTCCTCCGGCTGGACTCTGCGTGTTGAAAAGGTTGTTCACCCAAGAATGCGATGTATCATTTTGACCAGACCCATCTCCAGGTGCGGCAACTGAAGCAGGTGGTGTCTGAAATCACTATAACACACGCACATGAAATAGTAACCACTCAGTTTTTCATTTAAACACATAATGCATCTATGAACATGTCACACACACATATGTGTACATAACATAGGGAATTGTGACGGAGGCTGAGGTGGAGACGACAACATTGGCATCGGTAGTGCAAAGTCCGGAGGCGACATCCCATATGTCGGCATCGGGATGCCCGCTTGTTGTGCCAGTTGCTAAAAACTATATACAAGCCATTGTTGAGAAAATAAGGTACACATCATGTGTTTTGCAAAATAAGGTATAAAATGTTACTTGAACTTTGTCACACCCGGATTTAAGGGACAAAGTCGGGTGCATCTCATACATGCGCCAAAGAAGACAACATATATAATAACAGAGTGTATAGAGATAAATGTCACAATATAATCAGAGTACTTATTACATAGCGGAAGTCTTACAAAATAAAATATAAATATAAAAGGATCTAAAATCCATCCTTGGCACCAGAAAGTCGACTAGGAAACGCCACCTAAATCGAATTGAACTACTCGTTGTGTGGCTCCTCTTGAACCACCTGTTCTTCTCCTGTGGGGGGTGTGAGGCAGCAAGGGTGAGCTCACACATGTTCATCGCTCAACAAGTTGTGGGGAATAATGTGGGCATGAACTCACCAAAGATGGGAGTTCATGTGATCTGTAAAGCTGATCAACAATAGGGGTTTAAAGCTGAGCATTGCTTTTAAAGTTGGTCAAAGTTTTATTAGCAATTACTAAATGTAAGTAAATATCAAACCATAATAAATAATAGAACAAAATTAATAAATAATCACATGCAAATGCAAATGACAAATTGAATTTAGATTCCATAATTTAATCATGTGAGAGTCTTGAGCTGCTCATGACCGTGAGCTCGTCTAGTATACCAGTTTTACACTCTGCAGAGGTTGTACTCTGTACTCACAAGTCGTGTATCCCATGTCACCAGGGTTAGCTAGACCCTTAGACACTACCAAGGTGAATGGCTAGGGATCCACTACGAGGCCTTTACAAAGTTTCACTAGCTTCTGAAAACCCGCTATAGATTATGGGAAGAGCACTTGCAAGAATCCCTCGTCTGACCGCCATCACAGCAAAATCAACACGAGAACCTCCTTGCATGCAACTCCCCTACTGCCCTTGCCCATTTCAGGTAAGGTAGTCTTCCACTAGCTTTCCTAATTAGTCAGCCAAGGGCGTCCCATTCCACCCTTGTGGTGGCACATGTTTCTCAAGTTAAGCTCCATGTTCCAATTAACATTAATGATCTTGACATGAACATAAATAGAATAACAAAATAATTGGAATATGGATATAATGAAATAATAATCCAAAAACATATAAAGCAATAACATAGCTACCCAAGTGATTCAAGGGTAAACAAGGTAAAATGGATAAACAAACTAGGGTGACCTATTGGGACCCATCAAAATTAAACCTATACATTAAATAATGATAATAAAGAACATTATTGGGTAAAAGAAGTGGTCAAGGGCACAACTTGCCTGGCACTTGAGATTCCAGTTACCAGGGTGATTCTTCAGATCCTCGCGACCTCAATGCTAGTCGTAGCAATACCAACAAACATAGTATACACAAAATTAACATCACACCAGACATAAGTACAAACTGTATAATAATAATCTACACGTCGCTACGAGATCGTGGAATCGAGAACTACTAAGATCGGAGTTACAGTTAAGGAGTTATGATTTTATAGAGGATTTATGTGGTTAAAATGTTAAACTATATTATAAATTGGTTAATATAAATCATATAAGAGGTTATTCTATAAATAATTATCTCAACTTTAATCTAAGTTATAAATTGATCATAGATCATCTTCTAGTAGATTATAATGTTAAGTAGATTAACAAGACTAACCCACATAAATTAAATAAAGATCTAATTAGAAAAGAATGAGACATGGTATAATAATTGTTGTTACTGCATAATAAATAATTCTACGAGACTAACGCAACTTGAACGGATCAAATCAGAGTTGAAACATAGGAGTTATGAATTTCCTAAGGTTTTATGTATTCAATACAAGATTAATCAAGAGATTAATTTTAATACAGTTTTCATGTTGTAAGGAAAATGGACCCCGGGCCATTTGGCTAATTGAGTTTTGGTGTTTGATGATTAACACAACCTGTGGACTAATATGTTTGCTAGTGTTTATAATTATAGTTCACAGGATGCGAAGAGAATTGGACCAAGGCAATGAGGATGCAACACCTCAAAAGAAGACATAAAAAGATGCATAGGAGTCCAATACTCAAGAACAAAAGAAGCCCGAAGAAATCAGCGAAGAAATCCAAGATAAGGGCTGTCAGCCAGCACCTGGTGGCGCACCGGACATTGGTGTCCGGTGTGCACCGGACTGTCCGGTGAGGCACCGGACAGTCTGCGCAGAGAGGCCAAAGACAGGCGCTCTCTGGCTGTAGCACCGGACTGTCCGGTGTGCACCGGACTGTCCGGTGTGCCAACGGGTAGACGGCAACGGTCGGATCCAACGGTCGACTGCTATAGGCGCCAACGGTCGGCTGACGTGGCGTGCACCGGACATCTACTGTGCAGTGTCCGGTGGTGCACCGGACTGTCCGGTGCACCCGACGACAGAAAGTTGTTGCTTTCTGTCCAACGGCTAGTTGGGGGTGTGGAGGCTATAAATACCACCCCAGCCGGCCATTCTCAAGTGTGGGAGCCCAAGAAACATACCAAGGCATATTGTAGACATTTCCAAGTGCTCAAATACCCAAGTGCTTAATAGAATCACTCGGTGATTAGCGTAGGTGCTTTGTGAAGTGCTTAGGTTAGTTAGACCGCATTAGCGCTTGCTCTAGGTGAATCCTAGTTAGTTGAGTGAGTTTTGTAAAACCACACAACCCCTCGGCTCTTGCGTGAGTCATTGTAATTGTACCGAGTGGGGCGAGAGTCTTGCGAGACCGTGACAACCGCGTTTGTGTCACGGCCGCCACCGTGTACCGGAGGGAACGAGGCCCGCGGCGTTTCGGCCGGAAGCTCGATAGTGGAGACGGCGGGGAGCGTCCGAGAGGAGCCGGAAGCGGAGCACCACTTGCGCGTGGAGAAGGCCCGCGGCTCTCTACGGAGTTACTCGACCGAGGTGCTTGGCCCTCGCGTGGGCTTCCCTTTGCGTAGGGGCACCAACGAGGATTAGTCGGGACCTTGCGTGGTTCCGGATACCTCGGTAAAAATACCGGCGTCATCCACGAGAGTTTGCTTCTCTACCTAGCTCTTTACTTACCATATTTATATTAAGCATTTAAGTTTCAATCTTGTAGTCATACTTGTTTAGTGTAGATTGAAACTTAACCTTTGCGGTAGAGATAGCAACACTTAGACAAAACCTAGTTTGCACACTCTAGTTTGATTACTTGCAAAGGTTTTGCTCTAGGGATTTAATTGTGGCCTAGTTTAGTAAAAGTTTTGGAAGTCCTAATTCACCCCCCTCTTAGGCGTCACCCGTTTCCTACAAGTGGTATCAGAGCCCGGTTTGGCTCATTTGAAACGCTTTAGCTTCACCGCTAAAAGAGCCGACGCTTTTTAGAGGAAGGGATGGATACCCATAGGCCACCACACTTCGACGGCACTAACTTCCCATATTATAGTGCTAGAATGGCTTGTTACCTAGAGGCCGTTGATCTAGGTGTTTGGAGAGTCACTCGTGACAGGATGAAACCCCTCAAGAATCCCGAGAAACCCACCACGAGTGAAGAAAAAGAAATTCATTTAAATGCTAGAGCCAAAAATTGCTTGTATGAATCTCTTAGCATGGATATTTTCAATCAAGTATTTACCCTGAAAACTGCTAATGAGATTTGGCTAAAATTGCATGAGCTCCATGACGGCACATCCAATGTCCGTGAGCAAAAACATTGCCTAGTCTTAAATGAGTATAATTCTTTTGCTATGAAAGATGATGAGCTTGTTAGAGACATGTATTCTCGCTTGAATCTAATTATCAATGAGCTCAATTCTATTGGCATTAATAAGCTAGGTGATGCGGACATTGTGAGGAAGATTATCTCCCTGCTACCACAACAAAGATATGGGAGCATCATCACCATCCTTCACAACATAGAGGACTTAAGCAACATGACCCCGACCATTGTGATTGGGAAAATCGCGGCCTTTGAGATGTCGCGAAAAATGAGTCGGGGAGAGGAGCAAACTTCCTCAAGACCATATGCTTTTGCATGTGATGAAAGGAAGGGCAAAAAGAAGGCTCCCACTCCAAGTTCCTCAAGTGAAGAAGAGGAAGAAGAAGAAAGTGATGATGATGAAGATAATCAACCATGCACATCATCCTCCGAGGACGAAGAAACGATCCGACGCGTCGGAAAGGTAATGGGGATGATCCACAAGATTAATCTAATGGGTGTGCCCCTGCAGGTCGAGGATCTTCTCTTTAACATTGACAGGAAAAAGCAAAGGAAGAGAGGATGCTTCGCATGTGGGGAGAAGGGTCACTTCAGGGACAACTGTCAAAATATGGCCAAACCCAAAAAGGAGAGGAGCAAAGGCAAGGCGCTAACAAGTGTTAGAACTTGGGATGATTCTTCAAGTGAAGATGAACCTCCAAGGACACGCAGCCACCGGTCCTCGTCACGATCATCACGGTCATCACACAAATGCCTTATGGCAAGAGGTAACAAAAGCATTCCATCCTCTAGTGATGAAAGTAGTAGTAATGATGAAGGTGAGGGAAAGCCCTCTCTAGATGAGCTTGCGGAAGCCGTAGAATTTTTCCAGGATGTTTGCACTAAGCAAAAAGCTCAACTTAAAACTTTGAAAAATAAGTTGGTTAGCTCTCAAAATGATTACAAAGGTTTGCTAGAAAAATTTGAAACTTTTGCAAACTTAAATAGTGAGCTATCAACTAAAATTGAGCTATTAGAATCTAGTGCTCCATCCACTGCTACCGATGATAGCCTTATTAAAAAGAATGAAAAACTTAAGGCTAAGTTAGCTAGCTCCCAAGAAGCTATTGAAAATTTGCTAGAGAAAATGGAAATTCTTAGCATACACAATAATGAGCTAACTACTAAGCTAGAAAACATTGGTAGCACCCCAGCAGCATCTTTAGTTGAAATACCTGAAATAATTAAGAAAGATGCTTCTACTTCCTGCTTTGATTTAATTAATGATTCTAACCCCTGCAACCAAGTCGTTGTTGAGAATATTGTTGTAAAGACATGTTCGGATGAGGTTGCAAAGGAAAATGAACAATTAAAGCAAGAAGTGGCTCGCCTTGGCAAGGCTTTGTATGACAAGAAAGGCAAAGCCAAACAAATCCGACCTTCACAGGATAACACCACTGCGGGAGTGAACAAGCCTATGGAGGGAGAAACTGTGATTTGTAGACTATGCCACATGGAAGGCCACAAGTCTTTCCAATGCAAGGCGATGATCGGGGATAAACAAAGGCGAAAGCTCAAGCAAAAGCCATCAAGCAAAATCTCCAACACCTACATCAAAAAGGTGAACAAAAAGGATGCTACACCATATTTGATCAAGAAGAAAAAGAACGGAAAGGTGATAGCAATCAAGGCCAACAAGCAAGCCAACAAAGGAAAGGAGGCCAAACGCATCTGGGTGCCAAAGGAGATAATTTCAACCATGAAAAGCACCAAGAAGGTTTGGATCCCGAAAGGGAAGTGAGTGGACTGAAGGTCCTCGGGAAATTTGGAGACTTGGCAAAGTTGGGATGTATATCATGGGGTACATCATATTGGATCAAGTTTATTGCCAAGTGGATTAGTGAAAATTTTGAACCCAAATTTCCCACCCATGACTAAGGTAACTAGTTTTATTGTATTTCTCTTGTTTTTAGATATGCGTATCTATTTTACCTTGTATCTAGTTTACCTTTCTTGCCTAGTATTCCATTTGTTATGTACTTTTGTTTAAAATCATGCATACTAGGTAAATCATATGGTAGGATTGCTTCTTTTTAATTCATATACTTAAGCAAACCTACATGGCTTAAAATGTTTATTTAAGCACGGCACATAGCTTTTATATCACACCATAGTAAATGATGCATCAATTGAAAATTTTGATTTCTACAAGTTGTATCATTTAACCTATATGTGCCAAAGTTTGGATTATGGATAATTTGCCCCTCTTGATATCAAATCAAAGTGCATGTCTCCTACAAGTATTCAAAACTTGTATGCACACCTTTAGGGGGAGGTTACTCTATAATCTAACACTTTGAGACTAACATCTTTTCAAGTCTATTTCATGTGATAGTCTCATTGTAAGGAAAATGAAGTCTCCGGAGAAAGACAACAATCTTCCACTGCAAAATCTCCAAGAACTCTCATGTCTCTCAAGCTCGCCATTGACTTTCAATTGGTATCTTTTGAGACTACATTTAGTACCATTTACATGTCTTCTCCAATATTTGATTAGACTATAATTCATATCATATGCTTCCATGTTGCTAAAAATACATAAGTAGTTAACTCATATTCTGTTATCTATGCATAAGGGAAGTCAGTCTTTTCAAACCATGTCTTGCTCCTCTAATTTTCCCATGCTTTTTCCTATGTAGAGAATCTCTGTCAGGGGGAGTATTTCTTCATCTCTAAAGGGGGAGAAAAACTCTTTCCAAAGGAGAATACTCATTTAGGGGGAGTAATCTTTTAAGGACCCCTACAAGTGGTATCATTCACATGGCTTAATTTAATATCCTTCTAGTGATATCATTTGATACAATTCTTGTTGAGGGCAAGCTTTTATTTACTTCCTACATGCTTTTATTGTCTTCCTTTTCGGTGGTTGATGCCAAAGGGGGAGAAGTTTAGGGACCAAAGCAATGAAAACTATATCAAACACCAAACACCACCAAATTAAAATTTTATATCTACAAATGGTTTTTCCAGTGGTTTTGGTTATTTGGTCCAAAAATAGGAAGTAAGTGAATTATGGAGTTAGGGGGAGGCTTAAGTCCATAACTTCACATTGTGGGGACAATCATGCATCTTAGCAAGTAGATTGCATATTTTAGTACAAATACTTGTATTATTTGCTTGCTTTGGTTGTGTTGTCATCAATCACCAAAAAGGGGGAGATTGTAAGGAAAATGGACCCCGGGCCATTTGGCTAATTGAGTTTTGGTGTTTGATGATTAACACAACCTGTGGACTAATATGTTTGCTAGTGTTTATAATTATAGTTCACAGGATGCGAAGAGAATTGGACCAAGGCAATGAGGATGCAACACCTCAAAAGAAGACATAAAAAGATGCATAGGAGTCCAATACTCAAGAACAAAAGAAGCCCGAAGAAATCAGCGAAGAAATCCAAGATAAGGGCTGTCAGCCAGCGCCTGGTGGCGCACCGGACATTGGTGTCCGGTGAGGCACCGGACAGTCTGCGCAGAGAGGCCAAAGACAGGCGCTCTCTGGCTGTAGCACCAGACTGTCCGGTGTGCCAACGGGCAGACGGCAACGGTCGGATCCAACGGTCGACTGCTACAGGCGCCAACGGTCGGCTGACGTGGCGTGCACCGGACATCTACTGTGCAGTGTCCGGTGGTGCACCGGAATGTCCAGTGCACCCGACGATAGAAAGCTGCTGCTTTCTGTCCAACGGCTAGTTGGGGGTGTGGAGGTTATAAATACCACCCCAGCCGGCCATTCTCAAGTGTGGGAGCCCAAGAAACATACCAAGGCATATTGTAGACATTTCCAAGTGCTCAAACACCCAAGTGCTTAATAGAATCACTCGGTGATTAGCGTAGGTGCTTTGTGAAGTGCTTAGGTTAGTTAGACCGCATTAGCGCTTGCTCTAGGTGAATCCTAGTTAGTTGAGTGAGTTTTGTAAAACCACACAACCCCTCGGCTCTTGCGTGAGTCGTTGTAATTGTACCGAGTGGGGCGAGAGTCTTGCGAGACCGTGACAACCGCGTTTGTGTCACGGCCGCCACCGTGTACCGGAGGGAACGAGGCCCGCGGCGTTTCGGCCGGAAGCTCGATAGTGGAGACGGCGGGGAGCGTCCGAGAGGAGCCGGAAGCGGAGCACCACTTGCGCGTGGAGAAGGCCCGCGGCTCTCTACGGAGTTACTCGACCGAGGTGCTTGGCCCTCGCGTGGGCTTCCCTTTGCGTAGGGGCACCAACGAGGATTAGTCGGGACCTTGCGTGGTTCCGGATACCTCGGTAAAAATACCAGCGTCATCCACGAGAGTTTGCTTCTCTACCTAGCTCTTTACTTTCCATATTTATATTAAGCATTTAAGTTTCAATCTTGTAGTCATACTTGTTTAGTGTAGATTGAAACTTAACCTTTGCGGTAGAGATAGCAACACTTAGACAAAACCTAGTTTGCACACTCTAGTTTGATTACTTGCAAAGGTTTTGCTCTAGGGATTTAATTGTGGCCTAGTTTAGTAAAAGTTTTGGAAGTCCTAATTCACCCCCCCTCTTAGGCGTCACCCTTTTCCTACACATGTCAAACCAGAGGTACTATGTGATAAACAATAATATTATAGAGTTATAGAAATTGGAATGGACTCATTTGGACTTAATATGAATTTTCTATGGATTTAAAAAGATTCTGGAATTGTTTTTGCAATAAAATCAATTTCTATAATTAATTATATGATTTTCCATGACCTCGGGACTGTGCGCCAATTTTCAGGGAGCACAGGGGCTAAACTACAAAACTTCCCGAGACTCAGAACGTTGTAGCACTGACGACGTGTTGATTCTATATTAGTCCAGGGGCTCTTTATCAAATAGGCACGGCGAAGGGGTATTCTGCGTTCCTGGCCGCACGATCTGAGATCAAGGGCACGGATTAAACAGGGCTTGCCCCAAAGCGGTAAACAATGTTAACCGTTACATCTGGGATCGGCCGCCCGGATTTTAAACCCCGAGATCCACCCCAACCGTTCGATCAGAGATCTACGCACCTAATTTGGTTATCCGACGCGGCCCCATTATTTAATATAGGCCGGACAGCACGAGATCAACGGCCCACAATGAATCTCTTCCTGGATCTAATCCTAGCCACACATCAACCTTTCTACGGCACCTGTCACTTTCCCCCACCTCTAGCTAACAGAGAGCGGCGCCCAGGTGATCACCACGGCGGAGGACGCCGGTGAGCACCCAATCTGGCGCATATGCGGATCTACGCGTCGTTGGACGGTAGCTAACCAAAATTGAGGGTGCGGCGGACATAGGGGAGAGCTTCATACCTGTTATTATGGCACAGGTGAGGCCTCCCACGGTGAGCAGCGGACACGGCGGCCGTTCATCACATCGGCGAGAAATCGCCGGTTCATCGGTCACTGGATCCGAACGAGGACACCACGGACACCATCCATAGCTCCCGGTGACGTCCATGGATCAAACCACGGTTATGAGCCGACAGCGCTATAGCAATTTCTCCTGCGGCGGTGCACCGACCTCGACGAGGCGAGGGCTCTTTTCCTCCCGGTGACGGATGGGTCACGCCAGAGGTAACTCAGCTGCACACGCATGAGGGACCGCTTCGCCGCCAGCGTAGGCCACCTACGCGCCCCCGACCGAGCACCACACCAGAGCAGAGAAAGAAAGATCGCTGGCGGCTACGAACGTAGGAGATCCAAACGCGATGTTATTTCTCAAGGTATAGGGCTGGGGAAGAGGCGGCACGATTTAAAGCTCTGGCGAGATGCCAGCCCGCGTGCGTCAGGTGCGCCAGGCGGTTACGCTGGTTGGCCGCGATCCAAGCAGCGGCGAGGAAGGTGATGGAGGCCGGGAGGGTGTCAGTGCACGATGGACAGCGCCGCCGCCAGCAGGGGGCAAGGCGAGGCGCGAGGCGAGCTCGGCGAGAACCTAATCCCATCCATATATTTTGAGTCCGCGCGGGTCTGACTTACCCGACTAGTGGGTGCGGTGATTCAACAGGCGAGCGCGGAGGATTCGGCATGCATTCGCAACGGCCGGAGCTAGAAGAATCAGTCCGCCCGATGGGTCCCACACGTCAGCGAACACTATGACCCAAGCGTGCAGCGGATGACTGGTGGGGCCCAGGCGTCGGCGCCAACATGCAGAATTGAGGCCAGGTCGCGCGCGCGGTTAAGGTGGGCCGCCCGGTAGAAATTGGCCCAACAACAGTTTCCCATTTTTCTTTTATATTTTTCCTTTCCCTTTTCTAATCTTTTTTTATTCAAATTTTGAATCCAAATTTAAATGTGAACTTGCACTTATAATAAATGTGCCAATTAGAACATACTAGTGTGGGAATTTTATACTTTTATTTTATCTCCTTTGTTTAATGTTTTCTTCCCTTTCCTCAAATTCTAAAATTATACCTTTGGGTTAAATCCCAATTCCCATTCTCTTTTGATTTACACATTTAAAATCCAAATCCAAGATAAAGTTTAGGAATTCCAATTTTTATTACATATTCAAAATCAATTATGAAACAATAGAAATAGATTTATTTTAATTGATTAAATGTTTGAAATATGATACACTCATGATCCTTTCTTTTTAGGAAAATGGTATTTTGATTGTGGGACAAAAATTAAAAGTTACTTCAAACATTAGATATTCATGTAAATAAATGTTTATGGTGCATCATTTAATGATATGCATAATCCTTTGGTTGAATAGAAAACTTTTCTATTACTTCTTTTCTAAAATATCTCTTGGTTTTCCAAAATTCAGTTCTCAATTGTTAACACTCAAGGATAATTTGAGATATCTGAATTTACTATTTTATTTCTTCATGTATTTATTTTATTATTAATATATTTTTTATACAGATTTTGGGCCTTACAAATCCTACCCCCTTAACAGAAATCTCGTCCCCGAGATTTGTAAGGAAAGGGTGTATACTCATATTGTCTCAACACATATGCACGAACAAAAATCTCAGCATGATGCATAATTTATTAGCAACACATGGGGTCAATTAGACCTTATTATTCCTCCTGAAATAGTATCATATCATCTACTAACTAAAATAACATTTAGGTCTTACAAATAGTAATAATTTACATATATATTTATGTAGCTTGGTGGTGGTGGAGGTTGTTGTTGTCGTTATCTTTCCTACTGTGCTTGTCTTATTTCTCGACGTATCTCCAGCCGGTCCTGACGTATTTCCTGGCGTTCTTGTCTCATCTGATTTTGCATTTCGGTAACCATGTCTGTCATTAGTTGTATTACCAGTATTTAGGCGGCAACCACTTGATCGATTCCAACAGGTGGAGGGTTTGGAGGATTCATTTATGTTTGCTATTGTCTGGTAATCATCCCTTCCTAGTATTGACCATGAGAGTTAGAAGCATATGGCAAAATAGTTTTGCAAGGGAATTTATTCGATAAGCGGAATGAATAAGCTAGTAACTGGTTATGATCTGAAGATTCTTTAACAGGGCTTAATCTTTGTTTTATATCCAGATCGGGATAACTAGTGGTATAAGGTGAATTTCCAAAGGTAGGGTAGAATTTGTCAAGATAAGATAGACTACCTGATGTAGATTAAAAGTTTGTTTGATGTTAGGTGAGAATAGATAGATTATTCAATTCATCATGACTATTGGTTGAGTTAGCTCACGGTTGAGTTAGTCTAATGTGCTAGGTTAACACCTGGCTAAAAGGGTCCAAGTACCACTAATCTGTTTAAGCAGACCACATTAGTTCAGACCACATTAGATTAGATCACATTAGATTCTATAACCCTATTTAAGAATGTCATTTAGTTAAGCATATCAAGCTGACCTTATCTTTATGAAATTCCAGTATATATATTTCTTTTATACACCTGAAATTATTTTTATACCATTAGCAGGTGTGGTATAGAAACAAGGGTACATCATGTTTTAGCTATGTGGTGAGTGTTGACATAGAATGAGTGTACTATGGCATAATCGAGCTTTCTTTGGGGTCTGATTTAGGGACCATCGGTCATGGTGTTAGATGCCCTTATCCAAGTTGGGATAACAATTGCGGGTATATGAGGTAGGTAGGTTGAACAAAGTTTTACTTTACTTTGGGATAAATGGGCTGGGCAGCCTATAACATAGGCTAGTTTGTGATTTCATGGACGAGTTGGTTTAAGATACTCGTTTGAGTTTAAAACCATTTAACATTTTGGATTCCATGTTGAGTGAGCTAAAAAGGTAGGATGTGCGCTCAAACTAGCCAGAGCCCCACGCCGACGTTTGCTCCAGGCCCGGCGACCACAACCCTCCCCTCCCCAACGTCGGGATCCCCCTCCCCCTCCCTCTCTCCGACTTCGTTGCCTGCGAGCCGTTCCAAGGCCTAGCGTTGGAGCGATGGTGGTGGCAACCATGATGGTCGGCTGCCTTCTTACAAGGATGTGCTCGTCTCCTCCTCCACCCCCCTCGCCACTCACCCTGTTGCTGGTGATGACTGGCTGACGGTCGTCAATCGTCGTGCTCGCTGGCGTCGTCCTCGCCCGCTGATGCCTCTGCACAGGCCCGTCCCTGCCGACCTGCGTGGAAAGTGTTTCAATTGTTTCTCCCCCTCTCATCGCGCGATGGTGTGTCGTCGGCCGGTGAGGTGCTTCGTTTGTAGGCTGCTGGGGCACCATGCTCACGTGTGCCCGCGCCGGCGGACAACACCGCCTAGACCATGACGTTCCATGGTGTGGCGCCCTGTCTCCCATGCTCTGCCTCCCATGGATACCCTGGACTGCACTGCTGGAGATCATACGGGTGGCAGCGGTGCTGGTTTTGGTGGTGGCGTTGGCTCGGGCTCTGGTGGCGGGGGACACAGGCACACTCGCCGGGGACATAGACGACGAAGGGCCAGCAATGCGGCTGGTACTGATGGTCGTGGTGACCCTTCGGATGGGCTACCCCAGCCCCCTCTGGAGGACGTTCGCGCCATTTCTGGGCCCCCTTCCCCGCCTCGTCGTTTCATCAAACGCACCAAGAGGATCGCCCAGGCTGAAGATGATCTCCGGCGTGCTCTTCTCATCTTTGTTGTGGGACTAAGGTGTTCTGGCCGCACCGCGGAAGTCTCTATTGCGCTCTCTCTAAAATTTGATCTTGAGGATGATGCGCTCGACCTTCGCCTGGTTGCGCCGAATACCTTCATCGCCCTTCTACCCAACGTGGAGCTGGCTGATCGGATGCTCAGTGAGGGTCAGTCCTTCTATGCACCTCCTCTTCAGATGCACGTTAGGAGGTGGTCTCGTCAGTTCATGGCCTCCGGTGGAAGGGAGATGCCTTTCCTGCTGGATATTGAGCTTCGCGGCCTCCCGGTTCACCTCCGGGATGTACATTCTGCTGGGCAGCTTCTCATTGGACACTGCCTGGTTCATGAGCTGCTTCCTGTTCCTGAGGAGGTTTTTGATTTGTCTTCATTCTGCCTGCGTGTTTGGTGTGATGATCCGGATAATCTGCCTTCATCTTTGGATCTCCATGTGGAGGAGCCAACTCTGGACGTTGGGCCGTCTTACCCACGCACAGTGACTTATCCTATTTCGATCCTGGTTTCCAGACCTGGGAGTTCGACGGAGGTGTTTCCGCCTCCTCCTCCTCCACCTTCACCGCCACCATCGGACAGTCAGGATGAGGATCGTGGCCGCAATTCCAGGAATCAGCAGAGGCGCCGTTTCAACTCCCAGCCTTCAGCCGGTCGGCCATCAGTTCTTGTGTGTCTGGGGCCGCACGTTCAAGTTAATTCGGCGGCTGGCAGGACAATTAATGCCGCAAGCAAGATTGCCTCGGTTCCTAGGCGAGGGAGACCAGTTGATGCGCCAGCTCTCTCCGTTGCTTCGGTTCTTGAGCCGGTGGCGCCTGTGTGAAAGGGAAATGTGCCCTTGGGTTATTTCTAAGTATTTTGGTGATTAAGTGTCCAACACAAATGGCTTAAGTATAAATTGTGCAAAATGGTGGATGAAGTGCAAATCATCAATAAGGTAAGATTCTAGACTTAGTACATTGTATTTTGTGTACTAACATATTTGGCTAAGTGCTAGAATCAGGGAAAACAGAAAAAGAAAAAGACTTGGCTGAAGCAGCCAAGACTTAGCACAGTCTGGGTGCACTGGACTGTCCGGTGGTGCACCGGACAGTGTCCGTTGCGCCAGGCTGCCTTTGGTCAAAATGGCCGCTCTCGGGATTTCGTCGGCGGCGTACGACTAAAAATCACCGGACTGTCCGGTGGTGCACCGGACTGTCCGGTGAGCCAACGGTCAGCCGCGCAATCTGCGCGTGACGCGTGGTCGAGCCAACGGTCTGATGGGGGCACTGGACTGTCCGGTGTGCACCGAACAGTGTCCGGTGCGCCAACGGCTCCAAATCTTCAACGGTCGGCTGCGCCAAATTAGGAAGGCTATCTGCACCGGACAGTGAACAGGGGATGTCCGGTGGTGCACCGGACTGTCCGGTGCACCACCCGACAGAAGGCAAGTATTGCCTGCCAAGAATGCCTCCAACGACTCCTAGCTGCCTTAGGGCTATAAAAGGGACCCCTAGGCGCATGGAGGAGTCAACCAAGCATACTTTGAGCACTCTTGATCATTCACACTCCGTCTTTGCGCACTCGATTGACATTCTTAGTGATTTGAGCTCTGTTCTAGTGGTAAACTTTGTGCTATTCATTTGAGCTCATGTCTTGGCCGTGTGTGTGCGTATTGATATGGATTTGTGTGTGTTGCTTCCCTCTCTTACTCTAGTGCTTTCACTTTGATCCTTATTGTAAGGGCGAGAGACTCCAAGTTGTGGAGATTCCTCGCAAACGGGAAAGAGTAAAGAAAGAAGAAAACCGTGGTATTCAAGTTGATCATAGGATCACTTGAGAGGAGTTGAGTGCAACTCTCGTCCGTTGGGACGCCACAACGTGGAGTAGGCAAGTGTTATACTTGGCTGAACCACGGGATAAATCATCGTGTCTCTTGTGCTTGTTCTCACTGTGACTATTGTGTTTCGCAAGAGCTCGGTCCCTAGCCACTTGATTTCATTGTGCTAACACTTAATCAAGTTTTGTGGCTTTAAGCTTTAAGTTTTTACAGGATCACCTATTCACCCCCCCCTCTAGGTGCTCTCAATGGGTATCGGAGCCGTTCTCTTCAAGAAAGGGACTAATCGCTCGAAGAGATGGATCCTAAGGGAAAGGGGATGGTGGTCAACGACAATGAGAAGTAGTCCATCTTCAACGAGCCAAGGGACGACAAAGCCAATGACTTCGGCTCGAGTCAAAAGAAGAAGGATGGAAAGAAGAAGAGGCGCATCAAGAAGATTGTCTACTATGACAGCGATGAATCTTCCTCTTCTCAAAAGGACGACGAATACGAGGAGAAAAAGAAACTGTTAACTCGAACTTTTCTTTCAATTATTCTCGTATTCCGCATAATTCCAATGCTCATTTGCTTTCCATTCCACTTGGTAAACCTCCACACTTTGATGGAGAGGATTACGGATTTTGGAGTCACAAAATGTGTAGCCACTTGTTCTCTCTTCATCCAAGTATATGGGAGATAGTAGAAAATGGAATGCAATTTGATAGTTCGGATAATTCTATGTTTATCAATGAACAAATCCATAAAAATGCATAAGCTACTACTGTTCTTTTAGCATCCTTGTGCAGGGAAGAATACAATAAGGTGAGCGGCTTGGATAACGCCAAGCAGATCTGGGACACCCTCAAGATCTCGCATGAGGGGAACAATGCCACCATGCTCACCAAGATGGAGTTGGTGGAAGGCGAACTAGGAAGGTTCGCGATGATCAGGGGAGAGAAGCCAACTCAAACGTACAATAGGCTCAAGACCCTGGTCAACAAGATAAGGAGCTATGGGAGCACGAGATGGACGGACCACGACGTCGTCCGACTTATATGCTAAGGTCCTTCACTGTCCTTGATCCTCATCTTGTAAACTCTATTCGTGAGAATCCTAGGTACATCAAGATGACGCCCGAGGAAATACTCGGAAAGTTCGTAAGCGGGCGAATGATGATCAAGGAGGCAAGATATGTTGATGAGGCGTTGAATGGCCCAATGATGATCCACGAGCCTCAAACAGTTGCTCTCAAAGCAACAAGTAGCAGGGAGACGCTACCTAGCAAGGTGGCACAAGTTGAGACGGCCGGACTTAATGAGAATGAAATGGCCCTCATCATCAAGCGCTTCAAGACGGCGCTCAAAGGTCGCAAGGAGCATACCAACAAGAGCAAGACGAAGGGAAATCGGTCCTGCTTCAAGTGTGGTAAGATTGGTCACTTTATTGCTAACTGTCCCGATAATGATAGTGTTGGGGACCATAATTAGGGGTACCCTCAAGACTCCTAATTCTCAGCTGGTAGCCCCCATCAGCATAAAGCTGCAAAG
Source organism: Zea mays (assembly GCF_902167145.1). Lineage (NCBI taxonomy): Eukaryota > Viridiplantae > Streptophyta > Magnoliopsida > Poales > Poaceae > Zea > Zea mays. The sequence goes on from NC_050102.1 coordinate 15,898,762, forward strand.
GCCTGATGGGTGCGACTAAGTCAGGGATCGGTCCATTCGAGGGACTCGATCACGACTCGCCCGAGCCCGGCCTCGGGCAAGAGCAGCCGACCCCGGAGGATCTACGTCTCGCCCGAGGCCCCCCTCCAGCGACGAACATACTTCCGGCTCGCCCGAGGCCCAGTCTTCGCCAAGAAGCAACCCTGGCCAAATCGCCACTCCAACCGACCAAATCGCAGGGGCATTTAATGCAAAGGTGGCCTGACACCTTTATCCTGACGCGCGTCCTCTAGTCGACAGAGCCGAAGTGACCGCAGTCACTTCGCCGCTCCACTGACCGGCCTGACAGAAGGACAGCGCCGCCTGCGTCGCTCCGACTGCTGTGCCACTCGACAGAGTGAGGCTGACAGGCAGCCAGGCCCGACCTCAGGCACCATAGGAAACTCCGCTCCGCCCGACCCAGGGCTCGGACTCGGGCTCAGCCTCGGAAGACGACGAACTCCACTCCGCCCGACCCCAGGGCTCGGACTCGGGCTCAACCCCTGAAGACGACGAACTCCGCTTCGCCCGACCCCAGGACTCGGGCTCAGCCCCAGAAGACGACGAACTCCACTCCGCCCGACCCCAGGGCTCGGACTCGGGCTCAGCCCCTGAAGACGACGAACTCCGCTTCGCCCGACCCCAGGGCTCGGACTCAGCCCTGGCCTCCGCCGACGGTCTCCGCCTCGCCCGACCCAGGGGCTCGGACTCGACCTCGGCCTCGGAAGACAGACTCGACCTCGACCTCGGAGGAGCCTCCACATCGCCCAACCTAGGGCACGGACCGACCACGTCAACAGGAGGCGCCATCATTACCCTACCCCAAGCTGACTCAGGCTACGGGGAACAAGACCGGCGTCCTATCTAGCTCGCTCCATCAGACAAGTAATGATGGCGCCCCGCACGCTCTATGACGACGGCGGCTCTCAGCCCCCTTACGGAAGCAAGAGGACGTCGGCAAGGACTCGACAGCCCCGACAACTTTCCTTCCACCAGGCTCCAGCGCTCCTCCGACGGCCACGACACCACACGAACCGGGTGCCAAAACCTCTCTGGCTGCCACGATGGCGTGTACTTAGGGCGCTAGCTCTCCTCCGCTAGACACGTTAGCACTCTGCTACACCCCCCCACTGTACACCTGGATCCTTTCCTTGCGCCTATAAAAGGGAGGACCAGGGCCCTCTTAGAGAAGGTTGGCCGCGCAGGGAAGAGGACGAGACAGGCGCTCGCGTGAGGCCGCTCGCTCCCCTCCCGCGTGGACGCTTGTAACCCCCTACTGCAAGCGCACCCGACCTGGGCGCGGGACAAACACGAAGGCCGCGGGATTTCCACCTCTCTCTCGCTCCGGCTGCCTTTCTCCCCCCTTCGCGCTCCGTCTCGCGCCGACCCATCTGGGCTGGGGCACGCGGCGACATTTCACTCGTCGGCCCAGGGACCCCCGGTCTCGAAACGCCGACAGTTGGCGCGCCAGGTAGGGGCCTGCTGCGTGTTGACGAACAGCTTCCCGTCAAGCTCCAGATGGGCAGTCTCCAGCAACCTTTCCAGCCAGGGACGGTGCTCCGTTTCGGGAGTCTTGAGTTCATGTCCCTCGACGGCAGCTACGACATGATACTCCTTCCCCCGCCGTGCGACAGCGATAATGGCGGTCGACAGCCCGCCCGCCGGCGGCGGAATCGACGACGTCTTCCCCGCGTGGTGGAAGAACAACATTCGAGCTCACCCCGCCCTCTCCCCCGCCGACGGAGAAGGAGGCGGGGCAACCAAGGCCAAGCAGGAGGCGGCACCTCGTCGGCTGTCGAGCGAGTCGACGGCGCCGGCGCCCCAACGGGAGGCACGTCGGGCATCGACCTCGCGTTTGAGACGAAGACGAGCGTCGTCTCCCCGCAACACGCCAATTCCAAGCAAACGAACGACGCCAGCACGCTCGCGAAAGGCTTGCTGGGCGTCACCCTCGTACCTGAGACGACGGTGCAGTCAGTCCCTGACGTGACTTCGTCACCGCCCGTCGACCAAGAGGTATCCACCGATTCCCATCTCACGCCCTTTGGATTCAGCCTCGACCCGCCAAGCGACTTCGCTTTGGCGGACGCTCTCGTAGAGGCGAGTCCAAACCCTCTGGGGTTTTGTATGCAGTAACCCTGGGACCAGCTGACGGGCGTCTCGACCTACGGGCCCTCGGGGTCCGAGGAAGATGACGTGTCCAACTTCTGTTGGGATTTCTCCGGACTTGGTAACCCCAGTGCCATGCGGGACTTCATGACCGCATGCGACTACTGCCTTTCCGACTGTTCCGATGGTAGCCGTAGCCTCGGCGACGAGGACTGCGGCCCAAGTCGTGAATGTTTCCACGTCGATCTAGGGGGTCCCTCCGAAGGCAACCATCTTGGTATGCCAGAGAATGGTGATCTCCCTAGGCCTGTGCCTCGCGTTGACATCCTACGGGAGCTAGCTGTGGTCCCCGTTCAGGCGGGGGGTCATGACCCACAGCTCGAGCAAATCCGCGGGGTGCAGGCTAGGCTCGACGAGGGAGCAGGAACACTTGAGCCGATCCGCCGGGACATCGGGCAGGAATGGGCGGGCCAACCTCCGGCCGGAGAAGTGCGCCATCTACCCCAGGGTATCCAGCACCGCATCGCCGATGATGTCAGGGTGAGGCCGCCACCCGCTTTCAGTGGAGTCGGCCAGAACCTGGCTGCAGCGGCAATGCTTCTCCGCGCTATGCCGGAGCCATCAACCACCGAGGGGCGGCGAATCCAGGGAGAGCTCAAGAATCTCCTGGAGGGCGCCGCGATCCGACGGGCCGAGAGCTCCGCCTCCCGAAGGCAGGGGTACCCCTCGGAACGTCGCGCCGCGACTTCTCGATTCATGCGGGAAGCCTCGGTCCACACCGGGCGCACGCGCGACACAGCGCCTGCGGCCCCGGGTCGCCTCGGCAACGAGCACCATCACCGCAACCGTCGGGCCCACCTCGACGATAGGGTGCGCCGAGGCTACCACCCCAGGCGTGGGGGACGCTACGACAGCGGGGAGGATCGGAGTCCCTCGCCCGAACCACCTGGTCCGTAGGCTTTCAGCCGCGCCATACGACGGGCGCCGTTCCCGACCCGGTTCCGAACCCCGACTACTATCACAAAGTACTCGGGGGAGACGAGACCGGAACTGTGGCTCGCAGACTACCGACTGGCCTGCCAACTGGGCGGAACGGACGATGACAACCTCATCATCCGCAACCTCCCCCTGTTCCTCTCCGACACCGCTCGCGCCTAGTTGGAGCACCTGCCTCCGGGGCAGATCTCCAACTGGGATGACCTGGTCCAAGCCTTCGTCGGCAATTTCCAGGGCACGTACGTGCGCCCTGGGAACTCCTGGGACCTCCGAAGCTGCCGACAGCAGCCGGGAGAGTCTCTCCGGGACTACATCCGGCGATTCTCGAAGCAGCGCACCGAGCTGCCCAACATCACCGATTCAGATGTCATCGGCACGTTCCTCGCCGGCACCGCTTGCCGCAACCTGGTCAGCAAGCTGGGTCGAAAGACCCCCACCAGGGCGAACGAGCTGATGGACATCGCCACCAAGTTCGCCTCTGGCCAGGAGGCGGTTGAGGCTATCTTCCGGAAGGACAAGCAGCCCCAGGGCCGCCCACCGGAAGATGCCCCCGAGGCGTCAACTCAGCGCGGCGCCAAGAAGAAAGGCAAGAAGAAGTCGCAAGCGAAACACGACGCCGCCGACGCGGACCTTGTCGCCGCCGCCGAGCACAAGAACCCTCGGAAACCCCCCGGAGGTGCCAACCTCTTCGACAAGATGCTCAAGGAGCCGTGCCCCAATCATCAGGGGCCCGTCAAGCACACCCTTGAGGAGTGCGCTATGCTTCGACGCCACTTCCACAGGGCCGGGCCACCCGCGGAGGGTGGCAGGGCTTGCGACAACGACAAGAAGGAAGATCACCAGGCAGGAGAGTTCCCCGAGGTCCGCGACTGCTTCATGATCTACGGTGGGCAAGCGGCGAACGCCTCGGCTCGGCACCGCAAGCAAGAGCGTCGGGAGGTCTGTTCGGTAAATGTGGCGGCACCAGTCTACCTAGACTGGTCCGACAAGCCCATCACCTTCGACCAAGCCGACCACCCCGACCGCGTGCCGAGCCCGGGGAAATACCCGCTCGTTGTCGACCCCATCATCGGCGACGTCAGGCTCACCTAGGTCCTCATGGACGGAGGCAGCAGCCTCAACATCATCTATACCGAGACCCTCGGGCTCCTGCGTATTGATCTGTCCTCGATCCGGGCAGGCGCTGCGCCTTTCCACAGGATCATCCCCGGAAAGCGCGTCCAGCCCCTCGGACAACTCGACCTTCCCGTCTGCTTCGGAACACCCTCCAACTTCCGAAGGGAGACCCTCACGTTCGAGGTGGTCGGGTTCCGAGGAACCTACCACGCAGAATTGGGGAGGCCATGCTACGCGAAGTTCATGGCCGTCCCCAACTACACCTACCTCAAGCTCAAGATGTCGGGCCCCAACGGAGTTATCACCGTCGGCCCCACGTACCGACACGCGTTCGAATGCGACGTCGAGTGCGTGGAGTACGCCGAGGCCCTCGCCGAGTCCGAGGCCCTCATCGCCGACCTGGAGAGCCTCTCTAAGGAGGTGCCAGACATGAAGCGCCACGCCGGCAACTTCGAGCCAGCAGAGACGGTTAAGTCCGTTCCCCTCGACCCCAGCAGCGACGCTTCCAAGCAGATCCGGATCGGCTCCGAGCTCGATCCCAGGAAGCAGTGCTCGTCGACTTTCTCCGCGCAAACGCCGACGTTTTCGTGTGGAGTCCCTTGGACATGTCTGGCATACCGAGGGATGTCGCCGAGCACTCGCTGGATATCCGAGCTATAGCCCGACCCGTCAAGCAGCCTCTGCGCCGATTCGACGAAGAAAAGCACAGAGCCATAGGCGAGGAGATCCACAAGCTAATGGCGGCAGGGTTCATCAAAGAGGTATTCCATCCCGAATGGCTTGACAACCCTGTGCTTGTGAGAAAGAAAGGAGGGAAATGGCGGATGTGTGTAGACTACACCGGTCTAAACAAAGCATGTCCGAAGGTTCCCTACCCTCTGCCTCGCATCGACCAAATCGTGGATTCCACTGCTGGGTGCGAAACCCTGTCTTTTCTCGATGCCTACTCAGGGTATCACCGAATCAGGATGAAAGAGTCCGACCAGCTCGCGACTTCTTTCATCACACCCTTCGGCATGTACTGCTATGTCACCATGCCGTTCGGCTTGAGGAATGCGGGTGCGACGTACCAGCGGTGCATGAACCATGTGTTCGGCGAACACATTGGCCGGACGGTCGAGGCCTACGTCGATGACATCGTAGTCAAGACGAGGAAAGCCTCCGACCTCCTTTCCGACCTTGGAGTGACATTCCGATGTCTCAAGGCGAAAGGCGTGAAGCTTAATCCCGAGAAGTGTGTCTTTGGGGTTCCCCGAGGCATGCTCTTGGGGTTCATTGTCTCCGAGCGGGGCATCGAGGCCAACCCGGAGAAGATCGCGGCCATCACCAGCATGGGGCCCATCAAGGACTTGAAAGGCGTACAGAGAGTCATTGGATGTCTTGCGGCTCTGAGCCGCTTCATCTCGCGCCTCGGCGAAAGAGGCCTGCCTCTGTACCGCCTCTTAAGGAAGGCCGAGTGCTTCACTTGGACCCCTGAGGCCGAGGAAGCCCTCGGGAACCTGAAGGCGCTCCTCACCAACGCGCCCATCTTGGTGTCTCACGCTGCCGGAGAAGCCCTCTTGATCTACGTCGCCGCGACCACTCAGGTGGTTATCTCCACGATTGTGGTTGAGAGACGAGAAGAGGGGCATGCATTGCCCGTCCAGAGGCCAGTCTACTTCATCAGCGAGGTACTGTCCGAGACCAAAATCCGCTACCCACAAATTCAGAAGATGCTGTACGCGGTGATCCTGACGCGGCGGAAGTTGCGACACTACTTCGAGTCTCATTCGGTAACTGTGGTATCATCCTTCCCCCTGGGGGAGATCATCCAGTGCCGAGAGGCCTCGGATAGAATCGCAAAGTGGGTGGTGGAAATTATGGGCGAAACGATCTCGTTCGCCCCTCGGAAGGCCATCAAGTCCCAGGTCTTGGCGGACTTCGTGGCTGAGTGGGTCGACACCCAGCTCCCAACAGTTCCGATCCAACCGGAACTCTGGACCATGTTCTTCGATGGGTCGCTGATGAAGACAGGAGCAGGCGCAGGCCTGCTCTTCATCTCGCCCCTCGGAAAGCATCTACGCTATGTGCTACGCCTCCACTTCCCGGCGTCCAACAATGTGGCTGAGTACGAGGCTCTGGTCAACGGATTGCGCATCGCCATCGAGCTAGGGGTCCGACGCCTCGACGCTCGCGGTGACTCGCAACTCGTCATCGACCAAGTCATGAAGAACTCCCACTGCCGCGACCCGAAGATGGAGGCCTACTGCGATGAGGTTCGGCGCCTAGAAGACAAGTTCTACGGGCTCGAGCTCAACCACATCGCCCGGCTCTACAACGAGACTGCGGACGAGCTGGCTAAAATAGCCTCGGGGCGAACAACGGTTCCCCCGGACGTCTTCTCCCGAGACCTGCATCAACCCTCCGTCAAGATCGACGACACGCCCGAGCCCGAGGCACCCTCGGCCCAGTCCGAGGCACCCTCGGCTCGGCCCGAGGCACCCTCAGCTCGGCCCGAGGCACCCTCGGTTCAGCCCGAGGTACCCTCGGCCCTCGAGGGTGAGGCACTGCGCGTCGAGGAGGAGCGAAGCGGGGTCACGCCTAATCGAAACTGACAGACCCCGTACCTGCAATATCTCCACCGAGGAGAGCTACCCCTCGACCGAGCCGAAGCTCGGCGGTTGGCGCGACGCGCCAAGTCATTCGTCTTGCTGGGGGATGGGAAGGAGCTCTACGACCGCAGCCCCTCAAGCATCCTCCAGCGATGCATCCCCATCGCCGAAGGTCAGGAGCTCCTACGAGAGATACACTCGGGGGCTTGCGGCCATCACGCAGCACCTCGAGCCCTTGTTGGAAACGCCTTCCGACAAGGTTTCTACTGGCCGACGGCGGTGGCCGACGCCACTAGAATTGTCCGCACCTGCGAAGGGTGTCAGTTCTACGCGAGGTAGACCCACCTGCCCGCTCAGGCTCTGCAGACGATACCCATCACCTGGCCTTTTGTTGTGTGGGGTCTGGACCTCGTCGACCCCTTGCAGAAGGCACCCAGGGGCTACACGCACCTGTTGGTTGCCATCGACAAATTCTCCAAGTGGATCGAGGTCCGACCCCTAAACAGCATCAGGTCCGAACAGGCGGTGGCGTTCTTCACCAACATCATCCATCATTTTGGGGTCCCGAACTCCATCATCACCGACAACGGCACCCAGTTCACCGGCAGAAAGTTCCTGGACTTCTGCGAAGATCACCACATCCGGGTGGACTGGGCCGCCGTGGCTCACCCCATGACGAATGGGCAAGTAGAGCGTGCCAACGGCATGATTCTACAAGGACTCAAGCCTCGGATCTACAACGACCTCAACAAGTTTGGCAAGCGATGGATGAAGGAACTCCCCTCGGTGGTCTGGAGCCTGAGGACAACACCGAGCCGAGCCACGGGCTTCACGCCGTTCTTTCTAGTCTATGGGGCCGAGGCCATCTTGCCCACAGACTTAGAATACGGCTCCCCGAGGACAAGGGCCTACGCCGTCCAAAGCAACCAAGCTAGTCGAGAAGACTCGCTGGACCAGCTGGAAGAGGCTCGGGACATGGCCTTACTACACTCGGCGCGGTATCAGCAGTCCCTGCGACGCTACCACGCCCGAGGGGTCCGGTCCCGAGACCTCCAGGTGGGCGACCTGGTGCTTCGGCTGCGACAGGACGCCCGAGGGCGGCACAAGCTCACGCCTCCCTGGGAAGGGCCGTTCGTCATCGCCAAAGTTCTGAAGCCCGGAACGTACAAGCTGGCCAACAGTCAAGGCAAGGTCTACAGCAACGCTTGGAACATCCAACAGCTACGTCGCTTCTACCCTTAAGATGCTTTCAAGTTGTTCATATACCTCGCTCCCACGCAAAGTTTAGTCATCAAGGAAGGGTCAGCCTTGCCTCGGCAAAGCCCGACCCTCCCTCGGGGGCTAAAAGGGGGGAACCCCCTCTGCGTCGAAATTTTCCTCGAAAAAAGATCCTTTCTGCCAGAATGTCTTTAGTGCTTTTCGACTACTTCGAAAGTGGATCCTGAAAACGACGGAGTACACGTAAGCAGCCAAGGCTGACCGAGCCGAGGGACTCCTACGCCTCCGAGATACGGATACCTCACTCATCACCTTCTGCGATAAGTAACTCGCGTTCGGATAAGTGATTCCGCGGACCGAACAAGTCTTCGCGCTCGAAAGCTCCTCTGCCGAAGCGATTCTTCGGGCCTTCTCGACTGCGTCGGTGACAGAACCCTATGGACGGGCAAGAGTGCGCGCAAGCGGCAAGGCCGACCGAGCCGAGGGATTCCTACACCTCCAGGATACGGATACCTCACTCATCACCTTCCGTGAAAAGCAACTCTCGCTCGCACAGACAAATCTGTTACCGACGAAAAAGTCCAGATACTCGAAACAAGAGGAAAAGAAACGCAGCTTTACAACACGGCGATGGCGTGTTTGGGCCTCGGCGGCCGAAGAAAACACACGCTACAAGATAATCTGATCCTGCAGGCTCGGATCTCGATAGTTGAAGGGAGCAGCAGCACCCTCGGCGTCGACTACACCTTCGGCGAGGTCCGACCTAGCCTCGGACGGTGACGCGGTCCGAGGATCTCCACTCTGAAGGACGACGTCATCATCACGCCCGGGCCATGGCCGCCAGGGTCTCCTCCAAGAATCCGGCTCGAGCAGGCGGCTCGGCTGGTCACCCCGAGGCCTCGGCCAGCTGTCCCCCGAAGACATCAGTCCGGCCCGAGGCCTCAGCAGATCAACTCCGGCGTCGGTCCCGCTAACGGACGACCCGGCCAGGCTCCGGCCGACCAAGTCTTCTTTTCGAGCCAACTCTGCCTCTGTCCGTGCTGACACCGCTACCCCTGGCTTCGGCTCATCGAAGGGCGGCCGAGGGGTTCCTTTAACTAAGCAAGAGAAGCCTCGGACAGCAAGGCCGACCGAGCTGAGGGACTCCTACGCCTCCGGGATACGGATACCTCACTCGTCACCTTTGCACGGGGCGACTCACGCTTGGTGAAGCGGTTCAGACAACCAACAGGCGAGTCTTAGTGCTCGAAAATGAGGAAAAAACACGGCTCCGCGCCAAAAATACATACACGTTCAGGCCCCGACAGCCACAATGAACAAAAGACCGGCATTCAAGGTGCCATTACAAACGGAACTCCGGTTCCGTCCCCGCGGGTATGAACGACCTCCACACCGGGGAGCCTGCGGGGCGACAAGTTCCGGGCGACTCGCCAGCGACCTCTACAGCAGCAGCTATGGTCCCAGGACGGACGCGACGACCGGAAGGCTCTCGTTTGCGTCCCCGCTCAAGGGACGCGAACCAGACATCAAAGCCAAAGAGCGGGCCGCTCCAAAGCGCATCGGCAGGTCCTCGCTCCCATCCTCACCACGAAAACGAGGAAGAGGGCGAAATGTTGCATCCTAGCTGGGCAGCAACAGTTCGCCTTCCCCGGCATGGCTGGAGGACGCCTCCTCCGCAGAGCTGGGGGATGGTTTCCACTACCAGAAGCTGGAAGAGGAGGTGGCCAGCCGACCCGTGCGGGAGGTAGAGCCCCGACTCGCCTCGCTCTCCGCCCCAGCAAGGATGGTAAGCATCCTTGAAGCTGAGGGAGAGGCGGGGGCCGCAGCCCGACTTGCTTCTCCCCATCCAGGGGCTGGTGGTCACCGTCGTGGGTGACCACCGGCGAGGGGGTGCAGCCGAGCCGCGTGATGAAAATCCTTGAAGCCGAACGATGGCTGAAAGGTACCAACTTCCACGGAGTTGCGTTCCTCCAACGACAAGGCGGAAGGATTGCGGGTGTCCCCCATCCGGGTGCTCGGAAGGTGGAAAGACATGATGCATAAGGGAGCGCGAAGACATGGTCGCCTTTCAAGGGGGTCACCCTCCTTTTAAAGGCGACTCTCCCTACTTGCGTCCCCAGCCGTCGTGGGCTGAGTCTTCTTCAACACGCTCCAAGGTCCTCCCCCTACGGCGCGGGGGCTGAGTCCCACGCGTCATGCAAGCTGGCCCAGAGCAGAAGAAGCCAAACCGCCGCGCGCGGTGCATGCAACCGCCCAGCGGTTACGAGCATTCCTCCGCTTTCACCCAGACCAGCGGGCAAAAGAGCGGGCAGCCATGCAGGCGGCATGCAACCGCGCCAAGTGGGCACGCCCCTCCGACTTCCAACGCACCCAGCATGGGGGCCCACGCCCATGCGTCATGCAACCGGCGCGCCGGTCGCTACGTGCAAGCAACTGCACCGCCACTCGCACCACTGCCACGCCTCCTCGACTGTGGAACCAGTACCGCGACTCGAGGCAACCCTGCGTACGACCTAGCAGTGCCAGTCAGGCGCGACGGTCAATATGGCCAAAAATGGGCCGACAGTAATGGCGGTGGCAGGCGGGCGGGAGCAGCGGTCACGTCGTCAGCCAAGCTTACGTCCCATCCTGGGGCAGTGAGAGAACCCTCTCTCACGGCGTGAAGACGGCGCGCCCGTGTTTCGTTCCTCGAACGGCTCGCGCACGCGCAACGGCCGCCCCGCGAACCACTCGCCCCGTCGCATTAACTCCGCGGCGGGACAGGCGGCGCCTCTGGCAGGGGAAGCGAGCGACGCTTCGCCTTCGCCATAATGACCACGTCAAAAAAGGTACGCCGCGTCATTCGATTTCGTATCCTTTTCCTTTTTCCTCTTTCTCTCTCTTACAACAGGGGCCGGGAAAGGGGGATACCCCAAAAAGGATCCTTCTCCGTGAAGGAAACAGGCTCCGAGCCTCCCTACTGATCAGAGGTTCGAAGGCTGGCCCCTCGGGGGGGGGGGGGGGGTTCAACAGCCGCCTCAGAGCGCGTGGGTTCTGCACCCACTACTGGTCAGAGGTTCGAAGGCCGGCCCCTCGAAAGGGTTCAACGGCCGCCTCAGGCCACTCGGGCTCCGCGCCCACTACTGATCAGGGGTTCGTAGGCTGGCCCTCGAAGGGTTCACAGCCGCCTCAGACATAGAGCGAGGGATGACCCTGGGTACGTTCGATACATAACCGAGGCTCGGGCTACGCTCCCGAGGTACCCTAGGACATTTCTGAGACCAGCGGGAACGATCTTGTAACGGAATCCCATCAGAGGGAGGCATCGAGCCCTCGGACCCCGTCGACAGGGGACCGGGTCCGGCAGATCACCCGCAGGTACTTTTGAGCGCGCCTCCGGGCCTCTAGCCGACCCCTAACAAATGGGGCACGGGCGTCCACTCGGATTACCCGCCAGCAGCTCACCGGAGACACCATGTTCGGCGCCCTCCGAGGGCAACATGGCGCTTTCCCCCCTCCTTGCGGAAAGGCGACGCAGGGGTGTATGTAAAAAAGTCGAGTCTGCCCTTGATCGTCCTCTCGCCCTGTGCAGAGGCTCGGGGGCTGCTCTCGCAAACCCGGCTCCGGCCAAACCGTTGACAGCGTCAACATACCAGCCCGAGGACTTGGGACTCGACCGTGCACCCGGGCTACGGCCAGCTCGCATGAGGGAACAACCAGACCAGCCGAAGCATTGCGCGAGGCATTAAGACCCCGGAGGAGTCAAACCACTCCTCCGAGGCCTCGGGGGCTACACCCGGCGGGTGCGCTCGCGTGCACCCACCGGAACAAAACGCAACCGAGAAAGGCTGGTCCCCTTGCAAAAAAGTGCGACAAAAGCCTCTAAGCGAGTGTTAACACTCCCTTCGAGGCTCGGGGGCTACTGTCGGGGACCATAATTAGGGGTACCCTCAAGACTCCTAATTCTCAGCTGGTAGCCCCCATCAGCACAAAGCTGCAAAGGCCTGATGGGTGCGACTAAGTCAGGGATCGGTCCATTCGAGGGACTCGATCACGACTCGCCCGAGCCCGGCCTCGGGCAAGAGCAGCCGACCCCGGAGGATCTACGTCTCGCCCGAGGCCCCCCTCCAGCGACGAACATACTTCCGGCTCGCCCGAGGCCCAGTCTTCGCCAAGAAGCAACCCTGGCCAAATCGCCACGCCAACCGACCAAATCGCAGGAGCATTTAATGCAAAGGTGGCCTAACACCTTTATCCTGACGCGCGTCCTCCAGTCGACAGAGCCGAAGTGACCGCAGTCACTTCGCCGCTCCACTGACCGGCCTGACAGAAGGACAGCGCCGCCTGCACCGCTCCGACTTCTGTGCCACTCGACAGACTGAGGCTGACAGGCAGCCAGGCCCAGCCTCAGGCACCATAGGAAACTCCGCTCCGCCCGACCCAGGGCTCGGACTCGGGCTCAGCCCCGGAAGACGACGAACTCCACTCCGCCCGACCCCAAGGCTCGGACTCGGGCTCAGCCCCTGAAGACGACGAACTCCTCTTCGCCCGACCCCAGGACTCGGGCTCAACCCCGGAAGACGACGAACTCCACTCTGCCCGACCCCAGGGCTCGGACTCAGGCTCAGCCCCTGAAGACGACGAACTCCGCTTCGCCCGACCCCAGGGCTCAGACTCAGCCCTGGCCTCCGCCGACGGTCTCCGCCTCGCCCGACCCAGGGGCTCAGACTCGACCTCGGCCTCGGAAGACAGACTCGACCTCGACCTCGGAGGAGCCTCCACATCGCCCAACCTAGGGCACGGACCGACCACGTCAACAGGAGGCGCCATCATTACCCTACCCCAAGCTGACTCAGGCTACGGGGAACAAGACCGGCGTCCTATTTGGCTCGCTCCGCCAGACAAGTAATGATGGCGCCCCGCACGCTCTATGACGACGGCGGCTCTCAGCCCCCTTACGGAAGCAAGAGGACGTCGGCAAGGACTCGACAGCCCTGACAGCTGTCCTTCCGCCAGGCTCCAGCGCTCCTCCGACGGTCACGACACCACACGAACCGGGTGCCAAAACCTCTCCGGCTGCCACGATGGCGTGTACTTAGGGCGCTAGCTCTCCTCCGCTAGACACGTTAGCACTCTGCTACACCCCCACTGTACACCTGGATCCTTTCCTTGCGCCTATAAAAGGGAGGACCAGGGCCCTCTTAGAGAAGGTTGGCCGCGCAGGGAAGAGGACGAGACAGGCGCTCGCGTGAGGCCGCTCGCTCCCCTCCCGCGTGGACGCTTGTAACCCCCTACTGCAAGCGCACCCGACCTGGGCGCGGGACAAACACGAAGGCCGCGGGATTTCCACCTCTCTCTCGCTCCGGCTGCCTTTCTCCCCCTTCGCGCTCCGTCTCGCGCCGACCCATCTGGGCTGGGGCACGCGACGACATTTCACTCGTCGGCCCAGGGACCCCCCAGTCTCGAAACGCCGACAGATAGTGACCAGGAACAAGTAAAGAATGGGAAGAGAGAAAACAAGAAGGTTTACAAGAAGGCTAAGGGCCAGGCACACCTTGGAAAAGAGTGGGACTCGGATTGTTCTTCGTCCGACTCCGACGACGAAGGACTCGCCGCCACGGCCTTCAACAAATCGTCTCTCTTCCCCAACGAGCGTCACACCTGCCTCATGGCAAAGGAGAAGAAGGTAAGTAAGAGGATCTTTTATATGAAGAGCATGATAAATTTGTTAGTGCGCAAAATTCTCTTGCTTTAGAAGTTAAAAGAAATGAAATGCTTTCATGTGAATTATCTATATGCCATGAATCTATTTCTAGCTTAAAGAGTATTAATGATGATTTAAATACTAAGTTAGAAATAGCTAACAAATCAAGCTCTTGTGTAGAACATGTAGTGATTTGCAATAGGTGCAAGGATTTTAATGTTGATGCTTGTAGTGAACACTTAATTTCCATTTCCAAATTAAATGATGAAGTGACTAGTCTTAATGCCCAACTTAAGACTAGCAAGAATGAATTTGATAAACTAAAATTTGCAAGGGATACCTACACGATTGGTAGACACCCCTTAATTAAGGATGGGCTTGGCTTCAAAAGGGAAGCCAAGAACTTAACAAGCCAAAGAGCTCCCATTTTCAACAAGGAAAAGGGGAAGGCTCCTATGGCTAATAGTGCTCAAAAGAATCATGCATTTATTATGATAGGAAATTTTCTAGAAATGTTCATCATGATAGAAGTTGTAATGCTTATGATTCAAATGCCATGATTGCTTCAAGTTCTTCCTTTGTGCATGATAGAGATATGTCTAAGAAAAATGTTATTCATCATATGCCTAGGAGAAATGTTGTTCATGTACCTAGGAAAGCAAGTAATGAACCTTCTACAATTTACCATGCTTGCAATGCTTCTTTTACAATTTGTAGGAAGAATAAGAAAGTGATTGCTAGGAAATTAGGGGCAAAATGCAAGGGAGATAAAACTTGCATTTGGGTCCCTAAGGCTATTGTTACTAACCTTGTAGGACCCAACAAGAGTTGGGTACCTAAAACCCAAGCCTAATTTACCTTGCAGGTTTATGCATCCGGGGGCTCAAGCTGGATTATCGACAGCGGATGCACAAACCACATGACGGGGGAGAAGAAGATGTTCACCTCCTACGTCAAAAACAAAGATTCCCAAGATTCAATCATATTCGGTGACGGGAATCAAGGCAAGGTTAAAGGACTAGGAAAAATAGTTATTTCATCCGAGCATTCCATCTCTAATGTGTTTTTAGTTGAATCGCTCGGGTATAACTTGTTGTCCGTTAGTCAATTATGTAATATGGGTTACAATTGCTTATTCACTAATGTAGATTTGTCTGTCTTTAGAAGGAGTGACGGTTCATTAGCTTTTAAGGGTGTACGACAAACTCTATTTAGTTGATTTTGCAAAAGAAGAGGCCGGTCTAGATGCATGCTTAATTGCTAAGACTAGCATGGGCTGGCTGTGGCATCGCCGTCTAGCACATGTGGGGATGAAGAACCTTCACAAACTTCTAAAGGGAGAACATGTGTTAGGTCTAACAAATGTGACTTTTCAAAAAAGATATACCTTGTGCAGCTTGTCAAGCAGGTAAACAAGTGGGAAATGCTCATCACAGCAAGAACGTGATGACCACATCAAGACCCCTGGAGCTGCTGCATATGGACCTCTTCGGACCCGTCGCCTACCTCAGTATCGGGGTAAATAAGTATGGTCTTGTTATTGTTGATGATTTTTCCCGCTTCACTTGGGTATTCTTTTTGCAGGATAAATCTGAAACCCAAGGGACCCTCAAGCGCTTTCTAAGAATAGCTCAAAATGAATTTGAGCTCAAGGTGAAGAAGATAAGGAGCGACAACGGGTCTGAGTTCAAGAACCTTCAAGTGGAGGAGTACCTTGAGGAGGAAGGAATCAAGCACGAGTTCTCCGCTCCCTACACGCCACAACAAAACGGTGTGGTAGAGCTAGGGATGAAAGTGGTAATCCGAACTGTTATAACAAATTTAATATTTTAAAATAGATATATATAAAATTTGATGTTGATCTTTTCTTATGTTATCAAGCACATTAGTACAAAATGAATAAAATATTATATAAGTTGTTTTATGTATTATTTGCTCTCTACAACACAAAACGTTGAAAAAATTACCGAATTTGTTTCCGAATCCATACCGAAGTTTATATCTATTATTTGAGAAAATGTAGGATGAATTTGAGGTTTACCTTTTATGAATCTTAACAAGCTGGATGTTAAAAACAAGAATACAAATTTATATTGTATATTCTATATCATATTTATTCGCAATCAAAGAAAAAACTGATTACCGAATAAATACCGTTTCCGACCGTTTTCATCCCTAGGTAGAGCGAAAGAACATGATGCTGCTAGACATGGCGAGGACGATGCTTGGTGAATTCAAGACGCCCGAACGATTTTGGACGGAAGCTGTGAACACGGCTTGCCACGCCATAAACCGGGTCTACCTTCATCGCCTCCTCAAGAAGACTTCATGAATATGATGTTCCAACGGACGCAATTCGCACCATGGCGATTGGAAATGTGCGACCACAGGAACACCAAGAGCAAGATCAACCTTCTTCCTCAATAATGGTGCACCCCCTAACTCAAGACGATGAATAGGTTCATCAAGAAGAAGCGTGTGATCAAGGGGTAGCACAAGATGATCATGTTATGGAGGAAGAGGCACCTCAGGCCCCTCCAACTCAAGTTCGAGCGACGATTCAAAGGAATCATCCCGTCGACCAGATTTTGGGTGATATAAGCAAGGGAGTAACTACTCGCTCTAGATTAGTTAACTTTTGTGAGCATTACTCTTTTGTCTCTTCTATTGAGCCTTTCAGGGTAGAAGAGGCCTTGCTAGATCCGGACTGGGTGTTGGCCATGCAGGAAGAGCTCAATAACTTCAAGAGAAATGAAGTTTGGACACTGGTGCCATGTCCCAAGCAAAACGTTGTGGTAACCAAGTGGGTGTTCCGCAACAAACAGGACGAGCACGGGGTGGTGACAAGGAACAAGGCTAGACTTATGGCAAAAGGTTATGCCCATGTTGCAGGTTTGGACTTTGAGGAGACTTTTGCTCTTGTGGCTAGGCTAGAGTCTATTCGTATTTTGTTAGCCTATGCCGCTCACCATTCTTTCAGGTTGTTCCAAATGGATGTGAAGAGCGCTTTCCTCAACGGGCCAATCAAGGAGGAGGTGTACGTGGAGCAACCCCCTGGCGTCGAGGATGAACTGTACCCCGACCACGTGTGTAAGCTCTCTAAGGCGCTGTATGGACTTAAGCAAGCCCCAAGAGCATGGTATGAATGCCTTAGAGACTTTCTAATTGCTAATGCTTTCAAGGTTGGGAAAGCCGATCCAACTCTTTTCACTAAGACATGTAATGGTGACTTATTCGTGTGCCAAATTTATGTCGATGACATAATATTTGGTTCTACTAACCAAAAATCTTGTGAAGAGTTTAGCAGGGTGATGACTCAAAAGTTTGAGATGTCGATGATGGGCGAGTTGAACTACTTCCTTGGGTTCCAAGTGAAGCAAATCAAGGATGACACCTTCATCTCCCAAACGAAGTACACGCAAGATTTGATCAAGCGGTTTGGGATGAAGGATGCCAAGCCCGCAAAGACTCCAATGAGAACCGACGGACACGTCGACCTCAACAAAGGAGGTAAGTCCGTTGATCAAAAGGCATACCGGTCTATGATAGGTTCCTTGCTTTACTTATGTGCTAGTAGACCGGATATTATGCTAAGCGTATGCATGTGTGCTAGATTTCAATCCGACCCAAGGGAGTGTCACCTTGTGGCCGTTAAACGAATTCTCAGATATTTAGTTGCCACGCCTTGCTTCGGGATCTGGTATCCAAAGGGGTCAACCTTTGACTTAATTGGATATTCAGACTCCGATTATGCTGGATGCAAGGTTGATAGGAAGAGTACATCAGGGACGTGCCAATTCTTAGGAAGGTCCCTGGTGTCTTAGAGTTCTAAGAAACAAACTTCCGTTGCCCTATCCACCGCTGAGGCCAAGTACGTTGTCGCAGGACAGTGTTGCGCGCAACTACTTTAGATGAGGCAAACCCTCAGAGACTTTGGCTACAATCTGAGCAAAGACCCACTCCTATGTGATAATGAGAGTGCAATCCGCATGGCGGATAATCCTGTTGAACACAGCCGCACGAAGCACATTGACATCCGGCATCACTTTTTGAGAGACCACCAGCAAAAGGGAGATATCGAAGTGTTTTATGTTAGCACCGAGAACCAGCTAGCCAATATCTTTACCAAGCCTCTAGATGAGTCAACCTTTTGCAGGCTGCATAGTGAGCTAAATGTCCTAGATTCGCGTAACTTGGATTGATCTATAGCATACATGTGTTTTATGCCCTTGATCATGTTCCTTTATGCATTTTGTTGTTTATGGTGCTCAAGTTGTACGAGCAATCCCCGGACCTCAAAAGTCCTTGTGTGAGTGATGCACATATTTAGGGGGAGATGTGCTACAACTTGATCCTTTGAGACTAACCATGTGCTTGAGTTTTCTTAAATTAGTCTCAAAGGTGTATTGAAAGGGAAAGGTGGACTTGGACCATGAAAGACTTCCACTGCACTCCGATGAGAGGGTAACTTACTCCAAGTTCATCTCCATGATCTTTTTGCCTTTTTTACTCTTCATTAAAAATTTGGTGAGGCAATGGGGTTAAAGGCCAAAAATGATCCCGTTTTGGTGCTTGATGCCAAAGGGGGAGAAATTAAGGCCAAAGCAAGCAAATGGATCAGCTACCACTTGAGAATTTTGAAAATAGTAGAGTTAGAACTTTTGTTGTGTCAAAATGCTCTAAATGTCTCTTTTTGTCAAAAGTTGGTCTCTTGTGGGGAGAATGTTTGATTATGGGAAAAGGGGGAGTTTTTTGAATCTTTGATCAATTTTTTCTTGGAATACCTCTCTTTATGCCTCAACAAGTGTGTTTGACTTTGAGATAGGAAATTGAAGTTGATTTGCAAAAACAAAACCAAGTGGTGGCAAAGGATGATCCAAATATGCCAAATTTGAATAAAAAACAATTCTTGTTCTCATTTGCATTGATGTTGCACTTCTATGTGTTGCTTTTTTGTGTGTTGGCATAAATCACCAAAAAGGGGGAGATTGAAAGGGAAATGTGCCCTTGGTCCATTTCTAAGTATTTTGGTGATTAAGTGTCCAACACAAATGGCTTAAGTATAAATTGTGCAAAATGGTGGATGAAGTGCAAATCATCAGTAAGGTAAGATTCTAGACTTAGTACATTGTATTTTGTGTACTAACATATTTGGCTAAGTGCTAGAATCAGGTAAAACAGAAAAAGAATAAGACTTGGCTGAAGCAGCCAAGACTCAACACAGTCTGGGTGCGCCGGACTGTCCGGTGGTGCACCGGACAGTGTCCGGTGCGCCAGGCTGGCTTTGGTCAAACTGGCCGCTCTCAAGATTTCGTCGGCGGCGTATGGCTAAAAATCACCAGACTGTCCGGTGGTGCACCGGACTGTCCGGTGAGCCAACGGTCGGCCGCGCCAACGGTCGGCCGCGCAATCCGCGCGTGACGCGTGGCCAAGCCAACGGTCTGATGGGGGCACCGGACAGTGTCCGGTGCGCCAACGGCTCCAAATCTTCAACGGTAGGCTGCGCCAAATTAGGAAGGCTATCTGCACCGGACAGTGAACAGGGACAGTCTGGTGTCCGGTGCACCACCCGACAGAAGGCAAGTATTGCCTGCCAAGAATGCCTCCAACGGCTCCTAGCTGCCTTGGGGCTATAAAAGGGACCCCTAGGCGCATGGAGGAGTCAACTAAGCATACTTTGAGCACTCTTGATCATTCACACTCCGTCTTTGCGCACTCGATTGACATTCTTAGTGATTTGAGCTCTGTTCTAGTGGTGAACTTTGTGTTATTCATTTGAGCTCAAGTCTTGGTTGTGTGTGTGCGTATTGCTGTGGATTTGTGTGTGTTGCTTCTCTCTCTTACTCTAGTGCTTTCACTTTGATCCTTATTGTAAGAGCGAGAGACTCCAAGTTGTGGAGATTCCTCGCAAACGGGAAAGAGTAAAGAAAGAAGAAAATCGTGGTATTCAAGTTGATCATAGGATCACTTGAGAGGAGTTGAGTGCAACTCTTGTCCGTTGGGACGCCACAACGTGGAGTAGGCAAGTGTTATACTTGGCCGAACCACGGGATAAATCATCGTGTCTCTTGTGCTTGTTCTCACTGTGACTATTGTGTTTCGCAAGAGCTCGGTCCCTAGCCACTTGATTTCATTGTGCTAACACTTAATCAAGTTTTGTGGCTTTAAGCTTTAAGTTTTTACAGGATCACCTATTCACCCCCCTCTAGGTGCTCTCACTGTGTCTCCCTCTCCTCGAGTTCCAACCCTGGAAGAGCCAGTTATTGCGCCAGCAGTAATGTCTAATGCTTCGTTTCCAGTGCTATTGAAGAGTGAAAATCCTACGCGTGCTCGTCCTTCGGTTCAGTCTTGTTTGTCGCGCGCTAGTGTTAATGCGGCGGCTGGCATGCCTGTTATTGCACCAGATCTGGTGGGACATGCGCTTGCAATCTCTTCGGATTCAGCATTAATGGCTGATGCTGCTTTGGTTCCTGTGCGAGCGAGACCAGTTGATGGGCGAGCTCCTCCTGTTGCTTCGGTTGATGAGCCGGCGGCGCCTGTGTCTCCCCCGCATCCAGCGCTGGAGGTTCCTGTTATTGCATCATTTATTTCTGATAATCTAGCTGCTGTGACTGAAGATATGTCTGCTTCGGGTATGGTGGATTTTTCCCTCGCGGTGTCCCAGATTTCACCAGCTCCCCCTCAACCGCGGTACTGCATGCCTCTGAAGGTTTATTTTAGAAGGGGTCAGAGACGCAACAACATCGGTTGGATACCTTGACTGATCCTCAGTCTGTTCCTTGCTGTATCTCGGACATTAGTTTGGCTCATGAACCTTCATGGACACTTGACCTGGCCACCCCTATTCAACCTGGGTCTTCCTTCAGTTCCATGGTTATAAAGACTGCAGATCACATTTTACCGGCTCCTCTTCCTGTCAGACCGGGGAACAATAATTCTTCTGATGCACCTCCACGCCATAGTAGGCGCATTGCTGGTATTGGAGTGGAATTTCAGTCTGCCTTTAGTGATGGTTAGAACAGATTCAGGAAGAAGGTAATGAGAGCACTGCAGGTGATCGATGTGAACGAAGGCATCACTCAGGAGGCCTTGGAAAAATACAACAGACTTTTTGATCAGCCCCTTCCCGAGCCTCATGTCCAGGCACTTGCTGCCCTCTTCGGCTAGACAGCCCCTGAGCTGGATGTGTGTTGAGCGGTTGTTCATGCCTTTTTCTTTGTTTGGTTCCGGTTGTTTACACCAAAGTTATCCATGAATCCGTCAAAAATTGTGAGCTGGAATGTCCGAGGTTTAAATTCCAAAGCACGTAGGATAGTGTTCACAATCTGATAAACTCCTTCAAAGCTAATGTGGTTTGTATCCAGGAAACTAAAATGGCTGAAATTTCCTTGCATACAATATTGACTGCCCTTGGGAGTAATGTTGTGCACAAGCTGGCCCTTCCCTCAGTTGGGTCTAGCGGGGGGATTCTCATGGCCTGGAGTAATGAGATTGGTCCGGCCAGCGCTTCTAGGGTGGATCATCATAGTGTGACAATTCAGTTCAGTCCACGTGACCAACATCCTTGGTGGTTAACATGTGTTTATGGGCCTCAAGGCAACAACGACAAAATTCAGTTTATGCAAGAGCTTCCCAATGTGAGATCTGCTTGTCCTGGGCCCTAGATTTTAATGGGCGACTTCAACCTCATCTACAAGGATGATGATAAGAGTGAAAGTCGCCTAGAGGGGGGTGAATAGACAAATCTGAAATTTATAAAGTTTAATCACAACTACAAGCCGGGGTTAGCGTTAGAAATATAATCGAGTCCGAAAGAGAGGGCGAAAACAAATCACGAGCGAATAAGAGCGGATGACACGGTGATTTGTTTTACCGAGGTTCGATTCTTGCAAACCTACTCCCCGTTGAGGTGGTCACAAAGATCGGGTCTCTTTCAACCCTTTTCCTCTCTCAAACGGTCACTTGGACCGAGTGAGCTTCTCTTCTCAATCAAACGGGACACTAAGTCCCCACAAGGACCACCACACAATTGGTGTCTCTTGCTTTGATTACAATGATCTTGGGAACAAGAAATGGGGAAGAAGAAAGCCAACCAAGCAACAAGAACAACAAAAGAACACAAGCCGATCTTCTCACATGTCCTAAGAACTAGAATTGAATTGGCGACTTTGATTTGATCGGAGGCTTTGATTTATGTCTTGGAGTGTTGTGTATTGCTCTTGTATTGAATGAGTAGTTAATGCTTGGATGGTTGGAGTGGAGGTGGTTGGGGAGTATTTATAGCCCCCAACCACCAATTCAACTGTTGGGGCAGGCTGCTGTCGAAGGGCGCACCGGACAGTCTGGTGCGCCAGCCATGTCACCCAACCGTTAGGGTTCGACAGATGGAGCTCTGACTTGTGGGGCCACCGGACAGTCCGGTGGTGCACCGGACAGGCACTGTTCACTGTCCGGTGCGCCATCTGCGCCTGCTCTGACTCTGCACGCGCAGTCCGTGCACTGTAGCGTTGTCAGCCGACCGTTGCACTCGATCGGTGTGTTGGCGACCGTTGCTTCGCTTGGCACAACGGACAGTCCGGTGTTACACTGGACAGTCCGGTGAATTATAGCGGAGCGACCTCCCCAAATTCCCGAAGGTGGCAAGTTTAGAGTTGAGCTCCCTGGTGCACCGGACACTGTCCGGTGGTGCACCGAACACTGTCCGGTGGCACACCGGACTGTCCGGTGCGCCAGACCAGAGCTGCCTTTCGGTTGTCTTTTGCTCTTTTTATTTGAACTCTTTCTTGGACTTTTTATTGGTTTGTGTTGAACCTTTGGCACCTGTAGAACTCATAATGTAGAGCAAACTAGTTAGTCCAATTATTTGTGTTGGGCAATTCAACCACCAAAATCATTTAGGAAAATGTGTGAGCCTATTTCCCTTTTAGTCGACATACCGCGTGTGCCGGCGACGTCTGTCAGTCACAAAGCAACGCATGCCGGTGACGACGACGACTTTATGACAGTAATGAAGAAGCGTAACCTTGATAGCAGTCCTCCAAAATTGATGAAGACCGTTACAAAGCAGACGAAAGCAGTGGATCCCCCCGATAGGTTAGTATCTATGTTCAATGCCAATATATCACTTCCTGCGTGACGGTGCGGAGAACGGTGCGGAGTGACGGCGAAGGATGAATAATTCGATGGAGTGGAGTGGAAGCCTTGTCTTCGCCGAAGACTCCATTTCCCTTTCAATCTATGACTTAGCATGAAATGCACTTGAAGAACACATTAGTCATAGCAAATGAAAGAGATGATCAAAGGTATATAAATGAGCTATGTGTGCAAGAAATCAATCAAAGTTCCTAGAATCAAGAATATTTAGCTCATGCCTAAGTTTGGTAAATGTTTTCTCATCTAGTGGCTTGGTAAAGATATCGGCTAATTGTTCTTCGGTGCTAACATATGCAACCTCGATATCCCCCCTTTGTTGGTGATCCCTCAAAAGTGATACCGAATGGTTATGTGTTTAGTGCGGCTGTGCTCAACGGGATTATCCGCCATGCAGAGTGCACTCTCATTATCACATAGGAGAGAAACTTTGGTTAATTTGTAACCATAGTCCCTAAGGGTTTGCCTCATCCAAAGCAATTGCGCGCAACAATGACCTGCTGCAATATACTCGGCTTCGGCGGTAGAAAGAGCTACAGGTTTTGCTTCTTTGAAGCCCAAGATACCAGGGACCTTCCCAAGAACTGACAAGTCCCTGATGTGCTCTTTCTATCAATTTTACACCCTGCCCAATCAGCATCTGAATATCCAATTAAATCAAAAGTGGATCCCTTGGGGTACCAAAGGCCAAACTTAGGAGTATAAACTAAATATCTCAAGATCTGTTTTACGGCCCTAAGGTGAACTTCCTTAGGATCGGCTTGGAATCTTGCACACATGCATACGGAAAACATTATATCTGGTCGAGATGCACATAAATAGAGTAGAGATCCTATCATCGACCGGTATACCTTTTGATCTACGGATTTACCTCCCGTGTCGAGGTCGAGATGCCCATTGGTTCCCATGGGTGTCTTGATGGGCTTGGCATCCTTCATCCCAAACTTGGTGAGTATGTCTTGAATGTACTTCGTTTGGCTAATGAAGGTGCCCCCTTGGAGTTGCTTGACTTGAAATCCTAAGAAATACTTCAACTCCCCCATCATAGACATCTTGAATTTTTGAACCATAATCCTACTAAACTCTTCACAAGTAGATTTGTTAGTAGACACAAATATGATATCATCAACATAAATTTGGCATACAAATAAATCATTTGCAATTGTTTTAGTAAATAGAGTAAGATCGACTTTTCCGACTTTGAAGCCATTAGCGATAAGAAAATCTCTTAGGCATTCATACCATGCTCTTGGAGCTTGCTTGAGCCCATAAAGCGCCTTAGAGAGTTTATAGACATGGTTAGGGTACTCACTATCTTCAAAGCCGGAAGGTTGCTCAACATAGACCTCCTCCTTCATTGGTCAACTGAGGAAGGCAATTTTCACGTCCATTTGATAAAGCTTAAAGCCATGATAAGTAGCATAGGCAAGTAATATGCGAATTGACTCAAGCCTAGCTACGGGTGTATAGGTTTCACCAAAATCCAAACCTTCGACTTGTGAATATCCTTTGGCCACAAGTCGGGCTTTGTTTCTTGTCACCACACCATGCTCATCTTGCTTGTTGCGGAAGACCCACTTGGTTCCTACAACATTTTGGTTAGGACGTGGAACTAAATGCCATACCTCATTCCTCGTGAAATTGTTGAGTTCCTATTGCATTGCCAACACCCAATCCGAATCCCTTAATGCATCTTCTACCCTATATGGCTCAATAGAAGACACAAAGGAGTAATGTTCACAAAAATGTGCAACATGAGATCGAGTAGTTACCCCCTTATGAATATCGCTGAGGATGGAGTTCACGAGGTGATCTCGTTGTATTGCTTGGTGGACTCTTGGGTGTGGCGGTCTTGAACGGTCATCATCTTCCTTGTCTTGATCATGGGCATCTCCCCCTTGATCATTGTTTCCTTCTTGAGGCGGCTCATCTTCTTGATCTTCATTTTCATCCTCTTGAGCTTGATCCTCATCTTGATTTGGTGGAGATGCTTGCATGGAGGAAGATGGTTGATCTTGTGCTTGTGGAGGCTCTTCGGATTCCTTAGGACACACATCCCCAATGGACATGTTTCTTAGCGCGACGCACGGAGCCTCTTCATCATCTAGCTCATCAAGATCAACTTGCTCTACTTGAGAGTCGTTAGTCTCATCAAACATAATGTCACAAGAAACTTCAACTAGTCTAGTGGACTTGTTAAAGACTCTATATGCCCTTGTGTTTGAGTAATAACCAAGTAAAAAGCCTTCTACAGCCTTAGGAGCAAATTTAGATTTTCTATCTCTTTTAACAAGAATAAAGCATTTGTTACCAAAGACTCTAAAATATGAAACATTGGGCTTTTTACCGGTGAGGAGTTTATATGATGTCTTCTTGAGAATTCGGTGAAGGTAGAGACGGTTAATGGCGTAGCAAGCGGTGTTGATTGCTTTCGCGCAAAACCGGTCCAAAGTCTTGTACTCATCCAGCATGGTCATTGCCATGTCAAGTAGAGTTCTATTCTTTCTCTCAACTACACCATTTTGTTATGGCGTGTAGGGAGAAGAGAACTCATGCTTGATGCCCTCATCCTCAAGAAAGCCTTCTATTTGTGAGTTCTTGAACTCCATCCCGTTGTCGCTTCTAATCTTTTTGATCCTTAAGCCGAACTCATTTTGAGCTCGTTTCAAAAAATCCCTTTAAGGTCTCTTGGGTTTAAGATTTATCCTGCAAAAAGAATACCCAAGTGAAGTGAGAATAATCATCCACAATAATTAGAAAGTACTTACTCCCGTCGATGCTTATGTAAGCGATCGGGCCGAATAGGTCCATGTGGAGTAACTCGAGTGGCTTGTCAGTCGTCACGATGTTCTTGTGTGGATGATGAACACCAACTTGCTTCCCTTCTTGACATGCGCTACAAATCCTGTCTTTCTTAAAATGAACATTTGTTAGTCCCAAAATATACTCTCCCTTTAGAAGCTTATGAAGATTCTTCATCCCAACATGGGCTAGTCGGCGGTGCCAGAGCCAACCCATGTTAGTCTTAACAATTAAGCAAGTGTCGAGTTCAGCTCTATTAAAATCAACTAAGTATAACTGACCCTCTAACACTCCCTTAAATGCTACTAAATCATCACTTCTTCTAAACACAGTAACACCTATATCCGTAAAAATACAGTTGTAACCCATTTCGCATAATTGAGAAACAGAAACCAAATTGTAATCTAAAGAATCTACAAGAAAACATTGGAAATAAAATGGTCAGGAGATATAGCAATTTTAGCAAGTCCTTTGACCAAACCTTGATTTTCATCCCCGAATTTGATAGCTCTTTGGGGATCATGGTTTTTCTCATAGGAGGAGAACATCTTTTTCTCCCCAGTTATGTGGTTCGTGCACCCGCTATCAATTATCCAACTTGAGCCCCCGGATGCATAAACCTACAAAACAAATTTAGGCCTTGTTCTTAGATACCCAAAAAGTCTTGGGTCATTTAACATTATAAACAAGCACCTTGGGTACCCAAACACAAGTCTTTGAGCACTTGTGTTTGGCTCCAATGTATTTGGCAACTACTTTGCCTGATTTGTTAGTTAAAACATATGATGCATCAAAAGTCTTAAATGAAATGTTATGGTCATTTGATGCAATAGGAGATTTCTTTTTAGGCAATTTAACATTGGTTGATTGCCTAGAGCTAGATGCCTCACTCTTATACATAAAAGCATGATGAGAGCCATAGTGAGACTTCTTAGAGTGAATTCTCCTAATTTTGTGTTCGGGATAACCGGCAGGGTATAAAATGTAACCCTCGTTATCCTGAACCATGGGAGCCTTACCCTTAACAAAATTTGACAATATTTTAGGGGTTTTAAGCTTGACATTGTCTCCCTGTTGGAAGCCAATGCCATCCTTAATCCCCGGGCGTCTCTCATTATAGAGCATGCTTCTAGCAAATTTGAATTTTTCATTTTCTAAGTCATGCTCATTAATCTTAGCACTAAGTTGAGATATGTGATCATTTTGTTGTTTAATTAAAGCTAGGTGATCATGAATAGCATCAACATTAATATCTCTATATCTATTGCAAATGGTAACATGCTCAACGGTAGATGTAGAGGGTTTGCAAGTATTTAATTCAACAATCTTAGCATGTAAAATAGTATTCTCATTTCTAAGATTGGAAATAGAAGCATTGCAAACATTTAAATCTTTAGCCTTAGCAATTAATTTTTCATTCTCAATTTTAAGGCTAGAGAGAGATGCATTCAATTTGTCAACCTTACCAATCAAATTGGCATTATCATTTCTAAGACTAACAATTAAATCATCACAACTATCTAACTTCTCAACCTTAGCAGTTTGTTTAGCGTTCTCATTTCTAAGGTTGGAAATGATATCATGGCAATTGCTTAGCTCACTAGTAAATTTTTCACATTTTTCTATCTCCTGAGCATAAGCATTTTTAACTTTAACATGCTTCTTATTTTCTTTAATAAGGAAGTCCTCTTGGCTATCCAAGAGTCCATCCTTCTCATGAATGGCACTAATCAATTCATTTAATTTTTCCTTTTGTTGCATATTTAAGTTGGCAAAAAGGGTGAGAAAGTTATCTTCATCATCACTAGAATTTTCCTCATCACTAGAAGTTGCATACTTAGTGGAGGATCTAGATTTTACCTTCTTTTTGTCGTCCCTTGCCATGAGGCACTTGTGGCCGATGTTGGGGAAGAGAAGCCCTTTGGTGACGGCGATGTTTGCGGCGTCATTGTCGGAGGAGGAGTCGGTGGAGCTCTCGTCGGAGTCCCACTCCCGTCAAACATGGGCATCGCCGCCCTTCTTCTTGTAATACTTCTTCTTTTCTCTTCTCTTTCCTTTCTTGTCATTGCCCCTGTCACTATCACTAGATAACGGACATTTAGCAATAAAATGACCGGGCTTAACACATTTGTAGCACACCTTCTTGGAACGGGGCTTATAATCTCTCCCCTTCCTTTGCTTGAAGATTTGGCGAAAGCTTTTGATGATTAAATCCATATCCTCGTTGTCGAGCTTGTAGGCGTCGATGGGAAGCCTACTTGGTGTAGACTCTTCCTTCTTTTCCTCCGTCTCTTTGAATGCGACGGGTTGCACCTCGGGTGTGGAGGTGGCGCCTCGCTCAATGATTTGTTTGGAGCCTTTGATCATGAGTTCAAAGCTCACAAACTTTTCTATCACTTCCTCGGGAGACATTAGTTTATATCTTGAATCACCACGAATTAATTGAACTTGAGTAGGGTTAAGAAAAACGAGTGATCTAAGAATAACCTTAACCATTTCATGGTCATCCCATTTGGTGCTCCCGAGGTTGCGCACTTGGTTCACCAAGGTTTTGAGCCGGTTGTACATGGCTTGTGGCTCCTCCCCTTGGTTGAGCATAAAGCGACCGAGCTCCCCCTCGATCGTTTCCCTCTTGGTGATCTTGGTCACCTCGTCTCCTTTGTGCGCGGTCTTGAGCACGTCCCAAATCTCCTTTGCACTCTTCAACCCTTGTACCTTATTATACTCCTCTCGACTTAGAGAGGCGAGGAGTATAGTAGTGACTTGGGAGTTGAAGTGTTGGATTTGTTCAACCTCCTCCGAATCATAATCCTTGTCCCCTTTCTTTGGTACCTGCGCTCCATACTCAACAATATCCCATATGCTTTTGTGGAGTGAGGTTAGGTGATGCCTCATTTTATCACTCCACATAGAATAGTCTTCACCTTCAAACATAGGTGTTTTGCCTAATGGGACGGAAAGTAATGGAGTGCATTTTGAATACGAGGATAGCGAAGGGGCATCTTACTATACTTCTTACGCTCATGGCGCTTAGAAGTGGCGGATGCCGATTCCGAGCCGGAGGTGGAGGGTGACGAAGAGTCGGTCTCGTAGTAGACCACCTTCTTCATTTTCTTCTTCTTGTCACCCTTCCGTTGGGACTTGATGGAGGAAGAGGATTCCTCCTTGTGCTTGTGGGCGGACTCCCTTGAATGTGTTCTCCCCGAGCTTGCGAACTTGTCGCCGGTCCTGATCTCCCTCATGGCGGATGCTACGGACATCACTTCGAGCGGTTAGGATCTAATGAAGTATCAGACTCTGATACCAATTGAAAGTCGCCTAGAGGGGGGTGAATAGACAAATCTGAAATTTATAAAGTTTAAGCACAACTACAAGTCGGAGTTAGCGTTAGAAATATAATCAAGTCCGAAATAGAGGGCGAAAACAAATCACGAGCGAATAAGAGCGGATGACACGGTGATTTGCTTTACCGAGCTTCGGTTCTTGCAAACCTACTCCCCGTTGAGGTGGTCACAATGACCGGGTCTCTTTCAACCCTTTCCCTCTCTCAAACGGTCACTTAGACCGAGTGAGCTTCTCTTCTCAATCAAACGGGACACTAAGTCCCCACAAGGACCACCACACAATTGGTGTCTCTTGCTTTGATTACAATGATCTTGGAAACAAGAAATGGGGAAGAAGAAAGCAAACCAAGCAACAAAAACAACAAAAGAACACAAGCCGATCTTCTCACAAGTCCTAAGAACTAGAATTGAATTGGGGACTTTGATTTGATCGGAGGCTTTGATTTGTGTCTTGTAGTGTCGTGTATTGCTCTTGTATTGAATGAGGAGTAGTGAATGCTTGGATGGTTGGAGTGGAGGTGGTTGGGGGGTATTTATAGCCCCCAACCACAAATTCAACCGTTGGAGCAGGCTGCTGTCGAAGGGCGCACCGGACAGTCCGGTGCGCCAGCCATGTCACCCAATTGTTAGAGTTCGACCATTGGAGCTCTGACTTGTGGGGCCACTGGACAATCCGGTGGTGCACCGAACAGGCACTGTTCACTGTCCGATGCGCCATCTGTGCCTGCTCTGACTCTGCGCGCGCAGTCCGCGCACTGTAGCGTTGTCAGCCGACCGTTGCACTCGACCGTTGCGCTTGCGATCGTTGCTTCGCTTGGCACATCGGATAGTCTGATGTTACATCGGACAGTCCGGTGAATTATAGTGGAACGGCCTCCCCGAATTCCCGAAGGTGGCAAGTTTTGAGTTAAGCTCCCTGGTGCACCGGACACTGTCCGGTGGCACACCGGACTGTCCGGTGCGCCAAACCAGGGCTGCCTTTTATTTGAACCCTTTCTTGGACTTTTTATTGGTTTGTGTTGAACCTTTGGCAACTGTAGAACTCATAATTTAGAGCAAACTAGTTAGTCCAATTATTTGTGTTGGGCAATTCAACCACCAAAATCATTTAGGAAAAGGTGTAAGTCTATTTCCCTTTCAAAGAGCTCTGGCAATTTTAATAGGCACCTTATGGACAGATTTAGAAGGCTCATTAATGATCTGGGGGTGAAAGAATTGGCCTTACATGGGAGGAAATTCACTTGGTCTAATCGTCAAGATCCACCCACTCTTGTCAAGCTTGATAGAATGTTTTGCTCGCCAGATTGGGAACAACTTTTTCCTAATTGCCTTCTGCAGAGTGCTAGCACTGACGGGTCTGACCATTGCCCTCTGCTCCTTGGGCTTCATGATTTATCTCCTGGACGCAGGAGATTCCATTTTGAATATCACTGGACAAAGGCACCTGATTTTCTGTCGACGATGGAGGCTGCTTGGAACTCTGTTTCCTCCTCCCCTTGTCCTTTTGTCACCCTCTCCAAAAAATTCAGAGCCACGGTCAAACATCTTCAGAGCTGGTCTCATAAAAGGACGGGACATATTACCTCTCAACTAGGGATGGCAAGGGAGATTATGCATAAGTTGCAGTCTGCTCAAGATTTCAGATCCTTGTCGATGTTAGAAAATTGGTTGGTGGATCAGCTTGATGGTCGCATTGTGGCCCTCTCATCACTGCAGCGTTCTATGGCTCGGAGTCGCTCTAGGATCTCATGGTTGGCTGAAGGGGATGCTAACACTGCCTTTTTCCACCTCCATGCTAAATACTGCAAAGGCAAGAATTTTGTTGGCAATCTGATTTTTGATGATGGATCGGTGAAGACATCACATGGGGACAAGTTGGAGGTTATCAGTGAGTTTTTCCACAAGCTGCTGGGATGTTCACCTGACCGGGCGCACACCATTGACCTGGCTCAACTTGACATCCCTACCCATGATCTGACATCGCTGGACAGCTCGTTCACTGAAGATGAAGTCTGGAAAACAGTCCTATCTCTTCCTTTAAATAAGGCTCCCGGCCCGAATGGATTTACTGGGAAATTCTATAAGTCGTGCTGGCAGATCATAAAAGGGGAAATTATGGACATTGCTACAGTTGTTTGGAACAGAAAATGGGCGAATTTAGATCTGCTAAACTCAGTCTACATCCTTCTTTTGCCCAAGAAGGACGATGCCTGCCAGGTCAAGGATTTTTGGCCTATAAGCTTGGTCTACTCCTTTGCTAAGCTCATCACTAAGCTTCTAGCAAATAGATTGGCTAGTCACCATGACAATATGGTATCTCAGAATCAAAGTGCTTTTATTAAGGGCAGATCCATACTTGACAATTTTATGCTTGTTCAGCAGACAACCATTATGCTCCACCAGAAAAATTGTGCAAGGATCCTTCTTAAATTGGATATCACCAAAGCGTTTGATTCTGTCTCATGGCCGTTTCTCCTCGAAGTTATGAAGCATTTGGGCTTTGGGCAAATTTGGTGTGATATTATTAGCACTCTTCTTGCATCTGCTTCTTCTCAAGTTCTACTTAATGGTGCACCAGGGCATAAAATTCTCCATAGAAAGGGTCTTCGGCAGGGAGATCCTCTCTCCCCAATGCTATTCATCCTGGTTATGGATGTTTTGTGCTATTTAATTAAAAAGGCAGCTGTTGTGGGATTGTTGGAACCATTATCAGGAAATTCAGACCACTCCCGTATATCTCTTTATGCTGATGATGTGGTAATCTTCCTTCACCCGGTGACATCTGATGTTGTGACCACCATGGATATTCTTAGGATTTTTGGAGAGGTTTTTGGGCTTAAAACAAATATGGCAAAGAGCAGCATCTTCCCCATCCGGTGTGCTGCTAAAAATCTGGATATCATTCACAACTTGTTGCCATGCGCCGTTGCCAGCTTCCCATGCAAGTATTTGGGGGTGCCTCTTTCCTTGAAGAGGCTTGGGAAACAGTACCTCCAACCGCTCATTGATAAAATTGCGGGTCATCTTCCCAGCTTTCCAGCTGATCTGTTAACCAAAGCTGTAAGATTGATCCTTGTCCAAGCGGTCTTGTCGTCAATGACTATTTATTTAACTATGGCCATGGATCTACCTACTTGGGTGATTAAAGCAATTGACAAAATCAGAAGAAGTTTCTTGTGGAGAGAAAGGAAGAATGCTTTGGGAGGACATTGTATGGTAGCCTGGAACAAGGTTACTAGACCAAAAAAGCTTGGGGTTGGGCATCTCGGACCTGCAAAAAATGAATTGGGCTCTTAGGCTGCGCTGGCTCTGGCTGCAAAAAATTGATCCTGACCGGCCTTGGGCTTCCTTTAATATAAAGGCTCACCCTTCAGTAAAGACCTTTTTCTCGGCAGCGGTTTCCTCGGTGGTGGGCAACGGTAAAAACACTTTGTTTTGGACTGATAAATGGATTGATGGCCAGAGTCTCTGTCAGTTGGTCCCTCACCTGGTCAAGACGGTCTCTTCTAGGGCTAAAAAGAGGAGTGTCCACAATGCTCTCAAAACAAGGGGATGGGTGCAGGACATTCGAGGTGCTATCACCCTAAGTGTTCTATCTGAATTCTTCAAAGTTTGGGATCTCACTGCTCACTGGGATTTACAACAGGACCATGAGGATAAGCGCATCTGGCTACTCTCTAGCTCAGGTCTTTATTCCACCAATTCGGCATACATTGGTTTCTTTTTTGGATCAACAACATTTAAACCCTGGGAGAGGATTTGGAAAGCTTGGGCACCTAGAAAATGCAAGTTCTTCATGTGGCTTGTGGCTCATGGTCGCTGCTGGACAGCTGACCGTCTGGCAAGAAAGGGGCTGCCTCACCCTCATCTATGTCCGTTGTGTGATCAGGAGGAGGATACCCTAAACCATCTGTTAGTTTCCCGCGTCTTCTCACGTGACGTTTGGTTTCAGATTCTGAAAATTGTCCGTTTGCATCACCTTGCTCCTAACCTTGCGACCTCTTCCTTTGAGGTTTGGTGGGAAGGAGTTGTCGCGGTCCCGGGTGATTCAACGTATAAGGGGCTGTCAAAGGGCCTCAATTCTTTGATCATTCTTGGGGCTTGGGCCATTTAGAATCACCGCAACCATTGTGTCTTCAATGGAGAGCAGTCTTGTTCTACCATGGTCATCAAAGGGGTCAAAGAGGAGTCTCACAACTGGTGTAGGGATGGAGCCAGTGGATTAGATAGTATCCTTTCCGCTCTAGCGCACTAATCGGCGACCTTCTTTCTTGGTCATGAGTGCAGTTGGTCATAATATCATTGTACTTCTAGCTATCCTAGAGTGCGTGTGTATGTGTATGTTTGTTTGGCTTTGTATGAGGTTTCCTATCATCACCTTTTTTCCTCTTAATATAATGATACACAGCTCTCCTACATTTTCAAAAGAAAAAGTTTAAACCCATTTGCAGAAATATGGTTTAGTTAATACTTGTAACATAGATTGGATCATATCAGATTAGGTAGGGTCTGGATTGGATTGGATATAACTAGATTAGACTAGTTTAAGTTAGATAGATCTACCAGGGTAGGATAACGTATTATTTGGATATGCTAAAATCTTTTGAGATAGGAGGGATTATATGGTGTAGGTAAATCAGAATCTCTGTCAGTTAAAACAGAGGGGTTATGCAACTATCGGGTGGTTAAGGTAGTTGCATATGCCCAGGTTGGTCTGTCGTTCTTAATTTAATGCAGAGTGAATTAAGTTAAAACATGTGGATAAGGTCTAATCCATTTCACCAGTATTAACTAACCTGTTTGAGTAGGTCACATTGGGTTAGTTTAGATTAGATGGGAACTAGATTAGTTTAGCATAACTAGATTTGACTCAATAAGCCCTCGAATATACCGCGTTACGTCCGACGGCTGCCCGTGGCCGTTGGACATAAGCTTATGTCCGACGGTCGCCTAGGAGGCCGTCGGACATAAGAGAGTCGTCGGACTTTTACTGTTTTACTGTAGTGACATAAAGCTTCTATTGACCATTGTCTCTATGAGCTGCGTGGTGAGCACACAGCGAACTATTCTTCTGACCATTGTCTCTATGTTCCTTATATTGACACATTGCCTAATCTGCTATATATAAAAAACTAAAAAGTTACATTTTGGCAATTTGTTATTCAAAGTGCTGTTTGACAAGTGTCTGACATCCAGACGGCACTTTTGTGAAATGTAAAAAAAAGAAGCATGGAATGCCTTTTTGTTGTGACCATTCTATGGAGGATATTTTCTCAAGAGGAAAATATAAGATTGTACCGTCAGCTTTTGCTTCATGAATTTTGACATGATAAAATCAGCAATATCAGATGATATAACATACCCAGGGCCATTTGCATATGCCGGATACATCTCTTCCGGCCACTCCTGTGAAGTGATAAACAAGATTAACGACATCCACACTATAAATTCAAACTAGTGTCAAAAAGAGCATCAAGTGTACGCTAAAACATGTAAGCTATATCCAGTCACAATATGCTAACAAAACATGTCCGGACAAGATACAGTAGCCCAGTTTCTGTAAACATAATACTACTTAAGGCTGACCTGTTAGATGAGGAACTCTACAACATGAGTACAGGTCCAACTGATCATATAATGCTATCATGCTGTTTAGATAGCTAAAGATGTTAACAGCTAAATAATGATGCAAAGAATCATATGTCAAGTCTCCAACAATTGATCGTCAAGGGGCCTGTCGTCAGATGCAGACACACATCAAGTGATTTTCCAATTCGGTTTACAAAGACTGATAACTTAATATATGAATAAATAAAGAGTAAAATTGTAATTTCCAAATTAATGTATCGGGCAAAACCCCTGTCTTGACAATGATATACTATGATTTCAGTGCGCAAATCTCTGAAGATAATATGACATTGGGTGACAGAAGAGAGATGGAATTTCAATTCATTTATTGTGAGACAAATTAGTTGCATTCGAAACAGAATAAATGTTAGAAGTAAATAAACAAAGAAATGCTGCAAACTCTGCACTTCTACAAAATAATGTGAACACACACCCAATTGTTAAAAGAATTCAATATCAACTATATCACTATATGAATATAGGTTTAACCAGTCTTATCACAGTTAACACATCAGTCCACTACAGAACTACAGATGAACGTAACTTTATGGAATGATGGTTGCAAAAAGGTAATTTTTCTTTTGCTTCAAGCTATATAAGAAATGTCTTTTAGAAGGATATAAGAAATGCTAAGGTGGTGCTTGAAGAATGAAATGTAATAACTGCTACAACAAACATTTCATAAGCTTCACCTCATAAGTCACGGCCCATTTCCCATGGCGTAGCGGCTTGTGTTGTATATTCATACTCCCCATGTAAAGACTTTTCCCGCTTGGTACCTTCTTAATTTCAGTGATTACTGAATCAAGTCTCACGAATGTATCATCATCACACTTCATTACATATTTAGCAGAGACAACATGAACGTGAGCAACCAAGTTCACTACTGTCAGAAAAATGCAAGAAAAATGCAGATACAACAGTTACACTATAGTTCAAACAGCAAGAAATTCTGTGTCTTACCCCATACTCGCATATTGCAAGAGTCTTCATAACGACAAGATCATAGTTATCCAGGAAGGGCACAAAAACAATGTCCCCAAAAAATTCAGCTTCCTTCTTCAACTCCACATTCACTTCCTTTCTGCCATGCTGGAATTAAGAAACACCTTCAGCATAAGCACACAAAACAAATCAAGTAATCTAAGCCTTTGGGTAAGTGTTTACCAATGCAACGAAAAACCGAGCCACCGTGCTTGGTGACTTGTGCACAGCAGACATCCATGTCTTCCTCACACCCATACGTTCAGCAAAATGATTGGCTGATGACATGATGCCAATGAAAATCTCAACTGACTCATCAGGCAGCGGAGGAGCCTGCCAAACAGTAGAAAACTCCAAATCGCAAAGCTTGGGTGTGTAGTGGGCAAAGACCCTGCAATCACTGAATGCACATCTAGGTCCCCATTCAGTGACAGACCTGTAGCATCCTCTAGCACAAACCCCTGCAAGGACCACAAGAAACATAAATTAACTAGACAAGTAGGCCAAATGCCGAGAACCTCAACTGTCATGAACCACTAAATATTTAAACTAACTGCAATACATAGTGGCATAGTGCATTCACCAGTATTTCTTACTGCATGAAGTGGAGAAACATATGCACTTACAGGACAGTAAGGAAATGAAGTGACATGTCGCCCATCAACGCTCACATGGTAACCCTCCAACCCAGCACTGAGAGTAGAGCTTTTTGCGATTATGATACGCCCAACGCGTGACTTCGCCAGTCTGGTATGCCGAATCGCGTCCTCACCAGAATGGTACTGACATCGTCGTTCGCCTTCTGTTTTGGTCTCCGTAGCTTCATCCTCGGATTAAGGCCTAGTAATAACTCGTTGCGGACACTTGTGCCCTTGCCGTTGTGCCTCGTTCTCCTCTCGAGCCTTCTCAGCCTGTAGTTCTTAGCGCTGCCGCCGTCGCCGCCATGACTCCACCACCGCATCCCACTTTCCACGTGACGAGCTCGGCCTGCCATCCGGTCCCTGGCGTCGCCTCCTCCGGTCTGTATTCATCTGCATCAGGCTCTGTTCCGGCGATGTGGTGCCCGGATTCGTCGTCGCCGCATCAGCTCTTGATCCGGTCCAAACTGTCGACATGAGTAAACTTCAAGCAGTTTGTAACTCAAACAAATAACAGAGCACACACTAGTTCACAAACAGTACAAGCAAACGAGTTTATGCAGGTTCACAAACATCCAGTTTCACAAACACCAGTTCACACATCCAGTTACACAAACACCAGTTCACACATCCAGTTTCACAAACACCAGTTCACACATCCAGTTACACGTACTTGGAAAGGACACTGCCCAGTTACACATACATTAGACCACATCAAATCGCTCAGTTCACACTAGGATTGGGGACTGCTGATGTACTGCCAACTTCTTTTGGAATCCATGCTTCAGTGGTGTTCCTTCTTTTGGAATCCATGCTTCAGTGGTGTTCCTTCTAGGCTTCCTTGTCCTAAAAAAAGACATGTGAGAGTTGTTTTAATCAATTTAAAATAAAAGAAATAATTTGTAGTTCCTTGCCTTTTCTTTGTTCCATTGAGCACACACTTTGGGCTATTCTTCCTATGTCCTAATTCACCGCAATTTGGGCACTTGAATTTGCCTCTAATCAGTTTCCTTTCCTTCTCTGTTTCACCAACCTTTGGTTTCTTTTTGCTACCACCTTCAAGGATTCCCCGAATTCTATTTTTCCTTTGCCGTCCAACCGCTCTTTTCCCTAAAGGAGCATGCATTTCCTCGAACATGGCTGCCTTAGGCCAAAAAGACTTGTCTCCTAGTTGTTCTATCATTCTTTCATAAGCCTTCCTGAACTTTTGAACTGAAAAGTATTCGTCCACGAAGTCCTCCATCCTCACATCTTTAAATTGTTGCGCTATTATGACCACTAGACCATGCTGACACGGTTTGCCTGTGTGCTGCCATTCTAGGCAAGAACAGTAATGTTGGTCTGCCTTCACTATGTGTCTTGAATGGATGTTGTTAATGTCTCGAACCTCAGCTGAATAGTGGTCACCTTTGACAAGTGACAGGTGCCCTAGACCCCGAGTCCTTGCCTTCAAAACATTTATCACACTTGGTAGAATCTTCCCAGGTAGCCTGTCACCTATCCTCCTACGCCTAAAAAAAAGTTCCATGACCATCACCCTAATCTTGTCTGCAAGTTCACAAACTGGTAGGTCCTTGAAGTCTTTGATCCAGTTGTTGAATACCTCAGCGATATTGTTTGTGATGTAGTCACACTTGATGGCTTGGTTGAAACAGCTTCTGTACCACAGCAACCCATGCCAGTCTTCGAGCCATTTGTGCACCTCAGGGATTGCTGCAACATTGGCATAATGGTGTTCAAACACCTCAGGTCTGTAGGCCCGTGCTGCAGGGTACATGTGCTCGGATCCACCAAAATGTTTGACGTAGTTCTGCATTAAATGCCTAAAACATTCCCTCTTCTCAGCATTAGGGAACACATGTTCCACAGCAGCAGTCAACCCTTTGCAAGCGTCGGAGCAAACCGCAAGTATAGGAAGGTCTCCAATAGCTTTTCGTAGTTGTGTCATGAACCAAGTCCAACTATCTTTGGTTTCAGACTCAAAAAACCCAAATGCAAGAGGATACATCCAATTGTGCCCATCAACACTAGTAGCTGAAGGTAAATGACCATTCCATCGACCATTCAATGCAGTTGAGTCCACACTGATATATGGTCTGCATCCCTCACGAAATCCTTGAAGGCATGGGCCAAAAGCACAAAAGAACCTGCTAAAAAATATCTTGCCATCCTCAACACGGACATCAATATCAATAACTGAATCTGGCATTTTCTCCAATACAGCTTCTTTCCATCTGAGTAAAAGTTGGAAGCTGTCCTCCCAACATCCATACAACTCACGCAAAGCTTTCTCTTTTCCCTTCCATACAGTATCATAAGCAATGGTACAATTGTTCAAGTCTTGTAAGATTGTTTGCAACTCTTTTGCACCCATATGTGGCTTCTTCGAAAGGATTGGAAGTGCCAAAGATGCAACCCAACTACTTGTGGGTGTAGTTGTCTTCCTCCGACCGCTAGAGGTACAAGTGTGTTTATCAACAATTGCCGTGACCTGCACCAAAAATTAATCATCAAACATTTACAAGTAATCGATCAAAGCAAAGGCAACTACTTACAATGATCGTTGCTAATCCTATGACTTCAGGCCTTGCATGAATTCGCCGTGGACAATCACCTCCTTTACAGTAACCTCTATACCGGAAAGGGGCACTTGATTCAATGCCTAACTCGAATTCGTTGTTTATTGCATACTGCCTCATAGCAATCCGAAATTCTTTCATATCCTTATACAGACTGCCAATCTTCATTATAGGATTTCTCCTATCAGAAACTAGAATTCTCTGATCTGGGAACAGGTCTTCACAAGGCATTGCAGCATCCACATTGATGTTTTGACTCCCATCATTAACGGAAGACCTTCCTGCAAATGCTTCTTCCCTTTCTCTTGGCTCCCTATCATCCTCATCTGTTAAACCTAATCTACCAAACATACCAATCTCTAAAGGAACTTCTTGTTGTCCTTCCTCGTCCCATCTTGGCTCGATTTCTATTGCATCCCAATCAATTTGAAACTCCTGTGTCACAAAATTTTTTAACCAACTTCGTCTCAGGGACATTGACAGCTACGAATGACACAAAATCCATATGCCTATACTATAAACCAGAGATGTACTGCAAACCATACCTCAGGAACAGGCTCATTGACAGTCGGCGCCAATGACTGCTTCGACGGCGGCGACGGTGTACTCAGGGGAGGTGGGAGGAGGAGCAGAGGGCGACCAACCAGGGCCGGCAGCTCCATCCCAACCACAGACGACACCCGAGGCAGGGGTTCTACCGTGCCCTGGAACTCTTCTGGTGGGGAAGTCTCCAATGGGGGCGGAGTGCCTCCCATTGCTCGACGCCGGCGACCGGGCTCTACGCGGCGCGACGGTGCGGATCTGACGCCCGCTGAGAACGACGACAAGCTGGACCTGAGCGCTCGACTGAGAAGGGGCAAAACGGGAATACAACGTATACGAACTGACTCACGGGCGTCATTATGCCAAAAGGAAGAGGAAGTGTTGTTCGGAGTACCAATCTGGCGAGAGTGCTGATCGGGATACCGATCTGGCGAAGAAGCAGCTTCGGGGTATTATAATGGCAAATTTCTCCTGAGAGTAAGAACAAACAGCCGGCCCTCCACGAAAGGAAATCGCCAACCCAAATTGACTTCCTCCTTCTGCCCGATCAGCCGATTCAGCCACCATGCCGTCTTTGATTCCTCCGACCTGTCATAATCGTCCCTAATCCACTTCTCGCATTCACCAACCCATCAACTGCACGTCAACAAAGATATTCATTCAGCATGTCTGAACAACAGAATCCACCTGAGGTCAAACAGTTGAAAACCATGAACTGACAGGGGTCCCCAACCAGTCTCCTCATCTGGGCGCGACCTCCAACCATCGCAGCGTTGCGCGGCGCCCCAGTTCATGCGGTAGCAGGTGTTGTGCTCGATCACCGGCTGGCCGCTCCAGTCCCCGCGGAGGCGCGGGTTAAAGTGGAGCACGCGGGGCGGGTCCTCGCCGTCGACCGCCCTGAGCCCCTGCAGCTCCACCATGAACTGAGACACCATGGCGGGCCGCTCCCCGTCCTTGACCACCGCAATCGCGGGGTTCCGCTCCTCGTGCGGCGCCCGGGGCGTCGCGGCGACTGTTATGTGGGACCCAGCGCGAGCCCGCAGGGCAGCTCCACCACGCGGCTCCGCGCGCCGAGCTCCTCCGCGGCGAGCGCGATCGAGTGCGGGCACCTGGCCGTGGCGCTCTCGCCGGAGGGCGCGGCGACGGCGGCGGGGTCGAGGCCCACGAGGTCGAAGAACGCGCGGGCGCCCGCCGCGACAGCGTCCGCCACGGACCGGCGGAGCGCGCCGGAGCGGGCGGAGTCGAGGAGCCAGACGTCGAGGCCGGTGGCGAAGCGGGAGAGCCGACGATCCTGTCCGTGCGCCGACGCGCCGGGGACGGACGCCGCGCGCTCGCCCGCGCCGAAGGAGAGGTGGAGCTTCCGCGCTGTACCGCCAGCCACCGGAGAGCGGGGTGGAGACGCGCGGCGACTCGAGGGCGAACACGAGGAGCGCGTAGAGGAGCAGCACGGCCGCCAGCCCCTCCATCGCGCGGCGGTGGAAGGAAGCCCACGCTCCCGCCGACGCTGCCTTCCTCATCGCCCGACGCAGTGGGAAACCCTAGCCCCACCACTCGGCGGCGCGCGCTGTCACGGCGTCGCGGGCGCGCGGCGGGGGCGGAGCATGGTGAGGAACAGTGGGACTAGGATTTTTATATAGGGTGTGCCGCAACAAAATTTTCATGTAAAATTCTATCTAATGTACATATAATTTCATAGTAAA
Source organism: Zea mays (assembly GCF_902167145.1). Taxonomy (NCBI): domain Eukaryota; kingdom Viridiplantae; phylum Streptophyta; class Magnoliopsida; order Poales; family Poaceae; genus Zea; species Zea mays. The sequence continues at coordinate 15,939,861 of NC_050102.1, forward strand.
TTTGGTAAACAATTTGATATATAGATATAAAGTTTGACACTCAACAAATAAGCATGAAAATTGCATACATTAAACATAAAGATTGCAATAATACTACTTATCTGGTCTGCGCTTCCTCAACGCCATAAAAGTTTTAATTATATCTTCTTCATTTACTTCGAAAAAATATCCCTCTTGATGTATGTAACAAGACAATCATCCAAAAGCATATGCTGCGTTTTCTACTTATCTACCCCAGTTTCTTCTCACCGTACTATGTTGTCTGCGTTCCTACCGATCGAATCGATCAGGTACACGAGCTGCACCGGCTGTACCACGCCCAGAAGCAGCTGATGATTTGCGATCAGAAAACGAAAAACCTAAGACGAGGCATAAAAGCATATCGTTCGTTTCATGGTTTGCGAAATTCACTGATCGTTACAAGACAACTCAACGGTGAATTTGCACTCCGTCGTGCAACGAAAGAACCAAGGCAAACCAGATGTGTGGGAAATTCGCTGGGTCGCTCAACCTAACATAGCATACCGCATACCACTGCCTTACTGAAATCACCAAACAGGCAGTAGCTAGTGAGCAGCGGACTTCAACCTTGCATCAGTCATTCAGTGGATATAGACCTTGGCACCTTGCAGCATGGTAGGGAAGAGGAAGGGGAGGAAGCTTGCGTTGCCTGGAGGGAAGAACCTGGCGACTTTCGTTGAACCGTGGGGCAGGGGACAGCACAAGGCAAGCAGCCAGCCAGCCGCCAGCTCACCGCCAGGAACAGCCCGCCACAAACAGAAATCTAAACCGATCGTGGGAAGAAGACGAGAAGTTGAAAACTTGGAACGGGCGTCGCGTTGGCCAACTGGGATGGGCGGGTGGGGGTCCCTGGTGGGCCTGGCTTAGGGTGTGCCAGGGCCCACCCGGAACCCCCTGTGGGTCCGCCCCTGGTGAGGAAAGGAACGACGGGGCGGCGGATGCACGTAAAACAATGGCGAAACGGGTGATTGATGAGCTGCTACTGCTACTAAAAGACGGGGTTGTTCTTGAAAGATTTGATTATTGCTTAGCGATCCGCTTGGATGCCTCGATAGATATGATCGTGGCGTGTTTAGGAATGAGATTAGCATGGTACACAACGACGGCGGTGGGCGCTGGCTAGTGGGGCGTGCCGTGCGCCGCGCGCCGCTGAGGGCGAGCGGGCAATCCATGCGGTTGCGTGAGGTGGCGTTGGGTTGAGGATATCTCCAACACCTCCTCCATTTTAAACTTTACTTTATAAACAATATTAAATAATGTAATCTATAGTTTCACATCTTTTATTTCTAAATTTATATGATCCATCGAAAACATTATAAGACCGATAGATGATGTGGCGTGTGGACTCGAGCCGACGAGGTGGGGCCGCACGACACGTGAGCACGTTGTCCGGTCGATGCAATGTCCATTATCATAGTATCATGTACCGGATTGAAGGGAAGGAACTTAAAATGTGGATAAGCGGACTATGAGCAGTAGATTATGTATATAAATATGCAAAATTGTAACACCCTAAATTTGAGGTATAAAATTTCTTTATAATGATCACTCAAATTCATGTGTTACTCTTCTCTCTCTCACCCTAGGTTCTATCTCTCTCTAGATTCTCTCTCCCTTCTACCCTTTTAAGTAGAATTAGCTTAAGTTAGTGGAGATTAATTATTTATTTTTGTCAAAACACTAGGTCATGACATGTTGCATCATGCTGAGTTTAAATATTCTTTGAATTGTTACACATGTTTGAATTAGTTTGAATTTGAAACTTGAATTGAATTTGGATTGAAAACCCTAGAGAAAAGAAATGGAAAAGCATTAGAAAATTCAGAGAAAAAGAAAAAAGCAAAGCAGTCCAGCCGGCCCAGCCAACCCGTGCGCCCGCGCCGTCTGACAGGTGGGCGCCACCTGTCAGTGGCAGTTTCTAACCCCGCGCGCACTCCCCCTCCCTCTCTCTGCCCAGTGGGGCCAACTTATCGGCGCCAGTTGTTTTCCCTCCCCGCGCCCCTCTTCTAGGGATGAAAGTAGGATGGGAAAATCCCGAACCGACCGTTATCGTTTAACCGATTTTGTTAGTTTTGTCCCGATCGATTTCGAACCCGATGTAAAAAACGAAAACGGGATATACAAAACGGTAAACGGAAATGGTAGAGTTCTTTTCCCGACCGTTTAATCGGGATCCCGTTTTTAATCGGGATGATCCCGTTTTGTTATCGTATTTTGTAATTCGGGAACACTTCAATTCGGTAAACAGTAAACGGAAATGGAACGACTGCTTGTTGCTAGGACATACTGCTTGTTGCCTTGTTGTTCACTTGACTATTGGTGCTAGTAGACTTATATGGCTTCTTATGTTAGCCAAGAGCCCAAGACTTATGTGCTACATTAAACTATGTGTGCTCCGGATTTACATGACTTTTATCTATGTTTAATTAAGACTTGTGTTTGCAATTTTTTATTTGTTGTTAAGTTTTGAATATATGGTTTCATGGTGTGATTTTACCAAACTAAAATACAGGTGTCCGTCTGATTTCGGCTTTACCCCGACCGGATCATATCGTTTTTCGATTCCCGTATTTATCCCGTTTGTTTTCGTTACTGATTTATCCCATTTTTGTTTTCGTCTCGCAAGGTCAATATGAAAATGAAAACGGTAGAGGTATTTTTCTGACCGTTCCCGACCGTTTTAATCCCTACTCTCTTCCCTCTCTGCCTCGCGGGCCTGTTCTGCGAGGCGCTGAGCCATTGTCCCGTGCGCCCCTTCTCTCTATCTCTCTCTGCGTCGTGGGCCTTCCCTGTCAGCTCTGCCCTCCCCACGCCCGCCGTGGACCAGCGAGTGTGCACTCGTGCACGTCGCCGGGATCCTCGACCAAGTCGCTCTGCCCACGCCCCAGCTCCTTTTTGAGCCCCGCCCGTGCCCGCACTCACTCCCCCGCCTCATTTCACGCAGTCCCGCCCTCGCTCGCGCTCTGCTCACGCCGCCAGACCTCGCCGGAGACCTGCGCCCGCCTCCCCGGTCATCTAGCTCACCGAAGACCATGCCAAGCCACCCCGAGGTGAGACACCTATGCCCGTGCTCCGTTTCCCCAATTTTGCTCTGTGCTCGGCCAATTTCGACTTCGCCGGAGTTCGACCGTGGCGGTCCGCCGCGCCCGCGTGGTGACCGGCCAAATTAGCCTAGCCTAGTGCTCCGGTGTTAGTCCCTAAGGTACCCCTCCCTCTGCTGAAGCTACCCCAGGCCTTAGCGCGCCTCAAGCCCCCTCCCCGTGGCTGGAATCCTTCACCGGAGTTCCTCCGGCCCGCCTAAGGCCTTCTCCCCACCGTTCTCTCCTCTCTGTCCTCGGATTCGTGGCCTTTTCCCCGTCACTGAGTTCGTCGTGACATTCTCTCCCTCTCTGCACAATCCCGGCGACCCCGTAACCACCCTAGCACTCGCCCACCCCAACTCCGGTGACTTAACCGCCGCGGGAAGGAGCGGCGCTGCCCGTAGCCGTTCACCCCCCCAGTCTAGTCTCCCCCGTTCGATCTTGATCGCATGGCCCAGATCGTGGGATACCGCTTCGCGCACGCGCGCCCTGTGTCTGGCCCGTCTGTCAGCGCCCGCATCACCTGGCGCTAGGCCCGCTCGGTCAGTGCGCCCCCCTCGGTCGCTGACGCCCCTGGCCCGCCTGTCAGCGCTCGCCCGCCTGCGCGCGCCCTCGGTCGTAGATCTAATCTCGGCCGTCGGTTTCTGATCTAACGGTTGGAATCGCCCGATACCCCTTCGCGCGGTAGTTTTATTAAAGAGACCCTCGGTTTGTTTAGAATCAACCCGCCGTCCCTGGTTTTCGCGCGCAGGCCCCTGTAATCTTGCAGATTGAACCCTGGAGTTTTAAATATTCATAGAATTAGACCTAATTTCATATTTTGAATTCTCAAACTTGTTTATTTCATATCTTTTGCATATGAACTCCAAATTTAGTGATTCAAATTGCAAAATGTTCATAGGATTATTCTCTATTTAAATAAAATAGTTTCATTTACTGTCTACACATTCTAATTTTTTATGGTTAATTATGAACTAATATATGTGTAGATTTATTTATTTATTAAAATAAATAAAAGGAAAACCCTAGAGATTAAATTATATTTAATCTTGTGAGATTAATAATGTGTATTACATGAATTCACCTCTGGTCTAACTTTTAGGTCACAATAAAATAAATTGAACTATGCTATGCATTTGTGGGCAATACTTAAAGAAATAATAATCTATTTCTAAAGTAACTTAGCTTATGTTATAGTTCATGTTATACTTTGATCTCATTATTCCTCATTTAGTATTGTGTTTTTTTAAGAATGCATTCCTATGTCTATACATGTTTGGTGTGTTGTTCATTTGTACTTTCCAAATGTATTGAATGCATGCTCGCTTTATTTAGACAACGAGCAGTCCGAGGTTCCCGAGTGTGTTGTTGGTGACCTCCCTAAGCAACAACCTGGTGAAGGCAAGTGTCCTCTGACCTATTATGTCCTACATACTCTATAATTCACTGTCCCACATTATTTTATGAAACCTAAGGATTGACTAGCTTTGTATTTACCTTATCCTTGTTTACCTTTTGGGTTATCATGGTTAGCATCTTGATTTTGCTTTACTTTAGTCAATGAACATGATGTGAGCATTTATGATACGATACTGTTATCTTGATTATGTTGATGATCTTATGATACTTTAGGGGGCTCAGGCCTTTTTCCTGAGTACCTCTCTGTAAGGACCTGTTCGTGGAGTGACCACCCGGGATAACAGTGCAACCATGAGGGTAGAATGGGACGCCCTTAGCTGAATAATTAGATGAACATGTGGGTATAGTTGGCTTTGATGTAGGGTCGTCAATGGGGGTCGGGGTGTAGTGCTCGCTCTGCCAAGGGGGGTGCAGAGGTTAATTCGATTTGGTTTTGTTAGTCACCCACCTTGGGGAGGTGCACTGCGTTTGTACGACTGGCGAAACCGAATGAGCAGCTATGCACCAAGGGAATCTTTGTAAAGGCTACGTAGTGTATCCCTGGCCATTCACCTTGGTAGTGAAGATCGGGTCTGTACAACCCAGGCTAAAAAGGGATCACGACTCATGGGTAAAGTGTGCAACCTCTGCAGAGTGTTAGAAACTAGTATATCAGCCGAGCTCACGGTTAAGAGCAGCCTTGGGATCCTCTTTGATTAGAAGAATTCTGGTTACTTTTATGATGATGGTTAATAATGATGATATAATTCTGATCTCTGGTATTTCCTCTTTTGAGGTAGTACTTTTGGGTAATAACTGGATTTATTACTAAAACTTGGCTCTACTACTAATAATAAATACTTGACCAACTAAAAGCAACTGCTTAACCTCAACCCCCACATACAGCTAGTCCATTTTAGCCAAACGGGAAATTTGCTGAGTACGTTGATGTGTACTCACCCTTGCTTTACAAACCACCCCCACCCTAGGTTGTCCCCATTGTACTCAGTGCTCAGGAGGTGATGCTGGCAACATGGAGGACTTTGAGGAGTTCCAGGACTATGATGAGTTCTAGTTTATTCTTAGTGGCAAACCCCCAGTCAGCTGCCTGTGTAGGCTTATCATCTACGTTTCGTTTCTCCACACTTTGATATTTATGTTGGACATTATGGTTATGTAATGGACTCTATGGATGTGCTGGACATCTTGATGTAATTAAGTACCTTTCTGCTATTTATTTCGAGCACTATGTGATGATGTCCAATTATGTAATCACTGTGTACGTGAGTTTCTGATCCTAGCACGTACATGGTTCGCATTCGGTTTACCTTCTAAAACCGGGTGTGACATAAGTGGTATCAAAGTCTTGCTTACTGTAGGACCACTAACCTAGACTAGAATGGTCGCCCTAAGGACTATAGACCCCTACTCTTACCTTGACCTTAGAGTCCTTCCAAAAGTTGGTCATCTTGACCAACTCTATGTTATCTACTTATCTCAAAAAGTTTTGTCTCACTTTTCTTTCTGTTTACTTTCTGGTCTCATAGTTCTACTCTTACTCTTGTGCTTACGATGTCTTTTGTAGATGGCCCGTATCAGGTGCACTGCACATAAGTCTGTGATCCCCCTTTTGCCTTCTCGCCTGGCGGAGCGTCCACTACGTCGCACGGTGCCAGGTCAGTCCAGTCACCTGGAGAGACTGCATCGTCGCCCGCACAAGGAGCAGGAGCACCGACGCTAGGAGAAGGAGCAGGACTAGGAGCAGCAAGACTCTTTCCCCCTCGCCTCAGCAGGAGGTGGATTCTGAGAGGCCGCCTTCCCCTGCACCTCAGCCAGAGGTGCCCCTTGCACCACCATAGGGCATTCTGGCTGATGAGACCCTGATGGAGACGGAGACGACGACGACGCCGGTGGCAGTTCGAGCCACGGCACGGAGCTCTCGGAGGAGCCAGAGCCGGAGGGATGGATCGCTAGACCCATCACTCGTGACGCCGCTCATGGGTGTCACTTCCATGACGCTCTCGACACCCTGTTGTGTCGACACACTTGGTCCATCGATTACCGTTGTGTAGTCTACCAGCATTGTCGCGGGTTATACCTGGACCAGTGGGAGGCTACTTGCTTGGTGCGCCGTCCGGACGATGATCTCCGGGGTGCAGAGGCCTTCTTAGAGCACTATTCTATTACTGAGAGGGATACTGCCGAGGCAGCCATGCAAGATGCAGCACGACAGGCACTTTCTCAGTATTGCTCGTTGTTCAGCGGGGTAGCTGATGGCTTCGATCTGAAGTACTACCCTCGTCGTTCGACCGGTAGTGCGGGAGGTGTGATTGCCTCGCCAGTTGGTGAGGGCAATCCTAGGCTGAACAACATGGTCAACCTGGCCACCGTACTCAACACAGAGTTGGACCACACCCTTGATGAGTTGGGCAAGGTTCGGGCGGAGGTTGCGAAATTGCGTGCTGAGTGCGCAGCACGCCACTATCTGGATGGTGGTTCTCCCGCCCCCGTCGGGATTCAGCACCCTTACCGTTCACCGCCCTGTGGTCGCTTCGACTATGGTACCCCAGGCTGCAGGACCCTGATAGATTTGGATCCCTAGATCGATAGAGTCGGAGTCTGTAATAATGCTTAGTTCAGTGTCTTAGTCTAGTCAGTCTAGTTAGAGTTAGTTTGCTTATCTTATGTTGGATGCTTGTTATGATGGACATGTAGTGAAGTTGGATCTTTGTAATGATTGTCACCAAGGTGTGGGTATCCCCTGCAACTTGGTGTAGTTATTAATAAAGTCAGTTATTTAGTTGGGTAATCCATTTATTTCCACTTTCCTCTTTATCTAAGAAGTTGTCAGTGAAGATGGTCATTTGTTCAGTGCTATGAGGATTTTCTATACATCTTTTCTTATGATGAAATACTGTAGAGTCAGATTTGATATATGTGTGTGATTTCTATAGATGTCTGAGAACAGGCACAGAGGTGCGAGGCGTGCTCAGCTAGAACAGTAGGCACCCCAAGAGGAGGTAGCCCCGCGACAGCATTTGCCACCGCCACCCCCGATGACCATTGAGAAAATGTTTTTGATGCAGACTCAAGCAGTCCAAGCAATTGGACATACCCTAGCGGCTATGCAGCAGGTGCAGCAGCAGCCACCACCGCCTCAGCCTTAGGTGCAAGTCCAGATGCCACAAGTGCCCAGAGACAAGCGGGCAAAATTCATGAGGGGCCATCCCCTAGTCTTTGCCCATTTTGTTGATCCCATGGACAACGAAGATTGGCTGCGTACCATGGAGCGTGAGTTGCACACTGCCCAGTGCAACGATCGTGAGAAGGTGTTGTACGGTCCCCGACAGTTGAGGAGAGCAGCCTAGTCTTGGTGGGAGTCTTACCTTGCCACCCATGCCAATCCTGAAGCCATCACTTGGGAAGAATTCATGGGCAACTTTCGTCGCTACCATGTGCCCGAGGGACTGATGATAGTGAGGAAGGAGGAGTTTCTCGCCTTGAAGCAGGGTCCCCTGTCCGTCAGCGAGTACAGGGACAAGTTTCTGCAGCTGTCGTGTTATGCCCCAGAAGATGTCAACACGGATGCCAAGAGGTAGTACAACTTCTTGAGAGGATTGGTTGATCCCCTCCACTACTAGCTGATGAACCACACCTTCCTACCTTCCAGCATCTGATCGACAGAGCAATCATGACTGAAAGGAAGCGTCGAGAGATGGAGGACAGGAAACGCAAGATTGGTGGATCTCAGGACGGGAGTAGTAGCCGTCCTCGTTACTCAGGCAACCCACCTCAGCCATTCAAGTAGGGTCACCAGCACCAGCATCAGTGTCAGAACCAGCAGCAGCAGTACCAGAGGCAGTTTCCTCAGCAGCAACAACAACAGTATCGTCAGAATAACTAGTAGGGAAGAAATCAATACCAGCATTAGAGCAACCAGGCATCCCGTCTTCTTGCCCCAGCAACCATCTAGAACAATCAAGCAGCGCCAGCGCAAGGAGGAATTCGTGTGTGTTTCCACTGTGGGGAACAAGGCCACTGGGCGAATCATTGCCCAAAGAAAGCAACTCAGTAGCAGCCAGCTCCCAATGCGTTAGTCAGACAGAATGCAATGCATCAAGGAGGCAACAACCGTGGGCAGCCTCGTGCCCAGTATGGAAAGGTGAACCACTTGGAGGTCGACACAGTCCAGGAGATTCCAGGAGTGGCACTAGGTACGTTTTTAGTTGAGTACCATTCTGCAAATGTCTTATTTGATACTGGAGCAACACATTCTTTTGTGACTGCATCATGGGTAGAAACACATAATATGCCAGTAGCACCCATGTATCCACCTATGAGGGTTAGTTCAGTTGGTGGAAGGACCCAAACAGATAAATTTTGCCCTAGTGCAAAGGTTCAAATAAGGGGGATAGAGTTCCCCACTGATCTAATAGTTATGGGTAACCATGATACACCTATAGATGTCATCCTAGGGATGAATTGGCTAACCAAGTATCAAGCCAGTCTTAGCTGTGACAAGAGAACAGTGAAGTTAGTGTCCTTATCAGGAGAAGAAGTGTTAGTGGACTTGGTCTTGTCTGGACCAAGAAAAGGAAGTTGTCACCAAGTCACCATCCATATTGAGGATATTAAACCATCAGAGGCTATCAATGTAGTATCAGAATTCGCATATGTGTTTCCCGAGGAGTTATCGGGTATGCCACCTGAAAGGAAGGTTGAATTCGCCATAGAGCTTATACCAGGCACCGCCCCTATTTCCAAGAGAGCCTATCGAGTGTCCGGACCAGAGTTGGTGGAACTCAAGAAGCATATTGATGAGTTGTCGGAGAAAGGCTACATCAGACCGAGTACCTCGCCTTAGGCAGCCCTAGTGTTGTTTGTGGAGAAGAAGGATGGCACAAAGAGGATGTGCATCGATTATCAAGCCCTGAATGAGGTTACTATCAAGAACAAGTACCCCCTGCCTAGAATTGAAGACTTATTCGACCAGTTGAGAGGAGCCAGTGTGTTCTCGAAGATAGATCTGAGGTCAGGTTACCATCAGCTTAGAATCCGACCCTCAGACATACCGAAGACAACATTCATCACCAAGTATGGACTGTATGAATTCACGGTCATGTCACTCGGTTTGACGAATGCGCCAGCCTACTTCATGTACTTGATGAACAGTGTGTTCATGGACTACCTCGACAAGTTCGTGGTGGTGTTCATTGATGATATTCTTATATATTCCCAGAATGAGAAAGAGCATGAGGAGCATTTGAGGAAGGTACTTCAGAGGCTACGAGATTGTCAGCTGTATGCCAAGCTTAGCAAGTGCGAGTTTTGGATCAGTGAAGTCCTGTTCTTGGGTCACATTATAAACCGAGAGGGATTGGCTATAGATCCGAAGAAGGTAACAACTATCTTGGACTGGAAAGCACCAAAAGATGTCCGAGGAATCAAGAGTTTCATCGGAATGGCCGGTTATTATCGGCGTTTCATTGAAGGTTTCTCCAAGATTGCCAGACCAATGACAACTTTGTTGGCAAAGAAGGTTGAGTTCAAGTGGACCCCCGCATGCCAGAAGTCCTTTGAGACATTTAAGGAGAAGTTGACAACTGCACCAGTACTGATTCTGCCAGATGTTCACAAGCCATTCTCAGTATACTGTGATGCTTCATACACCGGACTGGGATGTGTGTTAATGCAGGAAGGGAGAGTAGTCGCATACTCGTCCCGACAGTTGAAGATTCATGAGAAGAATTATCCTACTCATGATATGGAATTAGCAGCCATGGTTCATGCATTGAAGACCTGGAGGCATTATCTTTATGGGCAGAAGTGTGATATCTACACGGATCACAAGAGCCTCAAGTACATATTCACTCAGTCAGAGTTAAATACGAGGCAGCGAAGATGGTTAGAATTTATCAAGGATTATGAGCTGGAGATTCATTATCACCCAGGCAAAGCAAATGTGGTTGTAGATGATCTGAGCAGAAAGAGTCAAGTTAATATGTTGGCCGCTCACCCGATGCCGTATGAGCTAGCGAAGGAATTCGACAAATTGAGTCTCGGATTTTTGAACAACACCTAAGGGGTGACAATTGAGTTGGAACCCACTCTAGAGCAAGATATCAGGAAGGGCCAAAAGGATGATGAGAAGATCAACGAGATCTGACAACTGATCATAGACGGAAAAGGCAAGGATTTCTGTGAAGATGCAAAAGGAGTGGTATGGTTCAAGGACAGACCGTGTGTTCCCGACATCAAATCGATCCGGGAACTGATTCTCAAAGAAGCTCATGAGACAGCATACTCTATACACCCTGGTAGTGAGAAGATGTACCAGGACCTAAAGAAAAGATTCTGGTGGTACGATATGAAAAGGGAGATAGCAGAGTATGTGGCTGTATGTGACAGTTGTCAGAGGATTAAAGCAGAACATCAGAGACCTACAGGTTTGTTGCAACCGTTGTAGATTCCTCAGTGGAAATGGAATGAGATCGGTATGGATGTTATAGTCGGTTTGCCCCACACTCGTATTGGTTATGACTCTATCTGGGTAGTAGTGGACCGTTTGACAAAGGCGGCCCATTTCATACCAGTCAAGACCACCTACAACAGTGCAATGTTGGCCGAGCTATACATGTCTCGGATTGTGTGCTTGCATGGCGTTCCGAAGAAGATAGTATCAGATAGAGGCACCCAGTTCACCTCTCATTTTTGGCAGCAGTTGCATGAAGCTTTGGGCACACACTTAAAGTTCAACTCAGCTTACCACCCACAGACATATGGTCAAACAGAGAGAACCAATCAGATTCTAGAGGATATGTTGAGGGCTTGTGCTTTGCAAGATGTAACGCCCTGAATTTGGGGGTAGAATTTTTTTTCTTCTCTTCACTCGCCAAATTCGGGTGTTACCCTTTCCTTTTTCTTTTCCTCTCGCTAAGCCTTGATCTTTTCCAAAGTTATAGCAGGATTCGGCTTGAGATCTCGTGTAAAGCAAAACCCTAGAAATACTTTATTTTGGTCTGCTGCACCATGCCGAACCATGCATTTGTTTTGTTTGATTGAAATTGTGAAAAACCATTCATCTAGATTTAAAGAAAAAGGAAAATCTCTTTCTTATCTTCCCCCCCTCTCCTCCCCTTTCGGCCCAGCCGACCCTCCCCCTCGCGCGCGGCCCAGCTGGCCTTGTGGCCCAGCCGCCCCCCCGCTCCCCACGCCGCGCCGTCGGCGCGGGCGGTTGGAAAAAACCGCCGCCGCCTTCCCCGCGGGCCCCACCCGTCAGGCCCTCCCCCCTCCCCAAACTCCCTCTCTCTCCTCCCCTGCTCGCCCCCGCTCGCCGGCCCCGCCCGCCACCGGTGCTCGCCCCCACGCGGTAAGCCCCCTTCCCCCCTCCTCTCCCCTCCCTTCCCCTTCCCCGCGCTCGCCGGCCCTGTCCCCGCCCTCGACGCTCGCGGCCATGGCGCGGCGGCCCGGCGCGGCCCCATCCCCGGCCATGGCGTGGCGGCCTGGCGCGGCCCCGCCCACCCTCGGTGCTCGCCCCCCTCCCCCGACGCGCTCGCTCGGCCCGACGCGCCTTCCCCCTCGCGCGCGCCCTCCCCACGCGGCTCGCCCAGCCATGGTGGCCCGCCGTGGCGGCTCGGCCTCGCCCTGCCCGGCGCGGCGCCCTCCCCGCGTGCTCGCTCGGCCCCGGCGTGCTCCCCTAGCCCGGCCGTGGTGCGGCCCCGTCGCCGGCCATGGCGGCTCGGTCCCGCCCGCCCGGTGCGGCCTCGCCCCCGGCGCTGAAAGGGAATTAGGCTTACACCTAGTCCCTAATTAATTTTGGTGGTTGAATTGCCCAACACAAATATTTGGACTAACTAGTTTACTCTAGTGCATAAGTTATACAGGTGCTAAAGGTTCACACTTAGCCAATAAAAAGACAAAGTATTGGGTTCAACCAAAGAGCAAAGGGACAACCGAAGGCACCTCTGGTCTGGCGCACCGGACTGTCCGGTGTGCCACCGGACATGTCCGGTGCACCAGAGGACTCCAACTTCAAACTCGTCACCTTCGGGAAATTCCAGAGGCGACTCCGCTATAATTCACCGGACTGTCCGGTGTACACCGGACATGTCCGGTGCTCCAAGGAAGAGCGGCCTCCGGAACTCGCCAGCCTCGAGAATTCACTTCGGCCACTCCGCTATAATTCACCGGACTGTCCGGTGTAACAGCGGGGCAACGGCTACTACGGCGCCAACGGCTACCTGCAGGCGCAATTAATGCGCGCCAACGCGCGCAGAGGTCAGACACGCCCATGCTGGCGCACCGGACAATCTACAGTACATGTCCGGTGCGCCACCGGACATCCAGGCGGGCCTAGAAGACAGAACTCCAACGGTCGAACCCAACGGGTTTTGGTGACGTGGCTGTCGCACCGGACTGTCCGGTGCGCCATCGAACAGACAGCCTCACCAAACGGCTAGTTTGGTGGTTGGGGCTATAAATAACCCCAACCACCCCACATTTAAGTCATCCAAGTTTTCCACTTCTTAACTACTTACAAGAGCTCTAGCATTCAATTCTAGACACACCAAAGAGATCAAATCCTCTCCAAATTCCACACAACGCCTTAGTGATTAGAGAGAGAGATTTGCTTGTGTTCTTTCGAGCTCTTGCGCTTGGATTGCTTTCTTCTTTCTTGATTCTTTCTTGTGATCAAACACTCACTTGTAATTGAGGCAAGAGACACCAATCGTGTGGTGGTCCTTGTGGGAACTTTGTGTTCCAAGTGATTGAGAAGAGAAAGCTCACTCGGTCTGAGGGATCGTTTGAGAGAGGGTAAGGGTTGAAAGAGACCCGGCCTTTGTGGCCTCCTCAACGGGGAGTAGGTTTGAGAGAACCGAACCTCGGTAAAACAAATCCGCGTGTCTCACTTCATTATTCGCTTGCGATTTGTTTTGCGCCCTCTCTCGCGGACTCTATTATATTTCTAACGCTAACCCGGCTTGTAGTTGTGATTATTTTTGAGAATTTCAGTTTCGCCCTATTCACCCCCCCTCTAGGCGACTTTCAATTGGTATCAGAGCCCGGTTCTTCATTAGAGCCTAACCGCTCGAAGTGATGTCGGGAGATCACACCAAGAGGGAGATGGAGACCGGCGACAAGCCCACTACGAGCCAAGGGAGCACTTCATCGAAAGAGTCCCGCACCAAGAGGAAGGAGAGGAAGAAGGACTCCTCCAAACGGAAGGAGAAAAGATCTTCCTCCTCTCACCACAAATAGAAGAAGGAAAAATCTTCTTCTCACAAATCGCATAGGAAAGGCGACAAGCACAAGAGGATGAGGAAAGTGGTCTACTACGAGACCGACACTTCATCAACATCGACCTCCGACTCCGATGCGCCGTCCGTAACTTCTAAGCGCCAAGAGCGCAAGAAGTTTAGTAAGATTCCCCTACACTATCCTCGTACATCTAGACCTACTCCATTACTTTCCGTTCCATTAGGCAAACCGCCAACCTTTGATGGCGAAGATTATGCTAGGTGGAGTGATTTAATGAAATTTCATCTAACCTCACTCCACAAAATATATGGAATGTTGTTGAGTCTGGAGCACAGGTACCATCCGTAGGGGACGAAGACTACGATACGGACGTAGTGGCCCAAATCGAGCACTTCAACTCTCAAGCTACAACCATACTCCTCGCCTCTCTAAGCAAGGAGGAATACAACAAGGTGCAAGGGTTGAAGAATGCAAAGGAGATTTGGGACCTTCTCAAAACCGCGCACGAGGGTGATGAACTCACCAAGATCACCAAGCGAGAAACGATCGAGGGAGAGCTCGGTCGTTTTCGTCTTCGCCAAGGGGAGGAGCCACAAGATATGTACAACCGGCTCAAAACCTTGGTGAACCAAGTGCGCAACCTCGGGAGCAAGAAATGGGATGACCACGAGGTGGTTAAGGTTATTCTAAGATCTCTCATTTTCCTTAACCCCACTCAAGTTCAATTAATTCGTGGTAATCCTAGATACACACTGATGACCCCCGAGGAAGTTATCGGGAATTTTGTGAGCTTTGAATGTATGATCAAGGGCTCAAAGAAGATCAACGAGCTTGACGAACCCTCCACGTCCGAAGCACAACCGGTGGCATTTAAGGCAACGGAGGAGAAGAAGGAGGAGTCTACATCGAGTAGACAACCAATTGATGCCTCCAAGCTTGACAATGAGGAGATGGCTTTAATCATCAAAAGCTTTCGCCAAATCCTCAAGCAACGGAGGGGGAAGGGCTACAAACCCCGCTCCAAGAAAGTGTGCTATAAGTGTGGTAAGCCCGGTCATTTCATTGCTAAATGTCCTATATCTAGTGACAGTGACAGGGGCAACGACAAGAAGGGAAAGAGGAGAGAAAAGAAGAAGTACTACAAGAAGAAGGGCGGCGATGCCCATGTTTGCCGGGAGTGGGACTCGGACGAGAGCTCCACCGACTCCTCCTCCGACGAGGACGCCGCCAACATCGCCGTCACCAAGGGACTCCTCTTCCCCAACGTCGGCCACAAGTGCCTCATGGCAAAGGACGGCAAAAGGAAGAAGGTTAAATCTAAATCCTCCACTAAATATGAATCCTCTAGTGATGATAATGCTAGTGATGAGGAAAATAATTTGCGCACCCTTTTTGCCGATCTTAACATGCAACAAAAGGAAAAATTAAATGAATTAATTAGTGCTATTCATGAGAAGGATGATCTCTTGGACTCTCAAGATGACTTCCTTATTAAGGAAAACAAAAAACATGTTAAGGTTAAAAATGCTTATGCTCTAGAAGTTGAAAAATGTGAAAAATTATCTAGTGAGCTAAGCACTTGCCATGAGACCATTAACAACCTTAGAAATGAAAATGCTAAATTAATTGCTAAGGTTGATTCTCATGTTTGTATTGATTCAACTTCTAATCTTAGAAATGATAATGTTGATTTGTTTGCTAAGATTAAGGAATTGAATGATTCTCTTGCTAACCTTAGAGTAGAAAATGAAAATTTGATTACTAAGGCTAAAGATTTTGATGTTTGCAACACTACTATTTCCGACCTTAGAACTAAGAATGATATGTTGCATGCTAAGGTTGTAGAACTAAAATCTTGCAAACCCTCTACATCTACCGTTGAGCACACTTCTATTTGTACTAGATGTAGAGATGTTGATATCAATGCTATTCATGATCACATGGCTTTAATTAAACAACAAAATGATCATATAGCATTATTAGATGCTAAAATTGCTGAGCATAACTTAGAAAATGAAAAGTTTAAATTTGCTAGAAGTATGCTCTATAATGGGAGACGCCCTGGCATCAAGGATGGCATTGGCTTCCAAAGGGGAGACAATGTCAAACTTAATGCCCCTCCTAAGAACTTGTCTAACTTTGTTAAGGGCAAGGCTCCCATGCCTCAGGATAACGAGGGTTACATTTTGTACCCTGCCGGCTATCCTGAGAGCAAAATTAGGAGAACTCATTCTAGGAAGTCTCACTCTGGCCCTAACTATGCTTTTATGTATAAGGGTGAGACATCTAGCTCTAGGCAACCAACCCGTGCTAAGTTGCCTAGAAAGAAAACTCCTAGTGCATCAAATGATCATGCTATTTCATTCAAAACTTTTGATGCATCATATGTGCTAACTAACAAATCCGGCAAAGTAGTTGCCAAGTTTGTTGGGGGCAAACACAAGGGCTCCAAGACTTGTGTTTGGGTACCCAAAGTTCTTGTTTCTAATGCCAAAGGACCCAAAACCGTTTGGGTACCTGAAATCAAGAACTAAAATTGTTTTGTAGGTTTATGCATCCGGGGGCTCAAGTTGGATACTCGATAGCGGGTGCACAAACCACATGACAGGGGAGAAGAAGATGTTCTCCTCCTACGAGAAAAACCAAGATCCCCAACGAGCTATCACATTCGGGGATGGAAATCAAGGTTTGGTCAAAGGATTGGGTAAAATTGCTATATCACCTGACCATACTATTTCCAATGTTTTTCTTGTAGATTCCTTAGATTACAATTTGCTTTTCGTATCCCAATTATGTCAAATGGGCTACAACTGTCTATTTACTGATGTAGGTGTTACTGTCTTTAGAAAGAGTGATGATTCAATAGCATTCAAGGGAGTGTTAGAGGGTCAGCTATACTTGGTAGATTTTGATAGAGCTGAACTCGACACTTGCTTGGTTGCTAAGACCAACTTGGGTTGGCTCTGGCACCGCCGACTAGCCCATGTTGGAATGAAGAATCTTCATAAGCTTCTAAAGGGAGAGCACATTTTAGGACTAACAAATGTTCATTTTGAGAAAGATAGGATTTGTAGCGCATGCCAAGCCGGGAAGCAAGTTGGGACTCATCATCCACACAAGAACATCATGACTAGTGACAGGCCACTGGAGCTCCTACACATGGACCTATTCGGCCCGATCGCTTACATAAGCATCGGCGGGAGTAAGTACTGTCTAGTTATTGTGGATGATTATTCTCGCTTCACTTGGGTGTTCTTTTTGCAGGAAAAATCTCATACCCAAGAGACCTTAAAGGGATTCTTGAGACGAGCTCAAAATGAGTTCGGCTTAAGGATCAAGAAAATTAGAAGCGACAATGGGACGGAGTTCAAGAACTCTCAAATTGAAGGCTTCCTTGAGGAGGAGGGCATCAAGCATGAGTTCTCTTCTCCCTACACTCCACAACAAAATGGTGTAGTGGGGAGGAAAAATCGAACTCTATTGGACATGGCAAGAACCATGCTTGATGAATACAAGACACCTGATCGGTTTTGGGCCGACGCGGTCAACACCGCCTGCTACGCCATCAACCGGTTATATCTACACCGAATCCTCAAGAAGACATCCTATGAACTCCTAACCGGTAAAAAGCCCAATATTTCATATTTTAGAGTTTTTGGTAGCAAATGCTTTATTCTTGTTAAAAGAGGTAGAAAATCTAAATTTGCTCCTAAAACTGTAGAAGGCTTTTTACTAGGATATGACTCAAACACAAGGGCATATAGAGTCTTTAACAAGTCCTCAGGACTAGTTGAAGTTTCTTGTGACGTTGTGTTTGATGAGACTAACGGCTCTCATGTAGAGCAAGTTGATCTTGATGAGATAGGTGAAGAACAGGCTCCATGCATAGCGCTAAGGAACATGTCCATTGGGGATGCGTGTCCTAAGGAATCCGAAGAGCCTTCACATGCACAAGATCAACCTTCCTCCTCCACACAAGCATCTCCACCAACTCAAAATGAGGACGAGGCTCAAGTTGATAAAGGAGAATATCAAAGAGATGAGCCACCTCAAGATGACGGCAATGATCAAGGGGGAGATGCAAATGATCAAGACAAGGAGGATGAAGAACCAAGGCCGCCACACCCAAGAGTCCACCAAGCAATCCAACGAGATCACCCCGTCGACACCATCCTCGGCGACATTCATAAGGGGGTAACCACTCGATCTCGTGTTGCCCATTTTTGTGCATTACTCTTTTGTTTCCTCTATTGAGCCACACAGGGTAGAGGAAGCACTCCAAGATTCAGATTGGATGATGGCGATGCAAGAGGAGCTCAACAATTTCACGAGGAACGAGGTATGGCATTTAGTTCCACGTCCTAACCAAAATGTTGTAGGAACCAAGTGGGTCTTCCGCAACAAGCAAGATGAGCATGGTATGGTGACAAGGAACAAAGCTCGACTCGTGGCCAAGGGGTATTCACAAGTCGAAGGTTTGGATTTTGGTGAAACCTATGCACCCGTAGCTAGGCTTGAGTCAATTCGTATATTATTGGCCTATGCTACTTACCATGGCTTCAAGCTCTACCAAATGGACGTGAAGAGTGCCTTCCTCAACGGACCAATCAAGGAGGAGGTCTATGGTGAGCAACCTCCCGGCTTTGAAGATAGTGAGTACCCTAACCATGTTTATAGGCTCTCTAAGGCGCTTTATGAGCTCAAGCAAGCCCCAAGAGCATGGTATGACTGCCTTAGAGATTTCCTTATTGCTAATGGCTTAAAAGTCGGCAAGGCTGATCCTACCTTATTCACTAAAACTCTTGACAATGATTTGTTTGTATGCCAAATTTATGTTGATGATATCATATTTGGGTCTACTAACGAATCTACATGTGAAGAATTTAGTAGGATCATGACAAAGAAATTCGAGATGTCGATGATGGGGGAGTTGAAGTATTTTCTAGGATTCCAAGTCAAGCAACTCCAAGAGGGCACCTTTATTAGCCAAACGAAGTATACTCAAGATATTCTAAGCAAGTTTGGAATGAAGGATGCCAAGCCCATCAAGACACCCATGGGAACCAATGGGCATCTCGACCTCGACACGGGAGGTAAGTCCGTGGATCAAAAGGTATACCGGTCGATGATTGGTTCATTGCTTTATTTATGTGCATCTCGACCGGACATTATGCTTTCCGTTTGCATGTGTGCAAGATTCCAAGCCGACCCTAAGGAATCACACCTTACGGCCGTAAAACGAATCTTGAGATATTTGGCTTATACACCTAAGTTTGGGCTTTGGTACCCTCGGGGATCCACATTTGATTTGATTGGTTATTCGGATGCCGATTGGGCGGGGTGTAAGATTAATAGGAAGAGCACATCGGGGACTTGCCAGTTCTTGGGAAGATCCTTGGTGTCTTGGGCTTCAAAGAAGCAAAATTCGGTCGCTCTTTCCACCGCCGAAGCCGAGTATATTGCCGCAGGCCACTGTTGCGCGCAATTGCTTTGGATGAGGCAAACCCTGCGGGACTACGGTTACAAACTAACCAAAGTTCCCCTTCTATGTGATAATGAGAGTGCAATCCGCATGGCGGATAATCCCGTTGAGCATAGCCGCACTAAACACATAGCCATTCGGTATCATTTTCTTAGGGATCACCAACAAAAGGGGGATATCGAGATTTCATACATTAACACTAAAGATCAATTAGCCGATATTTTTACCAAGCCACTTGATGAACAATCTTTTACCAGACTTAGGCATGAGCTCAATATTCTTGATTCTAGGAATTTCTTTTGCTAATTTGCACACATAGCACACAAGTATACCTTTGATCATATCTCTTTTATATATGCTATGACTAATGTGTTTTCAAGTGTATTTCAAACCAAGTCATAGGTATATTGAAAGGGAATTGGAGTCTTCGGCGAAGACAAAGGCTTCCACTCCACTCTACTACTCACCCTTCGCCGTCACTCCGAGCATCTCTCCAACTTTGGTATAATCTTCACTCATTTATCTTATGACCAAAGGAGGAGAAAGTACTTCGTTGGGTTCTAATGATTCCGTTTTTGGTGATTCATGCCAAAGGGGGAGAAAATATGAGCCCAAAGCAAAAGGACCGCACCACCACCTAATTTTTAAAAATTTGGAGATTTTCAATTGGTCAATTTCAAATTAGTATCTTATTATGTTCTAAAGGGGGAGGAAGTAGTATTTCAAAAATGATAAATCAAAACCCTCTTGAACAATAAGAGGAGGATCTCATTTAGGGGGAGTTTTGTTTAGTCAAAAGAAAAGCATTTGAAACAAGGGGAGAAAATTTTTAAACTTGAAAATGCTTTGCAAAAATCTTATTCATCTACCTTTGACTATGTTGCAAAAGGACTTTGAAAAGGATTTACAAAAAGAATTTGCAAAAACAAAACATGTGGTGCAAGCGTGGTCCAATATGTTAAAAACAAAGAAACAATCCATGCACATCATCTAAGTATTTATATTGGCTCAATTCCAAGCAACCTTTGCACTTACATTATGCAAACTAGTTCAATTATGCACTTTTATATTTGCTTTGGTTTGTGTTGGCATCAATCACCAAAAAGGGGGAGATTGAAAGGGAATTAGGCTTACACCTAGTCCCTAATTAATTTTGGTGGTTGAATTGCCCAACACAAATATTTGGACTAACTAGTTTACTCTAGTGCATAAGTTATACAGGTGCTAAAGGTTCACACTTAGCCAATAAAAAGACAAAGTATTGGGTTCAACCAAAGAGCAAAGGGACAACCGAAGGCACCTCTGGTCTGGCGCACCGGACTGTCCGGTGTGCCACCGGACATGTCCGGTGCACCAGAGGACTCCGACTTCAAACTCGTCACCTTCGAGAAATTCCAGAGGCGACTCCGCTATAATTCACCGGACTGTCCGGTGTACACCGGACATGTCCGGTGCTCCAAGGAAGAGCGGCCTCCGGAACTCGCCAGCCTCGGGAATTCACTTCGGCCACTCCGCTATAATTCACCGGACAGCCCGGTGTACACCGGACTGTCCGGTGTAACAGCGGGGCAACGGCTACTACGGCGCCAACGGCTACCTGCAGGCGCAATTAATGCGCGCCAGCGCGCGCAGAGGTCAGACATGCCCATGCTGGCGCACCTGACAATCTACAGTACATGTCCGGTGCGCCACCGGACATCCAGGTGGGCCCAGAAGACAGAACTCCAACGGTCGAACCCAACGGGTTTTGGTGACGTGGCTGTCGCACCGGACATGTCCGGTGTGCACCGGACTGTCCGGTGCGCCATCGAACAGACAGCCTCACCAAACGGCTAGTTTGGTGGTTGGGGCTATAAATAACCCCAACCACCCCACATTCAAGTCATCCAAGTTTTCCACTTCTCAACTACTTACAAGAGCTCTAGCATTCAATTCTAGACACACCAAAGAGATCAAATCCTCTCCAAATTCCACACAACGCCTTAGTGATTAGAGAGAGAGATTTGCTTGTGTTCTTTCGAGCTCTTGCGCTTGGATTGCTTTCTTCTTTCTTGATTCTTTCTTGTGATCAAACACTCACTTGTAATTGAGGCAAGAGACACCAATCGTGTGGTGGTCCTTGCGGGAACTTTGTGTTCCAAGTGATTGAGAAGAGAAAGCTCACTCGGTCCGAGGGATCGTTTGAGAGAGGGTAAGGGTTGAAAGAGACCCGGCCTTTCTGGCCTCCTCAACGGGGAGTAGGTTTGAGAGAACCGAACCTCGGTAAAACAAATCCGCGTGTCTCACTTCATTATTCGCTTGCGATTTGTTTTGCGCCCTCTCTCGCGGACTCTATTATATTTCTAACGCTAACCCGGCTTGTAGTTGTGATTATTTTTGAGAATTTCAATTTCGCCCTATTCACCCCCCTCTAGGCGACTTTCAGGCGCCCCGACTCGCCCCAGCCCCTCCCCGCGGCGGCGCGGCCGCGGCGTGCCCCGCCCGCTCGGCGCTCCCCTGCCCCGTCCCCGGCGCCCCGCCTTGCCCCGGCCGTGGCGGCCCGGCCTCGCCGGCCATGGCGCGCAGCAGGCCCGGCCTTGGCGCCCCCAGCTCGGCCTCCCTCGCGCCCCGTCCGGGCGCGGCCGGCCATGGTGGCGTGGCCTTGGTGCGGCCGTGGCCCGGCCATGGCGTGGCCCCGGCAGCCCGCCCGCCTTGGCGTGCCCCGCCCCTGCCCGGCGTGGCCGTGGCGTGTCGGCCCGGCGTGCCTATGGTGCGTGGCCTTGAGCTTGGCCAGCGCGCGGTCCCGCGCGGTCGGCCTCGGCATGGTCCCGTTGTCGCCCGTGGCGCGCAACGCGTGCGCAGCTCGGCCCCGGCGTATGCGCAACCCGTTCGCGACGCGTCAGCGCGGCCGTGCGTGTGCGTGCTCGCGTGGTGCATGGTGCTTTGGCACGGTTCGCCGTGCCTTTGGCGCGCTTGTCTACCCCCAGGATGTGCCCTCTACCCCCCGTGTATTCCATGCGTAGTGATCGCGTTACTTAATTAATAAATGGAAACTCAATTTGGAAATTGGTTACGTTAGTTAATTCAGCTAGTTAATCATCTACCTTATTTAATGTTGATCAACTGAAAATGGTTATGATTCTATTAGTGCATGTGACTAATCCTTATTATTGGAACTAGAGCACGTAATGACTAGTTATGCGTCTACCCGTAACACGCCTCGAGTATAGCTTTAACCCCTGCGAGACCTTCTTTCTTCTCTTTCTAGCCATGGCAAGTGCAATATCGTATGTCATACTCTATGCATATTTAATCTATTTGTTCTCTTGTATGGTGTACTGTTTGTTTCCTAATTCGAATGGATGGATGTATGTATGCTTGCGCTCGCATAGAGAACGATCCGGTTGAGGAGCCCAAAGAACACGCAGGAGAAGCCCCTGAGCAGCAGTCGGTTGGTGAAGGCAAGTGTCCCTTGACCTATCTTTGTCCTATACATTCTTTAATTCACCTCCCTCATTACACATTTATACCTAAGGATTGACTAGCTTTTGTTATCCATGTCCTTGTTTACCTATTTGGGTTGGATTATTATTGTTTTGCTTTATGCTAATGCTCAACTCTAATCAATGAACAGGATGAGAATTATCAATGATACGCTGTTTTCCCCTCTTTTATTATGATGTTATACTTGTGTCCTTCAAGGGGGCTCGAGCGGTTTCTCGAGTGCCTCTCTGTAAGGACCTGTTCGTTGGATGACCGCCCGGGAAAACAGTGCAACCATGAGGGTAGAATGGGGTGCCCTTAGCTGAATAATTAGAGGATCCGGGGTGTAGTTCGCTTAGCCGTCGTGCCGTCAATGGGGCTCGGTGTATGAGGCTCGCTCTGCCAAGCTTGGGTTCACCCCCTTGGGGAGGAGTGCGGTGCATTTAGGAAACCTAACGGGCGGCTACATTCCCGGGGAATCTTTGTAAAGGCTACATAGTGATGCCCTGCTGGGCCACCTAGGCAGTGGTCAATGGGGAGTAGCTCTCTCCGGGCAGAAAGGGAATCACAGCTTGTGGGTAAAGTGCACAACCTCTGCAGAGTGTTTGAAAACTGATATATCAGCCGTGCTCACGGTTATGAGTGGCCAAGGGAGCTCCAGTGATTAGTGGTACTTGATCAGAGATGTTCGGTTTGCAGGTGGCAATGAGATTGATGGTTCTTGGTTTTGACTCTGGCAATGGTAAGTGGTACTCTTTCTGTTTGGAAAGGAGTACGTTTGGGTTAATAATGTGGGTTAATTCTAAAACTTGGCTTTCTCTACTAGTAATAATAATCTGAACAACTAAAAGCAACTTCTTGACTTACCCCCACATAAAGCTAGTCCACTACAGCCAAATAGGATACTTGCTGAGTATGTTGATGTGTACTCACCCTTGCTCTACACACCAAACCCCCCCATCCCCAGGTTGTCTGCATTGCACCCACTGCTCAGGAGAAGATGAAGCCGTGGAAGGAGACTTCCAGGAGTTCCAAGACTACGACGAGTTCTAGGCGTGGGTTAGCGGCAAACCCCCAGTCGGCTGCCTGTGAAGGCCGTGTTTATCTACGTTTCGTTTTCGCACTTTGATTATTGTAAAGACTATGTGGATGTCTCAGACATATGATGTAATCGACTATTCCCCTTTTTAATACTATTTGAGCACTGTGTGATGATGTCCATGTTATGTAACTGCTGTGTACGTGAATTGCTGATCCTGGCACGTACATGGTTCGCATTCGGTTTGCCTTCTAAAACCGGGTGTGACACAAGACAAGATAGGTTGGGACAAGAGATTACCATATGCGGAATTCTCTTACAACAACAACTACCAAGCTAGTCTGAAGATGTCACCATTCGAAGAACTCTATGGGAGGAATTGCAGAACTCCATTGCATTGGGACCAACCTGGTGAAAGACAGGTGTTTGGTCTAGATATTTTGCTTGAAGCCGAAGAGAACATCAAAATGGTTTGAGAGAATTTGAAGGCAGAAGTCCAGAAAGCAAAGCTATGCTGACACCAGAAGAAGGGAACTCAGTTTTGAAGTGGGAGACTATGTCTACTTGAAGGTGTCACCCATCAGAGGAACCAAAAGGTTTGGAGTCAAAGGCAAGCTAGCACCTCGATATATCGGACCGTATCAGATTCAAGCAAGACGTGGAGAAGTGGCTTATCAACTCAGCTTACCAGAGAATCTGTCCACTGTGCACGATGTGTTCCATGTATCTCAGTTGAAAAAAGGCTTGAGAGTGCCAGAAGAGCAGTTGCCAGCAGAGGATCTTGAAGTTCAAGAAGATCTGACCTATATTGAGAAGCCAACTCAAATTCTGGAGACATCAGATCGGGTCACTCAGAGAAGTACCATCAGGATGTGCAAAGTCAAATGGGGTCACCACTCAAAAGAAGAAGCAACTTGGGAAAGAGAAGACGATTTGAAAGCCAAGTACCCTGAGCTCTTTTCTAGCCAGCCCTGAATCTCGAGGGCGAGATTCTTTTAAGGGGGATAGGTCTGTAACACCCTGAATTTGGGGGTATAAAATTTCTTTATAATGATCACCTAAATTCATGTGTTACTCTTCTCTCTCACCCTAGGTTCTATCTCTCTCTAGATTCTCTCTCCCTTCTACCCTTTTAAGTAGAATTAGCTTAAGTTAGTGGAGGTTAATTATTTATTTTTGCCAAAACACTATGGGTCATGACATGTTGCATCATGCTGAGTTTAAATATTCTTTCAATTGTTGCACATGTTTGAATTAGTTTGAATTTGAAACTTGAATTGAATTTGGATTGAAAACCCGAGAGAAAAGAAATGGAAAAGCATTAGAAAATTCAGAGAAAAATAAAAAGGCAAAGCAGCCCAGCCGACCCAGCTCGGCCCAGCCAGTCTGCGCCGCCTAATAGGTGGACGCCACCTGTCAGTGGCGGTTTCTGCCCCCGTGCGCACTCCCCCTCCCTCTCTCTGCCCAGTGGGGCCAACTTGTCGACGCCAGTTGTTTTCCCTCCCCGCGGCCCTCTTCCCTCTCTGCCTCATGGGCCCGTTCTGCCAGGCGCTGAGCCGTTGTCCTGCACGCCCCTTCTCTCTCTGCGCCGTGGGCCTTCCCTGTCAGCTCCGCCCTCCCCGCGCCCGCCGTGGACCAGCGAGCGCGCACTCGCGCACGTCACCGGGATCCTCGGCCACGTCACTCTGCCCACGCCCCAGCTCCTTTTTGAGCCCTGCCCGTGCCCGCACTCACTCCCACGCCTCATTTCATGCAGTCCCGCCCTCGCTCGCGCTCTGCTCACATCGCCAGACCTCTCCAGAGACCCGCGCCCGCCTCCCCGGCCATCTAGCTCGCCGGAGACTGCGCCAAGCCACCCCGAGCTCCGCCCCAAGGTGAGACACCTATGCCCATTCTCAGTTTCCCCAATTTCGCTCTATGCTCGGCCAATTTCGGCTTCGCCGGAGTTCGGTTGTGGCGGTCCGCTGCGCCCGCACGGTGACTGGCCAAATTAGCCCGACCTAGTGCCCCGGTGTTAGTCCCTAAGGTACCCCTCCCTCTGCTGAAGCTACCCCAGGCCTTAGCGCGCCTCAAGCCCCCTTCCTATGGCTGGAATCCTTCACCGGAGTTCCTCCGGCCCGTCCGAGGCCTTCTCCCCGCCGTTCTCCCCTCTCTGTCCTCGGATTCGTGGCCTTTTCCCCACCACTGAGTTCGCCGTGGCATTCTCTCCCTCTCTGCCCAATCCCGACGACCCCAGAACCACCCTAGCATGCGCCCGCCCTAACTCCGGCGACTTCACCCCCGCGGGAAGGAGCGGCGCCGCCCGCAGCCGTTCACCCCCCGGTCTGGTCTCCTCCGTCCGATCTTGATCGCACGGCCCAGATCGCGGGATACCGCTTCGCGCACGCGTGCCCTGCGTCCGGGCCTGTTTGTCAGCGCCCGCGTCCCCTGGCGCTGGGCCCGCTTGGTCAGTGAGCACCCCTCGGTTGCTGACGCCCCTGGCCCGCCTGTTAGCGCTTGCCCGCCCGCGCGCGCCCTCGGTCGCAGATCTAATCTCGGCCGTTGGTTTCTGATCTAACGGTTGGAATCGCCCGATACCCCTTCGCGCGGTAGTTTTATTAAAGAGACCCTCGGTTTGTTTAGAATAAACCTGTCATCCCTGGTAAAGGCTACGTAGTGTATGCACCAGGGGAGTATTTGTAAAGGCTACATAGTGTATCCCTGGCCATTCACCTCGGTAGTGAAGATCGGGTCTGTACAACCTAGGTTGGAAAGGGATCACGACTCGTGGGTAAAGTGTGCAACGTATGCAGAGTGTTAGAAACTGGTATATCAGCCGAGCTCACGATTAAGAGCAGCCTTGGGATCCTCTTTGATTAGAAGAATTCTGGTTACTTTTATGATGATGGTCAACAATGATGTTATAATTTTGATCTCTGGTATTTCCTCTTTTGAGGGAGTACTTTTGGGTAATAACTGGGTTTATTACTAAAACTTGGCTCTACTAATAATAATAAATACTTGACCAACTAAAAGCAACTGCTTAACCTCAACCCCACATACAGCTAGTCCATTTTAGCCAAACGGGACATTTGCTGAGTACGTTGATGTGTACTCACCCTTGCTTTACACACCACCCCACCCCAGGTTGTCCCCATTGTACTCAGTGCTCAGGAGGTGATGCTGGCAACATGGAGGACTTTGAGGAGTTCCAGGACTACGATGAGTTCTAGTTTATTATTAGTGGCAAACCCCCCAGTCAGCTGCCTGTGTAGGCTTATCATCTACGTTTTGTTTCTCCGCACTTTGATATTTATGTTGAACATTATGGTTATGTAATAGACTCTGTGGATGTCCTGGACATCTTGATGTAATTAAACACCTTTCCGCTATTTATTTCGAGCATTGTGTGATGATGTCCAATTATGTAATCGTTGTGTACGTGAGTTTCTGATCCTGGCACGTACATGGTTCGCATTCGGTTTACCTTCTAAAACTAGGTGTGACAAAAATACCGAGAGCTGAGTTTGAAATAAGAGGTGAATAATTGAATAAGTGAGCTGTTGTATATAGCCTAAGAGCACTTTAACCATTTGTATTAAGTATTCCTAACGTTGTGGATCATACAATTGAAGTATAAAAAAATAAGATATCGTCCTACAAAATGGAAGTGCAAAATATGGTTCTTACAACTACTATGGATTTCCATAACTACATTTGTGAAAAAAACATGCTTTAGATAAGGATTTTGGGGAATACGTTCGGAATCCTTATTATGTGCCAACTATTCAAAAATGTATGCAATATATCAGGTTTCTTAAAATGCATAGGATATGTCAAGTACATAATCCAATGAGTTGACCATGGATAGATTTTGACACGATATCGCTAGGGGAAACCTTTGTTCCTAGACCGTTGTGACTTTTATATGCATGTGCGTCTCACTACAATAGATGATGTGGTTTTTCCTTAGTACTATTGCAGCCACATCAGTTGTATGAATGTTTTTTATTCAAGACTAGTTATAATAATCATAAACATATAAAAGGTAACTAGACATGGTTTCTTTTGAAAAATAGGCTAGAAGGTATTTGTAAATAGTTTTTATAATGGTTTTGACTTATCTAGAAAAGTTGTTTGGACGAAAAAGCCAAAGCCAAATGTTGTTTTAAAAGCAAAAAACCTACCTAAAGCTAAATGGATCTAACAGTTTAAGACTATATATAGTCTAAATGGGCCTGAGGTCTGTATACTTTGGTTTGGGCCCTCACATGCTTGGGCCTTCGGTGGTCGCACCTGGCGCACTTCCTCAAGGCCGACAATGGCCCAGTGGAGCGGGCCTGCAATGGCCCAGTGTTCTAGACCAACATAGCCACGGTCTGATTTATCTGCACTTCTGCAGTAATCATTTTCGATGCTTTGTTGCGAAAAATTATTCACGTCATCAAATAATGCAAATATATGGATCGAGCACGTCACACAAAATTTTACGTAGAAATTAAACTCATGTGTGTGGGAACAAACCATAGGCGCTGACAAATTAACTTTGCAATACTGAGCATTTACATAATACAATGAATAGAAAGAGTTGCATTAACCCCCCAAAAGTTATCTTCTGTCGAGTTTTGGCTTAGATTTCACAAAGCTTTGGAGTGTCAGTGGCAAGAGGAGTTAAAAAGTGTTAAGAAACCCTAGTAGGGTTATATGGGTGAATACCATTTATACCCTTGAGGGGTCTCACGTCTCTATATAAAATAAACTGTACCCTCTCATAAGGGTAACGAAGAGAAAGAGGCCAGAGGCCCAAACCTACATCGTGTCTCCTGTGTTCTTTCTCTGTCGTGCTGTGGAAAGGGAGACGGGTCTTCTACAGTTTCTGGCGCCTAATCTGCTGATGGGAGGGAAGGGAGCAGATCTAGTGATCCATGGTAAATGTAGTTATTCAACATGTTATCAGCACGCTCTATCTCGACAATCAGATCTGCATCAACACCATTAAACGATCCGTGGAGCGGCATCGACAGCGGTGAGATCCAGGCGTGGGTCGACCACAAGACCACGACGCGGGCGCTGCTATGACGAGGGCTTGTCCATCTTCCCCGCCGCACTGGTCACCTACGACAGTCCTGCATGGCGCGAGAGCCCGCCGCCACGTGGCTACTCGCGCCGTCCCACGACCATGGCGATTGGCCAGCGCCCCCCACACCATCAGCTACTCGCCGCATTGCGCCCTGGCCCTGTGTGGACTCCACGCTCATCGTCGTGTTGTGCTCCATATTACTGTCGTCAGTCAACGAACCACGTCGTCTTCGATGGCCATGGCGGCGCTGGAGCCTACTACGTCGGATTCACGCAGAACGCGCTTCCACCCCTCCTCCTCGCCCTACGCTGCAGGCGGCGGCGCACGGGCAAAGCGCACGTAGTCGCGCTGATCCGGCCTGCTGACTTTGCGCACAACCCTAAGCACCTCTGCATCATCTCGCATCACATGTAATGGCAGTGCGGGCATGCGGTAGTTGGGTGCGGGTGCCGTTGTTTTTCACAGCATCCACTTGTTGTAGCAGCGATTAGAAAGTGGAATGAAGTGCCTCTTTGGGAGAGATCCCGTCCGCTCCGGCTCCTGGGCGGCCCTGATGTAAAGCCCAAAATTGGTAGAAGAAGAAAAATATATTATAAAATAATAAAATAAAGAAATAATAATAGTTATGATAGTGGTTCTGGAATTTTAGAAACCCTGAGAATTTATTAGGACCTTTTTCTTTTTCATAATCAATGGAGAGTACTAAATTAGTTAAGTGACCAACAAATAGATAAAGAGAAGTTGACCTCTTGCCAATAATTTTGAGTGATTCCTTTTTATTAAAAATACAATTTAAATTTGACCTCAACTTATATAAAAAAATATAGGAAAGAGCTAGAGAAAGGTAATTATGATAATCATTTAGTTCTTTTAGAATTAAATGGTGAGGAGGAAGATAAATAAAAATAATATAATAATAATACTAATAAAGATGAAGATAGGATTTATGTACACATTAGAATTTTGTTTGAAATTCAAAGTTGAATCGTGTTTGAATTTAAACTATGAATTGAAAGTTTGAAAAAGAAATCATAAAAAGAAAAAAAAAACAGAAAAGAGAAAACCGCCTCTTGGGCCAAATCCTCCTGGCTGACCCACCTCCTATTCCCCTACGCGGCCCACTCAGCCCATCGCCGCCTCGGCGCCGACAGCCTGGGCCCGCTGGTCAGCCCCTCTATTGCCCCGCGCCCGAATCACGCCACCGACGTGTGGGGCCGTCGCGTCAGGGTCATCTCCCAGCTCCGGATCGGGACGAAGTCCAAACCCAACCAATTCCCGCAGTCCTCGCGCTGTTGCTTTGCGTAAGCCGTTCATCCCGCCCACTTCGGTCGGGGCTGTTGTGCCCTCACCGGGGGTATATATAGCCGCCGCCACGACCCCATTGACATCCGTGCACCCAACGAGCAGAGAGCAAGCTGTGAGGGAGAGGTGGTGAGTCGCCGAGCGATTTCCTCGTGGTCGTCATCAATCGGAGCGTGCAAGTGGTCGGGGAGCATCACGTCTACGCGTGGTTCGTGTCTTGGGTCACTGCTGAGTGCGGGAGGCCCGGGTTGTTGGGCGATTTCTTGCCGGAGACGAAGCTCCACTGCGACTCCGTTCCCTTCCACGGGCCGGCAACATCGCAGCGACACCACAGGTGATAAACTGCCCTCCTAGGTTAAACTAGATCGCTGACACGATATACACTAGTCCATGCTAGCGTGGGGGGCTCGAGATGGCCGGATGGAGCAACGCTGGCGATGTCCTCCGCCGCGGGTAGCGCACGCGCCGCCGTCTGTGCGGGGTCGGATAGGGGATTAATCGGGGGCTGTTGGATGGTTGATCTGCGGCTCCGATTAGGTGCGGGATACTCCCTTCGCGTAATTAAATCAGGACCGTTGGTCTCCTGATGGACGTATCTGAGTAGTTATCGAGTGTTGAGGGGCTGAGATCTAATCACAACCGTGGGATTCTGATCGGGTGGTTCAAAGTGTATACCTGACCGCTGATCCAACGGTCCACATGTCATCATAGCCCTTCGGTCGCGCTAAAGTGCAGATGAGCCCTTGGGTTTCAGAAAAACCAACCTGCAGTCCACCCGAGTTAATCTCGAGTCTTAGGAACTTTTGCGAGTTAGCCCCTATATCTCTCTGTTATTAGCGCCCAGTCCAGAGCTTAAGGAAAATCAGATAAATGAATTTAGAAATTGATTTTCAATACACAAATAATTCCAGAAACTTGCATAAATCATATTTAATTCATGTGAAGTCCAAATAAACCCTAGTTTAAACCTACTCATACATGATTAAGAAATTCCGGACAATGCAAAACATAACAGGCAACAAAATGGAGCACGACTGACTACTTTAATTCATCTCCCATATAGGAAGCAGAAAAACCCAATCCGAAGCAAAGACTCCGCACCAGCAATTCTATGGAAGAAAGAAGCAAGCAAGCAAGCAAAAACATAGCCCAAATAAAAGAAGCGTAATTCCCAGGGAAATTTGGGACAGGATACAGGAAGCAACTCACATTGTTGTCGGGCATGGGGGTTCGGTTGACCCCCCATAATATCTGGGGAATTCGGCAGCACGAAGCCCAATGGTGTCAACTGCTTTCGTGAAGGGGAGGCCGTGCGGTTGCCGCATCACGTTGAGGGATCTAGGTCAGACGCGGATCTAGGTGTTGGGGTCGGCGGGCGGTTTCCGGCGCTGATGACAGGGGTGGGGGCGAGGGAGGTGCCTAGGACGCGAGGCGGACGGGCCACGGGGCGGGGGAATGGTGAAGCCTCAACTTTTTTGTAAAGACATTACACTCATATAATAAACTTTGTGACATTGGTTTCTATACGTTGTGTCATCACATGTGTGAAATTTGATCCTGACACACATATGAGATGTATCTGGATTTGTCCTTCAATCCTGGTGTAACAGAAATGTTATTAGAGTCGTGTTGACTGTAAGACGTTATCCTAGTTAGACATGTTCAAACCATTGCCTACACTACCGGAATTCGGCTCTTTGTCGAGTGCTTGACGCTTTGTCGAGTGCTTTTTATCAGGCACTCGACAAAGTCTCACTCTTGGTAATGACCACATTTACCGAGAGCAGGACACTCAGCACAGGGAGAATGCTTTGCCGAGTGCCAAACCCTCGACAAACCTAGACGCACGGCAAAGGGTCGTCAGCAACCGTCTATAGCTGACGACTGTTACCTTTGCCGAGCGCCAAGCCTTGACACTCGGCAAAGTAGCTTCTTTGCCGAGTGTCGCAAGACCGACACTCGACAAACCGTGTTTTGCCGAGTGCCATCCTTGGACACTTGGCAAAGTATATATTTTTTCTTTTCCCAACTAAACTTTTTGTGGGATATTCCTACACTATGTATACTTAAATGTTCCATTCTGGCACAATTATACAAGTGTTTGCTATAACTATTAGATTAAGTTCGTTTAATTAAATTTCTTTGGATAATTCAGATTTGAACTGCAAGTCACTCGAAAAATGGAAAATCGTGAATGCAAAAATGATATCATGTTTGGTAACACAAGTTATGACCGATTTCAGGAGCAGAACAGAATTTTCGAGCACCATGCTCACTAAACATGACCGTGAACTTGCCATCAAGTTATTTAAAAATTGTATAAAACATAAACAAAGTCAGAAAATCATGAAACTTGTCCACATGTCATAATATCATATGTAGAGTCTGTCATAAAAAATTGAGAATGTTTCTAGAAAGTTGTGACACACTTTTCGTAAAAACTTTGTCGGTCTACATTGAAACTTTATGATTTCATATGTAGGCCACTTAGGTTTCTACACATAGTGCGTGTTAATTTTCACGACACATTCTCAATTTTTTATCATAGGCTCTACATATGGTATCATGTCATGTCGACAAGTTTCATGATTTTCTGACTTTGTCTGTGTTTCACTAGCACACAGAAGCTCTATAGTGGCGGTCCTAGAGCTATTTGCACTAGCGTTTTTCAGTGCCGCCAGTGCTAGGGGCTAGTAGAAATCAGCCTTTTCAATGGTGGTTGTTTTACAACCGCCAGTGAAAATAACATTAGCACTGGCGGGTTGCTTAAGACAACCGCCTGTGGAAACAAGATTTTCGTTGGTGGTTTACTTAAGCAACCCACTAGTGGAAATAACATTAGCACTAGCGGTTGCTTAAGAAAACCGCCTGTGGAAACAAGATTTTGACTGGCGGTTTTCTTAAGCAACCGCCAGTGCTAATGTTTTTTCCACTGGTAGGCTGCTTAAGGAAACCGCATGTGGAAATCCACAGGCGGATTCCTTAAGCAGCCCGCCACTGGAAATAACATTAGCACTGGGCAGTTTTTTAAGCAGCCCGCTAGTGGAAATAACATTAGCACAGGTTGTTTGCTTAACATTTCCCGCCAGTATAAGTTTTCCCGCCTTTTTCAAATTTAAAAACAAATCTGACTTTTATATTTATTAACACAAATTCTTCTGTTTACAATATATTCTTCTGTTTACAACCATAAATTTTCAAACAAAACTGAATTAAATTCTATCATACATTCTATACATCAAATTCTTCTATTTACAACCATATATGCTTCACACATTCTATACATCAATTATTTTCACCTATGCTCTAGTAACTATCTCGTTTAAGAGATAGTCTACTAACTTCTGTTAATATTCTAAACTCTGGCATAGCTAATGTACTAGAAGCGTCGTGATATTTCCCTTCAGCGGGAATGACCCACTAACTATACCATACAATGCACCTTCGGTCAAGTTCTCCGGTTTTCCTTTTTGAAATTCTTGTAAAGGAAGTTTATAAACATCATCTATTCACACTCGACAACACATTTGCATCTTTAATGACAAATACAAACATGACTATTACTAATAATACCTTGCTAGGGTTTGTGATGTATCGTCCGTTTATTCTCATAAACTCGCACGCATAGAACCCACATAGGACCGATCCTTGTGGTTGCTTGTGGCACTACATACATAACGGGAGATTGGTTATTTAGTTGTAGCATTGTGTATGATATGTATTCATAAATTCACATACTTACCGGTCAGTGATGATGGATGTCTAGTGGCACACATTTTTTTGGACTTGTCGTACTTTCCACCTTTAAACTTATAGAACCTAAATGCTCTGTGATCTCAAGTAAAATCTCCATGTTATTTTAAAATTCTCATCGATATAAGTATGCATGCATAGAAAAGGCTTACAGCTCTAAGATACTGAGGAATTTTGCATATGTTGAAGGGTCGTAGTTCAAGGAGTCGAGCACCAACACCTTTCCAACCTTAGGATAAATGAGGAAGCATATCCACTGGTCCCTGTACGAATCAAATAAATTTGTGATGCATGTGTATTGAAATTATTAAATTTTTATGCAAAATCACACTTACTTAAAGATGTACGGGGCCATTATGGCTTCCTTGTCTTGAAATTTAAGCATTGCATTTCCTATGTAGGTGGCGTATCTTGCTTCAAAATCCTTCTTCATAGTATTTATACGCTCCTCAACTTCTTCGTCCGTCTTTCCCTTTAACTCTTCATTGTCTTTGCTGATTCTGAAAGTGTGGCTTTCCTTAGATATCAGTATTGGATTCAGATACCTAATCCTTTTACTGGTACTAGCACCGGGCTTGGTATCGTAAAGGATCTCTTGTTGATCATGTTGTATTCTACAAGTCACACGTGCATGTGTCAGATATTGAAAATTTATACGGCTCACTAATAATAATAATACATATATGTGGAAATATGAGCGACACTTACAGTGCAAACAGAGTCACAAGTTGCACGTCGATTTTCTGAAGGTTCATCATTAACCACATATCCTCGAATGCAAGAAAGGCCTTTTGGTCCGAACCAATAAAAAACATGGTCTGGTATATGCACACTAATGACGTCAATGCCAACTGATGATGCACGCATGTGCCAGTCATGCAACCTTTTAATAACAGCAGGGACCTTCCTCGGTTTCTCAAGAGTTAGTAGAGGTCTGCCCGACACATATTATTTAGGCACATTTTTATAATCTGCCTTAGTTGGGATCTTTATCTTTGCGGCCATTGCATTAGCCTTTTCTGCAGACTCCTCGTGCTCGGCCAAATCAAAAGTATGTGACGTGAGGTCCCGTGCAATTCCTTTCAAAAATCGAGTTGTGCCAACAGTAGTAGCTTTACTCTTCTTTTTCTCGAATGTGCCAATTTTGGTACAGGGAATTTAGATTTCTTTGATTGCCGTGAATCCCTTGATGGCTGTGGAGAAGGTGGTGGTGTCCTAAATGTTGATGCTTATGGCAGAGACGATGGATTAGAAAGAGGATGAGGAGTAGCATGGGAAGATTGTGGAGGTGATGATGGATGTACAAGTACTAAAGTTTGAGGAGACGGAGATGGTTGGGGATGAGACGACGACGACATTGGTGGATCAACCAATTCGACATCCCTTCGAGGCTAAAGGATGAAATTTTTTATGGCTTGTCCAAGTGTCTCGATTCCTTCGGGCCCAGTGATGTCTAGCATGTCGTCCTCGGATCCTTGGACGACCGTCATCACTTCTACCCTGCAATAATCATCTGTATGTCACTTCCATGAAACTTGCGTCCTGGGATCGCAACGCCTGTTCCTACTTTCTTTGTGCGATCATTGTTAATATCATATCTTATAACTAGTGTGCACGTCACTGGCCTTGTTATGTCATCAACTAGATAACGGACCTTATTTCCCATTGACATGACAGAGCTTGGGATGGTTGTACAATCGGTGGAAGTTGGCAGTTGAGCTGCTAGAATTATTTGCAGCTGTGGAGTGGTCATCTATTGAACAAACATCGCACTCGCCAACTGTTGCATCAATTCTGGTGGAGGATTTGATAGCATTTGAGACATCAGGTCTTTGAACTCTTTCTTTGCTCGGAAAGCATCGACAACCCTGCGACCTTCTTCTCGGTGTCTTCTTGTCTCCATTTAGAAACTTGATGTTTGTAACCACCTGTGCCTAAGTGGTGGTGATACTTGTTCTTCTTAGATAGTTCTGAATTTGCCTCACTTAGAGATATGAATTCAGGGCTGCTCCTTTGCTCTAGAAATACTGCTCACTGACCTTCTGAGATTTTATATTTTTTTGACGGGTCTAGGTCTTTCTTTGCAAATTTTGTATTCATCTCAGACCTCCAGTTTCGAAAATTGATTGCAAGCTACTTCATCGTGTATTCCTTCATGAGTTCTTCTGAACCCCGAAGTAGAAAAACCTCATTAATAGCTTATTCCATATTTGATTCTTGACATCAACTGACACATCTTTCCAATGTCGAATTGTGATGTCAAGATTATCCCTAACTAAGAACCCAAGTGCATTCCAGAACTTAGGGAGTGCCTCTTCTGGAGCTAGGGGCTGACCTTTCGGGCTCACATATGAGATTTTATATGTTTTGTCAGGAAACTTGTTTAGTCCCCATTCACCTCTTTTTCGGTCGCTCTGCTTCCTTTTCCTTGACCTCTCGGTGGTTGTATCGGTCGATACCGGTGCGTCTTCGTCTTGGTTCAGCCCTGATGCGTCTTGGTATCGTGCCACGACTTCATCAAGTATCGCACAATAATGAAACTAAAGATGTGTACTTTACCTCACACTCTTGTGGATCATAATTAGGGTCACATTGCAAATCACGTCGAGCGGCCCTATCTATGCTAGGACAAGGGTCGGTAGGCGTTTCATATCATTCATCACTTGAATGTTCTTGAGAAACACCCTTATTCATGTGGTCGGGCATTAACCCTTGGTCCTTGTTTACAGAACTCATTGAGCTATATATATATAAGATTGCAACAAAGATTCAAAAAAATTGAACACAAAGATTGGAACAGAAGATTAGAACACAATATAGATATAAAATCACACTAAGTTCTTACATAATACGCAGTCCATCATACTAAGTTCTTAGATAGTACGTCATCCATCATACTAAGATTAGAACATATATCGTAATTTCTACTCACCGTCGTCGTCCATCAGTGCCGTCCAATCGATCTCTCCTTCTTCATCGTTGGAGAGGATGATTACTGGCGCTACCGGCTCCACATGCACGGGCGCGGAGCGACCTCATGTGCAGTCGTCGAAGCCGAGGAGCCCACATCATGGTGGTGAGTAGATGGGCCCACGACGGCGACACGTTGACAGTGGCGCTTTGAGAGAACTCTGCAGGCGCACATGAAAATATGGCGTACGTTGTCTTGATGATTGAGCCTCGACTGGCGCTGGACCTTGAGGTGGCGGCGATGCATGAGCCACGCCATTGCCAGCCACTTTGCTAGTGTACATGCCTTGAGACGCACTGCGATGGCATCCACTTGGTCCATTTTGAGGCTGCGTCGACGACAGAAAAGTCTAGCTTGAACTATATACTACAGGCTGGCGAAGGGACTGTAACCGATGGTGGCCGCCATAGCTAGCGCGTCGAGCGTGCCATGGCCATAGCACGCCCTAGGGTTTACTAACAGCCGATGCGCCATAGGGTTTACGACCAGCGGCGAGCATGGCGACTGGCGCGGCTGATGACGGCGGCGGCGGTGGCAGAGGGGAAAGGGAAAGAGTAAAGAAAGGGACAGAGGAAAACCTGGGTGGCGCGAGGCGAGGGGACGGCGCGGAGGATCGCTGACGAAGAAACCCTCGAGGACAAAATCCGGCAGCCTGACGGCGTGATGAAATGAACTAGCTCCAGGGGACATGTAAATTTTTCGGCTCCGGCTCGCCACCCGTTATATAGGCGCAATTTCTACCGGCGATTGTCATATAGGACCGCCAATACAAATTATTTCCACTGGCGGGTGTCATAGAGAAACGCCAGTATAAATTGTTTGCCACTCGCGGTTGTCTTTGAGAACCGCGAGTATAAATTGTTTTCCATTGGCGGTTGTCTTTGAGAACTGCTAGTATAAATATTTACAATGGATTGTATTTCCATTGTCTAGTGTACTTATATATATATTACATTAAGTATACTTTTATATCTTCTACGACAAGGGCAACTTGGTCGTTGAGAACCGCTAGTATAAAATATTTATAATGGATTAATTGAGTATTTCTATTTTATATATTACATTAAGTATACTATAGTTTCCTTTATATTAAAGCCGGTCCAAAATACGGCGTTTCAGCCTATCCACGTCGGCAGGAAAATATCCAGTCGTCCGATCGCGCATCAAAGGTTCCGCAGGCAGCCTTCTCGCGCGGTCGCGCCGTGCCGCGAAGCTTCTAGGAGCCACGCGCGTGTAGCTTGGCCCCAGGCGCCGACTCAGCATGCCACCCCCGCGCGGAGGTCCGCTTCCTCTCTCGCCTGGGCGCGCCGTCGCGCGCACACCTCACCCCGCGTAGCTTCGGGTCTGTTTGGTTCGCTACCTAACTTGCCACACTTTGCCTAACTTTTCTGCCTAAGGTTAGTTATTCAATTCGAACGACTAACCTTAGGCAAAGTGTGGCACAGTTAGCCACGAACCAAACAGGCCAACCCCCGCCGCCAGCTCAGTAGGTAACCGCCCAACCCTCTTCCCCGGCGCCGGCTCGACAGGTCACACCCAACGCTCAAGGCCTCCCACCAGCTGACCAGCATCGCCCATGGGCAGTTCCAAGCCCGTGGCCATCAGCGCGCCAGCTGCTGGGCATACGAGGAGGGCACCGTCACCGTTCCTGCCGCCGTTCAGTCAGGTCGTCGAGGAAAAATCTAGCAACAAGGCAATGACCTAACCATCCAAAGCATTTTTTTCCTTTTCTTTTTGTCGTCGGCGTCGACAATGATGAGTAACAGCAACTGCTAGAGCCCCAGTGCCATCCTCTTCCCCCTCGTCGTTGCCGCAGCCAGGAATCCCATCCCCCTCCCCCACAAACACCGCCGTTGTGCCCATGTCGACCATCCTCCGCCTGCACGCGCCGTCTCCTGCAGCGGAGCGCTGCCTCTCCTCCAGCTGCCCTGAACCACGGGCTCAGAACCGCATCACCACTCGACGCGTCTTGGTCTCTCGCCCGTCCGTATGGTCACAGCAACAGGTTTTGGCAGTTCCGTCTACCTCACCATGCAGTCACAGCAGCAGGCTCCAGCAGCTTCGCCAGATTGGTCGCCCTCTTGTCTGCGCTTATTTGTTTGTGTTTTCTCCTCCGGCGAGCGACGAGGTGAGGTATGGAGGGAAATTTAGGCGACATGGTGAGGTATCAGGCAGTTAGTTTTGGTCCATGGTTATGTATTGAAAGCCACAATCGTCACTTGATATCAAAGTCAAACTAAGAAGACCATAGTTGCTGATAATTGACTTGAGATATATAAAGTTGCTACGGTCGATGGAATGTTGCTCCATGTTTTTTTTTAATTTTTGTGTACATCTATGCCAAACTATATGACAGCAAATAACTATGCTTATTGCTATTGAAATAGAGATTAAAGCATATTAAGCATTCCAAACTTTTAAACAGTTATTCTGTGCATAGGTGTGTGAACGAGTTCAGCGACGAGAGCAAGTCGGTGCCCCTTCCACTTGGCAGGGAAGAAGTTACAAGCTTCGCACTTGGAATTTGTTCTCATGTTCTTCAGGAGTATGAATATCCTCTAGGTGCACTCTGCTGTAGTTTTTAGTTCTGTTAATTTGTTTATTGTGATATATAGCTTATGTGATGTTCAGATGATCCAACTCCCGGAAGACATCCTAATTGGGATGAAGGCTCAAGATAATTTGGATATCAACTTAGTTCCATTCTAGGCAACATAGTAAATTCCATTTTTTATTATAATGATGTGAATCTTGATGGTTTGATAATATGATATTAGGACAACCATTTAATTCTAACCTTTTTCATGACATGGTGTATACTGTGCAGGCAAGAGGAGGTCTCTAATCTCTTCTAAAGTAGGCTACATCAATGAGACATTGCAGCACATACGAGTCTTCAAAGACGTCCTAATTCTGACGAAGGCTCGAGGTGATTTGGATATTAGCTTAGTTCCAGTTCTACGCGACATAGTAAATTCTGTTTTTTTTCTTATAATGATGTGAATCTTGATGGCTTGACACTATGGTTTTAGAACAATCATTTTATTCTAACATTTTTCATGACTTGGTGTATACTGTGCAGGCAATAGGAGGTGTATATTGTGCACAATGGTTTGACACTATGGTTTTAGAACAATCTGAAGTAGGTTATTTCATGACATGGTGTATATTGTGCAGGCAGGAGAATGTCTCTAATCTCTTCTAAACTAGGCTACATCAGTGAGACATTGCAGCTCATACGAGTCTTCAAAGGCGTACTAATTCTGATGAAGGCTCGAGGTGATTTGGATATTAGCTTAGTTTCCGTTCTACGCTATATAGTAAATTCTATTTTCTCTCTCATAATGACGTGAATCTCAATGGCTTGACACTATGGTTTTAGGGCAATCATTTTATTCTAACCTTTTTCATGACTTAGTGTGTACTATACAGGCAAAAGGAGGTCTCTAATCACTTCTGAAGTAGGCTACATCAGTGAGACATTGCAGCCCATACCAAAAGAGGTACATGATCTCGAGTTGTACTCTTTATCTAGATTTGATTTGAAGGGACATTGGTAGTTTAGTACATTACTTGCAAAATGTAAATTCTGCATAATTCCGATGGTTTGTACAATACAGCTTATTTATGGTTACTCTTCTGTTTGTTTTTTTTGGTTCAGACCTCAGTTTAGACTGAGGCAAAGTCCACTGTCTCATGCCAAGGAACCACTGGTGTTTGAGGTTCAGCTGCTAATGGTCCTGTGATTTTGCATTTCTGCAATCATCATCCTTGGTCAATACAAATATTGCTCCAAGGGAATCACATAGTTCACTGTAAATTTAAATGTTCTCCCATTGAAGTCCAAGGTAGTAAATTAAATCAGTGAAATAATGAAGCACCAATTGTTGGGCCTATGCTTCGTCGCCGAAGGTCTTCTAGGAAGAAGCGGCTTTCGGCTGAAGCTGTTTGTATAAGATGGCCGAAGGTTCCTCTTCATAAAGCTTCGGTATTACAAACCGACCTAAAGATAGAATGACCTTTTAGTCCATAAAGGTCTGAGTCAATGTTGTAAACTTTTATAAGGGGCATACTTGTAATTCCTCACAGGCTGCGCCCTGTGCCTATAAATAGTGAACAATATTCCTTTACTGTTCAGGCATTCTGGTAATTGCAATCGCATCTTTCGGAATCCAACCTTTACCAAGGCAGAGGTATTATTGTATTCAATGATTCATCATATCAAATAAATATAGTATAATATAATTCATTTATGAATTATTCACCTTTTTTATACTCTTTATTCTACGTTGTCTTACAATATTTATTGAAATTTTATTACGAAGATTTAAGCTTCGTAATCATATTCTCGTTAACCTTCGTCTAAGGCTCATTATCCTCAAGGGAATAATGTTTCATGGACGAAGGACGTTAACATTTAACATTTTATGTTGCCTTGTTCTTAATTCATAGCATTTGAGAACAAGTCTCCAACATTGGCGCCCACCTCCGGTGAACTCACTTCCACTTTTTTGAGCTGATGGCTTCGTTCAACGATCAAGCTGGAGCTGCTTCGGACCCGAAGCTGGTGCTCCCGATCACAGGTGGCTCGTCCTCAGAGCCAGCTAACAAGAAACAAAAGAAGGAAGCACAGAGAAGGTACAACATGTTGGGGTGCAAGGACCCTTCATCAAGTCAAGATGGTCTCACATTCCTATTACCTTCTCCCAAGAGGACCTTCAGCTCAAGGATTACCCACACAACGATGCCATGGTTATTTCTTGTGTTATCAAAGGATTTCTGGTCCACAATGTCTTGGTTGACACAGGCAGTGCAGCTGACATCATATTTGCTAAGGCCTTCAGACAGATGCAAGAGCCAGAAGATAAGATTCATGATGCTACACATCCTCTCTGTGGCTTCGGAGGAAGACAAATTGTAGCACTGGGCAAGATTACCATGTCAGTGACCTTCGGGTTCATCAACAACACTAGAACTGAGCAAGTTGTGTTTGACATCGTTGACATGGAATACCCTTACAATGCAATTATTGGTCGTGGCACCCTCAATGCTTTTGAAGCAATTCTTCACCCTGCCTATCTTTGCATGAAGATACCTTCGGATCAAGGACCCATCGCTATTCATGGAAGCCAGGAAGCTGCCAGAAGGGCCGAAGGAAACTGGACTGATTCAAAAGCAATCCATAACATAGATGGAGCTGAAGCTTGTGAACAATACAAATTCAGAAGGGAGAAAGCAGCTTCAGCAGATCAGCCGAAGCCCATGCTCTTATGTGAGGACATAGCAGAGCAGAAAGTGCTGTTGGGCTCTCAGTTATCCGAAGAGCAAGAGAAAACCTTGATAAGGTTTTTGTTCAACAACAAAGATGTTTTCGCATGGTCAGCCAATGATCTCTGCGGAGTTAATAGGGATGTTATTGAGCACTCGCTCAATGTTGATCCATCCTTCAGACCCAGAAAGCAAAGGCTTCGGAAAATGTCAGATGATAAGGCCGAAGGTGCTCGCAACGAAGTCAAAAGACTCCTCAGTGCAGGAGTTATCAGAGAAGTAAAGTACCCAGAATGGCTAGCTAACACTGTTATGGTAAAAAAGGCCAATGGCAAGTGGCGAATGTGTATCGATTTTACAGATCTTAACAAGGCTTGTCCGAAGGATGAATTCCCATTGCCAAGGATAGACTCTTTAGTTGACGCAGCAGCTTCTTCAGAGCTCATGAGTCTGTTAGACTGCTATTCAGGCTATCATCAAATCTGGATGAAGAAGGAAGATGAGCCGAAGACTAGCTTCATAACTCCAAGCGGCACATATTGTTATCTTCGGATGCCTGAGGGGCTCAAAAACACTGGAGGAAGTTTCAGCAGAATGACTGCGAAGGTTCTCCAGTCTCAGATAGGCAGAAATGTGCTAACTTATGTTGATGACATCATTGTAAAAAGCACGAAGCAGGAGAATCATATTGCTGACCTGCAGGAGACCTTCGCCAGTTTCAGACAAGCTGGCTTAAAGTTGAATCCAGAAAAATGCGTCTTCGGAGTAAAGAAGGGGAAATTTCTAGGATGCTTGGTTTCAACAAAGGGAATTGAAGCTAATCCAAGTAAGATTGAAGCTATACTTCGGATGGAGCCACCAACTACAAAAAAGGGGGCTCAAAGATTGACAGGAAGGTTGGCATCTCTCAATAGATTCATATCCAGATCAGCAGAGAGAAACTTACCATTCTTCGAAGTGCTGAAGTCAGTCGAAGTCTTTCAATGGGGACCAATCCAGCAGAAGGCCTTCGAAGAGCTGAAGCAGTATTTGATAGATCTAACAGCACTAACTCCACCTACGCCAGGGGCTCCTTTATTATTTTATGTGGCAGCTTCGCACTCAGCGGTAAGTGCAGCACTTGTCCAGGAGAAGCTTGATGGCCAAGCCAGGAAGCAGGTCCCAGTATATTTTGTATCTGAAGTTCTTAGTATATCAAAGAAAAACTACACAGAATTAGAGAAGGTGTTATATGCTGTTTTGATGGCATCCAGGAAGCTTCGGCACTATTTTCAAGCTTACAACATAATTGTTCCTTCTTCACAACCTCTGAAGGATATTATGAAGAACCGAGAAGCTACTGGAAGGATTGGAAAATGGGCTGCAGAGCTCAATGAATTTTGTATTGAATATGTTCATAGATCTTCGATTCAGTCCCAGGCGTTAGCAGACTTCATTGCTGACTGGACGCCAGGGGCTCAGGAGGAAGAAACAAATAAAGACGCCGAAGCATGGACAGTGTTTTGCGATGGGTCCTGGGGAACCTTCGGAGCGGGAGCGGCTGCTGTGTTGGTTTCACCTTCCAAAGTTAAAACTTGTTATGCGGCAAAGCTTGATTTTAGTTGCACAAACAACATTGCCGAGTACGAAGCCCTGCTTCTGGGTCTTCGAAAGCTAAAAGCAATGGGAATCAGAAGGGCTGTTCTTAAAACTGATTCCCAAGTTGTTTCGGGTCATATTGACAAGAGTTGCAAGGCTAAAGATCCGAAGCTTGAAAAGTATCTGGATATCGTTCGAAGAGTTGAAGCTTCCTTCGAGGGATTTTCTGTCAAAAATATCCCTCGAGGACAAAATGAGCATGCTGATTTGCTAGCTAAGTCAGCAGCACAGGGGCTGCCCTTACCTTCGGATGTGTTCTTCGAAACAATAAAAGCACCTTCGGTCGAACTTCTTGAAAGAGCAGTCCTTAATATATCTCCTGTTTATAGCGAAGATTGGAGAACTGAGATCATCTCTTATCTTCAGGGTAAATTCCTTTCAGATGACGAAGCTTATAACAGGAGGATAGAGGCAAGAGCTCGTCCATATGTCATGATAGAAGGAGAGTTGTACAAGCATG
Organism: Zea mays; assembly: GCF_902167145.1. Classification (NCBI taxonomy): domain Eukaryota; kingdom Viridiplantae; phylum Streptophyta; class Magnoliopsida; order Poales; family Poaceae; genus Zea; species Zea mays. The sequence continues at coordinate 15,984,052 of NC_050102.1, forward strand.
GAGTTTGTGCTCCGCTACTCAAGTGTTTATCCAGAACCGAAGGTATAGAGTTGATGAAAGAAATACATGCAGGCCTGTGTGGATCTCACATTGGATCTAGGCCGTTACTTGGAAAAATTTTCCGCCAAGGATTTTATTGGCCGAAGGCAGCTTCGGATGCAGCGGAATTAGTCCAAAAGTGCGAAGGTTGTCAGAAATGTGCACGAGATCAAAAACAACCTTCGTCCTTAACACAGCTCATACAACCCATTTGGCCATTGCAAAGGTGGGGCCTTGACTTGTTAGGTCCGTTACCACCGGCCCAAGGGAACCTAAGATATGTTGTAGTGGCGGTGGAATATTTTTCTAAATGGATTGAGGCAAAGCCTTTAGCCACAATAACTTCGGCCACCGTCCAAAAGTTTTTCTGGCAGAATATTGTTTGTCGTTTCGGGGTACCAAAGGCTATCACTGTGGATAATGGAACACAGTTTGACTCCGAAGCTTTTAGGGATTTCTGTGATCAAATTGGTACGAAGATCCATTTTGCATCAGTCAGACATCCGGAGTCAAATGGACTCGTTGAAAGAGCCAATGGCATCATAATGACAGGAATAATGAAGTTAATCTTCAATCAACCCAGGGGAAAGTGGCCAGATCAGTTAACCAAAGTGGTGTGGAGCCACAATACAACAACATCAAGGTCTACAGGCTTTACTCCATTCAAGTTATTATTCGGTGACGAAGCAATAACTCCGGAAGCAGCTAAAACCGGATCAATAAGGGTAGTAGCTTCGGCAGAATCAGGTTCCGAAGCTGCTTATTCTGTGGAAAAAGATGCTTTAGAAGGGATCAGGCTGCAAGCCGTGGAAAACATCAATAAATATCAAGCCGAAACAATTAAATGGCGAGATAGAAAGGTTCGGCTAAAGAATATTGAGCCAGGACACTTGGTGCTTCGGAGAGTGGCCAATCCAGAAACAGTGGGCAAGTTGCAGTTGAAATGGGATGGACCTTTCTTAATAGCATCTTCGTCAAGACCCGGTTCATACAGATTGAAGGATATGGACGGCAACGACATTCCTAGATCTTGGAATGCGGATGAGCTTCGGCGATACTATGTATAACTCGATGTAATTTTTCATATTTTTTATTTTTCTTTCATGGCACCCTTTTCCTTTCCGAAGGGGGAGAAAGGTTTTTAATGGGGCCATCACATGTAATTTCCTTTTTTAGTTCTATAAGAGCAAAATCCCCCAAGGAATGTAAATGTAAAAGCTGAGAACGCACCATCGAGTGCCGAAAAGTAAAAACGAAGAAGCTCCAAAGTCGTTCCTAAGGGAATGCAGAGCTTACAGCGAAAAGTCAACGCTGATTCCGCCAAAAGTAAAGGCGAAGAAGCTCCAAAGTCGTTCCTAAGGGAATGCAGAGCTTACAGCGAAAAGTCAACGCTGATTCCGCCAAAAGTAAAGGCGAAGAAGCTCCAAAGTCGTTCCTAAGGGAATGCAGAGCTGAGGTGTGATTGTTTTTAAGAAAATAATGGCTATGAGTATGGCTTCGGATACGTGTTTGGCCATTCATTTGCACATTACATCATAGCATTTGCATTCATAAACATTCATCCAGGCATATGTAGGATAATCATCTTCATGGCATAAGTGGTTGCTTCGGCAAAAAGAAAAAAAAAGAAGGGGAAGAAAGAGCTTCGTGTACAAAAAGGAGAGCTTCGGAAAAAAGGAAAATGTTGTTTTCTATGCTTTGTTGCGTACGAATAGAAGGGAAGGTGTTTTTTCGCCTTTGGCTCAAAAAAGAAAATTTCGTCCACATCAAAGCATTTCTCATACATCAATGGAAGGATAAGGATATATCACAAGGTATGAACAGAATTCATTAAAGACAAGTTTTAGTTACATTTACAAAAGTTATCTCAAAAGTTTCTCAAGTACTGTCTACAGTCTACTATCTAATCTCCAAGGAGCTTCGGCTTCGGCGTCATTTTTAATCATCGGCTTCGGCTTCGTCATCCTACATGAATAAGGTCGTTGTAAGTCAGAATCGACCTTGCAGGAAAAGGTAAGCACAAGGTATGGTTTCTTACTGATTCAAGGTGGCTACGAGCTTCGTCTCCAGCCTTTTCTCGCCCACCTTTTGTCCATATCATTTTTACAAATCTATTAGAGATACTTCGGGCGAGATCAGGAATGTCATCTAGGATTGATGGTGTTAAAGTGAAATTTGGCCTATTGACAATCTTTCCATGATCGCAGCCAGCTTTCAGGAAAGCTGCAACAGTGCCCCGAGAAGCCACCCAGGCACAGAAGTCACCGTGCCCAGCTATGACTTCGTCGAGCTCGTCAATCTCACCCTCAATATGTTCGAAGGTTTTCGGTAGATCTTCAGCTGAGGGGGTGAATTTTTCACTGCTGGCCCCAACTGAGTGAAAAATCTTTCTTAATCGTTGAATGCATTTGTTGCTAAATTTCAAACATTTTTCTTGAAGGCTTGTCAATAGTTTTCTCAAATCTGAATTTTGTTGAGCTTCGGCTTCAAGTTTTGCACTAAGATCTTGCTTTTCTCGTTCGAACTGTTCAGACTGGCGGAGAAGCTTCGTGTTCAGTTCTGTTATTTTTGCTTCAGCTTCCGCCAATAAACCTTCGGTTGCCTGGAGCTCAAAGTTCTTTTTCTCGAAAGCATCTGATTGCTCCTTTATTTTGCTTTCCAAATTTTCAATTATAACTTCGTGCTTCCTATCTTCAAAATCTTGCTGCATTTGCAAGGCTTTGCTCAACAGCATACTCTGCACGAGAACAACCTTCGTCAGACATGTTTTCATTATTAGAAACAATAAAAGTTAAGGCAAAAGTAGTTCACCTTGAAGTTGGAATAATATAAACTACCGACGATATGTTGTCGTCGGTAGCGGCTGATGTCTGTTTCTAGCTTCGGAAAGCCGATACTCTTGGATAGAGTACTGATAACTTTGGCTCCGGTTTGATCTCGAATACAATCTAATTTTTCATCATCAACGCCTCCGAAGAGGAGTGCTCCAGGTTTGTATCCGCAGGATTTTGCATATTCTCTAAGCTCTTCTCTTTCAGCTTTTGACAGTTTTTCTCCAACTAAATTCTGGAACATGAAGGCTTCGTTTTCTGAAGCTTCATCAGCAATTTCTTTCCCTTTCTCCGATGCTGCGGTCGCGGCCTCTTCGGCGGCGGTGGTAGCTTCTTCTGCAGCCATGTCTAGCAGTATTTTGTCAATGTGTTCGATTGTGCTCTCCAGGTTCAAATCTTCAGCCGAGACAGCTTCGGCAGCTGCGACCTCCGAAGGTGTAATTTCAATATCTGTCCCTTTCGCAGCCGCTGGTGTTTTCTGAGCTGAAGCTCTTGGCGGTGTCTTGTCAATTACTTCTGTCACAGTAATAATTCTTTGTTTCTTTGCTTTGATTATTTTCTTCGATTTTTCGGGCTCCTTGTCCTTCTGAAAAAACTTTGTCAGTTGGGGCCCCAGTGGACTTAACTTCGCAGGTAAGGATTCAGTCATTACCTTCAGAATTTCCTCAATGTCAGCGGCAGAGGGTGATGCGGGGGTTTCTTCTTCGTCGGATATTTTACGCTTCGGAGAAGACGCTCTCTTCCTCTTCGGAGTTTTCTTCTTTGGTAGTTCTTTTTCATCTTCATTTAAGGCTTCAGTTATCCTTTTCCTTTTTTGGCCTCCGGCACCTTTGTTCAGATTTTCGTAATCAGGGTATTCGAAACCTAGGGCGTCCAGCACTCGGTTTAGTCTTCGCTTCGGACGGGTGCCGAAGGCTGCGGTCATCAACTGATCTTCTTTTTTAGAATAATTGCCAAGTATCTCATTGCACATAACCTCAATTGTATCCAGCCACTCTTGGCAAGGTGTTTTGAAGTATTTCTTAAACTTGAAGTAGTAAGGTAAGCGCACGAGTTCGCCTTCTTTCTTCTCCCCCTTCAGCTTCGGCATTTCCCACTCCTTTACACTAGGAAAAACTTTGAAAGCCAAAAACTCCTGAACCAGGTCCCTTGTGCTGATATGCTCTGCAATAATTCTGAATTCATTCATTGCTTGTTGTGTTGGACCTTCGGGTGTCATATTGCAGCGAGGTCGGGTTTCTCCGAAGATTAATTCGAGTGGACTTTGTACAAGCTTTTCCTTGTCGTCATCAACCTTGACATAGAACCACTCTGATTTCCAGCCTGCTGCCCATTTGCTTCGGTAGCTAATTACAGGAAACTTTGTAGATTTCCGATAGGCGAAGTTATAGCAACCAAAATTGTCGTGCAATCCATCCTTTCTAGCCTTCGTTTGATAATGCAACTCGTGAACCCGGCAAAAGCTGTCCGCAAATGGTTCCACCGTTTGGCTTCGGAGTGCCCAGATATAAACACTAAGCCTAACGATAGCGTTAGGGGTCAGCTGGTGAAAATAGATACCGAACCTCTTCAGTACCTCTGCAATAATCCCATGTAAGGGAAATCTTAATCCAGCCTTTAGGAAGCTCTTGAAAATAACAATTTCATCCTTCTCCGGCTTTGGGGTAGTTTCTTCTCCTCCGAAGCGTAATAGCTTCTTCTGATTTTCAGTAAAAAAGCCTGACTTTACCATCTTGGACAGATCAGCCTTCGAAACAGTAGATTTCCCGAAGTCCAAGTGGCTGGGCTTGCTTGGCATGGCAATGCGATAATCATCTTCGGGATCAGTTTCCTCAATATCTTCTTCTTCTGCTTCAGCGATTGCTTGTTCTGCTTGTTCTGCATCATCATTAGGGATCTTTTCCGAAGTCAACAGCCCGGATCGTTGCATAGCTTCGGAGATGGGAACAGTCTCCGAAGCTTCAGTCTCGTCCCCCTCACGCTCAACCCTGGCGGTAGAACGCACTCTGGCCATTTAATTATGAACTTGTGGAACTTTAATACTTTCTTCCTCCGAAGCAGGTTTCAAACTGGAGCTTCGTTCGATTCCGACAGACAAGCTTCGGCGACGGTTAAAAATTTTGGCAGCAAAACAGTGCAAATAGCAATGAATGCTGTGGTAACTTCACACCTACTCGTCTGTTTATATAGTGTTGCAGGTAAGAAGGCGAAGCGCCAGGATTTTTACACCAGGCGGACACCCGCTCGCACTCGCTGCGTGGTGGACCGCAGAGACCGAACAGTAACTCTGCAAGGTGGGGCCGCTACACGCTGGGAAATTGAATCGTTTCTCGACAACGAGCTCAGGGAAGGTGTTTTTTAGACCTTCGGCGCTCCGAAGCTTAAGAGACTTTTTTCACGGATCAAGCTCGTTACGAAAAACGATCTAGCACCGCGAAAGGGGCTACTGTTGGGCCTATGCTTCGTCGCCGAAGGTCTTCTAGGAAGAAGCGGCTTTCGGCTGAAGCTGTTTGTATAAGATGGCCGAAGGTTCCTCTTCATAAAGCTTCGGTATTACAAACCGACCTAAAGATAGAATGACCTTTTAGTCCATAAAGGTCTGAGTCAATGTTGTAAACTTTTATAAGGGGCATACTTGTAATTCCTCACAGGCTGCGCCCTGTGCCTATAAATAGTGAACAGTATTCCTTTACTGTTCAGGTATTCTGGTAATTGCAATCGCATCTTTCGGAATCCAACCTTTACCAAGGCAGAGGTATTATTGTATTCAATGATTCATCATATCAAATAAATATAGTATAATATAATTCATTTATGAATTATTCACCTTTTTTATACTCTTTATTCTACGTTGTCTTACAATATTTATTGAAATTTTATTACGAAGATTTAAGCTTCGTAATCATATTCTCGTTAACCTTAGTCTAAGGCTCATTATCCTCAAGGGAATAATGTTTCATGGACGAAGGACGTTAACATTTAACATTTTATGTTGCCTTGTTCTTAATTCATAGCATTTGAGAACAAGTCTCCAACACCAATCATCCGACTTTTTTCGATATATTGTTAACTTCACTCGAAATCTGACTTATTTACTTACTATTTTCATATGTTCACTCGCTATTTGCAATCGTCTCAAACCCATCACCAAAAACTGCGAGTTCTATTGAACACAGACACACTTTTCCCATTAAACACAATGCAGTGTTGTTCTTTACCTATTATAATTTCCATTGAAACAATATGGTTTCTCTGATAAACAAACTGTAGTCAGCTTCCCCCACCCCAAAAAGTTCTTCAAGAAAATATACAACATAGTATTTAAACATGCCCCTTAGCTGCATAAATAAAAGATTGTACAATTCAGCAATCATATTCTATTCAACAACATTTTTATGTCCATGTACGGTGATTTGTATCCACAGAAACATAATTTATTTCCACACATACTACATATGCATTTTACATATCTATGAACATATATCATAAAATGGAACATATATTTCAACCAAATCCATATGTATATAGTTATACATAAGCATACCACGCAGCAACACATGTGACTGCACCTGTGTAGCATTGGATTACTTACCAAATCACTTTAAAGTCCAAACAGAAACTTTCAGGGGTGACAACAGTGATGGCAAGGACTAAATTTATGAACAAAAACCACATATATGTAGTTCAACTATTTCTCAGTCTTCTCGATGAAGTATGATGCAAAACAATGTTCATTCAGTTTTTAACCATTACAGACCCTGTTTCGATGTAAATTATTCTTGGAGTTTTAGAAACCCAGTGCTAAATGGGGTCTGTGAAAGGGATAAAACGAGGTAAGCTTTCCCCCGCAAATAGTAAGCATGACATTAAGACATCTTGAGCATGTTTGACCAGGTCTTATAGGCATTTCACTATGTTTACCTCTTGAGCCTATTTGACAATGGGATGAAAATCGGTTTTTGATAAAGTGATGCACTACCTTGGTTATCCTCCATCCAGCTGTCATCCTATATTCAAAGACTTTAGTAAATCATGTGATCTACTCTATATTCTGATGTAATCAAATAAAAGAATCAATTTATGGTTCGTTTATTCAGTAAATAATTCAGTTGTGTTCAACCTGACACAGTACTAATATGGTTTTCCATAAATTGCCTAGCTGAGTGGATTTGGGAGACACCATTGCATAACAAACATATATTGTCAGATTTTGAAAGTTGAATCTTAAATAGTTGATTTTGATTGTTTATCAGGGTTTATAAGTTTATTAATTGATCTTAATATATTGTTCAATATTCATTCAATATTTACTGTATATGAATTCATTAAGTTCAGACACAATCGTAATTAGCATACCCAAATATAATTTGCTAGATCGACCACAGCTTGAATCTCTCAAGCAACATACCAGACAAAAAAATCGATGCAAGATGCAGGTTAATTCCATTTATTAGACTTAGGCTGCAATGTCTTTTTTTTCCAACTATTCTTAATCAGACACGCAAGCTTGAAGTTCCTATCATTGCAAGTCTGAGAACTAGACCATGCCAATCTTTGACCATATACAACTGGAACAATCTACTGAGATAAGCGTTCCTACTGGGTGAGAGCTATATATAATATTTCTTCTGTCTGAAACAAAGGGACCGTCTAACGGTTTATAAGTTTATTAATTGATCTTAATATATTGTTCAGTTTTCATTCAATATTTACTGTATATGAATTAGTTAAATTCAGACACAATCGTAATTAGCATACCCAGATATAATTTGCTAGATGAGCCACAGCTTGAATCTCTGAAGCAACATACTAGACAAAAAATTCGATGCAAGATGCAAATTAATTTCATTTATTTGATTCAGGCTGCAAGGTCCTTTTTTTCCGACTGTTCTTAATCAGGCATGCAAGCTTGAAGTTCCTATCATTGCAAGTCCGAGAACTAGATCGTGCCACTCTTTGACCGAATACTACTGGAACAATCTACTGAGGTAAGCGTTCCTGCTGCATCAGAGCTATATATAATATTTCTTCAGTCTGAAACAAAGGGACCTGCACAAAAGGACCTGCTAACGATGGCTTTCATTTGCCATATGTTTCTTATACTAGATCAGATGAGTAAAGTAGGAAATGCCATGGATAAATAGCTCACTAGCTGTTTTTGTTTTTGTTACCAATTTCATACTGCTTGAACTTGCCTAAGGGGAAAATGCAATTCCCAATTTTAACAAAAAAAACACATTAACTTCATTAATTTTGTCCTTTCAAATCTGCTCATATAGCGGAAAACACTTTTAATGAGTAAACAATGGAAGACCATCTCTAATCCGCGTGCAGACGCAGTAGAAGCATCTCCCACCTCCACGGCTCCACTCCCGCCGACTTTCTCCTTGATTTCTCATAATACGCTAGTTGTGCGCCTGAGCCTGAAGCCACGGCAGGCCAGCCAACAGCAGAGAGCACAATCATGGCTGATGGTCCAAAATTCATGCCCAACAATCTAGTCAGGATGGGCAGGGCTTTCCTCTAATCTAGCAGAGAGCACTCTATAGTGTTAGCTTGCTGACCTTCGCATTAAAAAAAATATATTTTCTTCTTAATTGGTGCCTCCACGCTAACTGCATAAGTGGGATGCCTGTTTAGACATTATTCCATTTGTCATTCCTATTTTAGTATCCTTACTGCATTATATATATCAGCTTTCAGTTCTGATAATGTCTATTTGTTCATTCCTTGATGGTGAAGCTTACCTTAGCGACACCTAAAAAAAGGTGAAATACCCGTGTTAGACATTGTTCGGGTTGTATATTCTATTTCAAATATCCTTAATATTAGCATTTTGTAACTTGGGGTAGTGCATGCATATATATTATATAATATTATTAATAATTTTGAAGCTACCTGCATGTTGAAGCTAACTGATCACTGCAACATATATATTTCGATGATGCACGACTTTTAACTGGTACCAAAGTTATAGAAATTTCATCAGATGTCCAGTTTGTTTATAAAAAAAGGAACTGTCAATCTTGTGTTATACCAAAGATTTCGTATATATCACCCTTTCTTTTTTACATACATTTTGATAAGATCGTAAAAAACGCCGCGCGCAGGGCGCGCGTTAGACACTAGTATATATAAAAAGTACACTATACAATGGAAATACTCGATTAATCCACTGTAAATTAAGACAATGGAAATACGCTAATTTTTTATATTCTCCCTCCTCCCCTGCCCCCCCCCCTCTCTCTCTCCCTCGCTAATGGAGTTAAACTTATTTACTTGGCAACAAAAATTGAATTAGGATAATGAAGAAATATATATATTGATCTAGAACTTATAGTAGACATGGTCCTAACAATAATCAATTACAAGACAAGTTTATAATCTAGGGAGCTATTATTTTGCCTTGTCCATCGTGGTGCACCTAGGGCAACAATTTACGTGGGATGCTTCGCTCAATGTTCCTTATCTTGGTTGGATGGTCTACGAAAAGAGACGTGCCATTGAATTGGTTAAAATCCTCCATATCAGATACACCATCAACTTCTATAGCTTGTTGTTTTCCAGGAAAAACTACATGCTTCAATTTGTCAGTGCTTTTCTTCTCATTGTTAGAAATGATCTGTTCAACATAGAAGACCTGTGCAACACGATTAGCAAGGATCCATGGGTCATCTTTGTAACCTACCTTAATTATATCAAGAACTCTCACCCCATATTTTCCTAACGTGACATGTTTGTCTTCAACCCATTGACATCGAAAAACTGAGATATTAAATGTACCATAGTCTAGTTCCCATATGTCCTCAATAAAGCCAAAATATATAATAGTCTCACCAGTTTCATCATCTATGGCCTCGCATCGAACACCTCTGTTTTGTGACATGCTCCTTTTGTCCTTGGACTTGGTACAAAATGTAAATCAACTAATGTCATAGGTTTGCCATGTCGTGACCTGGCGTGATGGTCCAGATGCCAACCCCTTGATGGTTGGTTCTTCTATTGTATCTCCGTGTGGAATGTCCTTCACCATTAGCCATGTGTTGAACCACTGCTTATGTTGCTTCATTACTCAATCATCTGTTTACCCAGGATTTTGCTCGCGAAGCTCATTGATGTGTTGTTGGATAAATGGCTCCATTATCGCTAGCTGATGTAGGACACTATGATGTGCCTCAAGTACTGTATTGTAATCCGGTGGGATGAAGGATTTCCGTCCAATCCTACTGCTTCCATACAGTCTACCCCCATGTCGTGATGGAGGCAAACCTATTGCAACCTGGTCTTTTAGGATACTATTGCAAAATGGACCTCCGGACTCAATGGCCTCTTCGGTATAGTACCCCTCTATCATGGATGCCTCGGGACGAGCACGGGTTGATACATAGCCATTCAGTATTGACATGAAACACTCATACGTCCACATTTCATGCAAGTACATAGGACACAATGCCTCTATTTGTGGTACCAAGTGCACCACATGGTGCACCATAATATCAAAGAACGATGGAGGGAAACATATCTCAAACTATGATATTGTCTCCACTGCGAATTCCTGAAGAGATGCCAACTCATCACGGTCAATTACCTTTTGTGAAATTCTATTGAAAAAGTAGCACAACCGTGTGATTGTCATCTTTAAAAGCAAAGGATTTATAGCCCTGATGGCAATAGGTAGGAATGTAATCAACATGACATGACAATCATATGAGTTGTAGTTGGTGACCGTCAGGTCTTTCATTGACACAATACTCCGTATGCTAGAGCAGAATCTAGATGGGACTCTCAAATTCTTGAGCCAAACACACATCGCATGTTTCTCATCTACATTAAGATTGTAGCTTGCTGCCGGGAGATGGTACTTCCCATTTTCTTGAAGAACAGGATGTACTTCCTTTTTATGCCTAAATTTACCAAGTCCACGCGTGAATTGAGCCCTTCTTTTGTTTTGCCCTTTATGTCTAGCAAGGTGCCAATTATGCTTTCAAACACGTTCTTCTAAACGTGCATACCATCCATCGCATGCCACACATCTAACTCTTTCTAGTAAGGCAAGTACTCGAAGAAAATAGACTTCTTTTTTAATATAGCCCCTAGAGCTGGTTTGGCATCCTTCCTTGTTTTCCCGTCTTTTGTCTTCTTCCCAAAAACAAACTTGATATTCCTGACTATTTCAAAAACTCTATGACCTCTATTGTTACCCGATGAAGGAATAGAATGTAGTTCACCGTTATTGTTGAAGTACTTATCCATCTGTCGCATGCAGTACCTGTGTCCTTCCAATAAAAAGCATCTGTGCCTCATGTACACTATCTTCTTAGATGCAGTAAGGGACACGTAAGCAGTTCCATCAATACATACTGCGCAACCAACCTTTTCCTTAAACTTGCCTAATAATGTGAAGAGAGCAGGGTAATCATTGATCGTAACAAAAATAATTGCTCTTAGTGTGAATGAATCTTTATGATACTCATCCAACATTTGAACACCTGTTTCCCACAATATTTTCATATCCTTCATTAAGGGCTCCAAAAATACATCCATGTCAACTCCAGGTTGTGTAGGTCCAGAAATAAGAATGGTTAGCAAAATGTACTTTCATTTCTGCATCAACCATGGAGGAAGGTTGTATATGGTCAGGATCACCGGCCATGTGCTATGCTTGCTGCTTCTCTCAGCAAATGGATTCATTCCATCAGTACTCAGTACGAACCTAACATTTCTTGGTTCATCGACAAAGTCTTAGTGGCTGTCATTGAAATCTTGCCACTGCTTCCCATCGGCTGGATGTCGAAGCTTCCCATCGTTTTTGTGCTCATCAAAAGCATGCCAGCTCATAAGTTTGGCATCCTTAGGGTTAGCGAACAAACACCTCAATTGATCGACGATGGGGAGGTACCACATCACCAAAGTAGGAATCTTTTTGAGCGCATAATAGTATACTTCTTCTTTTTTGCTCGTCGATTTTGAAGTCTTCTTTGGGGCTTTCTTTCGCTTCTTCCCTTTAGACACGGATGCAACACACTCTTCCTTTCAATAGTCTTTATTCGTCTTGTACCTACTTGCATTGCACTTTGGGTAGCTCTCCAAGTCTTTATAACCATCACCTCGATAAAGGATATAATGATTTCTACACGCGTGGATCTTCTCCACATCCATAGTGTCGGGGACCATAATTAGGGGTACCCTCAAGACGCCTAATGCTCAGCTGGTAACCCCCATCAGCATAAAGCTGCAGAGGCCTGATGGGTGCGATTAAGTCAGGGATCAGTCCATACGAGTGACTCGATCACGCTTCACCCGAGCCTAGCCTCGGCCTCGGGCAGCCGACCTCGAGGGACTTCCGTCTCGCCCGAGGCCCCCCTTTTAACGGCGGACACATCTCCGGCTCGCCCGAGGCCTTGGCTTCGCTAAGAAGCAACCCTGACTAAATCGCCGCACCGACCGACCGAGTTGCAGGGGCATTTAACGCAAAGGTGGCCTGACACCTCTATCCTGACGCATGCCCCCCGGCAGAGCCGAAGTGACCGCCGTCACTCCGCTGCTCCACTGACCGGTCTGACAGAAGGACAGCGCCGCCTGCGCCACTCCGACTGCGGTGCCACTCGATAGAGTGAGTCTGACAGGCAGTCAGGCCTCGCCAGGGGCGCCATAGGGAACTCCGCTCCGCCCGACCCCAGGGCTCGGACTCGGGCTAAGACCCGGAAGACGGCGAACTCCGCTCCGCCCGACCCCAGGGCTCGGACTCGGGCTAAGACCCGGAAGACGGCGAACTCCGCTCCGCCCGACCCCAGGGCTCGGACTCGGGCTAAGACCCGGAAGACGGCGAACTCCGCTCCGCCCGACCCCAGGGCTCGGACTCGGGCTAAGACCCGGAAGACGGCGAACTCCGCTCCGCCCGACCCCAGGGCTCGGACTCGGGCTCGGCCCCGGAAGACGACGAACTCCGCCCTGGCCTCTGCCGAACGACTTCCGCCTCGCCCGACCCAGGGGCTCGGACTCAGCCTCGGCAACGGAAGACAGATACGACCCCAGCTTCGGAGGAGCCCCCACGTCGCCCGGCCTCGGGCGCGGGCCCGCCACGTCAACAGGGAGCGCCATCACCACTCCACCCCGAACCGACTCGGGCCGCAGAGAACAAGACCGGTGTCCCATCTGACCAGCTCCGCCAGATAGGCAATGATGGCGCCTCCCAAGCTCCATGACGGCGGCGGCTCTCAGCTCTCTTACGGAAGCAGGTGGACGTCAGCAAGGACTCGACCGCTCCGACAGCTGTCCTTCCGCCAAGCTCCGTTGCTCCTCCGACAGCCACGACATCACGCCAGCAAGGTGCCAAGATCTCTCCGGCTACCACATTGGCATGTACTTAGGGTGCTAGCTCTCCCTCCGCTAGACACGTAGCACTCTGCTACACCCCTCATTGTACACCTGGATCCTCTCCTTACGACTATAAAAGGAAGGACCAGGGCCTTCTTAGAGAAGGTTGGCCGCGCGGGACCGAGGACGGGACAGGCGCTCTCTTGGGGCCGCTCGCTTCCCTCACCCGCGTGGACGCTTGTAACCCCCCTACTGCAAGCGCACCCGACCTGGGCGCGGGACGAACACGAAGGCCGCGGGACTTCCACCTCTCTCACGCCCGTCTCCGGCCACCTCGCCTCTCCCCCCTTCGCGCTCGCCCACGCGCTCGACCCATCTGGGCTGGGGCACGCAGCACACTCACTCGTCGGCTTAGGGACCCCCCGGTCTCGAAACGCCGACAGTTGGCGCGCCAGGTAGGGGCCTGCTGCGTGTTGACGAACAGCTTCCCGTCAAGCTCCAGATGGGCAGTCTCCAGCAACCTCTCCGGCCCGGGACGGTGCTCCGTTTCGGGAGTCTTGAGTTCATGTCCTTCGATGGCAGCTACGACATGATACTCCTTCCACCGCCATGCGACAACGACAACGGCGGCCGACAACCCGCCCGCCGGCGGCGGAATCGACGACATCTTCCCCGCGTGGTGGAAGAACAACATTCGAGCTCGCTCCGTCCTCTCCCCCGCCAACGGAGGAGGAGGCGGGGCAACCAAGGCCAAGCGGGAGGCCGCGCTTCGTCGGTCGTCGAGCGAATCGACGCCCCCGATGCCTCGACGGAAGGCACGCCGGGCGTCGACCTCGCGTTCGAGACGAAGGCAAGCGCCGTCCCCCCGCGACACGCTGATCCCGAGCAAGAAGACGACGCCAGCGCGCTCGCGGAGAGCTTGCAGGGCGTCGCCCTTGTACCTGAGATGACGGCGCAACCAATCCCCGATGTGACTACGTCGCTCCGCGTCGACCAAAAGGTACTGACTAACTCCCATCTTACGTCATTTCGACTCGGCCTCAACCCGCCTAGCAACCTTGCTTTGGCGGGCGCTCTCATTGAGGCGAGTGCAACCCCACTAGGGTTTCGTATGCGGTCGCCTTGGGACCGGTTGACGGATGTCTCGACCTACGGGCCCTCTGGGTCCGAGGAAGATGACGATCCCAGCATCTGTTGGGATTTCCCTGGACTTGGCAACCCCAGTGCCATGCGGGACTTCATGACCGCATGTAACTACTGCCTCTCCGACCGTTCCGACGGAAGCCGCAGCCTTGACAACGAGGGCTGCGGCCCAAGCCGCGAATGTTTCCACATCGAGCTAGGGGATCCCTCCGAAGGCAACCATCTCGGCATGCCAGAGGACGGTGATCTTCCTAGGCCGGCGCCTCGCGCCGACATCCCGCGGGAGCTAGCTGTGGTCCCCGTTCCGGCGGGGGGTTACGACCCACAACTCGAGCAAGTCCGCGGGGCGCAGGCCAGGCTCGACGAGGGAACAGGAGCGCTTGAGCCGATCCGTCGGGACGTCGGACGGGTATGGGCGGGCCAACCCCCGGCCGGAGAAATATGTCACCTGCCCCAAGGTCTCCAGCACCGCGTCGCCAACGATGTCAGGGTCAGGCCACCACCCGCATCCAGCGGGGTCGGTCAGAACCTGGCAGCCGCAGCGATGCTCCTCCGCGCGATGCCGGAGCCATCAACTACCGAGGGTCGGCGAATCCAGGGAGAGCTCAAGAATCTCCTGGAAGGCGCTGCGGCCCGACGGGCCGAGAGCACTGCCTCTCGAAGGCAGGGATACCCCTCGGAACCTCATACCGCGACTTCCCGATTCATGCGGGAAGCCTCGGTCTACACCGGGCGCACGCGCAACACCGCGCCTGCGGCCCCGGGCCACCTCGGCAACGAGCACCATCGACGCGACCGTCGGGCCCACCTCGACGAAAGGGTGCGCCGAGGCTACCACCCCAGACGTGGGGGGCGCTACGACAGCGGGGAGGATCGGAGTCCCTCGCCCGAACCACCCGGTCCGCAGGCCTTCAGTCGGGCCATCCGACGGGCACCGTTCCCGACCCGGTTCCGACCCCCGACTACTATCATGAAGTACTCGGGGGAAACGAGACCGGAACTGTGGCTTGCGGACTACCGCCTGGCCTGCCAACTGGGTGGAACGGACGACGACAACCTCATCATCCGAAACCTCCCCCTGTTCCTCTCCGACATTGCTCGCGCCTGGTTGGAGCACCTGCCTCCGGGGCAGATCTCCAGCTGGGACGACTTGGTCCAAGCCTTCGCCGGCAATTTCCAGGGCACATACGTGCGCCCCGGGAATTCCTGGGACCTTCGAAGCTGCCGACAGCAGCCGGGAGAGTCGCTCCGGGACTACATCCGGCGATTCTCGAAGCAGCGCACCGAGCTGCCCAACATCACCGACTCGGATGTCATCGGCGCGTTCCTCGCCGGCACCACCTGCCGCGACCTGGTGAGTAAGTTGGGTCGCAAGACCCCCACCAGGGCGAGCGAGCTGATGGACATCGCCACCAAGTTCGCCTCTGGCCAGGAGGCGGTCGAGGCTATCTTCCGAAAGGACAAGCAGCCCCAGGGCCGCCCATCGGAAGAGGCTCCCGAGGCGTCTACTCCGCGCGGCGCCAAGAAGAAGGGCAAGAAGAAGTCGCAATCGAAACGCGACGCCGCCGACGCGGACCTTGTCGCCGCCGCCGAGTACAAGAACCCTCGGAAGCTCCCCGGAGGTGCAAACCTCTTCGACAAGATGCTCAAGGAGCCGTGCCCCTATCATCAGGGGCCCGTCAAGCACACTCTCGAGGAGTGCGTCATGCTTCGGCGCCACTTCCATAGGGCCGGGCCACTCGCGGAGGGTGGCAGGGCCCACGACGACGACAAGAAGGAAGATCACCAAGCAGGAGAATACCCCGAGGTCCGCGACTGCTTCATGATCTACGGTGGGCATGCGGAGAATGCCTCGGCTCGGCATCGCAAACAAGAGCGCCGGGAGGTCTGCTCGGTGAAGGTGGCGGCGCCAGTTTACCTAGACTGGTCCGACAAGCCCATCACCTTCGACCAGGCTGACCACCCCGACCACGTGCCAAGCCCGGGGAAATACCCGCTTGTCGTCGACCCCGTCATCGGCAACGTCAGGCTCACCAAGGTCCTGATGGATGGGGGCAGCTGCCTCAACATCATCTACGCCGAGACCCTCAAGCTCCTGCGCGTCGATCTGTCCTCCGTCCGAGCAGGCGCTGCGCCCTTCCACGGGATCATCCCTGGGAAGCGCGTCCAGCCCCTCGGACAACTCGACCTCCCCGTCTGCTTCGGAACACCCTCCAACTTCCGAAGGGAGACCTTGACGTTCGAGGTGGTCGGGTTCCGAGGAACCTACCACGCGGTACTGGGAAGGCCATGCTACGTGAAGTTCATGGCCGTCCCCAACTACACCTACCTGAAGCTGAAGATGCCGGGCCCCAACGGGGTCATCACCGTCGACCCCACGTACAAACACGCATTCGAATGCGACGTGGAGTGCGTGGAGTACGCCGAGGCCCTCGCCGAGTCCGAGGCCCTCATCGCCGACCTGGAGAACCTCTCCAAAGAGGTGCCAGATGTGAAGCGCCATGCCGGCAACTTCGAGCCAGCGGAGACGGTTAAGGCTGTCCCACTCGACCCCAGTGGCGACGCCTCCAAGCAGATCCGGATCGGTTCCGGGCTCGACCCCAAATAGGAAGCGGTGCTCGTCGACTTTCTCCGCGCAAACGCCGACGTCTTTGCGTGGAGTCCCTCGGACATGCCCGGCATACCGAGGGATGTCGCCGAGCACTCGCTGGATATTCGGGCCAGAGCCCGACCCGTCAGGCAGCCTCTGCGCCGATTCGACGAGGAGAAGCGCAGAGTGATTGGCGAAGAGATCCACAAGCTGATGGCAGCGGGGTTCATCAAAGAGGTATTCCATCCCGAATGGCTTGCCAACCCTGTGCTTGTGAGGAAGAAAGGGGGGAAATGGCGGATGTGTGTAGACTACACTGGTCTCAACAAAGCATGTCCGAAGGTTCCCTACCCTCTGCCTCGCATCGATCAAATCATGGATTCCACTGCTGGGTGCGAAACCCTGTCCTTCCTCGATGCCTACTCAGGGTATCACCAAATCCGGATGAAAGAGTCCGACCAGCTCGCGACTTCTTTCATCACGCCGTTCGGCATGTACTGCTATGTCACCATGCCGTTCGGTTTGAGGAATGCGGGCGCGACGTACCAGCGGTGCATGAACCATGTGTTCGGCGAACACATCGGTCGCACAGTCGAGGCCTACGTCGATGACATCGTAGTCAAGACAAGGAAGGCTTCCGACCTCCTCTCCGACCTTGAAGTGACATTCCGATGTCTCAAGGCGAAAGGAGTCAAGCTTAATCCTGAGAAGTGTGTCTTCGGGGTGCCCCGAGGCATGCTCCTGGGGTTCATCGTCTCCGAGCGTGGCATCGAAGCCAACCCGGAGAAGATCGCAGCCATCACCAGCATGGGACCCATCAAGGACTTAAAAGGCGTACAGAGGGTCATGGGATGTCTTGCGGCCCTGAGCCGCTTCATCTCACGCCTCGGCGAAAGAGGTCTGCCTCTGTACCGCCTCTTAAGGAAGGCCGAGTGTTTCGCTTGGACCCCTGAGGCCGAGGAAGCCCTCGGGAACCTAAAGGCGCTCCTTACGAAGGCGCCTGTCTTGGTGCCCCCAGCTGATGGAGAAGCCCTCTTGGTCTACGTCGCCGCAACCACTCAGGTGGTTAGCGCCGCGATTGTGGTCGAGAGGCAAGAGGAAGGGCATGCATTGCCTGTTCAGAGGCCAGTCTACTTCGTCAGCGAAGTACTGTCCGAGACCAAGATCCGCTACCCACAAGTTCAGAAGCTGCTGTATGCTGTGATCCTAACGAGGCGGAAGTTACGACACTACTTCGAGTCTCATCCGGTAACTGTGGTGTCATCCTTCTCCCTGGGGGAGATCATCCAGTGCCGAGAGGCCTCGGGCAGGATCGCAAAGTGGGTGGTGGAAATCATGGGCGAAACGATCTCGTTCGCCCCTCGGAAGGCCATCAAGTCCCAGGTGTTGGTGGACTTCGTGGACGAATGGGTCGACACCCAGCTGCCGACAGCTCCGATCCAACCGGAGCTCTGGACCATGTTTTTCGACGGGTCGCTGATGAAGACGGGAGCCGGCGCGGACCTGCTCTTCATCTTGCCCCTCGGAAAGCACCTACGCTACGTGCTACGCCTCCATTTCCCGGCATCCAACAATGTGGCCGAGTACGAAGCTCTGGTCAACGGGTTGCGGATCGCCATCGAGCTAGGGGTCAGACGCCTCGACGCCCGCGGTGACTCGCAGCTCGTCATCGACCAAATCATGAAGAACTCCCACTGCCGCGACCCGAAGATGGAGGCCTACTGCGATGAGGTTCGGCGCCTGGAAGACAAGTTCTTCGGGCTCGAGCTCAACCACATCGCTCGGCGCTACAACGAGACTGCAGACGAGCTGGCTAAAATAGCCTCGGGGCGAACGACGGTCCCCCCAGACGTCTTCTCCCGGGATCTGCATCAACCCTCTGTCAAGATCGACGACGCTCCCGAGCCCGAGGCACCCTCGGCACAGCCCGAGGCACCCTCGGCCCCCGAGGGCGAGGCACTGGACGTCGAGGAAGGGCAGAGCGGGGCCACGCCTGATCAAGATTGGCAGGCCCCGTACCTGCAATATCTCCGCCGAGGAGAGCTACCCCTCGACCAAGCCGAGGCTCGGCGGGTAGCGCGACGCGCCAAGTCGTTCGTCTTACTGGGCGATGAGGAGGAGCTCTACCACCGCAGCCCCTCAGGCGTCCTCCAGCGATGCATCTCCATCGCCGAAGGTCAGGAACTCCTGCAAGAAATACACTCGGGGGCTTGCGGCCATCATGCAGCACCCCGAGCCCTTGTCGGGAATGCTTTCCGGCAAGGCTTCTACTGGCCAACGGCGGTGGCTGACGCCACTAGAATTGTCCGCACCTGCGAAGGGTGCCAATTCTATGCGAAGCAGACCCACCTGCCCGCTCAGGCTCTGCAGACGATACCCATCACCTGGCCCTTTGCTGTATGGGGTCTGGACCTCGTCGGTCCCTTGCAGAAGGCGCCCGGGGGCTACACGCACCTGCTGGTCGCCATCGACAAATTCTCCAAGTGGATCGAGGTCCGACCCCTGAACAGCATCAGGTCCGAGCAGGCGGTGGCATTTTTCACCAACATCATCCATCGCTTCGGGGTCCCAAACTCCATCATCACCGACAACGGTACCCAGTTCACCGGCAAAAAATTCTTGGATTTCTGCGAAGACCACCACATCCGGGTGGACTGGGCTGCCGTGGCTCATCCCATGACGAATGGGCAAGTAGAGCGTGCCAACGGCATGATTCTACAAGGGCTCAAGCCCCGGATCTACAACGGCCTCAACAAGTTCGGCAAGCGATGGATGAAGGAACTCCCCTCGGTGGTCTGGAGCCTGAGGACAACGCCGAGCCGAGCCACGGGTTTCACGCCGTTCTTCCTGGTCTATGGGGCCGAGGTCATCTTGCCCACTGACCTGGAATACGGCTCCCCGAGGGCGAGGGCCTACAACGAACAAAGCAACCAAGCTAGCCGAGAAGACTCACTGGACCAGCTGGAGGAGGCTCGGGACAAGGCCTTACTACACTCGGCGCGGTACCAGCAGTCCCTGCGACGCTACCACGCCCGAGGGGTCCGGTCCCGAGACCTCCAGGTGGGCGATCTGGTGCTTCGGCTGCGGCAGGACGCCCGAGGGAGGCACAAGCTCACGCCCCCCTGGGAGGGGCCATTCGTCATCGCCCAAGTCCTGAAGCCCGGAACATACAAGCTGGCCAACAATCAAGGCGAGGTCTACGGCAACGCTTGGAACATCAAACAGCTACGTCGCTTCTACCCTTAAGATGTTTTCAAGTTGTTCATATACCTCGCACCCACGCAAAAGTTTAGTCATCAAGGAAGGGTCGGCCTCGCCTCGGCAAAGCCCGACCCTCCCTCGGGGGCTAAAAGGGGGGAGACCCCCTCTGCGTCGAATTTTTTCCTTCGAAAAAAGATCTCTTTTTAGCAGAATTTCTTCCGTGCTTTTTGACTACTTCGAAAAGCGGATCCTGGAAACGACGGAGTACACGTAAGCAGCCAAGGCTGACCGAGCCGAGGGACTCCTACGCCTCCGGGATACGGATACCTCACTCATCACCTTCTGCGATAAGTAACTCGCGTTCGGATAAAGCGACTCCGTGGACCGGACAAGTCTTCACGTTCGGAAGCTCTTCTGCCAAAGTGGTCCTTCAAGCTTCCTCGACTAAGTCGGAGACAGGGCCTCATGGACGGGTGAAGGTACGCGTAAGCGGCAAGGCCGACCGAGCCGAGGGAATCCTACGCCCCCGGGATACGGATACCTCACTCATCACCTTCCGCGAGAAGCAGCTCTCGCCCGCACAAACATCCCTGTTACCGACGGAAAGTCCAGAGGCTCGGAATAAGGGGAAAAGAGACGCAGCTTTGCAAGCGCAGCGAGGGTGTGTTTTCTGGCCTCAGCGGCCGCAGAAGGCACACGCTACAAGACGATCTGATCCTGCAGGCTCAGGTCTTCACGCTGAAGGGGGCCGTAGCACCCTCGGCGTCGACGACGTCTTCAGCAAGGTCCGACCCAGCCTCGGACGGCGACGCGATCCGAGGACTTCTTCGGGAATCCGGCCCGAGCAGGCGGCTCGGCCGGCTACCCCCGGGGCCTCGGCCAACCATCTTCCAAGGGCGCTAGCCCGACCCGAGGCCTCGGCTGATCGACTCCGGCGTCGGATCCGCTGACGGACAACCCGGCTAGGCTCCGGCCAACCGGGTTCCCATTTTCGAGCCAACTCCGCCTCTGTTCGTACTGATATCGCTACCCCCGGCCTCGGCTCATCGAAGAGCGGCCGAGGGGTCTCTTTAACTAAGCTGGAGGAGCCTCAGACAAAAGGCCGATCGAGCCGAGGGATTCCTACGCCTCCGGGATACGGATACCTCACTCGTCACCTTGACACGGGGCGACTCATGCTTGGTGAAGCGGTACAGATAATAAACAGGCGAGACTTAGTGCTCGAAAATGAGGAAAAAACACGGCTCCGTGCCGAAATTACATACATGTTCAGGCCTCGACAGCCACAATGAACAAAAACCCTGGCAATCGAAATGCCATTACAAACGGAACTCCGGTTCCCCCTCCGCAGGTACGAACGACCCCACTCCATGGGGGAAGGCCTGCGGAGCGACAGAAGACTGACGAGCGGCTCGCCGCCGCCCGTTCTGACTGCGACAACAACCACCCCCTCCCCGGGCGGCGAAGCGGCTTAGGCAGCAGCTTCGGGGCAGGTGTTGCGACAGGAGGGCTCTCACCCGCAGAGGACGAGAACCAGCCATTCAGGCCGGGAGACGGAGACCCAGGGCTACTGGCGCCCTACCTATCCCGGCATGGCTGGAGGAAGTCCCCGTGGGACTGAGGGATGCCATTCTCCCCCAGGCGCGGGGGAAGAAAAAGGCAGCCGACCCATGCGGGGGCAGCCCCCCGACTCGCCTCATCCTTCATCTTGGCCTGGATGACGAAAATCCTTGAGGCCGAGGGAGGGGTAGAGGCCGCAGCCTGGCTCGCTTCCTCCACCATCGAACCGGAGGTCGCCATCCCGGGTGACCACCGGTGGAGGGGTGCGGCCGGGCTGCGTGATGAAAATCCTTGAAGCCGAACGATGGCTGAAAGGTACCAACTCCCACGGAGTTGTGTTCCTCCAACGAGGAGGCGGAAAGACGGTGGGTACCCCCCATCCGGGGGCTTGGAAGATGGAAAGACACGACGCGTGAGGGAGGAAGAAGACATGGTTGCCTTACGAAAGGGGTCGCCCTCCTTTTAAAGGCAACTCTCCCTACGTGCGCCCCCAAACGCCGCGGGCTGAGTCTTCTCCAACATGCTCCAAGGCCCACCCCTGCGACTCGGGGGCTGGGTCCTGCATGTCATGCAGACCGGCTCCGAGCAGAAGAAGCCAAACCGCCGCGCGTGGTGCGCACAACCGCCCAGCGGTTACAAGCGACCCCCCACTTTTGCCCAGACCAACGGGCGGAAGGGGCGGGCAGCCATGCAGGCGGCATGCAACCGCGCCAGGTGGACGCGCTTCTCCGACTTCTGACACGCCAGCCTGGAGGCCCAGGCCCACGCGTCACGCAACCAGCGCGCCAGTTGCTGCATGCAAGCAGCCGCGCCACCACTTGTGCCACCGTCGCACCTCTTCGGTTGCGGAGCCTATGCCGCGACTCGAGGCGACCCAGCGCACGACCCAGCGGCGCCAGCCTCGCGCGACGGTCAATGCGGCCGAAAGTGGGCCGGCAGTAATGACGGTGGCAGGCGGACGGGAGCAGCAGTCACGTCGTCAGCCAGGCTCACGTCCCATCCAGGGACAGCAAGAGAGCCTCCTCCCACGGCGTGAAGACGGTGCACCCGTGATCCGTTCCTCGAACGGCTCGCGCACGCGCAACGGCCGCCCCTCCAACCACTCGCCCCGTCGCATTAACTCCACGGCAGGACAGGCGGCGCTTCTGGCAGGGGAAGCGGACGACACTTCGCCTTCGCCGTAATAACCGCGCCAAAAAAGGTACGCCACATCGTTCGATTTCGTATCCTTTTCCCTTTTTCCTCTTTCTCTATCTCTTGCAACAGGGACCGGGAAAGGGGGATACCCCGAAAAGGATCCTTCCCTGTGAAGGAACCGGGCTCCGAGCCCCCCTACTGATCAGAGGTTCGAAGGCTGGCCCTCCGAAGGGTTCAACAGTCGCCTCAAATCGTGTGGGCCCGACACCCACTACTGGTCAGGGGTTCGAAGGCCGGCCCCCCGAAGGGCTCCATGGCCGCCTCAGGCTACTCGGGCTCCGCGCCCATTACTGATCAGAGGTTCGAAGGCTGGCCCCCGAAGGGTTCACAGTCGCCTCAGACGCCGAGCGAGGGATGACCAGGGGTATGTTCGATACATAACTGAGGCTCGGGCTGCGCTCCCGAGGTACCCTAGGACATTTCCGAGACCAGCGGGAGCGATCTTGTAACAGAATCCCATCGGAGGGAGGCATCGAGCCCTCGGACCCCGTCGCCAGGGGACCGGGTCCAGCAGATCACCCGCAGGTACTTTTGGGCGTGCCTCTGGGCCCCTAGCCGACCCCCAACGAACGGGGCACGGACGTCCACTCGAATTACCCGCTTGCAGCTCACCGGAGACACCATGTTCGGTGCCCATCGAGGGTAACATGGCGCACTCCCCCCTCCTCCTTGCGGAAAGGCGACGTAGGGGCGTATGCAAAAAGTCGAGTCTGTCCCCGATCGTCCTCTCGCCCTGTGCGGAGGCTCGGGGGCTGCTCTCGCAAACCCGGCTCCGGCCGAACCGTTGACAGCGTCAACATACCAGCCCGAGAACTTGGGCTCCGACCGTGCACCCGAGCTACGACCAGTTCGCATGAGGGAACGACCAGACCAGCCAAAGCGTTACGCAAGGCATTAAGACCTCGAAGGAGTGAAACCACTCCTCCGAGGCCTCGGGGGCTACACCTGGCGGGTGCGCTCGCGCGCACCCACCGGAATGAAATGCAACCGAGGAAGGCTGGTCCCCTTGCAAAAAAGTGCGACGAAAGCCTCCAAGCGAGTGCTAACACTCCCTTCGAGGCTCGGGGGCTACTGTCGGGGACCATAATTAGGGGTACCCTCAAGACGCCTAATGCTCAGCTGGTAACCCCCATCAGCATAAAGCTGCAGAGGCCTGATGGGTGCGATTAAGTCAGGGATCAATCCATACGAGTGACTCGATCACGCTTCACCCGAGCCTAGCCTCGGACTCGGGCAGCCGACCTCGAGGGACTTCCGTCTCGCCCGAGGCCCCCCTTTTAACGGCGGACACATCTCCGGCTCGCCCGAGGCCTTGGCTTCGCTAAGAAGCAACCCTGACTAAATCGCCGCACCGACCGACCGAGTTGCAGGGGCATTTAACGCAAAGGTGGCCTGACACCTCTATCCTGACGCATGCCCCCCGGCAGAGCCGAAGTGACCGCCGTCACTCCGCTGCTCCACTAACCGGTCTGACAGAAGGACAGCGCCGCCTGCGCCACTCCGACTGCGGTGCCACTCGACAGAGTGAGTCTGACAGGCAGTTAGGCCTCGCCAGGGGCGCCATAGGGAACTCCGCTCCGCCCGACCCCAGGGCTCGGACTCGGGCTAAGACCCGGAAGACGGCGAACTCCGCTCCGCCCGACCCCAGGGCTCGGACTCGGGCTAAGACCCGGAAGACGGCGAACTCCGCTCCGCCCGACCCCAGGGCTCGGACTCGGGCTAAGACCCGGAAGACGGCGAACTCCGCTCCGCCTGACCCCAGGGCTTGGACTCGGGCTAAGACCCGGAAGACGGCGAACTCCGCTCCGCCCGACCCCAGGGCTCGGACTCGGGCTAAGACCCGGAAGACGGCGAACTCCGCTCCGCCCGACCCCAGGGCTCGGACTCGGGCTCGGCCCCGGAAGACGACGAACTCCGCCCTGGCCTCTGCCGAACGACTTCCGCCTCGCCCGACCCAGGGGCTCGGACTCGGCCTCGGCAACGGAAGACAGATACGACCCCAGCTTCGGAGGAGCCCCCACATCGCCCGGCCTCGGGCGCGGGCCCGCCATGTCAACAGGGAGCGCCATCACCACTCCACCCCGAACCGACTCGGGCCGCAGAGAACAAGACCGGTGTCCCATCTGACCAGCTCCGCCAGATAGGCAATGATGGCGCCTCCCAAGCTCCATGACGGCGGCGGCTCTCAGCTCTCTTACGGAAGCAGGTGGACGTCAGCAAGGACTCGACCGCTCCGACAGCTGTCCTTCCGCCAAGCTCCGTTGCTCCTCCGACAGCCACGACATCACGCCAGCAGGGTGCCAAGATCTCTCCGGCTGCCACATTGGCATGTACTTAGGGCGCTAGCTCTCCCTCCGCTAGACACGTAGCACTCTGCTACACCCCTCATTGTACACCTGGATCCTCTCCTTACGACTATAAAAGGAAGGACCAGGGCCTTCTTAGAGAAGGTTGGCCGCGCGGGACCGAGGACGGGACAGACGCTCTCTTGGGGCCGCTCGCTTCCCTCACCCGCGTGGACGCTTGTAACCCCCCTACTGCAAGCGCACCCGACCTGGGCGCGGGACGAACACGAAGGCCGCGGGACTTCCACCTCTCTCACGCCCGTCTCCGGCCACCTCGCCTCTCCCCCCTTCGCGCTCGCCCACGCGCTCGACCCATCTGGGCTGGGGCACGCAGCACACTCACTCGTCGGCTTAGGGACCCCCCGGTCTCGAAACGCCGACACATAGCGAGCAGACTGATTAGTTTCTTTGCATAGTATGTGTTTTTAGGCACTTTGTTCTCCTTTGGAAGCATGTCTACGATGATACTCAAGAACGCATCAAAGCCAGCATCAGACAGACCATATCTAGCTTTTAACATTAACAGCTTTAACACAAACCAGAGCGTCGTGAACTCTTTGGTACAACCCTTAGACTCATCGTACAAAGGCTCTTTCGCTGCCTTCTTTAGGGACTCCATACCTTTCTTGAAGAACATCGATGGATCCGTATGATAATGCAACATTGCCTCTAACAACTCTGCATCTTCCTCATCCATAACATTTGGCATAACATGAGTTCTATCATGTTCATTTCCTCCATAGTAACCATGATCAGTAACACTTGGCACTACATGTTCGCTCTGTGGAAGAGGTTGGTGTGTCCCATGAACAAACTGAAATATGTCGTCCTCAGGGTTTCCAGTCGTATAAGGCAAAGAGCTACCCTCTCCATGCTTTGTCCAAACTGTGTAATCTTTCACAAATACACGGTATACCAGATGAGATATGATTTGGTTTGTGTCATCAAATACAACAACATTTTTGTAGTCCATGCATGGACAATATATGTGCTTTGTCTTTGTTCTCCAAGCATGTTTCGTAGTGACATCAATAAACCTATGGACCTCGGATATGTATGATAGATATAGCCTTGATAAGTTATACATTCAGGATGTCCTCTCCATCACTACATGTAAAAAGTAATATAAAACACACAAGAACACAAATTAGCAAGAGAAAAAAACTAACATTTCCTAACAACTATAGAACGAAACCTACCACTTGTATTTTGTGTAATATCTGGCATTCCAATGAAAGTTGGCAAGAGAAACATAAGCCAAGCTTAATTTCCTAGAAACTAATAAACAAAAAAATCTTAATACCCAGTTAACATTTCTCTAAAAAAATTGGCACTTCAAACATAACTAATAAACCAACCTCATAACAATTAAACTTAATACCCAATTAACATATCTATAGCAATAATTGGCAATTCAAACATAATTATAAACCAATTGCCTCATAACAACTAATAAATTTAAAATAATCCATAATTACCAAACATTTCTACCTCTATCCCAAACATGGTGAAACCCTAGATACGAAACGTGGCTACACTCTTCTCTCTCACATGGTAAAATCCTAGAACCAAAATTTGGCTAAAATGAGAAATAATATGAACAAAAGTTGACAAAGAAACATAAAACCAACCTTTCTTAGCAACCTTCTTCCAAAAATGAAGATCAAAACCTCCCCCTTGTATTTTATGTAATCTAGACCTCCAAAATCGCCTCCAATGGAAGTTGGCTACGAGATTCCTGTCGGGGGAGAAAGGGGTAATTATAATACAAAGTTCACAGACGGGTTGCTTAAGAAACCACCAGTGAAAATATCACTGGCGGTTGTCTTAAGGAACCGCTAGTGGAAATGTTCTTTCCACTGGCGGCTCTCTTAACTCAGCCGCTAGTGGAAACCATTTCATGTTGAACAGTTGTGTCTTTTCAACTGTCCCTATAGAATTGAAACGACAATTATGCTCGCCGAACACGAAGCAGCGACTTTGAACGCCTCTTTGCTCCTCGAAGTTCGCGTAAATATCGATCCAGTTCTCGATTTTAATCTATTTAAATGCTCATCGGCCACATTTCCACTATTCATGGCCTATAAACTCAGAAAACTCTCTTGCTTCAGCTTTCCACCCATGCCGACATCACCAAGTGATTCCTCTACTTCTTTTATCTCCCATTCATCTAGCCGTGAACCAACCCTAGACTGGGATCCTATACCGACATATGAGAAATAGGCCCCTTTGCACTGGGATGTAGATGGATGGGACTTTGAGGTTGCATCGGAATCCGACGGCGACCTCACTGACGGGGACAACCTCCAGTTCCTCGTTGACGGGGAACTGGACTCTGACACCAGCACTGACTAGTCTTGGACGTACGATGGAGAATCGTTGGATGTGGAGTCCTTCGACAATGATGACAACCCGATGTCTGGACATTGGATGGGCATCGGCTCCTCGGACGACGAAGACGATGATGACGAGAACGACGACAACAACAGTGATGAGGACAGCGACGACAGTGGCGACGATGACGACGACGATGATGGTGGGGCAAGCCAATGCGATGAGATGCCTCCCAGCAAGCGTCGTCAGCTGCTGCATGGTAGCTTATTCTAGTAGGAAAAGTAGTAGTTTGTACTAGGATGAAACAATCCTTTTTAATGAATAAAGCCTAGTTCTTGTTAACTAATACTTTTCTGATGAAATCTAATGATTTAGAACCCAAAAATACTTTCCACTGGCTTTCTCTTAAAGAACCGCTAGTGAAAAAATTAACACTGGTGGCTGGATTAAGGAACCGCCAGTGAAAACGCTCAATTAACATTGGCGGCTGGCTTAAGGAACCGCCTGCGAAAACGCTGAATTAACATTAGCGGCTGGCTTAAGGAACCGCCTGTGGAAATCATTTCTATGGGTGGTTCTTTGTAAGAACCTCCAGTAGAAATCGTTTTAATTATATACGCCTCAATCGTCACCTCGCACTCCACCGCTCTAGACGCCCTAGTACTGTCCCTGCTCTCCATTCTCACTCCAGCCACCGACGTGCCACCTCGTGCCTCCCCTTTGTGATTGTTGCCGGATCCGGCCTCCCTCCGTCATCCTAGCCAAAGTGAAGTAGGCGGCGGGCTCGGCCGTCGACTCCGCACACCGCGCGCCAGACACCAAGACATGGATCTAGGTCAACTGCTTAGTTCCTCCATTTTACTGTTGCTATCTGCCCTCATGCCTCCATTTTAATGTCTTAAATCACTCTTCTTTTTCGGTGCAGTTCCTGCATAAGGTTGCCCAATCTGGCACCTTCATTCACTGATTCTTGTTCCCCGGACAAACCTACTCAGTACAACCTGCGTGGCAAGACAATTGCACCTACTCAGTACAACCTACGCCAGAAGCGTGCCAAAACAACTACCACGACAAGTTCTTATGTGCATAACTTATCTTGTTTCTTTTACTACATGTCCTCTATTTCAAAAATTGTTAAATGCGCCTTTGTATTCATTGACCTACAACAAGTTCTTATCTTCTTTTACCACAACAAGTTCTTGTTTCTTTTACTACATGTCCTCTGTTCCAAATAGTTACGTGCATGTGCAACTTGCCCACAGATGAGTTTGGACCGTGCCAGCTGGGATGCGATGACAACTAAAATATTCATTGACGTATGCATCATTCAGAAGAACCTTAATAACTTCAATAGCATAGGCTTAACTAAATATGGATGGCAACAAGTGTATCGCAACTTCAAAGAGCAGACTAGTCTTGATTATGAAAACAAAAAACTGCAAAACAAATTTAACTTGCTCCGAAGGTCTTTCCAGCATTGGCAATACTTGCAGAACCATACTGGGCTTGGCCTTGACTCAAGGACTAAAGGTATAGCAGCTGATGATTCGTACTGGGGGACCCAGGAAGGGGTACATTGCTCATGAATTGATTACAAGTTTTTTATTTTGTGGACCAATACTAAATCTGCACTATGTTCAAACGTAGGATCCTAGTACTTAGGGCAGTCGAGGAAAACCACCATCCTTTCTTGATGAGCTTTACACTTTGTTTGGTCAAACCACACACGACAGGGGCAATTTGATTAGAGCTGGAGGTGTCTGTGAGCCCCCGTGAAGCTATGGCAGCCAGGATACTCCTGATGATGGTGTGGGTTGCTCCAATATTAGATCATCGTCCAATAGGCCAATTAGGGAAGCCATAGTGGATAGCCCTCCTAAGAAAAATATGAGTTTGGAAGATCACATTGCTAATATTTCTGAGTCCATTTGCATCAGAAACCGGAGAACTCTTAGTCGTGGACAAGAAGTTGACGAAGTTGTGCGAGTCTTAAAGCAAGATGGACTTGAAGAAGACTCTGATTTGTACTGCATGGCAAATATTCTATGCAAAAACGATATAGATAGGAGGTTTTTCCTTCATTTGAATACTAAAGAGGGACACCTCCATTGGATTAGGTTCCAATGGAATCATATTTCTAAGTATCTTGTCTGTGTGGTCTTGTAATAATTCTTTGATGAACACTGTTAAGTTTTCCAGTCTAGTTTTGAATGTGTGTGTTGTAATAACTCTGGGTCACTTTGATGTTTGCGGACATATTGCAGTTCAGTTTTATTTATGTGCTTGTGCACTTTAGTTTTATAACATACAAGTTAAGTATTGCATTTCTGTTTTGAATGATTTATAATAAAATTGGAGATGAGTATTGCATTTCTGTTAAATGTAGGCAACTCCAAGATGAGTAGTGCAGAAGACTCCGGCCATAGCGACACGACAAGTGATGATAGCTCCAACATATTCCAGCAAGCTGGTGCAGCGGCGGTTCTAGCTACTTTTGCTTCTTGTTCATATACTCTTGCTCCTATGATTAATCTTCCTACTCTATTGCCGCACGTGACAGGACGACAATGGGTGGAACTTAATATGAGAGACTTTAGGAAGTGTCATGACAATTTTCGTATGACTCCAGATTCTTTTATAGAATTGCATGATACTTTAGTGAGATATCACGGGTTAAGGTCAACATAAGAGGTGGAGTCATGTGAGGCATTAGGGATGTTCTTATGGGCATGTGGGACACAACAAGCGACACGCCAAATTAGAGACAGATTCGAAAGGTCTTTGGATACCATTAGTAGAAAAATGGCTATGGTGGCAGATGCTATGTATGGTTTTGCACAAACCATTATATGTCCAAAGGATCCAACATTTTCTAAAGTGCATAACAAGCTTAGATCTTATTCCCCTTTCTTTGATGGGTGCATAGGAGCCTTAGATGGTACACACATTCCAGCTCACATATGTCATGAGTCGAGGCTTGAACACATAAGTAGAAAAGGGTGGCCTAGCTACAATGTATTAGGTATGCGGTTCACTTTTGTAGGTGCTGGGTTGCCTGGTTCTTGCCATGACATGGCAGTGCTCAGGAGTTGTATGGGAGAAGCGAACTATCCACACCCACTAGCAGGTATGGTGGCATGCATGTTATGTTGGCATTGCATACATTGTATTCATGCATTACAATCTAGTAAATCTTTTTCTGAGTTTATTTGTTTGTGTACATGGAGGTATTATCTAGTGGATGTTGGTTACTCAATTCGCGAAGGTTACTTGCCACCATATCGGAATCAGAGACATCACTTAGAAGATTTTAATCAAACAAGAGTAGAGACTGTGCAGGAAATTTTAATTTCCACCACTCGAGTCTACGAAATATAGTTGAACAGGCTTTTGGACTTCTCAAATCAAGGTGGCATGTGCTACGAGGACTCCCATTTTACGAAAGAAGCATGCAAGTGCAGATTATAATTGCTTGTTTTGCTTTGCATAACTATTTGTTGGACCGAGGCCACATAGGAGGATCAAGGAGTAGTTCACATGGCCAAGCTGATTACAATGTGTTAGATTGGGTGAATGTAAATGCAAGTCAAGAAATGACATTAGTGAGAGATTGGATCGCTGCTGGAGTATCATTGATGTAGTGTATGTAATGAAGTAGTTATATGTAATGAAGTAGTAATATATTTATGTAGTGTATCTCAAATTGTTGGGTATAGATTGTGTAATCATGCAATGTATTGCAGTAATGACGTTGGTAGTGATCACCTCTCTAGTATTGAGAAATCATGCAATGTATTGGGGTCCCGATCACTCTATGTACTGAGTAATCATGCAATGTATTGGGGTACTGATCACTCTCTGGTACTGAGTAATCATGCAATGTATTGACGGTTTCATTAAGTAAACTGCCAGTGTATATATATTTTTACTAGCGGTTCACTTAATACAACCGCCAGTGTAAATATCTATTTTACACTGACAGTTTAGTTAAGTGAACCGCCAGTGTATATGATATTTACACTGGCGGTTTCTTAAGGCGGGCCCACCTGTTTATTTTCACTAGCGTGCGGTAACTAAAACCGCCAGTATAAATTTTTGCGTGCCGCCACCTTAGAGCTCTATTCTACTAGTTTTTATACAATTTTTAAACAACTGTGTGGCAAGTTTACGACCATGTTTCGTGAGCATGGTGCTCGAACATTCCGGTCTGTTCCTGAAATAGGCCATAACTTGTGCTCAATAACATCCATATCATTGTTGCATTCACCGTTTTCCATTTTTCGAGTGACTTGCTGGTCAAGTCTGAATCATCTGAAGAAATTCAATTAAACAAACTAAATCAAATAGCTATAGCAAAAACTTTTATAATTGTGCCAAAATTGAACATGTAGGTATACATAGTGTAAGAACAAACCACAAAAAAATTGGTTGGGAAAAGAAAAAAATATACATTGCCGAGTGTCAAAATAAGACACTCGGTAAAACATTCTTTGCCGAGTGTCTGCCGTGGGACATTCGGCAAAGTATTTAAAAAAATTAAAACAATCTTTGCCGAGTGCCTATCAGAGGGAACTCGGCAAAGACTACTTTACCGAGTGTTAGATCGATGACACTCGACAAAGTATATTTTTAAATTAAAAAATAACTTTGCCGATTGCCAGATCGTGGGCACTCGACAAAGTCTATTTACATAGCCAGGACCGGCATTCTTCTTCACTTCACTTTTCTTTCCCACGCCGTAGAAAACCATCGTCACCCGGCCATCGCCGCCATCGCCGGAGCATCGCCCGGCCAACTCCGCTACCGTCGGAGCACCGCCACCCGCCCTCTCGGCCAACCCCGCCCGGCCATCTCCACGTGCTCCGCCATGGAGCTCGCCACGCACCGCCGTGCCTGTGCCCGCTTGTTCCTCCCTAGCTTAGGCAAAGAGGTGCTTTACAGAGTGTACAGGTCATAGCACTCGGCAAAGATGACACACCTGGACACCGGTAAAGCTTCACCCTCGGCACTCGGCAAAGAAACAACCTTTGCCGAGTGCCTCCTAGTGCACTCGGCAAAGGTGCTGACAAAGGGGCCCGCTGGCGACCTCGTTGCCGAGCGCTAGTCCGGCGGACACTCGACACAGGGAAACACTCGGCAAACCTAGACGCTCGGCAAAGGACCGTCTGCAGTCGTCTTTAGCTGACGGCCGTTACTGTGGCAGAACCTCCCAAGTTATTGGGCCCACATGCACCTGTCCTCGTCTCGAAGACCTCAGATGGCATGCATGTGCACCATATAACTTAACAGGATCCGTCCGATTGCCCCAAGGACATTGGATAAACCACTTACAACCAGAACCGCGGGATTAAGTAACACAAATCACACACACCAATAATTTTTGCAGCGGAAATACTATTACCAAATTTTACAAGTTACAAAAAATTTACATTATTTTATCGGAGTGGTTACAAAAGTATAAGTTTGAAATATATGCTAGCTCATGGGACCATCCTCAATAAGAAGTATAGAAGAAGTACTTAGACTTATAAGAAGGCCGAGCCCACCGGCACTTAACACCATCACAGCAGCATAAGGTTAGAACCTGAAAAACAATAGGGAATAAAACCCTGAGTATGGAATTACTCAGCAAGTCTTACCCGACTAAGGAAAAGACTCTCAAGGGTATGCTGGATAAATAGGAATCAAGGAGAGGCTTTAGCAAGAATCAGCTTAGATACTTTTGCAGAAATAGCTTACTAAAGTGAATCCTTATTTTCAAGGTTTTAACGCCAGATTAAATATTAATAGACTCTGTTTGCATCTGGTCTAATTTCACCATCTCATCAATACAACGTCATTTTTATTCATGAGGTTCACATCCTGACTTAGGTTGTAGGTCAGTGATCAAGTCTCCACTCTCCGGGGATATAACGGCGATCCGAATCGATTTACTCAGCTGAGGATCTCTAACCACACGACATATGTAGCACTTAACCCTTGCATATGTGTCGGGGACCATAATTAGGGGTACCCTCAAGACGCCTAATTCTCAGCTGGTAACCCCCATCAGCATAAAGCTGCAGAGGCCTGATGGGTGCAATTAAGTCAGGGATCAGTCCATACGAGCGACTCGATCACGCCTCGCCCGAGCCTAGCCTCGGGAAAGGGCAGCCGACTCCGAAGGGGTTTCCGTCTCGCCCGAGGCCCCCCTTCAACGGCGGACACATCTCCAGCTTGCCCGAGGCCTTGCCTTCGTTAAGAAGCAACCCTGACTGAATCGCCGCACCGACCGGCCAAGTCGCAGGAGCATTTAACGCAAAGGAAGCCAGGCCCTGCCAAAGGCACCATAGGAAGCTCCGCCCGACCCAGGGCTCGGACTCGGGCTAAGCCCCGGAAGACGGCGAACTCCGCTCCGCCCGACCCAGGGCTCGGACTCGGGCTAAGCCCCGGAAGACGGCGAACTCCGCTCCGCCCGACCCAGGGCTCGGACTCGGGCTAAGCCCCGGAAGACGGCGAACTCGGGCTAAGCCCCGGAAGACGGCGAACTCCGCTCCGCCCGACCCAGGGCTCGGACTCGGGCTAAGCCCTGGAAGACGGCGAACTCCGCTCCGCCCGACCCAGGGCTCGGACTCGGGCTAAGCCCTGGAAGACGGCGAACTCGGGCTAAGCCCCAGAAGACGGCGAACTCCGCTCCGCCCGACCCAGGGCTCGGACTCGGGCTAAGCCCCGGAAGACGGCGAACTCCGCTCCGCCCGACCCAGGGCTCGGACTCGGGCTAAGCCCCGGAAGACGGCGAACTCGGGCTAAGCCCCGGAAGACGACGAACTCTGCTTCGCCCGACCCAGGGCTCGGACTCGGGCTAAGGCCCCGGAAGACGACGAACTCCGCTTCGCACGACCCCAGGGGCTCGGACTCGGCCTCTGCGGACGACCTCCGCCTCGCCCGACCCAGGGGGCTCGGACTCGGCCTCTGCTGACGACCTCCGCTTCGCCCGACCCAGGGGCTCGGACTCGGCCTCTGCTGACGACCTCCGCTTCGCCCGACCCCAGGGGCTCGGACTCGGCCTCTGCGAATGACCTCCGCCTCGCCCGACCCAGGGGCTCGGACTCGGCCTCTGCTGACGACCTCCGCCTCGCTCGACCCAGGGGCTCGGACTCGGCCTCGGCCATGGAAGATAGACTCGACCCCGGCTTCGGAGGAGCCTCCACGTCGCCCAACCTAGGGCACAGGCCAGCCACGTCGACATGAAGCGCCATCATCACCCTACCCCGAGCCGACTCGGGCCGCAGAGAACAAGATCGGTGTCCCATCTGGCTGGCTCCGCCAGATAGGCAATGATGGCGCCCCGCTAGCCCCGTCACGACGGCGGCTCTCAGCTCTCTTACGGAAGCAGGGCGACGTCAGCAAGGACACAACCGTTCCAACAGCTGTCCCTCCGCCAGGCTCCGTCGCTCCTCCGACAGCCACGACATCACGCTAGCAGGGTGCCAAGATCTCTCCGGCTGCCACATTGGCATGTACTTAGGGCACTAGCTCTCCCCCCTGCTAGACACGTAGCGCTCTGCTACACCCCTATTGTACACCTGGATCCTCTCCTTACGCCTATAAAAGGAAGGACCAGGGCCTTCTTAGAGAAGGTTGGCCGCGCGGGGACGAGGACGGGGACAGGCGCTCTCTTGGGGCCGCTCGCTTCCCTCACCCGCGTGGACGCTTGTAACCCCCTACTGCAAGCGCACCCGACCTGGGCGCGGGACGAACACGAAGGCCGCGGGATTCCCACCTCTCTCTCGCCGGACTCCGGCCTCCTCGCTCCTTTCCCCCCTTCGCGCTCGCCCACGCGCTCGACCCATCTGGGCTGGGGCACGCGGCACACTCACTCGTCGGCTTAGGGACCCCCCGGTGTCGAAACGCCGACAGTTGGCGCGCCAGGTAGGGGCCTGCTGCGTGTTGACGAGCAGCTTCCCGTCAAGCTCCAGATGGGCAGTCTTCAACAACCTCTCCAACCCGGGACGGTGCTCCGTTTCGGGAGTCTTGAGTTCATGTCCCTCGACGGCAGCTACGACATGATACTCCTTCCACCGTCACGCGACAACGACAATGGCGGCCGACAACCCGCCCTCCGGCGGCGGAATCGACGACATCTTCCCCGCGCGGTGGAAGAACGACATTCGAGCTCGCCCCGTCCTCTCCCCCACCAACGGAGGAGGAGGCGGGGCAACCAAGGCCGGGCGGGAGGCCGCGCTTCGTCGGCTGTCTAGCGAATTGACGTCCCCAGCGCCCCAACGGAGGGCGCGTCGGGCGTCGACCTCGCGTTCGAGACGAAGGCGAGCGCCGTCCCCCCGCGACACGCCAATCCCGAGCAAGTGGACGACGCCAGCGAGCTCGCGGAGGGCCTGCAGGACGTCGCCCTCGTACCTAGGACGACGGCGCGATCAGCCCCCGACGTGACTACATCGCCCCTCGTCGACCAAAAGGTACCGACCGATTCCCATCCTACATTATTTCGACTCGGCCTCAACCCGCCTAGCGACCTCGCTTTGGCGGGCGCTCTCGTTGAGGTGAGTGCAACCCCTCTGGGGTTTCGTATGCGGTCGCTTTGGGACCGATTGACGGACGTCTCGACCTACGGGCCCTCTGGGTCCGAGGAAGATGACGATCCCAGCATCTGTTGGGATTTCTCTGGATTTGGCAACCCCAGTGCCATGCGGGACTTCATGATCGCATGTGACTACTGCCTCTCCGACTGTTCCGACGGTAGCCGCAGCCTTGACGACAAGGACTGCGGCCCAAGCCGCGAATGTTTCCACGTCGAGCTAGGGGATCCCGCCGAAGGCAACCACCTCGGCATGCCGGAGGACGGTGATCTCCCTAGGCCGGCGCCTCGCGCCGACATCCCGCGGGAGCTAGCTGTGGTCCCCATTCCGGCGGGGGGTCACGACCCACAGCTCGAGCAAGTCCGCGGGGCGCAGGCCAGGCTCGACGAGGGAGCAGGAGCACTTGAGTCGATCCGCCGGGACGTCGGGCAGGTATGGGCGGGCCAGCCCCCGGCCGGAGAAATACGTCACCTGCCCCAGGGTTTCCAGCACCGCGTCGCCAACGACGTCAGGGTCAGGCCGCTACCCGCGTCCAGCGGGGTTGGTCAGAACCTGGCAGCCGCAGCAATGCTCATCCGCGCGATGCTGGAGCCATCGACCACCGAGGGTCGGCGAATCCAGGGAGAGCTCAAAAATCTCCTGGAAGGCGCTGCGGCCCGACGGGCCGAGAGCTCTGCCTCCCGGAGGCAGGGATACCCCTCGGAACCTCATGTCGCGACTTCTCGATTCATGCGGGAAGCCTCGGTCTACACCGGGCGCACGCGCAACACCGCGCCTGCGGCCCCGGGCCACCTCGGCAACGAGCACCATCGTCGCGACCGTCGAGCCCACCTCGACGAAAGGGTGCGCCGAGGCTACCACCCCAGGCGTGGGGGACGCTACGAGAGCGGGGAGGATCGGAGTCCCTCGCCCGAACCACCCGGTCCGCAGGCCTTCAGCCGGGCCATCCGGCGGGCACCGTTCCCGACCCGTTTCCGACCCCCGGCTACTATCACAAAGTACTCGGGGGAAACGAGGCCGGAACTGTGGCTTGCGGACTACCGCCTGGCCTGCCAACTAGGTGGAACGGACGACGACAACCTCATCATCCGCAACCTCCCCCTGTTCCTCTCCGACACTGCTCGCGCCTGGTTGGAGCACCTGCCTCCGGGGCAGATCTCCAACTGGGACGATTTGGTCCAAGCCTTTGTCGGCAATTTCCAGGGCACGTACGTGCGCCCCGGGAATTCCTGGGACCTCCGAAGCTGCCGGCAACAGCCGGGAGAGTCTCTTCGGGACTACATCCGGCGATTCTCGAAGCAGCGCACCGAGCTGCCCAACATCACCGACTCAGATGTCATCGGCGCGTTCCTTGCCGGCACCACCTGCCGCGACCTGGTGAGCAAGTTGGGTCGCAAGACTCCCACCAGGGCGAGCGAGCTGATGGACATCGCCACCAAGTTCGCCTCTGGCCAGGAGGCGGTCGAGGCCATCTTCCGAAAGGACAAGCAGCCCCAGGGCCGCCCGTCGGAAGAGGCTCCCGAGGCGTCTACTCCGCACGGCGCCAAGAAGAAAGGCAAGAAGAAGTCGCAAGCGAAACGCGACGCCGCCGACGCGGACCTTGTCGCCGCCGCCGAGTACAAGAACCCTCGGAAGCCCCCCAGAGGTGCCAACCTCTTCGACAAGATGCTCAAGGAGCCGTGCCCCTATCATCAGGGGCCCGTCAAGCACACCCTCGAGGAGTGCGTCATGCTTCGGCGCCACTTCCACAAGGCCGGGCCACCCGCGGAAGGTGGCAGGGCCCGCGACGACGACAAAAAGGAAGATCACCGAGCAGGAGAGTTCCCCGAGGTTTGCGACTGCTTCATGATCTACGGTGGGCATGCGGCGAATGCCTCGGCTCGGCATCGCAAGCAAGAGCGCCGGGAGGTCTGCTCGGTGAAGGTGGCGGCGCCAGTCTACCTAGACTGGTCCGACAAGCCCATCACCTTCGACCAAGCCGACCACCCCGACCACGTGCCGAGCCCGGGGAAATACCCGCTCGTCGTTAACCCCATCATCGGCGACGTCAGGCTCACCAAGGTCCTGATGGATGGGGGCAGCTGCCTCAACATCATCTACGCCGAGACCCTCAGGCTCCTGCGCGTCGATCTGTCCTCCGTCCGAGCAGGCGCTGCGCCTTTCCATGGGATCATTCCTGGGAAGCGCGTCCAGCCCCTCGGACGGCTCGACCTTCCCGTCTGCTTCGGAACGCCCTCCAATTTCCGAAGGGAGACTCTGACGTTCGAGGTGGTCGGGTTCCGAGGAACCTACCACGCGATATTGGGGAGGCCATGCTACGCGAAGTTCATGGCCGTCCCCAACTACACCTACCTGAAGCTCAAGATGTCGGGCCCCAACGGGGTCATCACCGTCGGCCCCACGTACAAACACGCGTTCGAATGCGACGTGGAGTGCGTGGAGTACGCCGAGGCCCTCGCCGAGTCCGAGGCCCTCATCGCCGACCTGGAGAACCTCTCCAAAGAGGTGCCAGACGTGAAGCGGCACGTTGGCAACTTCGAGCCAGCGGAGACGGTTAAGGCCGTCCCTCTCGACCCCAGTGGCGACACCTCCAAGCAGATCCGGATCGGTTTCGGGCTCGACCCCACATAGGAAGCAGTGCTCGTCGACTTTCTCCGCGCAAACGCCGACGTTTTTGCGTGGAGTCCCTCGGACATGCCCGGCATACCGAGGGAAGTCGCCGAGCACTCGCAGGATATTCGGGCCGGGGCCCGATCCGTCAGGCAGCCTCTGCGCCGATTCGACGAGGAGAAGCGCAGAGTGATAGGCGAAGAGATCCACAAGCTAATGGCAGCAGGGTTCATCAAAGAGGTATTCCATCCTGAATGGCTTGCCAACCCTGTGCTCGTGAGAAAGAAAGGGGGGAAATGGCGGATGTGTGTAGACTACACTGGTCTCAACAAAGCATGTCCGAAGGTTCCCTACCCTCTGCCTCGCATCGATCAAATCGTGGATTCCACTGCTGGGTGCGAAACCCTGTCCTTCCTCGATGCCTACTCAGGGTATCACCAAATCCGGATGAAAGAGTCCGACCAGCTCGCGACTTCTTTCATCACACCCTTCGGCATGTACTGCTATGTCACCATGCCGTTCGGTTTGAGGAATGCGGGCGCGACGTACCAGCGGTGCATGAACCATGTGTTCGGAGAACACATCGGTCGCACAGTTGAGGCCTACGTCGATGACATCGTAGTCAAGACGAGGAAGGCTTCCAACCTCCTCTCCGACCTTGAAGTGACATTCCGGTGTCTCAAGGCAAAAGGCGTCAAGCTCAATCCCGAGAAGTGTGTCTTCGGGGTGCCCCGAGGCATGCTCTTGGGGTTCATCGTCTCCGAGCGGGGCATCGAAGCCAACCCGGAGAAGATCGCAGCCATCACTAACATGGGGCCCATCAAGGACTTAAAAGGCGTACAGAGGGTCATGGGATGTCTCGCGGCCCTGAGCCGGTTCATCTCACGCCTCGGCGAAAGAGGCCTGCCTCTGTACCGCCTCTTAAGGAAGGCTGAGTGCTTCACTTGGACACCCGAGGCCGAGGAAGCTCTCGGGAAC
This sequence comes from Zea mays, assembly GCF_902167145.1. NCBI lineage: Eukaryota > Viridiplantae > Streptophyta > Magnoliopsida > Poales > Poaceae > Zea > Zea mays. Next base: position 16,023,773 of record NC_050102.1, read on the forward strand.
CTGAAGGCGCTCCTTACAAAGGCGCCTATCTTGGTACCCCCAGCTGATGGAGAAGCCCTCTTGGTCTACGTCGCCGCGACCACTCAGGTGGTTAGCGCCGCGATTGTGGTCGAGAGGCAAGAAGAGGGGCATGCATTGCCCGTTCAGAGGCCAGTTTACTTCGTCAGCGAGGTACTGTCCGAAACCAAGATCCGCTACCCACAAGTTCAGAAGCTACTGTATGCAGTGATCCTGACGAGGCGGAAGTTGCGACACTACTTCAAGTCTCACCCGGTAACTGTGGTGTCATCCTTCCCCCTGGGGGAGATCATCCAGTGCCGAGAGGCCTCGGGCAGGATTGCGAATTGGGCGGTGGAAATCATGGGCGAGACCATCTCGTTCGCGCCTCGGAAGGCCATCAAGTCCTAGGTCTTGGCGGACTTCGTAGCCGAATGGGTCGACACCCAGCTACCGACGGCTCCGATCCAACCGGAGCTCTGGACCATGTTTTTCGACGGGTCGCTGATGAAGACGGGAGCCGGCGCGGGCCTGCTCTTCATCTCACCCCTCGGGAAACACCTACGCTACGTGCTACGCCTCCATTTCCCGGCGTCCAACAATGTGGCTGAGTACGAAGCTCTGATCAACGGATTGCGAATCGCCATCGAGCTAGGGGTCCGACGCCTCGACGCTCGCGGCGACTCGCAGCTCGTCATCGACCAAGTCATGAAGAACTCCCACTGCCGCGACCCGAAGATGGAGGCCTACTGCGATGAGGTTCGGCGCCTGGAAGACAAGTTCTACGGGCTCGAACTTAACCACATCGCTCGGCGCTACAACGAGACTGCGGACGAGCTGGCAAAAATAGCCTCGGGGCGAACGACGGTTCCCCCGGACGTCTTCTCCCGGGATCTGCACCAACCCTCCGTCAAGATCAACGACACGCCCGAGCCCGAGGCACCCTCGGTCCAGCCCGAGGCGTCCTCGGTTCAGCCCGAGGTACCCTCGGCCCCCGAGGGCGAGGCGCTGCGCATCGAGGAGGAGCGGAGCGGGGCCACGCCTGACCGAGGCTGGCAAACCCCGTACCTGCAATATCTCCGCCAAGGAGAGCTACCCCTCGACCAAGCCGAGGCTCGGCGGGTAGCGCGACGCGCCAAGTCGTTCGTCTTGCTGGGCGATGAGAAGGAGCTCTACCACCGCAGCCCCTCGGGCATCCTCCAGCGATGCATCTCCATCGCCGAAGGTCAGGAACTTCTGCAAGAGATACACTCGAGGGCTTGCGGCCATCACGCAGCGCCTCGAGCCCTCGTCGGGAATGCTTTCCGGCAAGGCTTCTACTGGCCAACAGCGGTGGCCGACACCACTAGAATTGTCCGCACCTGCGAAGGGTGTCAATTCTATGCGAAGCGGACCCACCTGCCCGCTCAGGCTCTGCAAACAATACCCATCACCTGGCCCTTTGCTGTATGGGGTCTGGACCTCGTCGGTCCCTTGCAGAAGGCGCCCGGGGGCTACACGCACCTGCTGGTCGCCGTCGACAAATTCTCCAAGTGGATCGAGGTCCGACCCCTGAACAGCATCAGGTCCGAGCAGGCGGTGGCGTTCTTCACCAACATCATCCATCGCTTCGGGGTCCCGAACTCCATCATCACCGACAACGGCACCCAGTTCACCGGCAAAAAATTCTTGGATTTTTGCGAGGATCACCACATCCGGGTGGACTGGGCCGCCGTAGCTCATCCCATGTCGAATGGGCAAGTAGAGCGTGCCAACGGCATGATTCTACAGGGGATCAAGCCTCGGATTTACAACGACCTCAACAAGTTCGGCAAGCGATGGATGAAGGAACTCCCCTCGGTGGTCTGGAGCCTGAGGACAACGCTGAGCTGAGCCACGGGTTTCACGCCGTTCTTCCTGGTCTACGGGGCCGAGGCCGTCTTGCCCACTGACCTGGAATACGGCTCCCCGAGGACAAGGGCCTACGACAATCAAAGCAACCAAGCTAGGCGAGAAGACTCGCTGGACCAGCTGGAAGAGGCTCGGGACAGGGCCTTACTACACTCGGCGCGGTATCAGCAGTCCCTTAGACGATACCACGCCCGAGGGGTCCGACCCCGAGACCTCCAGGTGGGCGACCTGGTGCTTCGGCTGTGGCAAGACGCCCGAGGGAGGCACAAGCTCACGCCCCCCTGGGAGGGGCCATTCGTCATCGCCAAAGTTCTGAAGCTCGGAACGTACAAGCTGGCCAACAGCCAAGGCGAGGTCTACGGCAACGCTTGGAACATCCAACAGCTACGTCGCTTTTACCCTTAAGATGTTTTCAAGTTGTGCATATACCTCGCACCCACGCAAAGTTTAGTCAACAAGGAAGGGTCGGCCTCGCCTCGGCAAAGCCCGACCCTCCCTCGGGGGCTAAAAAGGGGGGAAACCCCCTCTGCGTCGAAATTTTCCTCGAAAAAAGATCTCTTTCACCAGAATATCTTCCATGCTTTTTGACTACTTCGAAAAGTGGGTCCTGGAAACGACGGAGTACACGTAAGCAGCCAAGGCTGACCGAGCCGAGGGACTCCTACGCCTCCGGGATACGGATACCTCACTCATCACCTTCTGCGATAAGTAACTCGCGTTCGGATAAAGTGGCCCCGCGGATCGAACAAGTCTTTACGTTCGGAAGCCCTTCTGCCGAAGCGATCCTTCGAGCCTTCTCGACCGAGTCGGTGACAGGGCCTCATGGATGGGTGAAAGTACGCGTAAGCGGCAAGGCCGACCGAGCCGAGGGACTCCCACGCCTCTAGGATACGGATACCTCACTCATCACCTTCCGTGAGAAGCAACTCTCGCTCGCACAAACATCCCTGTTACCGACAAAAAGTCCAGATACTTGAAACAAGAGGAAAGGAGACGCAGCTTTACAATGCAGCGAGGGTGCGTGTCCTGGCCTCGGCGGCCACACAAGGCACACGCTACAAGACACTTTGACCCTGCAGGCTCGGGTCTTGACGATGGAAGAGGGCAGCAACACCCTCGGCATCGACGACACCTCCGGCGAGGCCCGACTTAGCCTCGGACGGCGACGCGGTCCGAGGTTCTCCGCTCCGAAGGACGACGTCATCACCACGCTCGGGCAATCGCTGCCTGGGACTTCTTCGGGAATCCGGCCCGAGCAGGCGGCTCGGCCGGTTACCCCCGGGGCCTCGGCCAAGACCATCTCCCGAGGGCGCCAGCCCGACCTGAGGCCTCGGCTGATCAACTCCGGCATCGGTCCCGCTGACGGACAACTCGACTAGGCTCCGGCCAACCAGGTTTCATTCTTGAGCCAACTCTGCCTCTGTTCATACTATATCGCTACCCCTGGCCTCGGCTCATCGAAGAGCGGCCGAGGGGTCCCTTTAACTGAGCTAGAGGAGCCTCGGACAGCAAGGCCGACCGAGCCGAGAGATTCCTACGCCTCCGGGATACGGATACCTCACTCGTCACCTTGACACGGGGCGACTCATGCTTGGTGAAGCGATTCAGATAATCAACAGACGAGTCTTAGCGCTCGAAAATGAGGAAAAAACGCGGCTCTGTGCCGTAATTACATACATGTTCAGGCCCCAAAAGCCGTAATGAACAGAAATACCGGCATTCGAAGCGCCGTCTCAAACGGAACTCCGGTTCCGTCCCCCTGGGCACGAACAACCCCACAAGATTGGGGAGCCCGCGGAGCGATCGTGGGCCGACAGGTGGCCCGTCGCCGCCCGATCCGGCGACAGCGATAACCACCCTCGCCCCGAGCGACGAAGTAGCTTCAGCAGTGGCTTCGGGCGGGTGCTACGGCAGAAGGACTCTTACCCACCGAGGACGAGAGCCAGCCATTCAGGCCGGGAGACGGAGACCCGGGGCTACCGTCGTCCGGACGAAGGATGTGGTGCTGCGCCCTGGCTGAGTGACGCCGGCCCGCCTCTCCCGGTATGGCTGGAGGAAGTCTCCGTGAAGCTGGAGGATGCCGTTCTCCCCCAGACGCCCGGGGAAGAAGAGGGCAACCGACCCCCACGGAGGCAGCCCCCCGACTCGCCTCATCCTCCATCTTGGCCTGGATGACGAAAATCCTTGAGGCCGAGGTAAGGGCAGAGGCCGCAGCCCGGCTCGCTTTCCCCCACCATCAAGCCGGATGTCACCGTCTTGGGTGACCGCCGGCGGGGGGGGGGGGTGCAGCTGGGCTGGCTGATGAAAATCCTTGAAGCCGAACGATGGCTGAAAGGTACCAACTCCCACGGAGTTGCATTCCACCAACGATGAGGCGAAAAGACGGCGGGCATCCCCCACCCGGGGGCTTGGAAGGTGGAAAGATGCGGCGCATGAGGGAGGAAGAAGACATGGTCGCCTTCCGAAAGGGGTCGCCCTCCTTTTAAAGGCAACTCGCTCTGCTTGCGCTCCCAACCGTCACGGGCTAAGTCTTCTCCAACACGCTTCAAAGCCCCCCCTGCGGCGTGGGGGCTGGGTCCCGCATGTCATGCAGACCGGCTCCGAGCAGAAGAAGCCAAACCGCCGCGCGTGGTGCATGCAACCGCCCAGCGGTTACAAGTGATCCTCCACCTTCGCCCAGACCAACGGGCGAGAGAAGCGGGCAGCCATGTAGGCGGCATGCAACCGCGCCAAGTGGACGCACTTCTCCGACTCCCGACACGCCCGCATGGAGGCCGAGGCCCACGCGTCGCGCAACCGGCGCGCCGGATGCTGCATGCAAGCAACTACATCGCCTGCGCCACCACCGTGCCTCCTCGATTGCGGAACCAATACCGCGACTCGAGGCAACCCAGCGCGCGACCCAGCGGCGCCAACCTGACACGGCGACCAACGCGGCCAAAGGAGGGCCAGCAGTAATGACGGTGGCAGACGCGCGGGAGCAGTGGGCACGTCGACAGCCAAGCTCACGTCCCATCTGGGGGCAGCGAGAGAGCCCCCTCTCACGGTGTGAAGACAACGCGCCCGTGATCCATTCCTCGAACGGCTCGCGCACGCCCAACGGCTGCCCCGCCAACTACTCGCCCCGTCGCATTAACTCCGCGGCTGGACAGGTGACACTTCTGGCAGGAGCAACGGGCGACGCTTCGCCTTCGCCGAAACAACCGCACCAAAAAAGGTACGCCGCGTCGTTCGGTTTCGTATCCTTTTTCCCTTTTTTCCTCTTTCTCTATCTCTTGCAACAGGGACTGGGAAAGGGGGATACCCCGAAAGGGATCCTTCCCCGTGAAGGAACCAGGCTCCGAGCCTCCTCACTGATCAGGGGTTCGAAGGCTGGCCCCCCGAAGGGTTCAACAGCCGCCTTAGATCGCGTGGGCCCTACACCCACTACTGGTCAGAGGTTCGAAGGCCGGCCCCCCGAAGGGTCCCACGGCCGCCTCAGGCTACTCGGGCTCCGTGCCCATTACTGATCAGGGGTTCGAAGGCTGGCCCCCGAAGGGTTCACAGTCGCCTCAGACGCCGAGCGAGGGATGACCAGGGGTACGTTCGATACATAACCGAGGCTCGGGCTGCGCTCCCGAGGTACCCTAGGACATTTCCGAGACCAGCGGGAGCGATCTTGTAACGGAATCCCATTAGAGGGAGGCATCGAGCCCTCGGACCCCGTCGCCAGGGGACCGGGTCCGGCAGATCACCCGTAGGTACTTTTGGGCGTGCCTCTGGGCCCCTAGCCGACCCCTAACGAACGGGGCACGAACGTCCACTCGGATTACCCGCTTGCAGCTCACCGGAGACACCATGTTCGGTGCCCATCGAGGGTAACATGGCGCTCTCCCCCCCTCCTCCTTGCGGAAAGGCGACGTAGGGGCGTATGTAAAAAAGCCGAGTCTGTCCCTGATCGCCTTCTCGCCCTGTGCAGAGGCTCGGGGGCTGCTCTCGCAAACCCGGCTCCGGCCGAACCGTTGACAGCGTCAACATACCAGCCCGAGAACTTGGGCCCCGACCGTACACCCGGGCTACGGCCAGCTCGCATGAGGGAACAACCAGACCAGCCGAAGCATTACGCAAGGCATTAAGACCTCGAAGGAGTGAAACCACTCCTCCGAGGCCTCGGGCGCTACACCCGGCGGGTGCGCTCGCGCGCACCCACCGGAACCAAATGCAACCGAGAAAGGCTGGTCCCCTTGCAAAAAAGTGCGACGAAAGCCTCCAAGCGAGTGCTAACACTCCCTTCGAGGCTCGGGGGCTACTGTCGGGGACCATAATTAGGGGTACCCTCAAGACGCCTAATTCTCAGCTGGTAACCCCCATCAGCATAAAGCTGCAGAGGCCTGATGGGTGCGATTAAGTCAGGGATCAGTCCATACGAGCGACTCGATCACGCCTCGCCCGAGCCTAGCCTCGGTCAAGGGCAGCCGACTTTGAAGGGGTTTCCGTCTCGCCCGAGGCCCCCCTTCAATGGCGGACACATCTCCAGCTTTCCCGAGGCCTTGCCTTCGTTAAGAAGCAACCCTGACTGAATCCCCGCACCGACCGGCCAAGTCGCAGGAGCATTTAACGCAAAGGAAGCCAGGCCCTGCCAAAGGCACCATAGGAAGCTCCGCCCGACCCAGGGCTCGGACTCGGGCTAAGCCCCGGAAGACGGCGAACTCCGCTCCGCCCGACCCAGGGCTCGGACTCGGGCTAAGCCCCGGAAGACGGCGAACTCCGCTCCGCCCGACCCAGGGCTCGGACTCGGGCTAAGCCCCGGAAGACGGCGAACTCGGGCTAAGCCCCGGAAGACGGCGAACTCCGCTCCGCCCGACCCAGGGCTCGGACTCGGGCTAAGCCCCGGAAGACGGCGAACTCCGCTCCGCCCGACCCAGGGCTCGGACTCGGGCTAAGCCCCGAAAGACGGCGAACTCGGGCTAAGCCCCGGAAGACGGCGAACTCCGCTCCGCCCGACCCAGGGCTCGGACTCGGGCCTCCCCGGAAGACGGCGAACTCCGCTCCGCCCGACCCAGGGCTCGGACTCGGGCTAAGCCCCGGAAGACGGCGAACTCGGGCTAAGCCCCGGAAGACGACGAACTCCGCTTCGCCCGACCCAGGGCTCGGACTCGGGCTAAGGCCCTGGAAGACGACGAACTCCGCTTCGCCCGACCCCAGGGGCTCGGACTCGGCCTCTGCGGACGACCTCCGCCTCGCCCGACCCAGGGGCTCGGACTCGGCCTCTGCTGACGACCTCCGCTTCGCCCGACCCACGGGCTCAGACTCGGCCTCTGCTGACGACCTCCGCTTCGCCCGACCCCAGGGGCTCGGACTCGGCCTCTGCGAACGACCTCCGCCTCGCCCGACCTAGGGGCTCGGACTCGGCCTCTGCGGACGACCTCCGCCTCGCCCGACCCAGGGGCTCGGACTCAGCCTCGGCCATGGAAGACAGACTCGACCCCGGCTTCGGAGGAGCCTCCACGTCGTCCAACCTAGGGCACAGGCCAGCCACGTCGACAGGAAGCGCCATCATCACCCTACCCCGAGCCGACTCGGGCCGCAGAGAACAAGACCGGTGTCCCATCTGGCTGGCTCCGCCAGATAGGCAATGATGGCGCCCCGCTAGCCCCGTGACGACGGCGGCTCTCAGCTCTCTTACGGAAGCACGACGTCAGCAAGGACACAACCGTTCCAACAGTTGTCCCTCCGCCAGGCTCCATCACTCCTCCGACAGCCACGACATCACGCCAGCAGGGTGCCAAGATCTCTCCGGCTGCCACATTGGCATGTACTTAGGGCACTAGCTCTCCCCCCTGCTAGACACGTAGCGCTCTGCTACACCCCCATTGTACACCTGGATCCTCTGCTTACGCCTATAAAAGGAAGGACCAGAGCCTTCTTAGAGAATGTTGGCCGCGCGGGGACGAGGACGGGGATAGGCGCTCTCTTGGGGCCGCTCGCTTCCCTCACCCGCGTGGACGCTTGTAACCCCCTACTGCAAGCGCACCCGACCTGGGCGCGGGACGAACACGAAGGCCGCGGGATTCCCACCTCTCTCTCGCCGGACTCCGGCCTCCTCGCTCCTTTCCCCCCTTCGCGCTCGCCCACGCGCTCGACCCATCTGGGCTGGGGCACGCGGCACACTCACTCGTCGGCTTAGGGACCCCCCGGTCTCGAAACGCCGACAATATGTCAACCGTTCCCACAGATCCTCCACAACGTGAACCGGTCCGCGCTACCCGGGAGCACAGTACTCCTCCATCCAGCCTCTAGCCAGGAGGGCACACGCTACTCCCACCATCTCCCACGCCCAGTGTGCGGTTGTCTTTTCACGTATGGAATAGCCGGGTTCAAGCTTACCCTGTCCCATTTCCAGGGCATGTGGCCAGTTAAGATAGTCCTTGATCTATCAGGCCTACATACGCATCCAATCCTTAATTGACCCGGGCGGAGCATCACCTGTTCCTAGCCCAAGTCGCGAGTTAAATACTTTCATCCTTAGGACTGTTCTTTGTTCCGTAGGATGAAGAGAGCATCACAGGGAACTTTGCAGTAAGAACCCACCATTGCTCCAAATGAAAATATTCTTGCCGGTAGAAGCCATCCTTTCTCGAGCTAGGCTAAGGACAACCTCTATCCACAAGATCTAAGCAGGGCTAAGCATTTTTGTAAATCATGTTTGATACTTCACCAGAAGTACCTATATAGGTGTGGATAGCAAGGAAGGCAATGCATCAAAAGGTTCCAAGCAACTCCTATAAACCGAATGCACATTTCACTAGACTTAAAGTGTGCAGAAATTATTTGAAAACACAAGGAAGGGGTTGCATGCACCGGGGCTTGCCTGGGTAACACTAGGTTAGTGTTTGTTAGGTGTCGATCACTTGACGACCATCCTTTGTCCCGATACTTGCTTCGTCTGTCCATCTCCAGTTCCGTTCATCAGCACCATCTTGTGGTCGATCAGTTCTGGTTCTCCGCATCGCGTGGTTAATTCACGTACCTGAATGAAATGCATTATGCACATGAATGCATATAGACCGGAATATTTCAAACCTAAATTGGACTACACGATAGCGAATTAAACACCTAGCGGCGAGGCGTTGTACAATTTTGTACGAAAACACTTGTTATCGACGTATGACTAAGTGCGATAGTCATGCCTTTTTAGCTTAACCAAATTTCATTCAAACATTATAGAGTTCTACAAACGACCTTCTAAACAAACACAAATCTAACCCGTGTATGCGCACTCTCCACTAATCGTCCTCGGTTTTCACAGGAATAGACTTAATGATATTACTTGTTCCCTAATTAATTTGGTAAGAACAATTATTTACCTATCCTATTCACTAATAACCCGGTGAGTAGTAGTAAACCAGAGTACTATTATTAACCCGCCACGAATCCCACAAAAATAACGACGACTCAGGCTTCGACATTCTACCAGACATATTATTTAACTTGGCTGAATTCAGTTCTAATGGAAACAAACTTATCGATGGCATTCTAATTTTAATCGGATTTAATTCTAATATTTTGGCTAACAAAAACGCGTGCCAATAATAAATTTAGCTCAAATCCACTATACTGATTAATGAATACTAATTCGGGATTACGTTAAATATCGCACTAATTTTTGGTTCTGCGCCAGCTTACCCCAACTAAACCCGCAAATCACTATCAGGAGTCTACGTCAATGAATAATCGAACCACTGCCACAAACACTAACCATACCACAATGCATGCTAAGACATTTTATCTTACGACAAATATAACTACGACACGTAAGCTCACAATAGGATAATCATCGCGACAACTATATTTATCCAATCCAACTATTCCTTATACTCACGGGAAATAAATGGATCTGCTTACCATGTCCGAATCGACTCGGAGCTATGATTTCGACAAGGCTATCCGGTTTGAGCCATTCATCGAACACCATGCGTGCGTCGATCTCCCCAAAATCAAACAATCAATATTTGGCAAGAACATCGGTGCCGATCTTCCCAACACGCGATGAGCACTGGTCCACACATTTTGTCGAATAGGGAGCTGCAGGGGCGCACGACCAGCGGGCACGAGGAAACGACGATAGTGGGGAGCGAGCAATTTCGCGCGCACGACAACGCGATGGAGGCGAACTGAATAGAGAGCTTCGCGGCAGCACGCGTAGGAACAACGGAACGCTACTCGCGCGACGCAAAAGCGAGCAGGAATTTGGGCGCCGAGCAGGAAGACAGGGGCGAGCTCGAGGAGATGTCGAGCTGATGACGAGCGCGCTAGAACCTGGGCACCAGAGCAGCGCAACCGCCAGGCCCGGACAGGGATCGAGGCAGGGGCTTGGCTGGGACGTGACATGGGAGGGCTCCGGCCATAGATGAAAGCTGGGCAAGCAGGACGCCGTGGGGATGGAGAGGGACTCGGCAGGACGCGTCGGCTGAAGAACGCAGCAGCCATGGAGCTCGGGCGCCGTAGGGAGGAGATCCGAGCTAGAAGAAACTCCGACCAGGGAACGGCGGCCATGGCAGGGACTAGGGGAGAGAGAGAGCTGTGAGCGCCGAGGGAGAGAAGCTGGGCGCGGCCTGCAGTAGAGCTGAGCACGCGACCACGGAAGGGAGCAGGAGCTTGTCGCGAGCAGGCACCAGGGAGAGAGAGACACGCGTGAAGAAGCCGCTCGGCAGAGAGGAGCGCGCAAGGAATAGGCATCGCGCGCCAAAATATCAGTACAGCGGTGGCTAGAAAATCTGAGCAGGGCGACGAGGGGATAAGAACAGGGAAGATTTTTCTCCCCCCGACAGCTGATAAAAAATCACAGGGAGATGAGATCGACAGGCTGGGGCGGTGGCCGGTACGGACAAGAGCTGGAGCTTGCGCGACCAGCGGGTAGAGGAAAAAAACGACGAGAGGATATGGAATACAGGATACGGCAAATAGGAGATAATGTTAAGCGGTGGTTGAGGATAACTTAAAGGAATATTCATTCTGTCAAGCAATAACTAATTTACTTCACGATTCGTATTTTTTTCACACCAATCAATCTTAAATTTAAACCTTAAGATTATGGCACAACTCGATTCGAGTTTAAACTACCAAAGTTTTGAATAGTTAGTATTTGTCTACATTTTAAATCCAAACACACGCCGGTCTACGTTCTGGTACTTAAGCGCGGTCGAGATATAAACAGAATAGGCTAACACAATATCGACCATGCTCTTACAGACGACGTTTTATAAATTTAACACCGGACATAAATTTATCTGTTATCCAAACACGGATAAATTTATCTGTTTTGAATATTTTGCTCGAAACAATCCAATTAATCATTTTGCGCATGATTTTCTTGGTTCTGAAATTAGGATTTGATTTGGTGCATATTCGGGAGCCAGATGAATTCGTACCGTTAATTCACCTTTTAGATCGAGGCGAGAAGCAACAGACTGAATTAAACGGATTTCGGCTTCGGTATTTAGTCTGCGCTTAACTCGTCTAACCTGATAAATCTCATCCACTAATCAAGCACCCGATTTCTCGGCCGAAGACAACGCACTGGAAAAAAAACAGGCCCAATTATTACTCTTGTGCTCGTCAAAACAGCGTGCTGGAGGATAAATTGGGTCATATCCACGCGCAAGATTTTTCTCGGATAGTGCGCGATTTAGATTATTTTGCTCCGAACATTTTGTCGTCGAGTTCAACTTAATTTGTCCGGGATAAAAATCATCTGAGTGAGTCGGGCTTCCGAATTCGTATTCGCGCGAGCGATGAATTTTAAATAATCACCGAACGTACCGATTTTCAGAACGACGATGTTCCGAATATCACGAAAATTTTAGAAGAGCCCGAATAAATAGAAGTAAAAATGATGTCGCACTCGCGACAAACGGAACAGATGCGATATTAAAATCGCGATAAGCGAGGATGACTAAAATTTAAAAATCTGTTTTATCCACTGATATTGCGTGCTTAAATCCGTACTCGTTGTCGAGAGGAATATAAACACCTGGGGTGTTACAGCCCTCCCCCTTAAAAGAATCTCGTCCCGAGATTCGGAGCGAAAGACTTTCAAGAGTAGAGAAACATGTAACCCACGTCCATATCAGCGGTAATCATAAGGCAGTTCTGAGCGAAGACAAGTGTCTCAGAATGTTGCTTCTCTAGTGGACATAGCATGAATCGCCTTAGGCTAATTTAGAATGTCCATCAATAGAGACCATGTCTGCCAGAGGAACACATAAGGTTCCATGTGTGCAGTTTGCTTTTTCTGATGACATTGTACTATCTGAGTCTGTTGAGAAAGCGCCAGATATGCGATTTTACCCAAATAGAACCAGATGCACCATCTTGGGTAAAACACACAGAAGGAGGTTTATCAACAAGTGGCCGCGATAAGTTCATAGCACACGAGACGGGTGTGAATGTCGAACAACATCACAGTTAACTCGTGTCCCGCTAGAAAATCTAACTCCCAGAAGGTGAGATAGATTCAAGAGAATCACCCGCAGAGGGATCTGTAGATACGGACTTTACAACCAGCCCATTGAATCTAGCACTAACCATGGCTCGACTTGATCACCCATGCTGGAAAAACACACACGAGGCGATCGAGGCATGACTAGAGCGATGATTAGGTGGTTACTGGTCGACTTAACTTAACTTAACTTTTGTGAGTACTTTCTTTAGAGTGGGTTAGACCAAAGTGAGTTCAGGCAAATCGATAAAACGATCTCTAAACTCAATCTTTGTTTCAAGTGCAGTTACAAGTTAGTCAAAACCAACTTGTTGAACTACTTTTGACATTGGGCAAGTCCTCTCAGTACCATCGGTAAGCTAAGGGTTGAGAGTTCACATTTGCTAACAGGAAATCCTGCACTTGGTTAGAAATCTATTTGGTCATGTTGTTCATCCGTTTCTTCATGCGAGACGCATTATCCACTTGGTTAGGGAATACATGGATTAAATAAGAGAGCGAATGAACAAACTCCTGCATCTCAGCAGCAGGGGAAACAGATCTCCATATTGAGAGCTAATCAGTTGTCTCTTGACACTAAAAAACTCCAAGGCTTCACCTTTACACAAAGGACGTAAAGGGAACGGGTATGAGTAGTCACTACCAAGATCAAAATAAATAAGACCACACATGAGAGTGGTATGCCCTTTTGATCCAACGAAGATGACAGATGTTGCTTGGTCACTTCGACAAACAACACCGGAATCGTTTCAAGGAAGAGATCTACGGAAGATAGCATGTTAGTGTGGTTCCATAATGGATCATAGCCAAGAACTTCGATACTAGCGTACCGAATAGTACTACCATGTGTCGGCCGCCACATGAGACTTTCGGATTTACGCGGCACCCTAAGTTATTGACTAGGACACCATCATCGAACTAGCACCAATAATGAATCTTATGTAGCAGAAATAGATTGTGCCAAGATAACCCATTGATATAGTCTCATAATGGATCACAACTACTAATCGTGATACCAGCGTGTGCCGAGCAGCACAACCGTGTGTCGATCGTCCACAGGAGGCCCTCGGTTTCATCGCGGCACCATCGATTTTAGTCACAACACCATTACAAGACGTAACCAATAAGAAATCTCGCGCGACACCAATAGATTGAGCAAGGGTGACAATATACAAAGAGATACTCCACCAGTAAAGATGGTTACAAGCAGAGAACCAAATAGATCATGGCCCGATGAAATGAACAAGGCATGGCCATAACCTAAACTTGTTGAAAGGAGTACAATGGGAGACTGTTAATTCAGCCCCAAGCATATTTCTATGCCCATCATAGAGATTACAAGGTCAAGGATGAGTATCTGATTAGATACGGAGGGAAAACAATCATAAGATTAAGTTGGTATGCCTTCAATAGAAATGAGGAAATCAAAGGCATCAAACTCAAGAAAATGATGAGACTTGTCTTTCCTAGGTTGGGTCGATAAAGCAATGATGTTATTATCAAGAACATGCAAGCTGGAATTAGGGATATCAGCTTGCGCCAACCGAATAAGGGCATGGTCTAAGATGAAAATATGAGTCGAGATTCTTATTTTAAGCTTAAGTACCCTTTTTGTCCAACGAAGAAATTATCTAAGCATTTATTTGTATAAGTTTGGGTCAAGGAGGGGTAACGGAAAAATCAACTTTGGTCATGGTTCACCAACTAAGAACATGGCCTAGATTTGGGTTTAGGCAAACAAGTCACTAACCTTCTATCGACACATTAAGCACAAGAGCACATATATAGCATCTAAACATAATACCTAAGGAATGGAGAACAACTATTTTATTGAAGTTCATAATTCAACATTACACCAGATTATCTACAATCACTGGTTTCCGGAATAAGGATGAGAGAAGCATTTTGGGTGTATAGGTGACAAACATGATGCAACAATCAGGATGCATGCTCGTCCTATTCGTCCTCACTAATTTTGCCAACATATTGTGGCAATAACGTTCTATATCGGTGGCATACGTTCTCTCACGGTATTTTTCTAGTCGTCAGCTACACATACGTTTTCGAGGTTAGTGTACCTGCAGAAAATTCATTACAGCCCAATTTCCAATGATGCAAGTCACATATGACAGTGTATCACAGTTTATACTCCATATATTGCTATATGGAGGCCAACTCATCATTAAGCGCCGAGCCACGCATAGGCGCCGTTGCCAGACTTTAACCATAGGGCAACACATTATGGTAACTCACCTTCTTACCTGAGCGTAGGTGCGTCGTTACAAGTACATTACACTTCTCAGTATTCCCATGTCTGTATACCCATACACATCAATGGGGTACTGAATTCCCAGAAAAGTAAATACTCCACATCGCAGCCTTCATATATACATATGTGAAACATGTATATAATCAAGCGCCACAATTAAGCACTCCCCTTGATCGACGTTTGTTCGATCATGCTCTCACATCTCACCTTACCTGAGCGTCGATCCATTCAAAACTGAATGTCCTCAAAAATAACAATACACATGTATGCAATACCCCCGGTTGTGGTTTTCAACTAAGCCACCTGATAGTCCTTAACTTAGGGCTTAATAGAGGATGTCGTTAGCATTATAGTTTTTCAAAGCTGTTTTTCAAAGCCAAACAATGTGTTTAGTTGAAAATAGGTTTTTCAAAACTAAAACTTTTATTTTGAAAATATGTATGTGACCGTATATACTTAATCCAGCTCCGATACCAGCTGTGGCAGAACCTCCCAAGTTATTGGGCCCACATGCACCTGTCCTCGTCTCGAAGACCTCAGATGGCATGCATGTGCACCAATAACTTAACAGGATCCGTCCGATTGCCCCAAGGACATCGGATAAACCACTTACAACCAGAACCGCGGGATTAAGTAACACAAATCACACACACCAATAATTTTTGCAGCGGCAATACTATTACCAAATTTTACAAGTTACAAAAATTTTACATTATTTTATCGGAGTGGTTACAAAAGTATAAGTTTGAAATATATGCTAGCTCATGGGACCATCCTCAATAAGAAGTATAGAAGAAGTACTTAGACTTATAAGAAGGCCGAGCCCACCGGCACTTAACACCATCACAGCAGCATAAGGTTAGAACCTGAAAAACAACAGGGAATAAAACCCTGAGTATGGAATTACTCAGCAAGTCTTACCCGACTAAGGAAAAGACTCTCAAGGGTATGCTGGATAAATAGGAATCAAGGAGAGGCTTTAGCAAGAATCAGCTTAGATACTTTTGCAGAAATAGCTTACTAAAGTGAATCCTTATTTTCAAGGTTTTAACGCTAGATTAAATATTAATAGACTCTGTTTGCATCTGGTCTAATTTCACCATCTCATCAATACAACGTCATTTTTATTCATGAGGTTCACATCCTGACTTAGGTTGCAGGTCAGTGATCAAGTCTCCACTCTCCGGGGATATAACGGCGATCCGAATCGATTTACTCAGCTGAGGATCTCTAACCACACGACATATGTAGCACTTAACCCTTGCATATGTCAACCGTTCCCACAGATCCTCCACAACGTGAACCGGTCCGCGCTACCCGGGAGCACAGTACTCCTCCATCCAGCCTCTAGCCAGGAGGGCACACGCTACTCCCACCATCTCCCACGCCCAGTGCGCGGTTGTCTTTTCACGTATGGAATAGCCGGGTTCAAGCTTACCCTGTCCCATTTCCAGGGCATGTGGCCAGTTAAGATAGTCCTTGATCTATCAGGCCTACATACGCATCCAATCCTTAATTGACCCGGGCGGAGCATCACCTGTTCCTAGCCCAAGTCGCGAGTTAAATACTTTCATCCTTAGGACTGTTCTGTGTTCCTTAGGATGAAGAGAGCATCACAGGGAACTTTGCAGTAAGAACCCACCATTGCTCCAAATGAAAATATTCTTGCCGGTAGAAGCCATCCTTTCTCGAGCTAGGCTAAGGACAACCTCTATCCACAAGATCTAAGCAGGACTAAGCATTTTTGTAAATCATGTTTTGATACTTCACCAGAAGTACCTATATAGGTGTGGATAGCAAGGAAGGCAATGCATCAAAAGGTTCCAAGCAACTCCTATAAACCGAATGCACATTTCACTAGACTTAAAGTGTGCAGAAATTATTTGAAAACACAAGGAAGGGGTTGCATGCACCGGGGCTTGCCTGGGTAACACTAGGTTAGTGTTTGTTAGGTGTCGATCACTTGAAGACCATCCTTTGTCCCGATACTTGCTTCGTCTGTCCATCTCCAGTTCCGTTCATCAGCACCATCTTGTGGTCGATCAGTTCTGGTTCTCCGCATCGCGTGGTTAATTCACGTACCTGAATGAAATGCATTATGCACATGAATGCATATAGACCGGAATATTTCAAACCTAAATAGGACTACGCGATAGTGAATTAAACACCTAGCGGCGAGGCGTTGTACAATTTTGTACGGAAACACTTGTTATCGACGTATGACTAAGTGCGATAGTCATGCCTTTTTAGCTTAACCAAATTTCATTCAAACATTATAGAGTTCTACAAACGACCTTCTAAACAAACACAGATCTAACCCGTGTATGCGCACTCTCCACTAATCGTCCTCGGGTTTTCACAGGAATAGACTTAATGATATTACTTGTTCCCTAATTAATTTGGTAAGAACAATTATTTACCTATCCTATTCACTAATAACCCGGTGAGTAGTAGTAAACCAGAGTACTATTATTAACCCGCCACGAATCCCACAAAAATAACGACGACTCAGGCTTCGACATTCTACCAGACATATTATTTAACTTGGCTGAATTCAGTTCTAATGGAAACAAACTTATCGATGGCATTCTAATTTTAATCGGATTTAATTCTAATATTTTGGCTAACAAAAACGTGTGCCAATAATAAATTTAGCTCAAGTCCACTATACTGATTAATGAATACTAATTCGGGATTACGTTAAATATCGCACTAATTTTTGGTTCTGCGCCAGCTTACCCCAACTAAACCCGCAAATCACTATCAGGAGTCTACGTCAATGAATAATCGAACCACTGCCACAAACACTAACCATACCACAATGCATGCTAAGACATTTTATCTTACGACAAATATAACTACGACACGTAAGCTCACAATAGGATAATCATCGCGACAACTATATTTATCCAATCCAACTATTCCTTATACTCACGGGAAATAAATGGATCTGCTTACCATGTCCGAATCGACTCGGAGCTATGATTTCGACAAGGCTATCCGGTTTGAGCCATTCATCGAACACCATGCGTGCGTCGATCTCCCCAAAATCAAACAATCAATATTTGGCAAGAACATCGGTGCCGATCTTCCCAACACGCGATGAGCACTGGTCCACACATTTTGCCGAATAGGGAGCTGCAGGGGCGCACGACCAGCGGGCACGAGGAAACGACGATAGTGGGGAGCGAGCAATTTCGCGCGCACGACAACGCGATGGAGGCGAACTGAATAGAGAGCTTCGCGGCAGCACACGTAGGAACAACGGAACGCTACGCGCGCGACGCAAAGGCGAGCAGGAATTTGGGCGCCGAGCAGGAAGACAGGGGCGAGCTCGAGGAGATGTCGAGCTGATAACGAGCGCGCTAGAACCTGGGCACCAGAGCAGCGCAACCGCCAGGCCCGAACAGGGATCGAGGCAGGGGCTTGGCTGGGACGTGACATGGGAGGGCTCCGGCCATGGATGAAAGCTGGGCAAGCAGGACGCCGTGGGGATGGAGAGGGACTCGGCAGGACGCGTCGGCTGAAGAACGCAGCAGCCATGGAGCTCGGGCGCCGTAGGGAGGAGATCCGAGCTAGAAGAAACTCCGACCAGGGAACGGCGGCCATGGCAGGGACTAGGGGAGAGAGAGAGCTGTGAGCGCCGAGGGAGAGAAGCTGGGCGCGGCCTGCAGTAGAGCTGAGCACGCGACCACGGAAGGGAGCAGGAGCTTGTCGCGAGCAGGCACCAGGGAGAGAGAGACACGCGTGAAGAAGCCGCTCGGCAGAGAGGAGCGCGCAAGGAATAGGCATCGCGCGCCAAAATATCAGTACAGCGGTGGCTAGAAAATCTGAGCAGGGCGACGAGGGGATAAGAACAGGGAAGATTTTTCTCCCCCCGACAGCTGATAAAAAATCACAGGGAGATGAGATCGACAGGCTGGGGCGGTGGCCGGTACGGACAAGAGCTGGAGCTTGCGCGACCAGCGGGTAGAGGAAAAAAAACGACGAGAGGATATGGAATACAGGATACGGCAAATAGAAGATAATGTTAAGCGGTGGTTGAGGATAACTTAAAGAAATATTCATTCTGTCAAGCAATAACTAATTTACTTCACGATTCGTATTTTTTTCACACCAATCAATCTTAAATTTAAACCTTAAGATTATGGCACAACTCGATTCGAGTTTAAACTACCAAAGTTTTGAATAGTTAGTATTTGTCTACATTTTAAATCCAAACACACGCCGGTCTAAGTTCTGGTACTTAAGCGCGGTCGAGATATAAACAGAATAGGCTAACACAATATCGACCATGCTCTTAAAGACGACGTTTTATAAATTTAACACCGGACATAAATTTATCTGTTATCCAAACACGGATAAATTTATCTGTTTTGAATATTTTGCTCGAAACAATCCAATTAATCATTTTGCGCATGATTTTCTTGGTTCTGAAATTAGGATTTGATTTGGTGCATATTCGGGAGCCAGATGAATTCGTACCGTTAATTCACCTTTTAGATCGAGGCGAGAAGCAACAGACTGAATTAAACGGATTTCGGCTTCGGTATTTAGTCTGCGCTTAACTCGTCTAACCTGATAAATCTCATCCACTAATCAAGCACCCGATTTCTCGGCCGAAGACAACGCACTGGAAAAAAAACAGGCCCAATTATTACTCTTGTGCTCGTCAAAACAGCGTGCTGGAGGATAAATTGGGTCATATCCACGCGCAAGATTTTTCTCGGACAGTGCGCGATTTAGATTATTTTGCTCCGAACATTTTGTCGTCGAGTTCAACTTAATTTGTCCGGGATAAAAATCATCCGAGTGAGTCGGGCTTCCGAATTCGTATTCGCGCGAGCGATGAATTTTAAATAATCACCGAACGTACCGATTTTCAGAACGACGATGTTCCGAACATCACGAAAATTTTAGAAGAGCCCGAATAAATAGAAGTAAAAATGATGTCGCACTCGCGACAAACGGAACAGATGCGATATTAAAATCGCGATAAGCGAGGATGACTAAAATTTAAAAATCCGTTTTATCCACTGATATTGCGTGCTTAAATCCGTACTCGTTGTCGAGAGGAATATAAACACCTGGGGTGTTACAGTTACCTTTGTCGAGTGCCAGACTTGGCACTCGACAAAGTAGCTTCTTTCCCGAGTGTCGCAAGACCGACACTCAACAAACCATGTTTTGTCGAGTGCTATCCTCGGACACTCGGCAAAGTATATTTTTATTTTTTTTCTTTTCCCAACCAAACTTTTTGTGGGATGTTCCTACACTATGTAGACTTAAATGTTCCATTTTAGCACAATTATAAAAGTGTTTGCTATAACTATTAGATTTAGTTCGTTTAATTGAATTTTTTCTGATAATTCAGATTTGAACTACAAGTCACTCGAAAAATGGAAAACCGTGAATGAATAAAGATATTCATGTTAGAGAATGTTTCGAGAAAGTTGTGACGCACTATGTGTAGAAACCTAGCCGGTCTACATTGAAACTCTATGATTCCATGTGTAGACCACTTAGGTTTCTACACATAGTGCGTGATAATTTTCACAAAACATTCTCAAATTTTTATCATAGGCTCTACATATGATATCATGACATGTCGACAAGTTTCATGATTTTCTGACTTTGTTTGTGTTTTATACAATTTTTAAATAACTGTGTGGCAAGTTCACGGTCATGTTTCGTGAGCATGGTGCTAGAAAATTCCGGTCTGTTCCTGAAATAGGTCGTAACTTGTGCTCAATAACATTCATATCATTTTTGCATTCAACGTTTTCCATTTTTTAAGTGACTTGCAGTTCAAATCTGAATCATCCGAAGAAATTCAATTAAACAAACTAAATCAAATAGCTATAGCAAACACTTTTATAATTGTGCCAAAATTGAACATGTAGGTATACATAGTGTAGGAACAAACCACAAAAAATTTGGTTGGGAAAAGAAAAAAATAAAAATATACGTTGCCGAGTGTCAAAATAAGACACTCGGTGAAACATTCTTTGCCGAGTGCCTACCGTGGGATACATGGCAAAGTATTTTAAAAAAAAATTAAAACAATCTTTGTCGAGTGCCTGTTAGAGGGCACTCGACAAAGACTACTTTCCTGAGTGTCAGATCGAGGACACTCGACAAAGTGTATTTTTAAATTAAAAAATAACTTTGCCGAGTGCCAGATCGCGGACACTCGGCAAAGTCAGTTTACATAGCCAAGACCGGCCTTTTTCTTCACTTCACTTTTCTTTCCCACGCCGTAGCCAACCGCCGCCGCCCCAGCATCGGTGCCGTCACCGGAGCATCACCCGGCCAACCCCTCCGCCGCCGGAGCAGCGCCACCCGCCCAGCCGACCAACCCCGCCCGGCCGACCCTGCCTGGTCAACCCCGCCCGGCCATTGCCACGCGCTCCACCGCGGAGCTCGCCGTGCGCCGCCGCGCCTGTGCCCGCTTGTTCCTCTTCGACTTAGGCAAAGAGGTGCTTTGCCGAGTGTCCAGGTTATAGCACTCGGTAAAGATGACACACCTGGACACTGATAAAGCTTTTTTGCCGAGTGTTATGGCCTCGACACTCAGCAAAGACGCAACCTTTATCGAGTGCCTCCTAGTGCACTTAGCAAAGGTGTTTACAAAGGGGCCTGCTAGCGACCTCGTTGCCGAGTGCTAGTCCGGCGGAAACTCGGCAAAGAGGGAAACTCCTTGCCGAGTGTCACCTAATACGATCGGCAAAGGGATACTATTTGCTGAGTGTCACCTAGTACACTCGGCAAAGGCTCCGTCGCCGTTACCTGGCACCGTGACGGCGACTTTTCTTTACTGAGTATCGAGTGCCCGATAAAAAGTACTCGACAAAGAAGTCATTGCCGATGTACAGTTCGTCGAGCTTTCTTTGGCGAGTGTCACACTCGGCAAAGCATTCGCCGAGTGTTTTACAGGCTTTGCCGAGTGTCCAGCTGATTCCAGTAGTGCTACCTACTCTTTGCCACTCTGACCCTTGCTATATTAGCCTTGATCTTTTCTCAACCCTTGCTGCTTTTTCCTTGCTTGAACCTCACCTTTCATTTTTGAAGACATAGAGATTTCGCTTCGACACCCAGAACCCTACACCCAAGTTTTCCATAAGGAATAGGAGTTTTAGGTCTAAGAATTGTTAAATCAAACAACATAAATGTTTGCTTGGTAGTAGTGTCTCGGCTAACCATTGTGAATCTCGAGACGAGATTCCTTTTAAGGGGTAGTCTTGTCATACACTGAAATTCTTAAATTCCGAGATGCAAATAGGAAGAAAAATTAATGCAATTTTTTTTTCATAATTTTGAATTTTTGCTAAGCTGCGCGCGTGGACTCTCAATCATAGCGACTGGCGCATAGGACCCACTCTTTGGTGTTGTCTCCTACCTAGAGTCTCTAGACTGAGTCATCTTGATTTTTAAAAGATCTAATATGAGGACCATAACTCTAGAAGTACAAATATGGCATAGATATTGTTGGAATAGGAGAGACAATTTAGAGTCCTAAATAGATAGGACAATATCCCTACATACAAGATAGAGTCCTAAGTAGATAAGAACGGGCCAAATGGATAAGAAAATCACACTTGTAATTATAGAGAGTTGGATTCTTATATGACTAGGTTACCTGATTAGATCTATTATCTAACCTACTCGTATTCATCCTTGTGGTCGTCCACCTCCTTGGACTATATAAGGAGAGGTGGAGGAGCTCTAAGAGCGCAGACCAGAACATAACGAATCAATAGTCACCAAAACACTAGGTGTAGAGTATTACCTCACAACGAGAGTCTGGACCTACCTAAATCCAACCTACTCTATAAATTTACTGCGGGAAAATCCTCGATAGAGGGATCGAGATACCAATCCTATGAAGACTTTGAGCAGCATCTAAACCGCAACAGGAGTTTGCTTTAGAAGGCAACTGTGTTCTTGATCACATTGTTTGACCTATATAATATTTACTAGAATGTTCTCACCTATGCATTGCATAGTTAGGTTAATCTGATGGGACCTAATACGTTATATCTGGATTTGTTTTCCCTATACCTAGCTTGTTTACACCTGGGTTACTGTTGGGACCATGCTTCGTCGCCGAAGGTCCTGCAGGAAGAAACAGCTTCGGCTGAAGCTGTCCGCATGTGATGACCGAAGGTTCCTCTCCATGAAGCTTCGGAATTACAAACCGACTTAAAAATAGAATGACCGTTTAGTCCATAAATGTTTGAGTCGTTGTTGTAAACTTTTATGAGGGGCATGATTGTAATTCCTCACAGGCTGTGTCCTGTGCCTATAAATAGTGAACAATATTCCTTTACTGTTCACGGATTCCTGCAATTGCAATCGCGCCAATCGGGAATTAATCTTTGTCAAGGCAAAGGTATAAATGTATTTAGTACTTGAATACATTAAATGGAGATAATATAAAAGTGATGTTGTTCATTTATAATTTATTTGTCTTTAATGCTTCACATTTCGTATTATTTTATATAATCTACTAGAGTTCAATTACGAAGATTTAACCTTCGTAATTGTATCGTTTTTAACCTTCGTCCGAAGTTCATTAATCCCTAAAGGAATAATGCTTCATTGGACGAAGGGCATTAACATTTAACATTTTATGTTGCCTTGTTCTTAATTCATAGCATTTGAGAACGAGTCTCCAACATTGGCGCCCACCTCCGGTGAACTCACTTCCACTTTTCTGAGCTAATGGCTTCGTTCAATATTCAAGCTGGAGCTGCTTCGGTTCCGAAGCTGGTACTCCCGATAACGGGCGGTTCATGTTCAGAACCAGCCAACAAGAAACAGAAGAAGGAAGCACAGAGAAGGGTACAACATGTCGGGGTGCAAGGACCCTTCGTCAAGTCAAGATGGTCTCACATTCCTATTACCTTTTCCCAAGAGGACCTTCAACTCAAGGATTACCCACACAATGATGCTATGGTTATCTCTTGTGTTATCAAAGGATTTCTGGTCCACAATGTTTTGGTTGATACAGGCAGTGCAGCTGATATCATATTTGCTAAAGCCTTCAGACAGATGCAAGAGCCCGAAGATAAAATTCTTGATGCCACACATCCCCTCTGCGGCTTCGGAGGAAGGCAGATTGTAGCACTTGGCAAAATCTCAATGTCAGTGGCCTTCGGATTCATCAACAACACAAGGACTGAGCAAGTTATGTTTGATATTGTTGACATGGAGTACCCTTACAATGCAATCATTGGTCGTGGTACTCTTAATGCCTTCGAAGCAATTCTGCATCCAGCTTATCTTTGCATGAAGATACCTTCGGACCAAGGGCCCATTGCTATTCATGGAAGTCAAGAAGCTGCCAGAAGGGCCGAAGGAAATTGGACAGACTCAAAAGCAATCCATAATATAGATGGAACTGAAGCTTGTGAGCAGTACAAGTTCAGAAGGGAAAAAGCTGCTTCGGCTGACCAGCCGAAACCCATGCTCTTGTGTGACGATATAGCAGAGCAGAAGGTGCTATTGGGATCTCAATTGTCCGAAGAGCAGGAGAAAACCTTGATAAGGTTTTTGTTCAACAATAAAGATGTTTTTGCTTGGTCAGCTAATGATCTTTGCGGAGTTAACAGGGATGTTATTGAGCACTCGCTCAATGTTGATCCATCCTTCAGACCCAGGAAGCAGAGGCTTCGGAAGATGTCTGATGATAAAGGCCGAAGGTGCTCGGAATGAAGTGAAATGACTCCTCAGTGCCGGAGTTATTAGAGAGGTAAAATACCCAGAATGGTTGGCTAACACTGTTATGGTGAAGAAGGCCAATGGTAAATGGAGAATGTGCATCGATTTTACTGATCTCAATAAGGCCTGTCCGAAGGATGAGTTCCCATTGCCAAGGATAGATTCTCTAGTCGATGCAACAGCTTCATCAGAACTTATGAGTTTGCTGGATTGCTATTCAGGCTATCATCAAATCTGGATGAAGAAGGAGGATGAACCAAAAACCAGCTTCATAACCCCTAGTGGGACATACTGTTACCTTCGGATGCCTGAAGGGCTTAAGAATGCTGGAGGAAGCTTCAGCAGAATGACAACAAAGGTTCTCCATTCTCAGATAGGCAGGAATGTACTAACTTATGTTGATGATATCATTGTAAAGAGCACGAAGCAGGATAACCACATTGCTGATTTACAAGAGACCTTTGCTAATTTTAGACAGGCTGGTCTAAAGCTGAATCCAGAAAAATGTGTCTTCAGAGTAAAGAAGGGGAAATTTCTTGGTTGCTTAGTTTCAACAAAGGGAATTGAGGCCAACCCAAGTAAAATCGAAGCTATACTTCGAATGGAGCCACCAAGTACAAAAAAGGGGGCTCAAAGATTGACAGGAAGGCTGGCATCTCTCAATAGATTCATATCCAGATCAGCAGAAAGAAACTTACCATTCTTCGAAGTGCTGAAGTCAGCCGAAGTCTTTCAATGGGGACCAATCCAGCAGAAGGCCTTTGAAGAGCTGAAACAGTATTTGATAGATCTGACAACACTAACTCCACCTACGCCAGGGGCTCCTTTGTTATTATATGTGGCAGCTTCGCACTCAGCGGTAAGTGCAGCAATTGTTCAGGAGAAGCTTGAAGGCCAAGTTAAGAGGCAGGCCCCAATATATTTTGTATCCGAGGTTCTTAGTTTGTCAAAGAAAAATTATACAGAGTTGGAGAAGGTACTGTATGCTGTCTTGATGGCCTCTAGGAAGCTTCGACATTATTTTCAAGCTTACAACATAATTGTTCCTTCTTCACAACCTCTGAAGGATATTATGAGGAACCGAGAAGCTACTGGAAGGATTGGAAAATGGGCTGCAGAGCTCAATGAATTTTGTATTGAATATGTTCATAGATCTTCGATTCAGTCCTAGGCGTTAGCAGACTTCATTGCTAACTGGACGCCAGGGGCTCAGGAGGAAGAAACAAATAAAGACGCCGAAGCATGGATAGTGTTTTGCGATGGGTCTTGGGGAACCTTCGGAGCGGGAGCGGCTGCTGTATTGGTTTCACCTTCCAAAGTTAAAACTTGTTATGCGGCAAAGCTTGATTTTAGTTGCACAAATAACATCGCCGAGTATGAAGCTCTGCTTTTGGGTCTTCGGAAATTAAAGGCAATGGGAATCAGAAGGGCCATCCTTAAAACTGATTCCCAAATTATTTCTGGTCATATTGACAAAAGTTACAAAGCAAGAGACCCGAAGCTTGAAAAGTATCTAGATACAGTCCGAAGGATTGAGGCTTCCTTCGAAGGATTCTCTGTCAAAAATATTCCTCGTGGAGAAAATGAATACGCTGATCTATTGGCTAAGTCAGCAGCCCAGGGGCTGCCTGTACCTTCGGAAGTATTTTTTGAAACAATAAAAGCACCTTCGGTCGAGCTTCTTGAAAGAGCAATCCTTAACATATCCCCTGTTTATAGTGAAGATTGGAGAACTGAGATCATCTCTTTCCTTCAGGGTAATTTTCTTTCAGATGACGAAGCTTATAACAGGAGAATAGAAGCAAGAGCTCGACCATATGTTATAATAGAAGGGGAGTTATACAAGCGCGGGGTCTGTTCCCCATTGCTCAAGTGCTTATCCAGATCCGAAGGTATAGAATTAATGAAGGACATACATGCAGGTCTGTGTGGATCTCATATTGGATCTAGGCCTTTGCTTGGAAAGGTTTTTCGCCAAGGATTTTATTGGCCAAAGGCAGCTTTGGACGCAGCGAATTTAGTCCAAAAGTGCGAAGGTTGTCAGAAATGTGCAAGAGATCAAAAACAACCTTCGTCTTTAACTCAGTTAATACAACCCACTTGGCCGTTGCAAAGGTGGGGTCTGGATTTGCTAGGTCCATTACCACCAGCACAGGGGAACTTAAGATACGTGGTGGTAGCAGTGGAATATTTTTCCAAATGGATTGAGGCGAAGCCCTTAGCCACAATAACTTCGTTTAATATTCAAAAGTTTTTCTGGCAAACCATTGTTTGTCGCTACGGAGTGCCGAAGGCTATCACTGTGGATAATGGGACACAGTTTGATTCTGAAGCCTTCAGAGAATTTTGTAATCAAATTGGCACGAAGATCCATTTTGCATCAGTCCGACACCCAGAATCAAATGGTCTTGTTGAAAGAGCCAATGGGATCATAATGACAGGAATAATGAAGTCAATCTTCAATCAGCCGAGGGGAAAGTGGCCAGACGAGTTAATCAAAGTGGTGTGGAGTCATAACACAACCATCTCAAGATCAACAGGCTTTACACCCTTCAAACTGTTGTTTGGTGACGAAGCAATAACCCCAGAAGAGGCTAAAACAGGATCAATAAGGACAGTAGCTTCGGCAGAGGGCGAACACGAAGCTGATTGCTCCGTAGAAAAAGATGCTATTGAAGGGATCAGACTCCAGGCTGTGGAAAACATCAATAAATATCAAGCTGAAACAATAAAATGGCGTGATAGAAAGGTCAAGTTGAAGAACATTGAATCAGGACACCTGGTACTTCGAAGAGTAGCTAACCCTGAAACAGTAGGCAAATTACAGCTGAAGTGGGAAGGCCCCTTTTTGGTAGTATCTTCGTCAAGACCTGGTTCCTACAGGTTGAAGGACTTGGACGGCAATGACATTCCTAGATCGTGGAATGCGGATGAGCTTCGGAGATATTATGTTTAGTTTGATGTAATTTTTTTATTCTTCTTTGTGGCACCCTTTTCCTTTCCAAAGGGGGAGAAAGGTTTTCAATGGGGCCACAACATGTAATTTTTCTTTTCCTTATTTCAATTCTATAAGAGCGATATCCCCCAAAAATGTAAATGTAAAAGCTGAGAACGCACCCTCGAGTGCAAAGAGAAAGAAAAGAAAACAAGGAGAAGCTCAAAAGTCGTTCCTAAGGGAATGCAGAGCTTACAGCGAAAAATAAACGCTGATTCCGCCGAAAGTAAAAGGCGAAGAAGCTCCTAAGGGAGGCTTACAGCGAAAAATAAACGCTGATTCCGCCGAAGGTAAAAGGCGAAGAAGCTCCTAAGGGAGGCTTACAGCGAAAAGTCAATGCTGATACACCGAAAAGTAAACGGTGAAGCCGAAAAGTAAACGGCAAAAAGATTTTTATCATTCTTGAGAGGACGAAGGACCGTGCTTATGGTTTTTTGAGCATGTGTCCTAATATTCATTTGCACATAACATATCATCATGTCATTTGCATTCATGAACATCCATTTAGGCATATATAGAATCATCATCATGCTACACAAAAAAGATAGGTGCTTCAGAAAAAAAGAGAGAGGAAAAAGATTCGAAGGAAAAATTTTCTATGCTTCGTTGTGTACGAAAAGAAGGGAAGGTGTTTTTCGCCTTCGGCTCAAAAGAGAAGTTTCGTCCACAACAAAGCAGACTGGATGTGATTAAAGAAGACAGAATATATTACAAGGTATGTACAAATTTACATAAGTTACTCCATATCTATATTACAAAAGTTTCTCCAAGAATTTTTGCAGGAAAGCACATTATAAGCAATTTTAAGCTTCAGCTAAGGCTTCGTCTTCAGTTTTGTCAAACTTCAGCACTGTCAATCTTCAGCTTCGTCATCCTGTATATATCAAACAGCACAGTAAGAAAGGTACAAATTTCAAAGGAGAAAAGTAACAAACATAAGTTTTTTACCGGCTTAAGATGGCTTCGAGCTTCGTCGCCTGCCATTTTCCGCCCGCCATTTACCCAGATCTGGGTCATGAATCTATTTCCGATGCTTCTGGCTAAGCTTGGGAGATCTAACAAATCTGAAGCTGACAGGCTGAAGTTTGGTCTGTTCACAGTGTTTCCATGTGTGCAGCCAGCCTTCAAAAAAGCAGCAGCTGTGCCCCGAGAAGCTACCAGGGCGCAGAAGTCAGCATGCCCACCAATAACTTCGTCAAGGGCGTCAACTTCGCCTTCAATATGTTCTAATGTTCTTGGCAAGTTTTCAGCTGAAGGTGTAAATTTCGAAAAGCTAGCTCCGACAGAGTGAAACACGTCCTTCAGCCGCTGCACACATTGGATGCCGAAGTTTAAGCATTTCTCCTGAAGTTCTGTAAAGGATTTCTGCAGATTTGAGTATTTATCCACTTCAGTCTTCAGGCTTGCTTCAAAGTATTTCTTTTCTTGCTCGAATTTTTCTGATTGACGGAGCAATTCATTCTTTAATTTGTCATTTTCAGTTTGGACTTCAGCCAAAGCGCCCTCCATGGTCTGAATAATAAAATCCTTCTTTTCTAGTGCACCTTCGTGCTCTTTGACCATGATTTCAAGATCTTGAATTGCGAAGTCTTTCTTTTTTAGATTGGCTTCATGATTTTCAACTTTTTCAGTCAAATCTTGAATGACGGTTTTGTTTTTCTCTTCCTCCAGATCTTGTTGCATCTTCAGAACCTTGCTTAATAATATGCTCTGTCGAAATGATCTTCGTCAGAACACGACACAAAAGTTAATAATAATAGTAATAAAATAACAAAAATATTTGTTACCTTGAAGTTAGCATAAAGCAAGCTTCCGGCGATGTGGTGTCGTTGATAACGACACAAGTCCACTTCCAGCTTCGGTAAGCCAATGCTTTTGGAAAGGGTTCTAACAATTTTGGCTTCGGTGCGGTTCCGAAGGCATCTTAATTTCCCTTCGTTGACCCCACAAAAAAGCATAGCCCCTGATTTGTATCCGCAGGATGTGGCATATTATTTCAACTCCTCTTTTTCGGCGTCCGTTAATTCTTGTCCGAGCAAGTCTTGAAAGTTAAAATCTTCTTCTTCTGAAATTTCATCAATTTGCTCTTTCCCCTTCTCAGTTGCCGTATTCACTGTAGCCACGGTAGCTTCCTCTTCAGCCATTTTCAGCAGTATGTTGTCAATAACCTCAAGTGTAGTTTCCAGGTTCGACTCTTCTGTGGCCCCAGCTTCGGCCCCGATAGCTTCGGCTTCGCCGGATTCAGCTTCAGCAGTTTTCATTTCAGTAGCTTCGGCTTCGGCAGTTTCAGCAAAAACAATTTTTGACACCGTTGCCAGTGGCGGCGTCTGATGGATCACATCTGTTACTTGAATAATTCTCCGCTTTTTTGGCTTCGCAGGACTTTCTACTGCCGAAGCTGCCTTGTCCTTCTGAAAAAATTTCGTCAGTTCCAGTGCCAGCGGACTTAGCCTGAAAGGCAAAGGTTCAGTAATTACCTTCATAATTTCTTCTACTTCAATAGCAGAAGGAGAAGCAGGAGTTTCTTCTACTTCATAATTACCTTCATAATTTCTTCTACTTCATAATTTCTTCTTGGACCAGCGTTTCCGGCTCTGGGGATGCACTTTTTCTCTTTTTTGCCGTAGGCACCTTCGGCTCAGGATTTAACTCTTCAGCGCTAATGTTATCAGAATCTTTCTTTTTCTTTTTTGCCGCCTTGACGACTTCTTCGTCAGTAGTGCTAGCAACCCTTTTTCGCTTCGGGCCCCCAGCATCTCCGCCCAGACGACCGTAGTCAGCATATTCAAATCCTATGGCATCAAGTACTCTGTTCAGCCTTCGTTTCGGCCGAGTGCCGAAGGCCGCTGTCATCAGTTGGTCCTCTTTTTTAGAGTAATTCCCAAGAATTTCATTGCTCATTATTTCAATTGTATCAAGCCATTCTTGGCAGGGTACTTTAAAGTATTTCTTGAACTTATAATGGTAGGGCAGTCGGACGAGTTCCCCCTTTTTCTTTTCCCCTTTAAGCTTCAGCATTGTCCACTCTTTCATAGTTGGAAAAACCCTGAAGGCCAGGAATTCTTGCACTAAATCTCTAGTGCCAATATGTCCTGCAATAATTTTGAATTCGCCCAGTGCAGCCCAAGTTGGACCTTCTACTTCCATTCTGCATCGGGGTCTTGTTTCTCCGAAGGTTAGTTCAAGAGGGCTCTGAACCAGCTTTTCTTTGTCTTCGTCAACTTTGACATAAAACCATTCTGATTTCCAGCCTGCCGGCCATTTGCTTCGGTAGCTAATCACGGGAAACTTCATGGTTTTCCGATAAGTAAAGTTATAGCAACCAAAATTTTCATGCAATCCATCTTTTCTGGCTTTTGTTTGGTAATGCAGCTCATGAACTCGACAGAAGCTGTCGGCAAATGGCTCCACCGCCTGGCTTCGGAGAGCCCAGATATAGACGCTGAGCCTGACAATCGCGTTGGGCGTAAGTTGGTGAAAATAGATGCCAAATCTTTGCAGCACGTCAGAGATCATCCTATTTAAGGGAAATCTTAACCTAGCCTTTAGGAAGCTCTTGAAAATGACTATTTCATCCTTTTCTGGCTTCGGGGTAGTTTCTTCCCCCCGAAGCGAAGTAGCTTCTTCTCAATCTCACTGAAGTAACCCGACTTCACCATCTTGGAGAGATCAGCCTTAGAGACAGTCGACTTTCCGAAGTCCAAGTGGCTGGGCTTGCTTGGCACGGCAATATGGTAATCATCATCGGGATCAGCTTCCTCAATATTTCCTTCTTCTGCTTCGGCAGCAACTTGTTCTGTCTCGGCAACAGTCTGCTCTGTCTCGGCAGTACGGATTTCTTCCGAGGTCACCAGTCCGGATCGTTGCATCGCTTCGGAGATGGGAACAGTCTCCGATCCTTCAGCTTTGCCTCCCTCACGCTCAACCCTAGCGGTAGAGCGCACTCTGGCCATTTAATTCTGAATTTTTTGGGAACTAAAAACTTTTTCTTCCGAAGTTTTTTCTTCTGACGAAGTAGGCTTTAAACTGGAAGCTTCGTTTGATTGCGAGAGTCAAGCTTCGGCTATGGTTAAAAATTTTGGCAGCAAAACAGTGCAATAGCAATGAATGCTGTGGTAACTTCACACCTACCCGTCTGTTTATATAGTGTTGCAGGTAAGAAGGTGAATCGTCAGGATTTTTACACCAGGCGAACAGATGCTTACACCCGCTGCGCGGTGGACCGCAGAGACCAAATAGTAACTCTGTAGGGTGGGACCGCTACGCGCTCGAAAACTGAATCGTTTCTCGACAACGAGCTCAGGGAAGGTGTTTTTCGGACCTTCGGCTCCCTGAAGCCTAAGAGACTTTTTTCACGGATCAAGCTCGTTACGAAAAACGATCTAGCACCGCGAAAGGGCTACTGTTGGGACCATGCTTCGTCGCCGAAGGTCCTGCAGGAAGAAACAGCTTTGGCTGAAGCTGTCCGCATGTGATGACCGAAGGTTCCTCTCCATGAAGCTTCGGAATTACAAACCGACTTAAAAATAGAATGACCGTTTAGTCCATAAATGTTTGAGTCGTTGTTGTAAACTTTTATGAGGGGCATGATTGTAATTCCTCACAGGCTGTGTCCTGTGCCTATAAATAGTGAACAGTATTCCTTTACTGTTCATGGATTCCTGCAATTGCAATCGCGCCAATCGGGAATTAATCTTTGTCAAGGCAAAGGTATAAATGTATTTAGTACTTGAATACATTAAATGGAGATAATATAAAAGTGATGTTGTTCATTTATAATTTATTTGTCTTTAATGCTTCACATTTCGTATTATTTTATATAATCTACTAGAGTTCAATTACGAAGATTTAACCTTCGTAATTGTATCGTTTTTAACCTTCGTCCGAAGTTCATTAATCCCTAAAGGAATAATGCTTCATTGGACGAAGGGCATTAACATTTAACATTTTATGTTGCCTTGTTCTTAATTCATAGCATTTGAGAACGAGTCTCCAACAGTTACTTATTATTGGATAGACTTGCTAGTGCTCTACTTGGTTTTGGGATAATGTTACATAAGAAACATTGATCTTGATTTATTATTGATGGCTTATTTATTAAGCACAATAAGACCACTTTGTTCAATTGGAACTCGAGAAAGCAGTGCAACCATAAGGACTTTATGGCTTGGCTGATTAATTAGGGAAGCTAGTTGTAGTTAGCCTTACCTAAAAAGGGCAAGAAGGGAGGCGTTGCTCAAGTATAGGTAGTCTTGGGTTGATCTGCTCTGTAGTATCTTTTCAGACAAGTGATTCTTATACCACCACATCCTGGAACTTTAGCGGGTTTTCTCATGCTAGTGGAAATTTATAGAGGCCTCATAGCGTCCCTATACAATCACACCTTGGAAGTCTGGTATTGTGCCTGATCACCATAGCGTGCTTGGGTGCAAAGTTCTTTGAACTTTTATACGACTTGTGGGTAAAGATGTGCAATCTCTACAGTTTATAAAACTGATATGTCAGACTTGCTCATGATCACGAGTGGCTCAGACCCTCGCATGACAAATTTATAGAATTATATTAACCCGGACATGTATTTTATTGTTGGTATTGCATTTATGACCGTTTATTTAATTGGGATGATATATACTTACACTTAGTAAATGCTAATAAAATTTTAACCAACCAAATTAAAAGCTAAATTCTTAGCCTCAACCATATATTTAGTAAGCCTTGCATTGCAATTTTTCTTACACACTTGCTAAGTGCCCATCATAAATGTACTCACACTTGCCGAATTTGTTGTTGCGAGTCAGGTCATCCAGAGAAATACTACGAAGAGTTCAATGGGTTTTAGGCTGTCGTCGCTCCAGTCAACCTACCTGTGGCTCGTTGTAACACCTCGTCCAATCCTTGGACCGATGGTACTTACTCCTGGCAGCTCGCTAGGATCATATATTGTCCCCATAGACCAACACAAGTCTTTTGTGCGCACTTTGTCCTCACTCATGCACACCCGAGAAAAACTTCCCGGTCGGTCACCCATGCCAAATTGCTCCAAGCCAAGCACACTTAACTTGGAGGTTATTTCGAGATAGGCTTCCGAAAAAGAAGATGCACCTTGTTGGTATGGATACTCTATTAATTCTATTAAGCCTTGGGCTAGGATATCACCATTCGAGGGGCCAAGATATGACAATTCACCCCCTAAGAAGATCGACGTCCTCGTCGGTCAACCCCAATCCAGGAACCTCCCCTCTTAGCCATGTCTGTGTGTCTAGTGTCGTCATATGCCATGCCATGTGACCACTCTGGGTCCACATGTGCCATGCGCCATATACCCGAACCCCCTAGCCCACACACGTCCATGAAACCTCGAGGGTCGGCTCTGATACCACTTGTAACACCCTGTCCAATCCCTGGACCAGCGGTGCTTACTCCTAGCAGCTCGCTAGGATCATATATTGTCCCCACAGACCAACACAAGTCTTTTGTGCGTACTTTGTCCTCACTCATGCGCACCCAAGAAAAACTTCCTGGTCGGTCACCCATCCCAAATTGCTCCAAGCCAAGCACGTTTAACTTGGAGGTTCTTTTGAGATAGGCTTCTGAAAAAGATGCACCTTGTTGGTATGGATACTCATTTAATTCTATTAAGCGTGCAAAAATGTGCAGAGCGAGCACTCAAATCCACACCTCTGCACCATAAACTTGAGGCTAACCAACAGACCACACGTACAATAATTATATTTGAATAAATATCTTAATATCTATTTATATGATATATAAAAACCGTAGCAAAGCACGGGAAACTGGCTAGTTCTTATTTAAAAGTGTACATATGGTCGGACTTGAACAAAATCAGGTGAGTTGGAGAAATACTTATTAGCAGGACCACAATTAAATGTAACTAAAGCTAACCAAAATACATTTGACATTTTAACATGGTGAAAAAATCAGAACGTTGAATATTGTATCCTCTCCCTACTTGCTCGTGATGTTTTGACAATGCAAGTGTCTATTGTTGCATCTGAATCTACATTTTGTGCTCGCGGTCATGTTATTGATCCTTATGTAATATGGTACATGCACTGGTTGGCACTAAAGATTGAATAATGCTTCTAGAAGAGGTGAATCATGAAACTTGTTTTTGGTTCTAATTGTGTTGGAACTTGCTCTCCTGGGCAAGTTGATCCAACGGGGGAATGAAAACAACGTAAACAAGGTTTTAACTCGAGATGGCAAAAGCTCTGTTAATCCGGCCTCTCAAGGGCACTGTATGGGGGTATTTATAGGTGCCTGAGTGCCCAACGTCTTAGTGTAAGGACGCATGTACCCTCAGGCCCCTGGACTATCCCTGGAATATTCCTATAAAGGAGGGTTACAGACTGTCATTACAGAAAAGCTATTACAAGTCGGGCCTGTAACATGCTTCTCCACGCGGGGCCTGTTACAGTGGGCCGAATCCCACGTGGGCCTCAGGGCCGAATGAGGACGTGGGACGGGACGACGTCGTCGTAGGCCTTCGTCTCGTAGTGTAGAAGGCGAAGGGTGGACCTCGCCGATTCTTCTGCTTCCATTGGCGCAGCGAGAAAGACGAAGGCTAGAGCGAAGGGTAGCGTCTTCGCCTTCGCCCCAACATTTGCCCTCCGAGGGACCAGTTCGACTGAGTCATCTGGTGCCGAAGACGTCGCTAGATGGTGGAGACGTTGCCCTCGCTCGAAATGGTTCCGTGGGGGTTTTTGATGTGACCGTTGACGGACGCGGTACTGTTGGACTGCGGGTTTCCCGAAGCATCACGTCCCGTGTATAAAAAGGAGGGCGGGGCGGCGCGATTTAGGTGCACTTTCTGCGCGCCGCAAAACCCTAGCCTCCTTTTGAAACCGCTCGTCTGCTCGCCTGCCCTCCTTGCTCCTGCTCGTCGGAGATCTGGCCTGCGTCAAGCAGACCGCCCCCGCCGCCGACGGTACGTAGCCATGCCGACGGTACGTAGCCATGTCGGGAAACCCTTCGCAGTTCACAAAGCTCATCGCCCACACATGGCCTCTTCGGCGCTGGGGCCTGGACATTGTCGGGCCGCTTCCCACGGCCCAAGGGAACCTCAAGTTCACCTTCGTCGCCGTCGAGTATTTCACCAAGTGGATCGAGGCAAGAGCAGTATCCACGATAACAGCGAAGACCGCCCAGAAATTCTTCTGGCAAAACATTGTCTGCCGATTCGGAGTCCCGTCCGAGCTCACAGTTGACAATGGCAAACAATTTGACAGCCAAGACTTTAGGGACTTCTGCTTCTCCATTGGCACCAAGCTCGCCTTTGCCTCAGTGTACCACCCACAATCCAACGGCGTCGTAGAGCGCGCCAACGACAAGATTTTCACGGCAATCAAGAAAATGCTCCTCGACGACAAGAAGGGTAAATGGGCCAACCTGCTACCTGAAGCAGTCTGGGCACTGAACACGACCGAGTGTCGGGCAACCAGATTCACTCCCTTTCGCCTGCTATACGGATCGGAGGCCATGACCCCGCAGGGAATGAAACATGGGTCCCCGCGGACAAGTGCTTCAGCAGTACCCGACGTCGACGAGCTAACATCCAAAGATCTCATCGACGGAGACCGCGTCTTGGCCCTCCAGGCCCTCAACAAATACCAAGTCCAAACGAAGGCCTAGCGCGACCACGCAGTCGTCCCAAGAGAATTCAACGAAGGGGACCTCGTACTTGTCCGCACAACCCGGATAGAGTAACGGGGTAAGCTAGAGCCAAAGTGGGAAGGACCATTTATCGTCAAGACAAAGTCGTCTCCCAGCGCGTACAGACTGACAACACAATCTGGCGAAGACCTGGAACATTCCTGGAATATTGACAATCTCCGTAAATTTTTTGTTTAAATCCTCGGGGCTAACACGCCCTTGTAATTCACCAAACAGTTTTATTCCGGCCCGCACTCTTTTCCTCCCGGGGGTGAGGTTTTTAATGAGGCGGAGCCATGTAATATACACACGCAAATCCCCCGCAAAAAATTAAAGCAATGTCGAAAAAGACCGCATCGACGGTCTTCGGCATTC
Source organism: Zea mays (assembly GCF_902167145.1). NCBI lineage: Eukaryota > Viridiplantae > Streptophyta > Magnoliopsida > Poales > Poaceae > Zea > Zea mays. Next base: position 16,060,175 of record NC_050102.1, read on the forward strand.
GACCACATCGAAGTCACCGCGAGGAGCAGCGAAGCCTCCCTCGCGTGCGACACTCCACGCAACATTCGCCTAAGGGTGCAGCCGGATTAGCACAACAAGTGCGAAAAAAACCGAAGTCTTTCTCCAAAAGACTCTCCGTGCAAAAGTCGCCTAAGGGTGCAGCCGGATTAGCACAACAAGTGCGAAAAAAAACCGAAGTCTTTCTCCAAAAGACTCTCCGTGCAAAAGTCGCCTAAGGGTGCAGCCGGATTAGCACAACAAGTGCGAAAAAAATCAAAGTCTTTCTCCAAAAGACTCTCCGTGCAAAAGTCGCCTAAGGGTGCAGCCGGATCAGCACAACAAGTGCGGAAAAAAATATCAAAGTCTTTCTCCAAAAGACTCTCCGTGCAAAAGTCGCCTAAGGGTGCAGCCGGACTAGCACAATAAGTGCGAAAAAAAGTCGCCTAAGGGTGCAGCCGGACTAGCACAATAAGTGCGAAAAGTCGAAGTCTTTTCCAAAAGACCCTCCGCACAAAAGTCGCCTACGGGTGCAACCAGAATACTAGTACGCAAAAAACGAAGCCTACGGGAGCGGCCCGATCAACGAAAGCGCGTAGCTTCATCACACAAGAGTATGGTTACATACATACAGCAAGGGCATCGCACATTACATTGGCTCAACCTTCGGGATGATACCCATCTCCCTATAGTTGAACAACATTATCCTCAATTCCTCACCCGCAAACAGGCTTCGCAGCTCTCCCTCACCCACACTCGCCCCAGCCGGCGATGACAACAATTTCCGCTTGCCAGTCCCGTCCACACGAAGGCGACCACCTTCCACCTCACCACGATGACGCCTATCACTTCACGACAACTCACTCACCCTCCGCTTCGCCACCGCCCTTCGCCGCCTATGCCCAACACTCGCACCCGGAGGATCGTCATCACCCATTACGCGCGGTGAGGCCTCCATCGTAGCCACGTCCAATGCCGCAAAATAATCCAAATCCTCATCCGAAGACTCCTCTGTCCACACAATCGAACTCCCAGAATCATCAGACTCAAAACACTTAGACACAGAATCATCAGAATCATCCTCAGCAACCACGGTCGAAGCCGCCACAAAATTAGCATTGACAGTAGCGGTTGCGTGCGCGGGCCCAAAATCTTGAACCTGCGCAGCAACCAAGGTTCAGTAACACAGACAAAATTTACAAAATTCCCAAACTCCTACTCAGCCACCTGCGAAGGCTCGGCCGCGACCATGGGGTCTTCGGCTGCCGGCTCAGCCACCACCTTCGGGGGATCTTCGGCTGTCGGCACAAGGGCTGGCAAAGGGCCTTCACCGGCCATGGTAGGCACGGGTGCAGCCGAGGAGCCTTCACCGGCACTCGAAGGCGGCACCGGGTTGACCTCAGCCTTGGGCGGCGCGCCGACCAGATCTCCAAGGTCTTCGACATCCTCGGCACGCTCCATCTGCAGCAACAACACACTCGTTCAGCAAAACCACACATACCCACACAACCACACAAAAATAATAATAGCCTTCACCTGTTCTCTCGCCCGGTCGGATCGCTCCCTGACCGACTCCCGACCATGCGGACCCCACATCCTATCGAACAGTGCCCCTGCTGACTGCTTCACCACGGGGTCTTTGGCCTTAAAGATGTCACGCTCAAAGTTCTCGTCTGATTGGTCGAAGACCTCGTAGTGCCTGCAGCCCTCGCAGGACAATGCATTCATGGCCCCCTCGCAGGTGACGAGGGAGGCGAAGTACATAAAACCCTCCACAATGGTCGGGAGCACTAGCAGCTCCTCCTGCAACCATTCTAGGAAGCGAAGGCCCGCCTCTCCGTCAGGTATCTCGAAGTCAGCAGTCCGTGCACCCAGCTCGCGGTACGAGCCCACGAACTGTGCGTGTGTCCGCTCAACTTCCGAGCGCGTCGAGGCCTCGGCCTTGTCCACACGGCTGCGCAGGGCATTGAACCTTACCTCCTGCTCCTCGACGCATTGACTGGCAAGGCTGCTCTCTGCCCACGCCACTTTGGCCTCCGCTTGCGCAGCCTATGCCTCAGCGATGGCCTGATTCGCCTCCCTCCTCTCCTCCGCCAGCTGACGCCGGAGGTCAGTCTTCTCGGCCTCCAGGGCGGCAACTTTCTCCGCCAGCCTGCGGTTTTTACTTTCCGCAGCTGACTTCTCCCGGACGGCATCCGCATGCTGCGTCCGAAGCCTTTTGACATCGGCAGCCACGTCCGCAGTCAGGACACCCGACGCAACGCGATCTGTGAAGTCGGCCGCCTGACAAAAACACATGAGACCCAAACCTTCAACGAAACAACAAACATCGAAGTCCAGCACGACTTACTTGCTTCAACTGCTGCATCAGCTGCTGCGACACCTCCCGCAGCCGTTGGGACATGGTGTCCGCCACGTCCTTAGAGGCAGCGGCTGTCGGAATCTCGCCGCTCGCGCAGAAGGCAGCCCACGGGTCCTGCGTGACCCCCTTCGCCCTTACCACCGCCGATGGCGAAGTGGTTGCCACCGAAGGCGGGACAACAACCAACTGTCCCTCACCCGACCCTGCAACATATCTTCGGTCAAAAAAAAACTTACCAACAAGATAATCCTCAACAATGATATTCGTGCCGAAGTCAGCAACACGTCTCCCCGGCGAAGGCAGCTCCTGCCCTTTCGTAGCTTCGCCCAGGGGAGGCCTGCCTCCGCTAGAGGCGGCAGCCTTCGCGCTTGCCGACGCCTTGCTGGGTCTGGGAGCAGTTGCCTTCGCAGATGCCACTGGCTTGCTACTGCCGGAGGCAGTAGCCTTCACGCTCCCCCGCGCCCTCTTTGCCTCGCGCGCAGGATCTGCCATCCTAACGATGGCCCGACGCTTCTGCGCAGCGTCTTGACGATCCTTGTTCATCACTGTCGACACAACAGCAGCAATATTCCGTCCGTAAGGAAACACCCTCAAGTCGCGTGCCATGCGGGACGTATAGAAGTCTTCACCAGCCGCACGGGGGATCGGAACATTCTTAGGCCACCGACCCCCGGTAACCTCCAGCATTCGCGCCGAAGACTCCAGGAGCTCGGGCGAAGACATCCTTCCCCCGGGGGCTGCGCACGTCCTCATCAAATCCACAGCAAAATTATCAGACACCCCCATCCCCCCCCACTATAGTACCTAATTTTCTCTTCTTAGTGGCCGGGGCAGCCTCCTGCGAAGGCCCCCCTCGATCACGCCCATCGGCTTCTTCCCGCGGCGGTCGGTGGCGTCTTCCCCGAGATAACCACCATATGGCAAGCGGTTCAATTCGAAGACCCGATTGAATCTGTCGTTGGACCCACGGATATCCCAGCTCCGTAGACCCTCTGTCTTTGGCACGTAGCACCCCATGATCCTCGCCGCATCGTCCTTCGCTTCACGCACGAATGCGGCGGGATCCCGGCCACGCAAATCCAACGCGAAGGCAGGACTTCGCACCCACTGCCCGCCCTAGGAGGGCATCTCGCGAGGGCATACTTCGCCCAGCGCCCAGCCATACGCCAAGGGCCATACCCCGTACCCGACAAACTCCTCAACCAAGTCACGCCCGCTACTCATGCGGGCAGCGTGCCGAAGGGCCCCCTCGTCTTCATCATCCTCTGCCACCTCAAACTGTGGGTACGCTACGTAATAATGCGAGCACATGACAGCCACGAGGAGCCCCGGGTGGTCTTCGACTGCACCTTCGGAAACGTAAAACCAGAAATCCCACCAATTGCCCCACTTATTGCGGGCGCAGGGAACCAACTCCACGACTTCCATCGAAGTCTTCCCGGTCCTCGGGGTAAATGTGCACGATCCAAATTGTGCAATCTCATGTCCAATTTTCCTCTTTTGCAAATGCAGACAGTAATGCTTTGCGAAGACCTCCACAGAGGGCTGACCACCATACGAAGTCGTTACCCAGACATACTTTGCCAGGGCCACCACGACATTCGGCGTCAGCTGGTGGACCTGGACCTTGAATCTCCGTAGGACCTCCACCACGAATCGATGTGCAGGCAGACGAAGGCCAGCGGTGAAAAAAGCATCAAACACGACCAGCTCGCCCTCCGGCTCGGGGACCTCCTCCGCCCTCGGAACACGCCCCACTCCGCTGCCAAAATACCCAAGTTGCTGCATATCCTGAACGCGGACCGAGGAGATCCGCGACACGCCAAACTCCACTGTATCACCAGGATGTAGCGTTTCCACCGCCACGTCGCTCAAAGTGTCCTCTGACGTTGCGGCGGCCGGCGGGGTACTCGCAGCAGACGAGGAAGAGGACGGCATGGCTACGTGTCGTCGGCGGCGGCGGGCGATCTGCTTGACGCGGGCCAGATCTCCGGCGAGCAGGAGCAAGGAGGGCAGGCGAGCGGACGAGCGGTTTCAAAAGGAGGCTAGGGTTTTGCGGCGCGCAGAAAGTGCACCCGAACCGCGCCACCCCGCCCTCCTTTTTATACACGAGACGCGACGCTTCGGGAAACCCGCAGTCCAAAAGTACCGCGTCCGTCAACGGTCACATCAAAAACCCCCGCGGAACCATTTCGAGCGAGGGCAGCATCTCCACCATCTAGCGACGTCTTCGGCACCAGATGACTCAGTCGAACTGGTCCCTCGGAGGGCAAATGTTGGGGCGAAGGCGAAGACGCTACCCTTCGCTCCAGCCTTCGTCTTTCTCACTGCGCCAACGGAAGCAGAAGAACCGGCGAGGTCCACCCTTCACCTTCTACACTACGAGACGAAGGCCTACGACGACGTCGCCTCGTCCCACGTCCTCATTCGGCCCTGAGGCCCACGTGGGATTCGGCCCACTGTAACAGGCCCCGCACGGAGAAGCATGTTACGGGCCCGACTTGTAATAGCTTTTCTGTAATGACAGTCTGTAACCCTCCTTTATAGGAATATTCCGGGGATAGTCCAGGGGCCTGAGGGTACATGCGGGGAAAATATCCTATGCAATCACTTATCCTGGTGCAAGCATGCAATCAAGCGATCTGGTGCATCCGATCTAGATCTAATGATGACTGTTATTTTATATTTAACCCCTTCCACCTAAAACATAGTACCTATTTTACTTTTAACCCCTTCCATATGAAACTGTTGGATCTAGATTGGATGCTCTGGATAGTTTGATTGCACGCTTGCACCGAAATGAGTGATTGCACAGGATATGTCCTCTCCAGTCCTTACACTGAGACGTTGGGCACTCAGGCACCTATAAATACCCCCGTACAGTGCCCTTGAGAGGCCGGATTAACAGAGCTTTTGCCATCTCGAGTTAAAACATTGTTTACGTTGTTTTCATTCCCCGTTGGATCAACTTGCCCAGGAGAGCAAGTTCCAACAAATTGCATAGGTTCAGATTTTTTTTACTCATGCCGCTGCATTTCAGTTTTAGTTTCTATGAACATTTCCTCACTGTCTACTAATCTTGTAGAGCTGTAGTTCTTGAAGCCATGAAGAATAACCTGCATATGCTGAGCTCGAGGTCCTTTCTCCTTACCTATCCATTCATATTTATAAGACAATTACCCATGCATATTTGTGTATAAACATTAGTATTTACTATTTAGTATCCATTTCATCTAATTTATAGGTATGCCATTTCTCCATTACATTCTATAGGATGAATTCTCTAAATGTGAAGGCAATTATGTGGTGGAAGATAGGGATGAAAATGTGTATCCAAATTGTTATGACAAATTAAATATTTTGAAATAGGTCGTATGAAATTTGATGCTAATCTTTTCTTATGTTATGAAGCACATTATTACAAATAAAAATATTTTTTGCATAAATTGATTTACACATTATTTATCCCCTGCAACAAAAAGGTGAACAAAATATTTGAATGCGTATCCAAATTATATATCTATCATTTGAGAAGATATATGATAAATTTGATATTTACCTTTTATGAATCCTTACAAGTTTAATGCTAAAAAATAAGAATATAAATTTGCACAACATATTGCATATCATATTTATTTACAATAAAAAAAGAAAAGAATAAAAAACTGATATCTGACCAAGTAACTGTTTGCAATCCCTAGTGGAAGGATGAGGACGACATGCCCAAGGTGAATCTGCGAGCGTGTGAGTGTGAGAACTGAGATGGTGAGATCAAATGGATGTTGGGTTCATGGGTTACGTAGTAGCCTACCAACATCTAAAATTCTATATGGAATATGACTAGCAGTCTAGCAGACTAGCAGTATGCATGCCATTATGCTGAGTGTCTCATAGAATTTGGTTGTGGTTGTGGACTTGTCTCATGCTGTCAACTATTAATAAGTACGTACTAAAATTTGTGTCCTACCCATCGTGCTATATTATTGCCGGTTTGATTGTATATCAATGTCAAAATGGAGACAATGAACTTTGTTATGGTCTCATGTTTTATTATTTCTATTGTTCTGTGTGACATGGCAAGTATATGTCGTATGCGACTTACATGCATAATACACGGTTAGATTAATACCACATCTATGTCTATTTTGTTTTTACGTAGCAGTTGTATGATATGGATCAAGTCATACTTATAACATATATGGCTATCATATTATCTGGTTAGCATTGGTTGTCGTTTAAAAATAATTATTTTAGTATTTATTTTCCGATCATTATCGAAGTAATCGTATACTTTCGTTAGCTTTCGATACGTACTATTGAAGCACCAATCATGTTTTCGTTTCTGATAATATCATAAGTTATGATTTTCGTTAAAATAATATATGAAAATAAAAGTGGTGGAGCCTCGTTTTCGATCATTTCCAGCCTATATATCCATAGATCGATCGACAATAATAGATATGCATGCATCAGCCAGACGATAGAGAAGACACAGTATTAATTAAAGTAGCTAGAGGCGTAGTGCAGTACCGATACAAAAAGAATAGTAGTAAAGACAGATGGATTAGAGTTTACTAATAATAATTAAGTACTAATTACGAGCGTACTCAACTTTGCACTTGCACATGATGTGACTGACGTAGGGCGGCGGGATACGACAAACTACGTGGACGTCATCACAGTCTCATGCGTCCTTCCGTACTGTACACAGTCGCCCTTCTGTATTATCAATTACATACACGCATGAATACATGCATGTATACATACGTTCATACAAATAATATACTCACAAGGACTATAAAGCAGGTACAGAGCGGTACAGAACGACGCGCCTCCTATGATTTGTGTGCTCTGATGTCATAACAACAATAATATTGGAAAAATTAAAACTACAAGATAAAGACAAAGTTGTTCGTCTAAATATTGCTTCACTGCATTTAGTATAATATAATATTGGGTCAATTATTACATCCTAGTGGACTTAATTTCGGCAATATTAATAGTAGTCACAACAAATCTGTAAGAAGGACAAAAGGTACAGTACGTAGTATATATAACTAACTGACCAAAATTATATATACTACAAACGTAATGGAATACATGTATCTCTATTATTAAACGTAATGGAATAGTTTCCCCGATTATTACTTGCCAGTTGTGTATGCGTAATATCTGGACCAGGGGAAGAATAATAAATTAAAAGACCTATCATATATGTAATATTATTTTATGTGGTCAAAACTAGCTAGATTTACATATATAATAACGAGTTCTTTTGCGCACAGCTACGTACTGCAAAATTTACGAGTTTACGAATATGTAAGTGGTGGGATCTCTTCGACCAAAAATTTAGAAACTTAAATTCTTTTATGATCGAAGGAGATTAGAAATGAACTTGCGGCTAGCTAGTTTAGAAACTCAAATTCTATTATAGTTTAAAGTATACTAAGAGACAAATTAGTTTATTTCTTCCTCAATCTCTCTAAAGAGATATAAGTTTTCAAACAAGGTCTAAGGTTTTTGGGAGATGCTTCTCGGTGGTTTTCAAGGTCCACCTCTATTCGAGTTCTGATAGTGTGGCTCTTCGACAAAAAAGAGGTATATCCCATCCTACTTAATTTGAATTAAAATCACTGGTCGTTGTTTACATACACACACACTATATAATTTACACGTATAATTTGGATCTGTGTGCCGGGAGGAATCTATACACACACACACATGTCAGCAAGTGGACCAAGGGAACACGAAGCGCACATCGACGAAGCTGTGTTCTGCCCTAAAAAAACACCGATGAAGCTGTAATTGATTAGCTAAAATCAGCAGATAGGTCGCTGTGCCAGATCGGAACATGACGATTAGTTAGTTAGTTAATGAACAGGTAGGTAGCAGGGTCGTCATACAAATATTTATACTCTCTCTCTCTCTCTCTCTCTCTCTCTCTCTCTCTCTCTCTCTCTCTCTCTCTCTCTTCTGAAAGTGTAAAGTAGCGCTAGATTCGCGGGAATAGTAATGCGTGGGCATGATGCTGTGTATGTACATCGAACCTGCGGGCACCATAGTATATTCACGCCCTTTTTAATGACAATAACGATGTATTATTATTGTAGATTATCTGTTTGTTACTCCATCAGGTGTGTAGTTGCTAGGTCGCTGCAGCAGCACTGCAAGTTGGGTTTCTTGGGTGGGTGCAAATCCACAATTAACTATAGCCAGATTTTTGTAACTTGACCTTTTTTTAACATTAGAATACCTATCACTCTTTATTTGAAATTTTGCTGACAAACTGAGGCAAGATACTCCCCTTGTAACACGATCATAACCGACAATCCAATGTAAGCCATCACACCACACATGCATGGCAATGAGATATACAACCTAGATACTATATGTTGCAATAGATACATCTAAAAAACTCGTTCATACAACTCAATGTATCTAAAAAGCCTTATATCTTATTAACTAGAACCCCTTAAGACACGACTTATTTATGTGTGTTATATGGGTGGTACCGTATCATATACTTAGAGAACCATGCTAGAGACGTTCCTTCACCAAGATATGTCTCTTGTGTTTTTTGCACTCTACCCCTTAGATACTCCTTAAGATATGGATCATTTATATGGGTTGTACATGTCTAGTGATCCAATCTATTATTGTCCCATTTGGTGATGATCTTGGAGGTCAAGAAATTACAATCATCATTTCTTTGAAGGAGGTTGCTCGAGAAAGCTTAGTTGATGTCTTATATCTTGTTTATATGTTTTGTTCTCAATTCAAGGCAAATTTAGTTTAGGGTTCATGGTTGTTGTGTTTAAAAAGAGATAAAGAATGATAGGGTTTGTCTTCATTTGTTCTACTGAGGTTGGTCAAGATTGTTAATACCTCTCGTATATCGTTTTGCATGAGATCTTAATTTGAGAAAAAACGTTCTAAGGTTTCAATGGTTGTTTTTTGGTAGAGACAAAGGATAGTTCTAGGATTTCAAGATTCTCTCTAAAACTATAGATTAGATGGCTTATTATATTATGTTCTTCGGATCATATACTTGTCTCAATAATTGCTAATTTTCACACCTGGTTTCGAAGCAATAGACATGTGCAAACTATATATGCCATGATAAAAATAGCATACACAGTTTGCATCATTAGTATCTCAACATAATTTTTTATATAATAAATCATTAAACTCTTATTATAGAGCAAGTCTTTAACGAAATACAAATAACTTAACGAAAGTGTTCAAAAGCGACAACGAATCTACAAGCAAGCTAACTGGTGGCACCCACCTAAAACTTATCGTAGTCCAAGAACTCTTGAGTATAATATCCAGCATCTCCTTCTTCTAAGTAGTGGTTGCAATGAATGCAATATAATTGTTGTAAAGAAAGCTAGGATGAACACATATTGCACACAATAAATATCTCGTTTAGGATAAAAGTGGACTGACTTTATGTGGACTCGGATAAGTAGTAGCTTTTAGTTGGTAAGTTTTAGTGGCATTTAATTTCTTTACCAAAACCCACTTTAGTTATAGAAGTATATCATGAAATAAAAAATATGAAGTATATTATCCTGTAGAGCAGTAACAACATAAACATCATCACAACCCATGTTTTATCTAATCAAAGAGTTACTAGACTGCTCATAACCATGAGCATGATTAATATATCGGTTTGTTTAAGTTTCTATAGAAGTTGTACACTCTACCCATGAGTCGTGATTCCCGTATGCAAATGGTCATGACTCTCAAACAATATAAATTATGAATTGACATAGTTTCACTTTAAAGCCTTTACAAAGAGTCACTAGTGTGTAGTTGTCCATTGAATTTTTCATCAAAGTTGCCTAGATATAGGCCAGATGTCTAAGGCGATGACCTAAAAATCAAATGAACAACAACAATGTTGCACTCATCCCTAGTAGAACAAGGCATATACCCCGAGAAGCCCCCTATGACCTTTATGCTAGGCGAACCACAACACTAGCTCGTCAAATTTATCATTAGGTTGTCGCATACTAGCCTCATGGTTGCACTATTGTCCTAGATATTTTGCCTAGTGAGTCAGTTCTTAGCATGAAGCACTTGAGACTAAAACTACATGCTCAAGCCCTAAGACCTATGTCTATTTAAGTAAAGTAAAGTGCTAGCATAAGCTACAACATCACAACCTATCCCAAGGTTATAACAACAATATAGATAAAAGCATTAGTCATCCTTAACAGGAGTATCAGGTCGAGCTTTATATTGTGATATTAAATTTCATAGGACATGGGTCAAAGAATACCCACCTTCCTTAATAAATTCATGCCTAGCAACCTCAAGGAGTTAATTTGTCGGCACTCACATTTAGCTCCTCGACTACGCATATCAAATCATACAGATAATAAGCATAAACACAAGAAACACTATATCAAACATTAAAAATATATAATATAAAGGTTTATTAAACTTTCTTTGGTATATTGTTTGCACAAAATGCAAAACCACGATGGTAGTGGCATCACAAACATATGTAAGGACATGACATGACGGTTCATCATGAAAGAAATTATTGGATTCGACGGCAAATGTCACGATGCTACCTATGTGTTAGCAAAGCTAAAGCACATAAATCTTACAAATATTGCTAGGATATATATATATGATTATCATGGGATTTATGGAACTCATTAGAAGAGAAAGCTTTGATGTGTATATATGTATGCTAGGTTCATACATATACTTGGACTGGTGACTATATGGTAGAATAAAGTATATATTGTTTTGTCATGCATCAAGATATAGTTGCTTGTAATTTACATCTAGGTATGTTGTTATAGTCGATTAGGATTAGATAAGGTTTAGTAGTAACATAACATGATTTTTTGAATTTTAAAAAGTAGCTTATACATGCGGCGGGTTCACAAAACCACTAATGCAAATTAATTTATTCCTCCGGTCCTCTTAACAAAACTGTCAGTTTTAGCCAATTTATACGGGCGATTTAGTTAAGAGAACTGCTATTGTAAATTTGTTTATATTAGAAGTTCCAAGGATGATGCTAGTGAAGATAGCCATTTTCTATGTCCTTTCTCACTAGCAAAAACACAAACGCTAGTCAAAACATGTTTAGGACATCGACCGCCAGTATATAGCTTCTATGTACTAGTGTCCAAAATAGATATAGAAAGGCTAAGCATCCATGTCACATCTCTGATACATGGTCTATGTAAACTTGTGAGGAGGTGATGCACAACTTACTCTAGAATTTATAATAAAATCCCCACCAATAGGGAAGCAATGCATTGCAGACATTCAATATATGGATAGATGCATGGATGAGGAGAGGGAGCTCATGAACACAAAATTGTTTACCTTGCTATAATTTCACCTTTGCCTGTCACTACTAGACTCGTCTTCTTTGTCGAGTGTCTTATACACTCGGCAAAGGACCTTTTGCACTCAACAAAGAGCCCTCGGTAAAAAAATTAGTGGTGAAGGCTTCTTGATGAGTGCTGACCCGACACTCGATAAAGAAAAGTCACCATGATGGTGGACGCCACAGTGACGACGTCTTTGCCAAGTGTCTTGGTACTGACACTCGATAAAGGTAGTGGGTTTGCGCAGTACCTTGGCCTTGGTACTCGGCAAACCTTATGCCTTTATCGATTGCCATGGTCAAGGCACTCGATAAAGCATGTTCCTCGGTGGCCAGGCAAATCAATTGTACCGTATTATGACACAACACTCGACAAAGACACCCTTTGTTGAGTGCAACACTAGGTAGAGTGGCCAGAAATAACCTTTTTATTTGTTTTTTTACATCCATCCAAACAACCTTTCAGAGACTCTTCGGTTTTTAAGCATCGTACGTAACAAACTTTCACGAAACATTGTCAACTTTTTATCATAGCCACCGCATATGATATCATGACATCTCGGCCAGTTTCATGATTTTCTGACTTTGTTTGCTTTTTATACAATTTAAAAATAGCTAGACCGCAAGTTCATGGTCTTGTTTCGTGAATATGATGTCCAAAATTTCTGGTCTGTTCCTAGATACAGCCTCAACTTACACTCAATAAGATGAATATCATTTTTCGTTCATTTTTTCCATTATTCGAATGACCTGTAGTTCAAATTTGAATTATTCGAAGAAATTTAATTAAATGAAATAAATTTAATAAATAAAGTAAAGACTTCGAGAAATATGCCAAAATTGAACATGTAGTTTCAGGTACTATAAGATCATAACAAAAAAAGTTTGGTGTAAGAAGAAAAAAATAACGAGTGTCAAAAAAGGACATTAGGCAAAGACACTGCTTTTGCTGAGTGCCGTTGTAGAACACTCGATAAAATTAACGGTAGCTCACGCTCGTTAGCTGCTGTAGGCGGTTTGTCGAGTGTCCAACACAAGTAAAAATGCTCTTTACTGAGTGTCTTTATTTGCCGAGTGTGCGACACTAATCAAATCGCATGTTTGCCGAACGCTGCACTCGCCAAACTATATCTTTACCGAGTGACGATTGTTTTGCTCTTGGTAAATATCTTTGCACTCGACAAAGAACGTGACTTTGATAAAGTGTGTTTAAGATCATGTTGAGCACCATTTGTGGCACTGGGCATGGCTGGATGGTCCGCGATTAGATTGGATCATGCACAATTAATCCCTTCTCCACGAGAGTTTATCCCCCTAAATCCGGATTTGCTGTTGGGAGACATCTAGGAACGGGTCTAGACCTTCCCTATATATATTGAGGGGTACGGCTGCTTGTAATCACCAGTAATCGATCAACAATCAATATATCTTTCGTTCTTTACCTTTTTGTCCTAGGAGTAGACAGTAACATAGCTTTCTCCTTCTAATCTTCACCTCTCTCCGACTCTACGTTGTATAGAGGCGTCTTGGGTGGTATGCCGATCCCAAGACAAACCTTAGGATGTCTCCTCTCCCACGGGGTCCCTCCCGGGAGAGAGATCCAGGTGTTGTTGGCGAATTCCACCACCCCTACGCACACGCGGACCGTCTGGCCCTCGGTTGCGGGCCGTCCATGTTGCCGTAGAGAGCACTGCCACTAGTACACTTCGTAGTGATTGGTGCCCAGATCGGCGCCAACACACTTTTTGGTGACTCCACTGGGGACATTGCGTGAAGATCTATCATATCGGCCCTCAATGGCCGGTTTAAAAGATAGTTCTGACGTTTCTCCCAGCAATATCATCGTGCCGACTATGGAAACTTTGTCAGCTAAAGATCAGCAGGAGTTCAAGGAACACAAGGAGCAGCTAACCAAGGATGCGTAGGCGAATTTCCTGGCCAACTTCAAGGTGGACAGGAATCACAAGGTCCTCCGACATCGGGCGATTGATCTGGCTTCGCTCCGACCTGCTACAGCTACCCCCAAGGTAAGCGAGACAATTGAAATTCAATCTCTTAGAGTTTACATAGATGAGAAACGAGAACAAATGCAATAGATCATATGGGGTATGCAAAGTGATTATAAGAGGCTAGCGCGTGCATTTGATAAATCTGCTGTCGCAAATTTTCCGCACGAGGTTGAAACTGGGTATAACCCACGCAATTCATTGGCTGCAGATTGGCATGACCAGTCCCAAACCCTTTATGGGATGTCGATTGACACATATCCTAGACAACCACAACCTCCTGCGCACATCAGGGGTAAACTCGCCGATCTGCGCATGACCGGACCGTCCAGGCCAGCGGCGGTCGGCCCTGTTTTCCAAACCAAATTATCGAAATTTGCGCCTGAGCCGTCGCATCCCGCACAAACCCTAAATGATGAGTTCGGACTGTCTACGCACAGCATCGTACAGTCCGAATACATCACCAGACGGTCCGACCATACGACCGAAAAGTCCGCGTGCACAACCGAACGGTCCACATGTTTGACCAGACAGTCCTATGTAGAGCACACAAAACCTAACGATAATTATTATTACCCATCGATACATCTGTCTCAGCCAAACCTCCTGCTACATCCTACAACACCCCAGCACCGTAATATGACATCTAGACACAGGGGGCGAATACTTTTCGCCCCCAGAAGGCCGGAAAGGGATGACCAGCTATATGAGCTGCATAGGACAAGCATTAACGCCCCACAAAACCCATGCCAGTGGGTGGAGAAACAACATAATATCCAAACACCCACACTAAGTTGAACTAGAGGGCCGGTGGGCTACCACCAACCGCCATTGACATAGTAAGAGAGGAGATAACTGGGCATTCTGAGATAAGCTCGGAGTTAGCATGACCCCTAGGGGCAGTCATATCGGAAACCTTATGACAGCCGATTTGATTATCACTCGTACCCCACGGAACAAGGATACTTGAATTCGCAAAAGTTTCGGGTGACCAAGTGAAAGGAAAATGGCCTTAACCATTTTCTATAATCAATTTTGGTGCTTGACGACCATCATAAATCTTATGTACTAATTAGTTTGCCTAGTTGATCATTTCTCAGGTGCATAAGTACATCTATATCAATTTTAAGTCGATTGTCCGGAATATACAGAAGAAGCTTTTTAGAAAGTTCACCTGTGCATGGACCGTCCGGGCCCTTCCGGCGGATCGTCCGCGACACCAAGGTGCCAGAGGCTAGTGGATGTTGAAATAAGGTACACCTTCATTGAGAAATTATGCTTATGCCTGTTTTATGCATGCACTAAGTGCATGTGTTATCTATTGCCTAGTCCTTGCACCGTTTCTGGTCAAACCGATGTGATTAAATACATGTTGCAAAATCCAATTATGAGCGGTAGAATTGGTAAATGAGCTTATGCACTTATAGAATATGACTTGGCCTATGAATCACTAAAATCTATAAAAGGCCAGGTCATAGCAGATTTTATATAGAACATCAGATTGATGATCCTCATGAATTAGACTTGTCATATCTCACTATTACTCCCAGGACTTTGTATTTTGATGGACCAGTTTGTAATTAAGAATAAGGAATTGACATCATGCTTGTTTCACCAAGTAACACCTCTTTTGACTTCTCTAGCCGATTGAAAACTTATTGTACTAACAATCAAGACGAATATGGGGCCCTCTTACTTGGTTAGGAACTTCTAGATTATATGGGTGTAAAACATGTGAGGGCATTTGGTTATTCTCAGCTAATTGTCCAACAAATTTTAGAGCAGTATCAATGTTTACATGGTACTCTAAATAGTTATCTTGAAAATGTTGGGGCTTCATCCATTCTTTTGACGAATTTAACATTCGACATATATCTAGAGCTGAGAATTGTAGAGCTAATAATTTGACACAAGATGCCTAAGGTTATCGGATAAAACGAGGAAAATTTGACAGTACCGAAAGTCTGATAACCGGTGTCACGCCAAAATCCCAGGTCACAGACCGTCCAAGTTGCATGGCCGGGTCCGTGGTGGGCTCGGACCGTCCTGATAAGGACTCTGGACTGTCCGGCGGTACTAGGAACGTCCTCTTAATTAATTCGGCTGATAAAGCAGCCATTGTAATTGATTGAAGGGCGCCTATAACTAATTACCTGCGTAATCCCAGTATTAGGTCAGATAGGAATGTTCGGCGTACAACTTTCAAATATGTTTTAGTTAATGATGAAATCTACCGCCAAACTGTCGATGATTTCTTGCTTAGATGCTTGGGCCCGTATGATGCTATATTAGCCATAGCCGAAGTACATGAAGGGATGTGTGGTACTTATCAATCGGCTCCAAAGATGAAGTGGTTATTGCGAAGATCTGGCTTCTATTGACCTGATATGATAGCCGATTGTTTCAAGTACTAGAAGGGATGCCAAGTGTGTCAGAAATTCAGCGACTTGCATCTAGTTCCTGCAACAGAATTACATCCTATTATCAAATCTTGGCCTTTCAGGAGATGGGGATTGGATTTTATAGGAGAAATTCATCATTCATCATCAAAAGGGCATTGAATTGTATTGGTCGCCACAAACTAATTTACCAAATAAACTGAAGCTGTTGCTCTAAAGAACATGATGCACAAAGAGGCAATTGAATTTATAACTGAGCATATCATTCATACATTCGACATTCATTAGATTTTGACCACAGACTAGGGGACTTCTTTTATGTCAAAGGAGGTACGTGAGTTTGCTGAATCATATAAGATCAAATAGCTCAATTCATCTCCATATTATGCTTAGGCCAATGGACAGACCAAGTCTAGTAATTGGATATTGATTAGCCTTATAAAAAGAAGATATTTGATCATCCTAAGCATTGGAATAAGATCTTATCTGAAGCTTTGTGGGCTCATAGAATATCTAAATATCATGCTACTAAAGTTTCTCCGTTTGAGCTTGTTTATGGGCAGGAAGTGTTTTTGCCTGTGGAAGTAAGCCTAAACGCTGTCAGGTTCGCCAGGCAGAACGATCTAACTGTTAGTGGTTATTATAATTTGATGATGGACAATATTGATGAAGTGACTGACAGGAGATTGATAGCTCTGGGAGAGATCGAGAAAAACAAGATCATGGTAACCAAAGCTTACCATAAGAAGGTTAACACTAAGTCATTCTAGGTAGGGTACCTGGTATGGAAGACCATCTTGCCACTGAGGAGCAGAGACCGAAAGTTCGAGAAATGGTCGCCAAGCTAGGAAGGTCCTTACAAGATCACACAGGTAATAACTGGTAACACCTACATATTGCAAACATTGCAAGGTGAAGACTTGCACAAGGCGTTGAACAGTTGTTCCCTGAAGCAATATCACCCTAGTATATGGCAAGATGCCTAAGAGAACCGAGGTGGTCACATCGAGTTGATTCAAGCCTGCATCAGTGCTTTTGGTTCGCTCAGCTTCTCCAAAACGCAGGGGTATGTGTTGAGCACCATTTGTGGCACTAGGCACGGCTAGACGGTCCGGCACCGAGGACCGGATGGTCTGCACTTAGGCGCGGACGGTCCACGATTAGATCGGATCAGGCGCAATTAATCCATTTTCTGCAAGAGTTTATACCTCGAAATAACCTGCGGTTGATGTTGGGAGAGACGCCTAGGAATGGGCCAGACCTCCCCCTATATATATATTGAGGGGTACGGCCGATTGCAATCACCAACAATCGATCAAACAATCAATATATCTTTCGTTCTTTACCTTTTGCCCGAGAAGTAGACAATAATGTAGCTTTCTCCATCCCTCCCTCCATCCCTCCCTCCATGACCTATATATGTGTAGTTCTATACATATGTACTTCAAAATAACATTCGGTTCAAGTAAAACTCAAAAGTTTGTACTGGCGCCTATTGTGATTTTAATATAAACACATAACAGTATTAGATAATAGAGAGGTAAGAATTGATTTGTCATAGATTATTGAAGGTGTACTGCTTCCCTAACAACCATGCTGTTACGAATCAATACGACACAAAGTAGATCAAACACCGAGACGACACAGTTTTAACGTGGAAAACTCCTCCAAGGTGAAGGGATAAAAACCACGGAAGACGGTCAGCAATAATCTCACTATTTTCTGGTGGTTACAGATCGCAGAAGATTTTACAATGAGATAACTATCTCCTGCGAATTATAAGTATATTTATAGAGGTGAAACTCTAAATTGAGTAGCAGGAAACGTTTCAAGCCTCCCGGCGACAAGTAAACATGGCAATGTAATTGGTACGTGGACAAATCCGAACCAACGGATAAACTGCAACAACCGAAGGTAATTGTGCTTCATTGATTGGTTCATCGTCATCATGGAAGCTAGCACAAACCACCTAGCTACAAGAGTATCTATAAACCTAGTTTGGAAGTCTTCTTTTATATTGGCCCAAGCAAAGTTAGAGACTGAAATATATAGAATGAATAAACTAATTTATTATTAGCACGGTACAGGATGGAACTGAAAACCTGGCAAGAAGAATCTAGCAAAAGGGCATGCTGAGATGAGTAGTGATAAATGTATACCACATTACCACTATGCCAAAGCATGAGCGCATAAAACATGCATGTGTGAGTGACGACGGTTGAGTGGTTGACACAGACGATTTCCTCATTGATCTGACAGGGCGAGCAGCTCCTCCAGGTAATCCGCGCCAAGGTCCTCCAGCTCCAGCACGCCGCAAGAAGCTGCCTGCTTTTGCTCAGCATGCCCATGGCCGCGGCGGCTACTCGCCGTCGCCGCCAGTACCACCTTCGTCTGTTGCTCCTTGCCGGCCGCCGTCTTGTTCTTGGGCAAGCGCTTGCGGATGCAGTGGCGCCGCTTCAGCGCCAGCACCGGCGAGCCGCCCGCGTCGACGCTGAGCCCCAGCGCCCGCAGCGACGCCTGCACGTGCTCCACGGGGAAGTTGAGCACCGCGGCCGTGCTGCGCATGGAGTAGGCGGCCTGGTCGTAGGCCAGCGCGGCGGCCTCGGGGGTGTCGAAGGTGCCGATCCACACGCGCTGCCCATTGCGCGTGGAGTCCCTGATCTCCGCCGCGAACTTGCCCCACGGCCGCCTCCGCACCCCGATCAGCGGCGCGTCGCCGCCGCCGCCGGCCGCCGCCTCCTCCTCCTGCAGCAGCAGGTAGTCGGGTGTGTTCGTCGTCGACGAAGCGCCGGAGGAGGTGCTGCTGGCGGCTCCCATGACCATGTGAGCGCTCGACTGATCCATGCCCACCGCGCCCATGCCGTCCTCCTGGTAGTACTCATCAACGGCGCCGCCGCCAAAACGGAGCAGCTGCTGTTGGTGGTGCGAGGACGAGGGCGTGGTGGCGCCCGACGGCGATGACGCCCACGCTGTCGACGAGGAAGAAGGGTGCTGCTGCTGGTGCTGGTGGTGGTCACTGCTGTACGCGGTAGGGTCGTAGTAGTAGTACGCGGAGGAGGCCGCCTGCTGGACGAAGCCGGAAGAGGCCATGGTGCTACTGGAGTAGCAGTGGCTGTCCACGACGACGCTGTCGTCGTCGTAGCGTCGTAGGCCGTAGTGGCTACTATCGCTATGCGCATAGGCGGCGCCGCCGGCATGGCCATAGTAGTAGCTGCTGCAGAATTGAGGCTCCATGGATCACACCACACGCACACGCACACGCACACGCACCGCAACTTGTTCAGATTTGTGGCAATCGATGTGTGGAGCTAGCTAGCTAGCTAGCTAGTAGCTGGGGCTAGACGACTCTAGAGTCTGCAGCTAGCTAGGCAATGCAAAGCTCCCGCTTAACATGCAATTAGTAACCTCGCCGTGGTCTAGGTGTGCTTATATATACAACTCTCCTAGTACACTGCATTAAGCAGCGGCATGTGCATGGCTTAGAACAAGCAAGCAGCTCCTCGACAAGACAAGTAACCAATTATATAATAATGACAGCCTAATTTGATTGGATACTTTATTTTTTGACTTGGTTCGGTAGCCGAGTGCATCGACAAGATGCAGTTCCTCGCACGGGGGATCGGACAGCCACACCTCCCGCTCCAGTACTCCAAATATTATTTCTAATGGAGATGTGAGAGATATTCCTTCTGTCCCTTATTAACTGTCTCTACTAAAAACATGTTTGCTGTCGAACTTTATTCAGTTTGACTAGGTACGTTTATAAAAAAAACATTAGCAGCATTTATGTCTCTGGATAAGTTTAATTATCCTCATGAAAAATAAATTTCAGTGATCTATTAAATTTTAAACGATACTGATCACATATTATAATATTTGTTTTTTAGATATTTGATTAAAGTCGGACACACTTAATTGTTTGAGGTATACAAGCAACAGTTATTCAGGCCCGAAGGGGGCAATTAGAAAGAAAGATTGCTAGATGATGGTTACGTTAACGCATGCGTGAGGAGAGAGATTGGATGGCGGCGTACGGAGGGAAACACCGCAGAATTTTCATGGATCCGTCGTCGATCGTCCATGGCTACACAGTGGCATGCAGCGTGGGGCCGTTGTTGCGCGCTAAGCTCATTGCTGACTTCGATATATATATATATATACTGTTTTTATATATTACACCTGGGTGCATTCAATATAGAGAATGCACCCAGGCCGAACCTATGTGCCAGGTCCGAGCCAACCGTCCCACCCAGGCCGGTTTCGTCCCTCCCGCACGCTCCGGACAGAATATTTTCACTTTCCCGCCCCCGCCCCTCTTTCTCCGTGAACGGCTCCTCCGTGAACGGCTCCTCCGCGAACGGCTCAACCTCTTCACATAAGTTGCAATCACACCAGACTTGCAGTTGCAATTACACCAGACAGCAGTTGCAATTACACCAGGCAGCAGTTGCAATCATTGTTTTGTTTAACAGATTTTTGGACATAGTTATATAGGAGTTGCAATCACACCAGACCAGCCGTTGCAATTACACCAGACAGCAGTTGCAATCATTGTTTGTTTAACAGATTTTTGGACATAGTTATATAAAAGTTGCAATCACACCAGACCAGAAGTTGCAATTACACCAGACCAGCAGTTGCAATCTTGTTTGTTTAATAGATTTTTGGACATAGTTATATAGAAGTTGCAATCACACCAGACCCACAGTTGCAATTACATCAGAGCAGCAGTTGCAATCTTGTTTATTTAATAGATTTTTGGACATAGTTATATAGAAGTTGCAATCACACCAGACCAGCAGTTGCAATTACATCAGACCAGCAGTTGCAATCATATTTTTTAACAAAATTTCTCAGAGTTATTCAAATGCGGGGGACAGAGACACGCTGACAGAGAGGCGCGCGGCGGCGCGGGGACAGGGAGACGCGCGGCGGCGCGAGAACAGGGAGGCGCTCGGCGGCGCGAGGACAGGGAGGCGCTCGGCGGCGGCGGGATTTAGGGGAGGAGCATCGAGGAGGCGGCGGCGGCGCGGGGAAAGGGATGCGCGCGGCGGCGGCGCGGGGCTAGGAGGCGCGCGAAAACGCCTGGGTGCTCGGCGGCGGTGGGATTTAGGGGAGGAGCATCGAGGAGGCGGCGGCGGCGCGGGGAAAGGGATGCGCGCGGCGGCGGCGGGGGGCTAGGAGGCGCGCGAAAACGCCTGGGTGCATTCAATATAGAGAATGCACCCAGGTGCATTTTAGCAGCGCCGTATATATATATATATATATATATATATATATATATATATATATATATATATATATATATATATATATATATATATATATATATGGAAGGTAAGCATTGGGCTTCCAAATAGTAGAGAAAGCTTGATCGACTACTCTTGCGATCTGGTTGGACCGTACCGGTGCGTCCACCCACACCCCACGTATGTGTACATCAGGTCAAACCTCCCCTACGTGCGTCAGTCAAAGCACCGGTCCGAGATCCAAACACCCCCCACGCGGGACGCACACCATAAATAGCGGTTCTGTTTTTTGTGTGCAAATAGCATAAAAAGTTAACAGAAACAACGTAAATAGTTCATAAAGGTAGCATAAAAACCTCGCCCAACCACTGGACATGCAAATCCTATTTCTATGGTAGATCCGATAATTATGACAGATCGTGGAAGTTTTGATTTCATCTGTACAAATTTTGGATGATATTTTTCGTTTCCACTGATTGCACGCAAAAATTGGATGACTGCATAAATATAGGATCGCTGCAACAATCATGTAGCTAAACTAGTTAGAGAACAAGTTTATGACATATACCGATACAAATTTTGCTATACGGTACACTGCATAAAAATCTGTTTCTAGCTGTATGCGCAAAAATTTAGGATGACAAGAATGTGCGATGAAAGAAAATTGATTGGCATGCATAGAAAAAAACTCTTATTTAAATACCTTATTTCCTTCATAAATATACGATAACTCTAATAGCCATGCAGCTAGGCTCGTTAGAACCAGTTTATGATATATACTGATACTAATTATGGTAGATTGTGTAGTTATTTATGCAATGTGGTATAATACGTAAAATATGGTTCACTGTTGGACGCATCACCATGTTCGAGCGTAAAAGTCTTCAGTTTTGAGTGTAAAAACCCGCTATTATGAGCGTAAATACCAAGCCAATGTGAGAGAGGTTGATAACTCTGGTGTGTTTGTATTCATTATCTTCTTTTTGTGGCAGATCCGAAAATTATGGGAGTCAAATTATAGGAGTCGCATGCACGCGATTTCTATTTTTATACATATCCAAATATTACGGCAGATCGTGGGAGTTTCCGTTGCATGTGCGCAAATTTTGGATGATATTTTTGTTTACACTGCACACGCGCAATAAACTAGATGACATCAGTAACACAGAGCATAAATTCTTATACAAAGTCTGATAAAATCCTACACCGTGTAGCATAATTGATAAAAAACCTAATATCGGTCAAAGTAACAACCCCCGTAGGAATTAGGGACAATTTTATTACAGAAGTAAAAATCTGGCAGTTACGAACATAAGTGATTTGATTTGATTTTTTATAGTAACTACGAACAAGATAAATCAAGGAATTTCCTTTTTTAATGTGCATGCACTAAATATGGTATCCAGTAAACAGATGTATGAACTCTATGTTCAAGCATAAAATCCTTCAGTTTTTAGCATAAATAGTGAATGTGGTAGGCATAAAACACAATAATATAAGATATAGCACGAATTTGAGAAGGTAGTCGCCGGAGGACGTCGTCGAGGATACAAGATCGGATGGACATCGTCACTTGGGGCGCCCGAACTATGTCGGATCAAAGACCTCGTGCCTTCCGTGCACGCCAGTCGATCCTCGCGCCTCGTGCGGCGCCGTCATAGCTCGCACTTCGAGGGCACCACCATCGTTCGTGGGTTATGGTGTGTCACCGCCGCTGGGGCCTGGGGTGTGAAGCCGTCGTTTGCCCGCCTCAGGAGTGCTGACGCCGCTTGCACGCCCGCTTATGGAGTGTCGCCGCCTCTCGCTCGTCTCGGCGCCTCGGGGTCGCCGCCGCTTGTCCTCGGATCAGGGAGCCGCCACCACACGCTCTCGGACAACCACCTCTGTCGCCCGCACCTAGATGGACGATGTTGCTTGTACACCAGGGTGGTGTGTTAAAAACTGAGCCCTATCGCTCTCTCCGTTATTTTATAGACACCCAAACCTGATTCGGTTCAACCGGATGGCACATCTGGCCATGGCTTACTCTAGTTATTGGAAGCGCATATATATATATATGGGTCTTTAAAACATAGTAATATACTAAGCTCATAATGCTTCTTACTATGCACAAATATGGGTGCTTTGCATACCATACACTCCATATGTTCTAAAATATAGTTCTTTCTAACTCTCTTTTTTTCTGCCCGCATTCGAATCAATGGTAATGAATATAGACATACATACAAACTACATTTATAGGTTGATTAATGAATGTATGTTTAGTATAAAACGAATTATATTTTATGACAGAGGGAGTATAATTTTGATTTAAATCCCCGATTATATGCATACTCAAAACCTGATATATTTGGTGGTGCAAGATGTCCAACCGTCTCTTCTCCTAAATCTCTTCTCTACTATTATAAAGCATCAGTTTTTCTGGTTTCCATTGTCGTCTTGTAAAAAAAATCTTATACTTCTTTCTAATTTTACCTGTGGTCCAAGCATTTCCTTGTTTTATACAAATTTAAGGTAAAACTATGCAAAAGTAAAATCTTGAATATTGGTTGTTGGCTTTATATTCGTGACCACTTAACCAACAAAACACATACATTTTTTTGTTTTTTTAAATAAAGTATATTTATATAATATATAGAAACAGTAGCACGTATATCTGACTAGTTTATGTTAACAAGTGTTGGGGGCCTTCATCTTCCGAAGGTCATCAAAAACACGACTAACATGTTTTCCAGTATAGTATACTGTCACAGGAAGCTTCGGCTTAAAGATGAAGGCGTGCATGGTATGAAAAAGCGTGATCTGGAAGAAAGATGGACCGACTCCGAAGCTGTGGCTGGAGAAGCTTCGACTTAGCACAAGTACGATGGTGTAGAATGAAACCGACCTAAAAGGAAAATACTGCTTAGTCCTTGACAGCTTACCTTTTGGCTAACACTAAATATTAGGGACATAAATGTAATTTTGCCCAGGCTGCGTCCTATGCCTATAAATAGATGAACAGTAATACTGTACTATTCACACTGACTTATAATCACTCACGCGTCACTCCTGCCTTTTCACTTTCTGTCAAGCCGAAGGTACAAGTGTAGTTCAAATATCATTGATGTTTGTTCATGTTATATAATAAGCATTTGAAAAGTCATGATTTGAAATGATTATTCATATTCCCTTCGCGTTTCATATGTGCTGGAACTTGCTCTCAGTTGCAAGGGGATCCAACAAGGGTGAACAATGACGTTAGCAGGGTTCTCGCGCGTGTTGGCAATAGCTCTGTTAATCTGGCCTCTCACGGGCACTGTGCGGGGGTATTTATAGGTATCTGAGCGTCCAGCGCCTTGTGTTAAGGACGCATGTGCCCTCAGCTACCTAGGTTATCCCCAGAATATTCCCATAAAGCAGGGTTACAGACTGTAATTACAGGGATGCCTTTACAAATTATGCCCGTAACACGTGGCGGCCACGCAGGGCCCGTTACAATGGGCCGGATCACACGTGGGCCTCTGAGCTGGACGAGGCCGCACGGTGGGATGACGACGTCGCAGGCCTTCGCCTGGTGCCGAATCAAGCGAAGGGTGTCCTTGCCCGTTTTGTCTCCGTCGGACCAGCGACTGCAGCGAAGGCCTCGAGCGAAGGGTGGCGTCTTTGCCTTCGCCCCAACATTTGCCCTCCGAGGGACCAGTTCGACAAAGTCACCTGGTGCCGAAGACGTCGCTAGATGGCGGAGACGCTGCCCTCGCTCGAAGTGGTTCTGTGGGGGTTTTTGACATGACCGTTGATTGACACCATACTGTTGGATTGCGGGTTTCCCGAAGTGCCGCGCCCTGTTGGATTGCGGGTTTCCCGAAGAGCCGCGCCCTGTCTATAAAAGGGGGCGGGGTCGGCACTTTTTGAACTTCACTTTCCGCGCTCCGTGAAAACCCTAGCTGCCTTTTCCACCGTCTTGCCGCTCGTCTGCCCGCCGTGCTCTTGTTCGCCGGAGATCTAGCTCGAGTGAAGCAGACCGCCCGCCGCCGCCGACGGTACGTAGCGATGCCGACCTCCTCTTCTTCCGCTGCCGCTACGCCGCCGGCCGGCGCCTCGCCGCCGGCCGACGCCTCGTCTGAGGAGACGCTGAGTAGTTTGATGGCGGAGGAGTTGCGCGCCGGCGATTATGTGGATTTTGGCGTGTCGCGGATGTCGTCGGTCCGCGTGCAAGATATGCAGCGGCTGGGTTACTTCGGCGGCGGAGTTGCTCGTGTCCTGGGGACGGAGGAAGTCCCCGAGCCGGAGGGCGAGTTGGTTGTGTTCGAGGCGTTCTTCGCCGCCGGTCTCCGCCTGCCTGCGCACCGATTTGTTGGCGAAGTCTTGCGCAGGTTTAACGTTCAGATACATCAGCTGACATCGAACGCCGTGGTGGCTCTGTCGAAGTATGTCTGGGCGACGACTTCGTACGGCGGACAACCATCAGTCGAAGTCTTTGCGAAGTACTATTGCCTGCACTGGCAGAAGAGGATGATTGGAGATGAAGTCGCTCAGTTTGGGTCCTGCACGTTTACGCCGAAGACCGGCAAGACCACGATGCAGGTAGTCGAGTTGGTTCCTTGCGCCCGCAACAAGTGGGGCAACTGGAATGAGTTTTGGTTTTACGTCGCTGAGGGTACCGTCGAAGGCCATGAGGGACTCCCCGTGTCCGAGATGTGTTCTCATTTTTACTCAGCATACCCGCCCTTTGAGGTGGCGGAGGAGGATGCGGACGAAGGGGCCCTTCGGTGCGCCGCCGGCCTGAGCAGTGGGCGCGATTTGGTTGAAGAATTTGTGGCGTACGGGGTATGGCCCTTGGCGCATGGCTGGGCGTTGGGCAAAGTGTGCCCTCGCCAGATGCCTTCCTATGGTGGGAAGATGGTGCGAAGTCCTGCCTTCGCGCTGAATCTGCAAAGCCGCGATCCGGCCGCCTTGGTGCGTGAGGCGGAGGATGGGGCGGTGCGGCTCGTTGGTCGGTACGTGCCGAGGACGGAGGGCCAGCGTAGCTGGGATATCCGCGGGCCGAATGACCGTTTGAACAGGGTTTTTGAATTGAATCAACTGCCGTATGATGGCTACCCTGCGCCGGCGGTCGCCCCATCCTCTAAAAAGAGGAAATTAGGTACTGCTATGGGAGGACTTGGGGTTTCCGATGGTTTTGCTAGAGAGTTGATGAGGACTTGCGCGGCCCCGGGGGGAAGGATGTCTTCGCCCGAGCTCCGGAAGTCTTCGGCGCGGATGCTGAGGGTTACCGGGGGTTGGTGGCCTAGGAATGTTCCTATCCCCCGCGCGGCCGGCGAAGACTTTTTTACATCTCACATGGTTCGTGAATGGAAAGTGTTTCCTTACGGGCGGAATATTGCTGTTGTTGTGTCGGCAGTGATGGACAAGGATCGCCAGGGAGCTGCACAAAAGCGCCAGGCGGTTGTCAGGCTTCATGAAGCCAGGCCAAAGAGGCAGCGGGGGGCTGCGAAGGCTGTGGCCCCCGGCGGAGGCAAGCCGCCGCTGGCGGCGAAGTCGGGCGTCCCTGCATCTAGCAAGGCGCCGGTGGTTCCAAATCGACGAAGGCTGTGCCGCCGTCCAGCATGGTGCCGGAGGCCGCGAAGGCGGCCCGAGTGTTGCCGTCGTCGGGCAAGCGCGTCGCCGACTTCGCCACCGATATTAGCGTGGACGACTATCTTGGTGGTAAGTCGTTGGCTCGTTCGGTTTTTTTAATCCGTTGATACATCGCAGGGTCGGACGAAGGCCAGCTTGCTATTGTTGCGCCTGCCGCGGCAACCATGGCGGCTGCCGCAGTGCCGAAGGCGAAGGGCGGTGCTCTTAGTGCCGGAGGCGAGATGTCGGCACTCGCGGCTGTCAGGGATGAGGCGGGCGCTGTGTCCCGCCGGCTGAAGGAGGTGACGGAGGCACTAAGTCAGGTCCGTTGAGCTAGACTTCGGTGTTTTTTTTGTCGGCTTTGCTGGGGCCGCGGTCTTACGTGTGCTCTGCAGGTGGCTGACTTCGCCGACCGCACAGCGTCGGGGGCCCTCACGGCAGTTGTGTTTGCCGAAGTCGAGAGACTTCGGACGCAACATGCTGACGCCGTCCGTGAAAAATCGGTCGCCGACAGCAAGTGCCGCAAGCTGGCGGACAAGGTGGCCGCGCTGGAGGGGGAGAAGACTGACCTCCGGCGCCAATTGGCGGGGGAGAGGAGGGAGACCAACGAGGCCCTCGCCAAGGCGCAGGCTGCGCAGGCGGAGGCCAATGTGGCGCGGGCGGAGGGCAACCTTGCCAGGGAGCGCGCCGAGCAGCTGCAGGAGCGGCTCATCGCCTTGGAGAGCCGCGTGGAGAGGGCCGAGGCCGCGACGCGCGCGGAGGCCGAGCGGACGCGCAAACAGCTTATGGATTCGTACCATGAGCTGGGCGCGCAGACCGGTGACTTCGAAGTGCCGGACCGAGAGCCCGGACTTCGCTGCCTGGAGTGGGTACAGGAGGAGCTGCAGGCACTCCCCACTATCGTGGAGGGGTTTATGTCGTATGCCTCCCTGGTCACCTGCGAGGGAGCGATGAACGCGCTCTCCCGCGAAGGGTGCTGGCACTTCGAGGTCTTCGACCAAGCCGATGAAGACTTTGAGCGAGATATTTACAAGGTTGAGGACCCCATAGTGAAGGAATCCACCGGAGCCATCTATGACCGGATGTGGGGTCCGCACGGTCGCGAGGTGGTTAGGGAGCGGGCCGAGACGGCGAGGGCTCAGGTAACGTTTGGCGTTTGTTTGGAGTTTGCTGGATGTGGGCTATGTGTGGTTTTGCTGAATTTGTGTGCTGTGTCTTAGGCGGCGCGTGGCGAGAGGGTGGATGACTTCGGGGCGTTGAACAGCGCGCTGCCTGACCCGGAGCCGATCCCGGCGGAGGCCGTGTCCGGGGCCGCCCTGGAGCCGCCCCTGGAGACTGCGGAAGGTGCTCCGGATGCCCCTGCATCCGCTGCGGCCGGCGGAGACCTGCCCCCAGAGATCGCCGAAGGCGCGCCTGATGCCCCCGCAGCCGCGGCGCCGAGGGCTAAAGATCCTGCGACGGTGGCGGCGGAGGCGACAGCGGAGGCGATGGCGGAGGCTCCCGCAGCGGCTGAGTCTTCGCAGGTGGCATAGTGGGTGTGGATAGCTAGGGAATTTTGGATATGTTGCTGAATTTTGGTTGCTGCGCAGGTTCAAGATTTTGGGCCTGCGCACGCAACCGCCACTACTAATTTTTTGGTGGCTTCGACCGTGGATGGTGGTAACAAATGCGATGGGTCTGCATCTGAGTTTTCTGATTTTGCTGACTCTGGGAGCTCGGTTGAGTGGACTGAGGAGTCGTCGGAGGACTTGGACTACTTTGCGGCCTTGGATGTGGCAGCGGCGGAGGCTTCACCGCATGCTGCGGACACAGAAGATGTGCCTGGTCCGAGCACCGGGCGCCGGCGGCGAAGGGCGGTTGCGAAGCGTAGGGTGAGTGGGGCGGAGGGAGGTCGGCTTCGTGTGAGTAGGGCTGGCCGGCAGGAACTGTTGTCTTTGCCGGCCGCCGTGAGCATAGGTGAAGGGGAATTGCGAAGTCTTTTTGCGGGTGAGGAGCTTAGGATAATGTTATTTAATTATAGGGAGATGGGAATTATTCCTAAGGCTGAGCCGATGTAGAGTGTGGTGCCCTCGCTTGTACATGTGTAAAGGCTTGTATGATGAGGTTGTGTACCCCCGCACACTTGGCTATGCTTGCGAAGGCGTTATTTACTTGGTCTGATGTGTTCTGTTATGCGGTGCTGGTCCGGCTGCACCCTTAGGCGACTTATGCACGGATAGTCTTCGCGGTAGACTTCGGTTTTTCGCACTTGTTGTGCTAGTCCGGCTGCACCCTTGGGCGACTTCTGCACGGATAGTCTTCGCGGTAGACTTCGGTTTTTCACACTTGTTGTGCTAATCCGGCTGCACCCTTAGGCGACTTCTGCACGGATAGTGTTCGCGGTAGACTTCGGTTTTTCGCACTTGTTGTGCTAGTCCGGCTGCACCCTTAGGCGACTTCTGCACGGATAGTCTTCGCGGTAGACTTCGAATTTTCGCACTTGTTGTGCTAGTCCGGCTGCACCCTTAGGCGACTTCTGCACGGATAGTCTTCGCGGTAGACTTCGGTTTTTCGCACTTGTTGTGCTAGTCCGGCTGCACCCTTATGCGACTTCTGCACGGATAGTCTTCGCGGTAGACTTCGAATTTTCGCACTTGTTGTGCTAGTCCGGCTGCACCCTTAGGCGACTTCTGCGCGGATTTGTCGCACGCGAGGGTGGCTAGCGCTGAGCCTCGCGGTGACCTCGTATTGGTCGAATGTCGAAGACCGTCGTCGCGGCCTTTTTTCGACGCATGTTTTTGCGGGGGATTTTTCACACATATATTACATGGCTCCGCCTCGTTAAAAACCTCACCCCCCGAGAGGAAAAGAGTGCGGACCAGGATAAGATTGTTTTTGCGAATTACAAGGGCGAATCAGCCCTGATGAGTCAAACAAAAAATTTGCGGAGGTTGTCGATGTTCCAGGAGTGCTCCAGGTCTTCGCCGTTTGGCGTTGTGAGCCTGTAAGCGCTGGGGGAAGCTTTCGTCTTGACTATAAAGGGGCCCTCCCACTTGGGCTCCAGCTTGCCCCTGGACTCTGTCCGAGCTGTTCGGACGAGTACGAGGTCCCCTTCGCTGAATTCCCTCGGGATGACTGTGTGGTCGCGCCATGCTTTTGTCTGGGCTTGGTATTTGTTTAGGGTCTGTAGAGCGAAGACTCGGTCTCCGTCAATGAGATCCTTTGAAGTTGGCTCGTCCACGTCGAGGACGGCTGAGGGAACTGTCCGCGGGGACCCATGTTTTATTTATTGTGGGGCATGGCCTCCGATCCGTATAGAAGGCGGAAAGGAGTAAACCCGGTCGCCCTGCACTCAGTCGTGTTTAGTGCCCAGACCGCCTCGGGTAACAAATCGGTCCATCTGCCCTTTTTTCATCGAGGAGCATCTTTTTGACAGCTGTGAAGATTTTTCCATTGGCGCGCTCCACAACTCCGTTGGACTGCAGATGATAGACTGAGGCGAAGGCAAGCTTGGTGCCAATGGAGAAGCAAAAATCCTTGAAGTCTTGGCTGTCAAACTGCTTGCCGTTGTCAACTATTAGTTCGGACGGTACTCCGAAGCGGCAAACAATGTTTTGCCAAAAGAATCTTTGGGCAGTTTTTGATGTTATTGTGGAAACAGCCCTTGCTTCGATCCATTTGGTGAAGTACTCAACAGCGACGAAGGCGAACTTAAGGTTCCCCTGAGCGGTGGGCAGGGGCCCGACAATGTCCAGGCCCCAGCGCTGGAGAGGCCATGTGTGGGCGATCAGCTTTGTATACTACGAGGGGCTGCCTGACCGAGGAGAGAACTTCTGGCAGGCTTCGCAGGATCTTGTGACCCGATTTGCGGCGCAGATCATTGCGGGCCAGTAAAAGCCTTGGCGTATCACCTTAGCAGCTAGGGCCCTTGGCCCTGCGTGTGAGCCGCACGTGCCACTGTGGACTTCGCGTAGGATCTGGATGCCTTCGGTTTCGGTGACGCACTTAAGCATTGGCTGATTGACCCCTTTCTTGTAGAGTTGGCCTTCAATCAGTGCAAAGTCTCGGCTTCGATGTCTGAGGCGCTTGGCCTCACTAATGTCGGTTGGATGATAGTACCCCTGTAGGAACAAGGTTATTGGTGCCCGCCAGTCTTCGGTCATGATAAGGTTGACTATGCGGTGGCCCTCGCTGTCATTAGTTATTTGGAGCCCTTCGGGGCTCCGGACGGCTGGCGTGCCGATGACATGAAAGAACACGTCGGAGGGCAAGGACTCGCCCCTGGCGGCGGCCTTGGCCAATGCGTCGGCCTCTTCATTCTTGGCCCGATCCACATGCTGCAAGGTGAATCCCTTGAATTGTCTCTCGAGGCTTCGGATGGCCGCGAGGTATTGCATAAGCGCGGGGTCCTTTGCTGCATAGTCTTTCTCGACTTGGCCGGCAACTACCTTGGAGTCTGTTTTGATGATGCAGGTGGAGACTCCGAGGGCCCTTAGCTTGCGGAGGCCGAGGATGACTGCTTCGTATTCTGCTATATTATTTGTGCATCTGTCGGATTCCAGAGCGAAGCTGAGGCGTGCTGCATATCTGTGCTTGACCCCGACTGGTGAGGTGATGACTGCAGTGGCACCTGCCCCCGCATGGCACCATGCACCGTCGCAATGGATCGTCCAAACCTTCTCTGTGGACGGGTCTGGCTGTGTTGTTGGCCCAGTCCAGTCGACGACGAAGTCTGCCAGGACTTGTGACTTGATGGCTGTCCTGGGCTCGAAGCTGATGTGGTAGCCGGAGAGTTCGGCCGCCCACTTGGCAATTCTCACCGATGCCTCCGGGTTTCTGAACAATTCGCCGAGTCCCCTGTCTGAGGTGACTCGGACCTTGAATGCTTCAAAGTAATGGCGCAATTTGCGCGAAGACATGACGACTGCATAGGCAATCTTCTCCAGCTCTGTCATGTTGCACTTGGACGGTGTCAGCACTTCGGAGACATAGTAAACGGGGCACTGCCTGACCACGCCCTCAACTGTCTGCTCCTGCACTAGTGCTGCGCTGACCGCATGTGGCGAAGCCGCGACGTAGAGCAACAGGGGGAGCGAGGAGTCGGGGCTTGTAAGGACGGCCAACTCTGTCAGGTACTGTTTTAATGAGGCGAAGGCCGCCGCCTGCTCTGGTCCCCAGGCGAAGTCTTTTGCACCACGGAGTGTTTTGAGGAAGGGGAGACTTCGCTCGGCGGACCTGGAGATGAATCTGTTGAGAGCGGCCAACCTGCCTGTCAGGCGCTGGACGTCTCTGGCGGACTGCGGAGGCGTCATGTTTATGATGGCCTGAATCTTGGTTGGGTTGGCCTCGATGCCACGGTGTGATACCAGGTAGCCCAATATTTTGCCTTGGCGAACGCCAAAGACGCACTTTTCTGGGTTTAGGCGGAGTCGTGCGTCTCGCATGTTCGCGAATGTCTCGGCGAGGTCGGCGAGGTGGTCCTCCTTGCTCTTGCTGGCGACGACAATGTCGTCCACATATGTGAATATATTTCTGCCAACTTGCCCTTCGAGCACTGTTTTGGTAAGCCTGGAGAAGGTGGACCCGGCGTTCTTGAGTCCCTCCGGCATTCTGATGAAGCAATATGTGCCGAAGGGTGTTATAAAGCTGGTGCTAGCCTTGTCTTCCTCTTTCATGTATATCTGGTGGTAACCGGAGAAGAAGTCGAGGAGAGACATGACCTCGCATCCGGCCGCGCTATCGACTATTTTGTCGATCCGTGGCAACGGGAAATTGTCCTTTGGGCAGGCCTTGTTGAGACTGGTGAAGTCGATGCACATTCGCCACTTCCCGCTTTTTTCTGTACCATTACAACATTGGAGAGCCACGTGGGGTAAGCCACCGGCTCGATGAATTTGGCTTCCAGGAGGCGGTGCACCTCCGCCTTGGCGGCCTCTGTCTTCTCATCGGACATTTTGCGAAGTCTCTGCTTTTTTGGTCGCACCGAAGGGTCAATTCCCAAGCTGTGCTCAATTATGGATCGGCTGACTCCGACCAGATCGAGGGCAGACCAGGCGAAGACATCTTTATTCTTGGACAGGCAGCAGAGGAGCTTCTCCTCTTCATGCGAAGTGAGGTCTTCGCAGATAGTGACTGTCTGCTTGGGCGTGGCCTGATCGAGGGGGACAGTCTTGGTCCCGTCGTTGCTCTGCAGCTGTGCCTTGTTGTGCTGCTTATTGGTTGGGCTGGCGGGCACGGGGACCTCGCGCTGGGCCGTGAGGCAGTGCACGTTTCTCTGACCGGGCACGAAGTCCCGCTCTATGTTGCGCACAGTCTGTTGATTGCCGTAGACTGTAATGACGCCTAACGGACCTGGTATCTTCATACAAAGGTACAGTCCGTGAATGGCTGCTTCGAACTTATTGATGGAGCCCCGGTCCATGATGGCATTGTATGGATATACCATATCCACGATATCAAAGGTTACTTGCTCGCTTCGTGCATTGGGTGCTACACCGAAGGAGAGAGGCAGCTCTATTTTGCCGACAGGAAAGGTGCCCTTGCCGCCGAAGCCATACAACAGGTTGTCCGAAGGCTTGAGCAGGCTGTGGCTTATGCCCATGCGATCGAAGGCGTGGAGAAAGATGATGTCCGCCTGACTGCCATTGTCAACTAGGACTTTGTGCAGGTCCCAGCCTGCCACGCTGCAATTGATAACCATGGCGTCGCAGTGGGGGGCGCTGCGTAGGTCGACGTCTCGTGCGTCGAAGGTTAACGGTATGTGGGACCACTTTGTCTGCACGACTGGGCCGGTGACGGCGACGTGGTTGATGCTGCGGTAGTGGTCTCGCTTCTGCCGCTTTGTGTCGAAGTCAGTGCTGGACCCCCCCAGTTATCATGTGAATGACTCCGCGATATGGCTGATCGGCGAAGTCTTCCTGCTTTGGAGCATGGGGGATGTTTTGATGTTGCTGGTGTAGTGGTGGGGGTGGGGGAGGTACGATTTGTACTTCCGGATGGTGTTGGTAAGCGTGGTGCGGTGGATGCGGGGCGGGGGCGTGGATATATGGTGGAGGGGGTTGCTGGTAAGTGTGTGCGACAACTCTGGGGTTGTCGGCTGGTTACGCCCGTGCCATCCTGTCTCTGGTGGCCTTCGTTTCTGGGCAGTCTTTGGTTTGGTGGGTGCAGTCTTCGCCGTGGAAGAGGCAGTAGAATCGGCGCGGCGGCTGCGCACGCCCCCCGACCCCTACCGCGAGTTCCATTTCCGCGGCCCTGGGGGGATACTCCTGGCGACGAGGGGCGTCAGCAGCGGGGTGCTGGTTGGCAATGTTATGCACTTGCTGTTGACTGCGGCCGTCTCGACTGGAGTCCGGCTGCGGAGTCCTCGTCCACGTGCGGCTGGACTGTGGGGCATCTTTTGGCTTCCTTTGGGACTCAACCTTGCGCTGGTGGAGCTCTTCGGATTTGGCGTACTTTTCAAACAGCTGATATAATTCCTGCAGGTTCTTGGGCGGATCTCTGATGCAGTGGCTGTAAAGGACGCCGGCGCGAAGGCCACTGATAGCGTAGTGGATAGCGATCTGGTCATCGACTGAGGGCAGCTGTGACTTGAGTGTTAAAAATTTGCGGTAATACTCCCGCAGGGTCTCCTTTTCCAGCTGCTTGCAGAGCGAGAGTTCGGCCAAGGCGTCGTTGTCTGGGCGGTACCCTTGGAAGTTGAGCAGGAACTTGTCCCGGAGGCTTCTCCAGGAATCAATGGACAGCGGAGGCAACCTGGTGAACCAGGTGAGAGCTGGGCCCTCTAGGGCGATGATGAAAGACTTCGCCATTGTGGCGTCGTCCCCTCCGGAAGATGCAACGGCGACCTGATAACTCATTATGTACTGCGCCGGGTCGGTGCTGCCGTTGTACTTGGGATAGATCCCTGCCCGGAAGTTAGCTGGCCAAGGCGTTACTTGCAGGTGTGGCGCCAGGGGACTTCGCTCGTCGAGATAGTTGACCCCTTGGAATGGCGCGGCGTGCGGGAAGGTGTGGTCGCGCTGGGGGAAGCGCGGGTCCTCCGGTTGTGCGCGGTGTTGCAGGGGTGGCCCATGCTGCAGGCCGAGGTGGCCTTCACGCGTGTCTTCCAGTTGTGCGCGCTGCTGGAGGGGTGGCCCGTGCTGCAGGCCAAGGTGGCCTTCGCGCTGCATCAGCGCGATTTCCCGCTCGAGGTCCTGGGCCTTCTGCTCTTCGTCGCGTATCATTTGCCGCACTTTGGCTAGTGCGGACACGCGCTGGCGCTTGGCCTCCAGTATCTCTTTCTGCCTCTGGAGATTGCGGTTCTTGAGGCGCAGGGCGCGCAGCTGTAACTGTTCTTCCGCTGAGACGCCAAGGACTTCACCATCCTCGGTGAGGTCCGCGCCCTCCAGTGGGGCGAAGGCTGGGGTGGCTGCGATTGTCCTTCAGGGCCGCAGGTGCAGAGAGTGTCGTCTTCGCAGGTGCGGGGAACGTTGTCTTCCGTGGCCTCTTGGTGGGTGGATTGGGTGAGGGCGAGGGCCTTGCCCTTTCTTGCGGCGAGCAGTGCTGCCTTCGCAGCCTCGTCAGCCTTCGGGTTAGCTCTCTTGGGTGCCATCGCGGGTGGTTTTCTCGTAGCACGAACGGTGGGCGCCAAATGTTGGAACTTGCTCTCAGTTGCAAGGGGATCCAACAAGGGTGAACAATGACGTTAGCAGGGTTCTCGCGCGTGTTGGCAATAGCTCTGTTAATATGGCCTCTCACGGGCACTGTGCGGGGGTATTTATAGGTATCTGAGCGTCCTGCGCCTTGTGTTAAGGACGCATGTGCCCTCAGCTACCTAGGTTATCCTTAGAATATTCCCATAAAGTAGGGTTACAGACTGTAATTACAGGGATGCCTTTACAAATTAGGCCCGTAACACGCGGCGGCCACGCAGAGCCCGTTACAATGGGCCGGATCACACGTGGGCCTCTGAGCTGGATGAGGCCGCACGGTGGGATAACGACGTCGCATGCCTTCGTCTGGTGCCGAATCAAGCGAAGGGTGTCCTTGCCCGTTTTGTCTCCGTCGGACCAGCGACTGCAGCGAAGGCCTCGAGCGAAGGGTGGCGTCTTTGCCTTCGCCCCAACAATATGTCTCTGTTTACATCCTTGCTTATTGAAATGATGAAGGTATGTAATTCATGACATTAGTCCGAAGATCATTATATCCTAAAAAGGCAATGTTTCAAAGGACGAATGTTTTTAACCATTAACACTTGTGTTGTCTTGTTCTTGATCCATATCATTTAAGAACAAGTGACCAACAACAAACCTGTTTTTTTACACAAATAAACATGACAATGATATCGTACGTGACTTTACCATATGGTTTTGGTTGTATCTATCAATATAATCCTTTCGTTTACTACTTATTTAGCCACGTCCGGATTACGCGCATATAAAGCTTGTATCTTAATAACCAGTAATTAGCATGATGTAGGCCAATGGGTTTAAGACTCACGAATAGGGACCGGTAAAACCTCCTGTAATATAGAGGATAAAGTTGTCCGAGATGTGTCCAACAATAGTGATGTGCCAAACTAAGGACCTATTTTTTTAAATGAAACGAGAAAAAACATATTTGTAATAAAATTAAAAAAACTAAAATACAAAAAAGACGGCCTCTAAACCACCCTCTAAAACATTAAACTCTCTCGAACACCAACGCAGACCTCGACGGGGCAGAGTTATCGCTGACCGCGGGCGCGCTGCTCCTGCTCGTGGCGAGCAGATGAATAGGAACGTGGCGGAGTCATTCTGTGCATGCTTCCGGCGAGCGGCCGTGCCTCGGTGTGGAGATGAATGCGCAGAGGCGAACTCCGTCACCTGTTTGAGCACTGTCACATCTACTGTTTGATCTAATGTGTATGCAGCAGAAAGATGGTATGTGTATACGACTCGAAAAAATAAAATACATATAACTGGTAAATTGTTTACGTAATAATATGTCTTATGAAATTAGGTTACATACTTAGGTTAAAATTGTATTTAAATAAATATTAAAAATATGGTAGTTTACATATTCTGTTAATTCTGTAAATATAGAAAACCAAATTTAGAGGATGTTGCTTGAGATGAAAAAGATATAGAGGATAAAACCATTTAAAGAGTGCCGTAAAGGATAAAGAATATTTCTTTTGTGGACAGCAGGTGTTAATTCTAGTGGACTCGGGTAGCTCTGGAAGTTTCATGAGCAACAAGCTAATGGGAACAATATCACCGGTGCAAAAATTACCAAGGCCAATTCGAGTGAAGGTAGCAGATGGAAGGATATTGTGGAGTAAGCATTGGGTTCCTAATTGCAAGTGGCTCTGTGGGGGAGTAACATTTCACATGGATTTGAAAGTGTTACCACTCAGTGGATACGACATGATATTGGGAATGGACTGGTTGGAAGGGTACAGCCCTATGGCTGTGCATTGGGCTGAAAAATGGATGAAGTTTTTATATAATGGAAAGGAAGTTCTTCTGCAGGGACTCAAACCTCAACTGGAAAGTTGCAGACAGCTCTCAAGTACACAACTTAGAGGGTTGGTCAAACAGGACGCTGTGGAACAGCTGCTGGAAATCCGAGTGGCAACCCAGACTGACAATTCAGGAATACCCCCGGTGATTGAACAACTGGTGGACTGTTATCAGGACCTGTTCCAGAAACCAAAGGCATTGCCACCTAAAAGGTCCATCGATCACTCTATCCCTCTAATACCGGGTGCACTTCCATTTCGGTTGAGGCCCTATCGGTATACCCCACAACAAAAGACTGAAATCGAGAAACAGGTGAAGGAGATGTTAGAGAACGGAATCATTCAACCCAGTTCAAGCCCGTTTGCCTCCCCTGTCCTCCTGGTCAAGAAGAAAGATGGAGAATGGCGAATGTGTGTGGATTATCGACGGTTAAACACCTACACCGTCAAGAACCGATATCCAATGCCATTATTTGATGAAATCACGGATGAGCTAAGTGGGTCAACCATTTTTACCAAGTTAGATCATCGATCCGGGTACCACCAGATACGCATCAAAGAGGGTGAGGAATATAAAACGGCATTTCAAACACACCACGGGCACTTTGAATACAAAGTAATGCCATTTGGTCTAACAGGGGCACCAGCCACCTTTCAGGATTTTATGAACAAAGTATTGTCGACTTTGCTGAGGAAATGTGTGGTGGTCTTTCTTGATGATGTGCTGGTGTATAGCCGGGGTTTGGAGGAGCATGTGGAGCATCTGGAGCAGGTTTTTAAATTGCTGAGGCAACATCAATTGAAATTGAAGTTATCTAAATGCTTGTTCGCACAGGAGAAACTGGAATTTCTGGGCCATGTTATCAGCTCAACAGGAGTGGCAACTGATCCGAACAAGGTAAAGATCATATTGGAATGGCCACGACCCACCTGTGTCAAGGACGTGCGCAGCTTCCTAGGAATGACAGGGTATTATAGGAAGTTTGTGGCTCAATTTGGAATCATCAGCAAGCCTCTGACCAATTTATTAAAAAAGGATACCGTCTTCCTTTGGGATGATCAAGCCCAGCGATCCTTCGATACATTGAAGATGGCACTCTCCCAGGCACCAGTGTTAGCCTTGCCAGATTTTAACAATACATTCACTATTGAAACAGATGCCAGTGGGCTCGGAATTGGAGCTGTGTTACAACAGCAGGGGCATCCCATTGCTTATATTAGCAAAGCACTAGGTCCTAAGAATTTGGGTTTGTCGACCTACGAAAAAGAATGTTTGGCTATTCTATTTGCTGTTGAGCATTGGCGACCGTATCTACAAAACGGTGAATTTGTGATCAAAACAGACCAAAAGAGCTTGACTCACTTGGATGACCAACGGATATCTACTCCTCTGCAACAAAAAGCCCTCACTAAACTGCTTGGCTTGCAGTTCCGAATTGTGTACAAGAAAGGAGTGGAAAATAAGGTAGCCGACGCTCTATCTCGCCGTCCGAACTTTACAGAAGATGAACCACATGCACAGTTGCATAGCATATCAGTATCGACAGTGGTACCTAGCTGGCTGGAAGAAGTGAGGGCGGGGTATGATGCTGATGAAAATGCCACAAATTTATTAAGACGAATGACTGCTGGGGAGGTTGCGGGAGAATTCACCTACAAAGGAGGGATCATAATGTACAAGGACCGGGTGTGGCTGGGCTCAAACCAATCCATGCAACATAAAGTGATGGCTGCATTACATGACAGCGCAGTGGGAGGTCACTCGGGATTTCCAGTTACCTACAGACGCATAAAGGCTCATTTCAGCTGGCCAGGAATGAAACAAGCAGTGAAAACCTTTGTCCAAACCTGCCTAATCTGCCAGCAGGCCAAAGCGGAAAGAGGTCGTTATCCTGGTTTATTGATGCCATTACCTATACCAGAGTAGGCATGGCAGGTAGTAAGTCTGGATTTTATATCTGGTTTACCTATTTCCCATCACTACAATTGTATCATGGTAGTGGTTGATAAATTTTCAAAATATGCCCATTTTCTAGCATTGGCCCATCC
The DNA here is from genome assembly GCF_902167145.1 of Zea mays. Taxonomy (NCBI): domain Eukaryota; kingdom Viridiplantae; phylum Streptophyta; class Magnoliopsida; order Poales; family Poaceae; genus Zea; species Zea mays. The sequence continues at coordinate 16,099,655 of NC_050102.1, forward strand.
GTTTTCTGCTCTGTCAGTGGCCAAGCTATATCTGAAGGAGGTCTATCGTTTGCATGGTTTACCATCCTCTATCATCTCAGATCGAGACCCTGTTTTTACCAGCAAGTTGTGGCGTGAACTATTCACTTTGGCAGGCACCAAACTGTGTATGAGCAGTGCTTACCACCCGCAGTCTGATGGACAGACGGAACGGGTGAACCAGTGCCTGGAGACTTATCTGCGGTGCTTCGTGCACTCCTGTCCCCGACAATGGTATTCCTGGATATCCCTAGCAGAATTCTGGTATAATACCTGTTATCACACCGCGCTGGGAAAATCACCGTTTGAGGTTCTTTATGGCCATACTCCTTCACAGCTTGGACTGATATCAGCTGACCAATGTTCAGTACCAGATCTGCAGGATTTGCTCCAAACCAGGCAGCAAGTACTGCAGCAAGTGAAAATGCACTTACAGAGAGCCCAGGATCGCATGAAGAAGCAAGCTGACAAGAAACGAGTGGAGAGAAGCTTTGAAGTGGGAGATTGGGTGTTTCTGAAGCTCCAACCATACTGCCAACAATCAGTCACGGCAAGAATGAACCAAAAGCTGTCCTTTCGGTATTTTGGACCTTTTGAGATTGTGAAGAAGGTTAACCAAGTGGCATATGAGTTGCAACTTCCGCCAGGCAGCGTCGTCCACCCCGTGTTTCATGTATCACAACTGAAACCTGTATTAGGCAAACATGTTCCTGTATGTGCGGAGTTACCTGATCTGTCACATGAGCTACAGGTACCTGAACAGGTGATTGATTCACGGCTAACCAAGAAGGGCTCCAAGGTGATATCGCAGATACTAGTGAAATGGTCAGAATGGCCAGAATCACTCGCTACATGGGAGGATGAAGAAGCTATCAAGCAAGCGTTCCCGTACGCTCCAGCTTGGGGTCAAGCTGTTTCTGAAGGGGGAAGGGATGTAAGCAAGGTTCAGAAGACACTGCTACTAGAGAACGGCGACCAGGCTGCAGTCGAAGCCAGGAGAAGCAAGCGCACCAAGAAGCCCAATGTCAAGTACGTTGGAGGCCCATGGGTGAACTAGGTCTATTACTGTAGCATATAAATACTTGTCTGTAATAAGTGAACCGTAGACTGGAACATACCTGTTGGCGGCGGCTGGCTTGTTGCCTGTCCGGGTCCTCATACACCTGTGTTGAAACCTTATCGAAGTAAATCCCACCACCACCAATTGATCCCAAAGCAGATTCCAGTCTCTGTGATCGCATTGCTAACACTGTCACATCTACTGTTTGATCTAATGTGTATGCAGCAGAAAGATGGTATGTGTATACGACTCGAAAAAATAAAATACATATAACTGGTAAATTGTTTACGTAATAATATGTCTTATGAAATTAGGTTACATACTTAGGTTAAAATTGTATTTAAATAAATATTAAAAATATGGTAGTTTACATATTCTGTTAATTCTGTAAATATAGAAAACCAAATTTAGAGGATGTTGCTTGAGATGAAAAAGATATAGAGGATAAAACCATTTAAAGAGTGCCGTAAAGGATAAAGAATATTTCTTTAGTAGATGAAATTTAGGAGACGTTGCTAAACATAACCTAAGTGCATATAAAGAACACATTCACTACAGGAAACACCTAAATTTTCGTGGGCCAAAAACCCACGAAAATAAGCCTAAACCGACGAAAATATAGTATTTTCGTCGGCAGGCCGACGAAAATAGCCGCCGAAAATAAGTTCGACGAAAATAGGCGTCTATTTTCGTCGGTACCGACGAAACTAAACTATTTTCGTCGGCCTTGCTAAAACCGACGAAAATAGTGCGTCGACCATTTATTTTCGTCGGCCGGTTGTGGCCGACGAAAATACGCCAGGATATTTTCGTCGGCCTCGGTGGTGGCCGACGAAAATAGCCTGGGAACATATTTTCGTCGGCCACCACCGAGGCCGACGAAAATTGATGGTTCCCCCCCCCAAAACAGATTTTTCTGCACCTATTAATAATTCATAGCAATATACACAATATCACAATTCACATATACAGATTCACAAGCCTAATACATAATTCACAAAACACATTCACATATACATAATAAGTCTAGAGTATCCATAAGTCCAAAAGTCCATTGTCCATTCAAATACACAATTCACAAAACTCTAGTCCATAAGTCTAGAGTCCATAAGTTCATAAGCTACTAACTACTCACTACTCACTCCTCACTGATCACTCCGGCGGGCTGTGGGAGTTTTGACCACTCCCTCCTCCGCCACCAGGAAGGTGGCCACTCCCTCCAGCACCATGGACGAGGAAGTCTTGGACGTTGACACCACCCTCCGATCCATGAGCATGTGACGCTGAACCCTGCAATTCATCAATCATTCAAATAAGGGTGTATACATATACATTGCTGTGTTTGGTCAATATTTGCATAAAACTAAACATGGAACGTCACCTGTGATCCATGGTGAGGAGGAGGTTGTGCATGCATCCACGAGTACTGTTGTGCTGGCCACCCCATAGGTGGTGGCACCCACCCCGTCGGTGGCGGTGCCATCCACGCTTGAAATGGCTGAGAGCCCGCCGGTGGCTGGGAGACCGGTGGCACCCATCCCGGGACTGGCTGCGATCCTTGGGGTGGAGGCGTCCAAGTGTCTGGAGGTGCCTGCGTCCACCCAACACCGGTCCACTGTGGCTGCGACGCTGGAGCTTGTCCTGGCCACTGTCCCCATCCTTGTGCCTGCGAGCCATTTTTGATAATAAAGAAAGAGTTGCTATGGAATTGAAGTGTTCAGATAGTGTTACCTGGGGAGGGCGAAAAGCGGGCAAGTTCATATCAGGGCCGAGTCGAGTAGTCATTTCCTGCAAATGGATGCAACGTTAGAATCGCAACATTATACTTTGAATTCAAAGACGACACGTGATGAGATAGACGAATTACCTGAAAATAAGAAGCCATATATTGCGTCAGCTGCCCAACCTGCTCCTGCGCTGCTCGAGCCTGCTCCTGTGCTGCTCGAGCCTGCTCCTGTGCTGCCCGAGTCTCCTCCTCCAGCTGAGCCTCTCGAGCAGACCTGGAGGAGCGAGAACTCCCTCCCGAAGACGATGCCTTCCCTTGACCTATTGTCCTGTTGTACTCCACAACGCCGGTGCCAAAGGCAAACCTGCATGATACACATAGTTGAGCAATTAAGTGGACACATTCTTGTTAATGAAATCGTCGAATCAAACACAAACACCTCACCTGCCATGCTTTCTACCCCCACCACTATGGTACAACGCCGAGGCATCTAAGTCTGAATGCATCCAGTCGAAGTCAGGCCCATGGCGTTGAGTCATTTCCTCCCCATATGCATTCTGCAAAGAAAGTTGGAGTTAGACACAAAACATGCAATTTAATTCGTAAATACAAACTTGTTTACCATTTTCTCCCTTGCCGCCTCGCTGCATAGCACATCAGGGTTCGCCGGATCAGGGCCACGGTGACCACGGACGTAAACCTCCATAAAACTTGGAGCAACTCCACTTTCAGCTTCTTGCATGAAAAAGAAGAGTTAAACCATATAATTTTCATAGATGTAACATACAAGTTTGATTTATATACTTACCATGCGGCGTGCGGTACCAAGGTGTCCATCGGCGCCGTACCTGTGCCCCGGTCCTTCAGTGCCACGGTTGGCACGGTGTTTGTTGGACTCTGCAATCCACTCAGGCGACGCCCATCTCTTAGCCAACCACCTCCAGGCTTCCATGTCCTTGGACAGCCAATCCACAACGCTCTCCAGGTACTGCTCCTCTGTGAGGTAGATCTCATTGGCCCCTAATGCTTTGCTCATTTTCTGACCCTTTATCTTCTTGTAGTAGTAGTTGACGGCCGCGATGCGAGCATTGTACATGGCATCCTTGATTATCTTATCAGCGCACTTCCGAAAGTGCCTCTTCACACGTGTCCACTGAGCCTGATCCTCCTCGATGTCATCCGGCAATTGGAACCTCCCCTACATATCAATGGAGAAGTTAAGTTAAAGTAAGATTAGGTGAAGCAATAATTCAATGAATTGCTTATATACGAAAGTAAACTCACCCAGAACTCGTCCCACACAGCCACCTGACAAGTCCTTCGTTTTTTTCCGACCAGTTGCATCTTTGAAAGCGTGCTCAAGAAAATCCTTTGTTACACCCATCCATTCATTCGAATGTGCCCCATCCTTTCTCCACCCGTCATACATCACCCTCCGATCACCGTCCATTTCAAAGGCTAAACAAAAGTCAACGAACATCAACGATCATCCGTGGCTTATTTAGGTGAACTCCCTATTAGGTAAAGGCCCTAAACCCACCCAAGAGTGTAGGTCGATGCTTGTGATTTATGACATGTAGCCTACGATTGCCGCGAAATTTCGGCAGCATAACCCCGCTGCTCTCCAAGCACACGCCTGAACATGGTGTGTTGGAGAACAACTGGGTTACAAAACTGAAATTCCGCGTCAACCGTAAGGCACATGTCACAAATCACAAGCATCGGCTTACACTCTCAGGCTGTCCAAAATACGTGGACAATTCCGGAACGGCGAACCTCACAAGCCAATGTGACGTTCGCCGTTCCCGAACGGGTGACGCATACGGTTCGCTACGGTTAACGATTAAAACTGAGAATAATGTATACATGATAAATTACGAAAACAATGTATACCTGAGAATAATGTACGAGTCTAGCTAACGGTGGAGAAGGTCAAGTCGGAAGAACACCTATATACAAAAAATATTATTGTCAATAAAAAATTCGGCAGCACCTCCCCTATAAAGTGATGTTTCTAAAACCTGCAAATAAACGACAACACGATGGTTGCCAAGAAAACTACATGATAGCTACATAATAAACAATATGCTGACCAGTATATGCTAAACAATATGTTGACCAGTATATGCTAAACAATATGCTACAAGTATATGCTAAACAATATGCTACAAGTATATATTAACTATATACTCACTAACTTTCCTTCATCCAATATACTAACAATTTCCTGAAGTATTTAGTCAGGCAGCATTGCAACTGTAAAGAATAAGCATATATTCTTAGGAACAAAAGTACAAAACTGTAGATATTTCTTGCATTCTGGACAATTGTTCTTTTGACTGATAGCCCAATTTAATTAGACCATTTCCTGAAAAAAAGAAAAGCAAAATGCACTGTTTTCATCTATCAAAACATGGATAGCATACATCGCATTTACAGCTATGGTGTTTGCAATCCCAAGCTACATCGATTTTCACCGAGAAAGAATTGGATTTTGTCGTCCAGTGTTATTTTCGTTTGCTGAGCAAATTAGCCATAATCGCATGCTACTGTTAGGTTGATTTCAGGCAGGACTCGATCAAGAAGCTGAGCTCGTGGTTACCTCGCGCCTTGATCGGAAACGTAACGATCTTATCGATTATGACTTTTGTTCACATCGTGTAATATTAAGAGAAGACAATATCGTCCGTACCTTCCCGTCTCTACGCCTGATCGTCGGTGGAGCACGGCGGGCGCGCAGAGCGACGGGCGCGCGCGCAGAGCGACGGGCGCGTGGCACGGCGGGCGGCGTTGCGGCGTTGCGGCGAGGGAGGACGGCGGGCGGCGTTGCAGCGAGGGAGGACCGGAGGCGGCGATGGCGGCGCGGAGACAGAGGGCGGGCGGGCGGCGGCGCAAAGAGGAAGTGCGAGACGAGCGAGAGAGAGAAAGTGGGCTGAGGCCGATTAACAGACCACTATTTTCGTCGGCCTCACTGAGGCCAACAAAAATAAGTGACTTATGTTCGTCGGTCTAGCTATGACCGACGAAAATAGAGATTATTTTCGTCGGCCTCGGGGCCCACGAAAATATCTTTCCTATTTTCGTGGGCAGGCCGACGAACATATGTGTTGGCCCACGAAAATAAGCCAAATTTTCGTCGGTCCCGAGGGCCGACGAAAATAATTATGTAATTTCGTAGGCCAACCGACGAAAATAGCTGGGCCCACGAAAATTTATGTGTTTCCTGTAGTGATTACAATATCGAAAACTTTCTTGTTCGACCTTAATAGGGATTTGAAAGTCGAGATTACACAAATATAAGTGAAAAGCATTGTCCTCTTCAAGAGGAACTACCTAGCTCACTTGCCATGTGAACATTGGTTTTCCACACAACCGAGCAACCATACACTACCGGAATCTGGGCCTTTGCCGAGTGCCGGCGGCTTTGCCGTGTGCTTTTTATCGGGCACTCGACAAAGAAAACTTTGCCGAGCGCCGCACTCGGCAAAGTCCTGCGCTCGGTAAAGAGCTTATTTACCGAGTGCAGGACACTCGGCACAGCCAAGCACTCGGCAAAGACTGCTTTGCCGAGAGTCAAACACTCGGCAAAGATGGCTCTCGGCAAAGGGCCGTTAGCGGCCGTCTACAGCTGACGGCCGTCAGTCTTTGTCGAGTGTCAAATATCTGGCACTCGGCAAAGAGAGTCTTTGCCGAGTGTCTTCTGTAGACACTCGGCAAAGCATATTTTTATTTTTTTTATTTTGGTCACCAAACTTTTTGTGGTATGTTCCTACACTATGTAGACCTACATGTACTATTTTGTGACAATTATAACAGTGTTTTCTATAGCTAGTAGATTTAGTTTGTTTATTTGAATTTCTTCGGAAAATTCAGATTTGAACTGCAGGTCACTCGAAACTTGGAAAACCGTGCATACAAAAATGATTTCCATGCTACTTAGCACAAGTTACGACCGATTTCAGGAGCGGACCGGAAACTTCGAGCACCATGCTCACTCAACATGACCGTGAACTTGCCATCCAGGTGTTTAAAATTGTACAAAACACAAACAAAGTCAGAAAATCATGAAACCTGTCCACGTGTCATGATATCATATGTAGAGGCTGTGATAAAAATTTGAAAAAGTTTCGAGAAAGCTGTAACGCACTATGTGTACAAACCTAAGAGATCCACATTGAAACTCTATGATTTCATGTGTAGTTCTCTTAGGTTTCTACACATAATGTCTCACAACTTTCTCCAAACATTCTAAATTTTTTATCACAGGCTCTACATATGATATCATGACACGTGGACAAGTTTCATGATTTTCTAAGTTTGTTTGTGTTTTATAAAATTATTAAACAATTGTATGGCAAGTTCACGACCATGTTGAGTGAGCATGGTGCTCGAAGTTTTCGGTCCGCTCCTGAAATCGATCGTAACTTGTGCTAACTAGCATGGATATCATTTTTGCATGCACGGTTTTCCAAGTTTCGAGTGACCTGCAGTTCAAATGTGATTTTTTTGAAGAAATTCAAATAAACGAACTAAATCTACTAGCTATAGAAAACAATTTTCTAATTGTCTCAAAATGGTACATGTAGGTCTATATAGTGTAGGAACATACCACAAAAATTTTGGTTGGAAAAATAAAAAAAATAAAAATGTACTTTGCCGAGTGTCAAGAAATGACACTCGGCAAAGCAGCCTTTGTCGAGTGCCAGCTGGTTGACACTCGGCAAAGAATTGTAAAAGTATATTTGCTGAGTGCCGCCCAGGGGACACTCGGCAAAGTCGTCTTTGCCGAGTGTCCCCGATCTGGCACTCGGCAAAGCGTATTTTAAAATTAAAAAAAAAATCTTTGCCGAGTTCCAGATCACGGGCACTCGGCAAAGAAGTAAAATATGCCGACCGGTTGTCTCCTTCTCCTTCTCTTCTCTCACTCACTCCGCCACTCACTCTCTCTCACTCACGCCGCCGCTCACTCACTCGCGCCGCCGCGCCGCCTGCACCCGCGCCGCCGCGCCCGTGCCCCTGCGCCGCGCCGTCAGTGCACTTGCCGCGCCTGGAGCGCCGCCGTCCTCTGCGTCGAGTAGCCCGGCCGAGCTTCACCATCGGTGAGAACCGTCGATCCTCTCTCCTTTTTCTATTTAAACAGCACCTATATTTAATTGATATTTAAACATTCGAAACTTTAGTCAGATGGATCAAACACCCTCTATTTGGTTGAATTCATATGAGTATAATATTGTGGGCGGATGTATATATACATATGAGTATGCTTAGTTACTTTGTTGTTAAACTTCTCTAGTCTAATAAAACAGTTAGAGAAAAAATCACATTCTACAAGCTGGTAATAACCAAGCGTATTGTTTTTTTAAAGTTACAAGAATAACTTGCGATTTTTTTATTCAATTGAAGCCTATATATGATCGGTCCCCGTTGGAAATGACTTGTAGAGTTGGTAACCCAATTGAAATGTCTACTTGAGAACTACAAATTGTCTTCTGCCACGCATAGCACATGGATACTCTTGTGAAATTCGTATGTGGAATTCATGTGTGTCGTACTGCATTGAATTCCTTGAAAATATTTTGTGAAGACCGCCACCATGATATTGCATGTGCATGCTATGATATGCATTGAGTGAGGTGTTGTCGATTTTTTTGTATTAACAGACTTGTGTTTCTTTTTTACAGAGAAGATACTTGCCTTTCTAGCCGCTGCGGGTCTGCCTGCACCGCGTCGCGTCGCCACTGCACCGACCCACCACAGTCCCACTAGCCTGACTCCACCGCCACCCTAGGTATAACCTCTATTTCCGCATCATGGTCGTAGATCACGTAACCTAGTTAGGCGTCTCCCGTTCGAAAGAGATACGGTGTAGATATGCAGATCTTTGCATATCTACAAATGTATCAGTTTCGAATTGTCCACGTTTTTTGGACAGCCCGCGGTTGCGTAGATGGTGTTAGTTTCATGCTCTACTCCGGTCCGAGATAGAGTTTCGGCGTCACCTCCCAGTTGTTCTCCGGATAGTACACTCTCCCTGCCAGGACGTGTATCCAGAGAACAGCGGGGAGGTGCTGCCGAAATTCTATCTCGGATCGGAGTAGAGCATGGAAACTAACTCCATCTATGCAACCGCGGGTGGGATTAGGACCTATCCTCACCTATTAGAAGGTAGGAACGTAGTGTACATGCATTACATGTCTATATTAAACTATACTCGGTTATATATGTTAGAGGATGGAGGACCGTGAGTGGATGTACACGGGCCGCATAGGACGTAATGATGTCACCCCTGAATGGATTAGGAAGACCGATGCTTTCGTGGAGCGGGCATTTGGCGAAGCTGCTAAAGGAGCTAGTCTAGTCCCTTGTCCGTGCAGCAAATGTGCCAACAGGAAAAGGAAAACAAAGAAGGCCATGGTAGAACATATTTGGAAGAATGGATTTACGCCGGACTATACTCGGTGGATCTTCCATGGTGAAGCGCATCGCACGAGAGAGGAGGTGGTGAGACAACGCGTCGAGGATTACGATGCTGATGCCGGGGTAGCGGACATGATGAACGACTATCACGAGGCACAGTTCACCGAAGGACGTATGGAGGACGAGCTAGAGGCGACCGCAAAGGCATTCTACGACATGTTTGACGCGGCACAGAAACCCCTTCACGGTAAGACAAAGGTTTCTCAACTGGATGCCATTGGGCGTATAATGGCGTTCAAGTCGCAGTACAGCATGAGTCGAGACGCCTTCGATGGTTTGTTGACAGTTATTGGCAGCCTGCTTTCGGAGGATCACGTTCTGCCAAAGAGCATGTACGAGGCACAGAAACTCCTTCGTGCACTCAAGATGACGTATGAGCAGATACATGCTTGTCCGAAGGGCTGCGTCCTATTTAGGAAAGAACACACTGAGGCAAAGTACTGTCCGAAGTGTAAATCATCTAGGTTCATGGAGGTAGACTCTGGTGATGGACAGAAGAGGCAGCTTGACATCCCCGTGACAATCCTACGCCACCTTCCATTCATACCGAGGATCCAGCGTCTATACATGACAAAGGAATCCGCGAAACAGATGACATGGCACAAAAAAGGCAAACGATACAATCCTGACAAGATGGTTCACGCATCCGATGGTGAAACAAGGACCCACTTTGATGCCATTCACCATGAGAAAGCCAAAGAGGCTCGTATTGTTCGTGTTGCGCTGGCCACAGATGGGTTCAATCCCTATGGAATGACCGCTGCCCCATACACATGTTGGCCCGTGTTCGTTATCCCCATCAATCTCCCCCCCGGCGTATGCTTTCAAAGACAGAACATATTTGTGTCGTTGATAATTCCTGGACACCCTAGGAATAAAATGGGCGTGTACATGGAGCCTTTGATTGATGAATTGGTCCGTGCTTGGGAGGAAGGGGTATGGACGTACGACCGAGCTACGAAGACAAACTTCAAAATGCATGTTTGGTACCAGTACTCCATGCATGACTTTCCGGCGTATGGTCTATTTTGCGCCTGGTGTGTTCACGGTAAGTTCCCATGCCCAGTTTGCAAGGAAGCTCTTAGGTTCATTTGGTTGAAGAAGGGTGGCAAATATTCGTCATTCGATAAACATCGACAATTTCTCCCTCTTGACCATGCATTCTGACTAGACATCAAGAACTTTACGAAAGGTGTCGTGGTGACAGACCGCCCACCTGCAATGATGACTGGTGCTGAAGTTCGCCAACAGATAGATGGTCTCATGGCCAACCGAGAAGGTGGTTTTGTGGGATATGGTGAGCAACATATGTGGACACATAAGTCGGGCTTGACTCGGCTCCCCTATTATGATGACCTGCTCCTTCCACACAACATTGACGTGATGCACACTGAAAAGAATGTCGCTGAGGCACTTTGGGCAACAATTATGGAGATTCCTGATAAGTCAAAGGATAACGTAAAGGCAAGAGTGGATCTGGCAGAGTTATGTGATAGACCAAACCAAGAGATGAAGCCGCCTAGTGGTGGAAAGACATGGAGAAGGCCTAAGGCCGATTTCGTCCTGAGCAGGGCGCAGAGGAAGGAAGTACTACAGTGGATCAAGATGTTAATGTTCCCTGATGGGTATGCAGCTAACCTTAGTAGCGGGGTGAACTTATCTACTCTGCGAGTCTTAGGGATGAAGAGTCATGACTTCCACATATGGATTGAACGAATTTTTCCGGCGATGGTTCGAGGCTATGTCCTTGAGCATGTCTGGCTAGCGCTTGCAGAGTTGAGCTATTTCTTCCGCCAGCTTTGTGCAAAAGAGTTAGCTCGGACCGTGATTGCAGACTTGGAAAGGATGGCACCCGTGTTACTGTGTAAGCTGGAGAAGATCTTTCCACCCGGCTTCTTCAATCCGATGCAGCATTTGAATCTCCATCTCTCGTATGAGGCACGAATGGGGGGGCCCGTGCAGGGACTGAAAGCACCTAGGCCCTAGTTGGTTTTAGTGATTAATGACAACGTAATATTATATGTGACTAACGTGTGTTTTGCAGAGACAAATGGTATGTTAGGTCGCATTACAGGTAGAAGTACTACAACGGTGAAAACAATCCCAGAGATAAGAACTCGAAGCGACGGCTAAAACGACGAAACAAAAGGTGAAGGACTACGAAGTCCGAGTGTCAAGGAGATGTGGACACTCGTGATTTAGTTAGGTCTTTTATTCTCTTTTAGCCGTACTATAAAGAGGGGTTGTCGATGAGTAGTTTGACCAAGAGAGTTCTAGTGTAGTGTTGGTGCACAATCACACTCACATACAGTGCTAGGTGTCACTCTAGAACTCACTCACAAGTTAGAACGAAAACCGATTTGAAAAACAGCTGAAAAACAAGAAGTAGGGTTTCTGGCCCTGGGGCACCGGACTGTCCGGTGTGCACCGGACTGTCCGGTGCACCCTCTGCCAGGTGGGGCCAGGCTGGCCCAGGGAAGAGCCTTCCCCAGGCAGAAACCCGAGAGCGCAGGTTTCAAAGTTGAATTATAGTGGCGCACCGGACAGCGCACCGGACAGTGCACCGGACTGTCCAGTGTGCACCGGACAGTGACTGTTCACTGTCCGGTGTGCCATCAGCCCAACGGCTAACTGTCAGAACTAGCCGTTGGAAACGACCGTTGGCGCACCGGTGGTGCACCAGACTGTCCGGTGCACCAGTGCGCAGGAAAATGATGGTAACGGCTAGTTGGTGGGTGAGGGCTATTTATACCCCCTCCACCAACCATATTCAATGTCTTGCACCCCACATTTATTCCAGCACATTGCTAGAGCATTGCAAGCACCAAAAGCCTAGTGAGGAGATTAGAGAATCTTAATCCGCGTTTGTTCCTCATTAGCGCTAGCGAGAGCCACCTAGAGCACACACCACTTGCATTAGGCTTCTCTTGGTCAAGCGAAAGTCTATGGCTTGTTACTCTTGGTGATCGGCATCACCTAGACGGCTTGGTGGCGTTGGGAGCTCGGTGATCACCGTGAAGATCTTGTTGGTGACCCGACTCAAGTTTGTAAGCGGTCTCGAGGGATCCACCGCGCCGGAGTGGCAAAGGATCATCTCGTAGTGAGCACTTGGTTCTTGCGAGGACCAAGGGGGAGCGATACCCTTGCGCGGGTGCTCCAACGAGGACTAGTGGAGAGTGCCGACTCTTCGATACCTCGGGAAAAATTGGAGGAGTCTTCTAAACTTTGTTTTACATTCCGCACTTAATTTCAAGCACTTTTCATTGTGTATTTTTTTAGCAAGTATTTGAAGTATTGTCTTAGCATTATTGTATTTCTAGTATTATTATCTTAGTGCTAGTTGTTGGGGTGAAGTTGGGCTCTTGCTTAGCTCTTGTTTAGCTTTTAATTAGTGTTGATTTTTTGAAAAGCCCAATTCACCCCCCTCTTGGGCATCGTGATCCTTTCAATTGGTATCGGAGCCTTGTTGCTCTTTGATTAGCTTAACCGCTAAGAGTTACGATGTCCGGTGGGGATGGACCTTCTCCTGTTTTTGATGGTGACGATTTTCCTTATTGGAAAATTCGTATGGAAGCATATTTAGAGGCTATAGACATTGGTGTCTATAAAGCCGCCACACAAGGATTCCCCGAACCTAGAGATCCCACAAATCTTGTAGGTGATGAGTTCAATTATGAGAAATGGAATGCTAAGGCCAAAAACACCCTTTTTAGAGGCCTTTGCAAAGATGTGTTCAATAGAGTAAGAAATCATAAAAATGCTCATGATTTGTGGATGGACATTTGTGCTCTACATGAAGGAACGAGAAGTGAGCATGAGGAAAGATATCACATAGCCATGAGAAAGTTAAATTCTTTTGAAATGCTTGCTAATGAAAATGCCAATGCCATGTACTCATGTGTGAATATTCTTGTAGAGGAAGTTAATGGATTGGGGCTTACTCAAATCTCACAACCGGATGTTGTGAGGAAGATTCTCAGTGTCCTCCCAATAGACAAATATGGACACATTGTCACTGTGCTACATCAAATGGATCTTTCAGATACCACATCTACACAGATTTTGGGAAAGATCAATGCTCACGAGATGTACATGCACATCAACGACAAAGAAGAATCATCTTCCAAAAGAAAGGATTTGGCTCTCAAAGCAAATCATGAAAGAAAAGGAAAAGCAAAAAATACAAGTTGAGGAAGAATCCTCAAGTGATGATGACCTTGATGCTAACATTGCCTTGATGGTAAGGAAGACCACCAAGATGTTGAAGAAGCTCAATAGAGAAGGCATCAAATTTGATTCAAGAAAGAAGAAGTTCTTTTCCAACAAAAGAAAGCCCATTTCTGAGATGGATTGCTACAACTGTGGTGAGCTCGGTCATCTTGCTCATCAATGTAACAAGCCCAAGAAGAACAAATTCAAGGGCAAGAAAGAAGATGACAGCGATGATGAAAAGAAGGAAAAGAAATTCTTCAAGAGGAAAGATGGGAAGCAAAAGAGGTTCCACAAGAAGAAGAATGGAAAGGCATATATTGTTGGTGACTGGCTCACTGACATTGAGTCATCAAGTGGATCTTCTTCAAGTGAAGAAGAGAATGATGAAAAAGTTGCCGCCATCGCCGGGGACTTCTCTTCACCACCACCATTGCCATCATCGACTTCTCACCTATGCCTCATGGCTAGGGGTGAACGGAAGGTGAACTACAAGACCGGTGGGAGCCATTGGGTTATTGACAGTGGATGCACACAACATATGACAGGCAACCCACGGATGTTCACCTCACTTGATGAGAATGTTGATAGACAAGATAAAATCACATTTGGAGACAATTCAAAAGGAAAAGTGCAAGGACTTGGCAAGGTGGCAATTTCAAATGATTTATCAATATCAAATGTTCTCTTAGTTGCACCTTTAAGCTTCAATTTATTATCAGTGGGTCAACTCTGTGATCTTGGACTTCAATGCTTATTCACTCCAACAGAGGTTATTGTAACAAAGATGGATGATGAATCAATGGTGTTCAAGGGATTTAGATACAACAACCTCTACTTAGTGGATTTCACTTCTGAAGATGCAGACTTAAGAACTTGCCTCTTCACCAAAGCTTCACTTGGATGGCTTTGGCATAGGAGGCTTGCACATGTTGGGATGAGCACACTCAAGAAGGTATTAAAGAAAGACATGGTTAGAGGATTAAAGGATGTGGTGTTTGAAAAAGACAAGCCATGCAGTGCATGTCAAGCTGGAAAGCAAGTTGCTAATACACATCCTACTAAAGCTTTCATGTCAACATCAAGGCCACTGGAACTACTTCATATGGATTTATTTGGACCTACAAATTATGTAAGTGCCGGTGGCAACCTCTACTGTCTAGTGATTGTTGATGACTTCTCAAGATACACTTGGGTGTTCTTTCTCCATGACAAATCAGAAGTTGCATCTATATTCAAGAAGTTTGCCAAGAAAGCTCAAAATGAATTTGATTGCAAGATCAAGAAGATTAGAAGTGACAATGGCAAAGAATTTGACAACACCAACATTCATGAGTACTGTGATGAAATTGGGATCAAGCATGAAGTATCTGCCACATACACACCTCAACAAAATGGAGTTGTTGAAAGAAAAAATAGGACCTTGATCACACTTGCAATAACAATGATTGATGAGTATAACACACCGAAGAGGTTTTGGGCCGAAGCTGTCAACACTGCATGTTATGCATCAAACAGGCTATTTCCTCACCGGCTACTTGCGAAGACTCCTTATGAACTGCTAAATGGGAAAAAGCCAGACGTCTCCTTCTTTCGGGTGTTTGGGTGCAAATGCTACATCTACAAGAAATGCCATCACCTAGGGAAGTTTCAAAGATGTTGTGATATTGGTTTTCTTTTGGGTTATTCATTAAAGTCCAAAGCATATCGAGTATTCAACCATGCCACTGGCGTGGTAGAAGAAACATATGATGTGGAATTTGATGAGACTAATGGCTCCCAAGGAGCACTTGAAAATCTTGATGATGAGCCACTTAGGGAAGCAATGAAGAACATGCCAATTGGAGCTATCAAACCAAAAGAAGATGAAGAAGAGGTGCAAAACATTGACAGGCCTTCTTCATCAAATGTACCACAAGATGATGAAAAAGATGAGAGGCATGCAAACGAAGATACATTTGTCTCTCATGAACAAGCAAGAGTACAAGCCGAAGATGTTGATGCTCCAGGATCTTCTTCCCAAGTGGTTGACAGGAGAAACTCATCACTACTTCAAGCTCATCCTCAAAACCAAATCATCGGGAGTCCTTCACAAGGGGTTATTACTCGATCACATAGACATGCTTCTTTTATTGAACATCACTCCTTTGTTTCTTGTGTTGAGCCTACTTGTATAGATGAGGCGCTACAGGATCCGGACTGGGTGAATGCCATGCATGAAGAACTTAACAACTTCATCCGTAATGAAGTTTGGACCCTGGAGAAGCCCCCACAAGATGCAAGAATCATTGGAACAAAGTGGGTGTTCAGAAACAAACAAGATGATCAAGGTGTGATTGTAAAAAACAAGGCAAGACTTGTTGCAAAGGGATTCTCTCAAGTTGAAGGCTTAGATTTTGGAGAGACCTTTGCACCGGTTGCTCGACTGGAAGCCATCCGTATCCTACTTGCATATGCATCATGCTATGATATAAAACTTTATCAAATGGATGTAAAAAGTGCATTTTTAAATGGCTTCATAAATGAACTTGTATATGTTGAGCAATCGCCTAGATTTGAAGACCCTAGATATCCTAACCATGCTTACAGGTTGTCCAAGGCGCTATATGGGCTAAAGCAAGCTCCAAGGGCTTGGTATGAGCGCCTTCGCGACTTCCTCATCGAAAAGGGCTTCAAGATCGGGACCGTCGACACAACTCTATTCACAAAGAAACATAACGGTGATATTTTCATTTGTCAAGTATATGTTGATGATATAATCTTTGGCTCGACAAATGACTATCATTGCAAGGAATTTGGTGAGTTGATGTCGAAGGAGTTCGAGATGTCAATGATTGGTGAGCTAACGTACTTCCTCGGCTTTCAAGTCAAGCAAATGAAAGATGGTAACTTTCTCTCTCAAGAGAAGTATACCAAAGACTTGTTGAAAAGGTTCAACATGGAGAAGTGCAAACCAATCAAGACCCCCATGCCAACAAATGGACATCTCGACTTAGATGAGGGAGGTAACCCGGTCAATCAAACTCTCTACCGTTCTATGATTGGTAGTTTATTGTACCTTACCGCATCTAGGCCCGATATTATGTTTAGTGTCTGCATGTGTGCTAGATTTCAATCTAGTCCTAAGAAAGCTCATCTTCGCGCTGTTAAGAGAATTCTTAGGTATCTCAGGCACACCACAAGCGTTGGTCTGTGGTATCCCAAAGGAGCTACTTTTGATTTAATTGGCTATTCCGATTCGGATTATGCCGGTTGCAAAATTGATAGGAAAAGTACTTCTGGGGGATGCCATCTGCTTGGTAGATCACTAGTTTCATGGACATCCAAAAAGCAAAATAGTGTTGCCTTGTCAACTTCCAAAGCGGAATACATTGCCGCAGGTGCTTGTTGCACACAAATTTTATATATGAAACAAACTCTTCTAGACTATGGCGTAGTTCTAGAAAAGGTACCTTTGTTGTGTGATAATGAGAGTGCTGTTAAAATTGCTAATAACCCTGTACAACACTCTCGCACCAAGCACATTGATATCCGTCATCACTTCCTTAGAGATCATGTTGCTAAAGGAGATATCATTTTAGAAGGAGTGAGGTCGGAAGATCAATTAGCGGATATTTTCACTAAGCTACTTGATAAGACCCGCTTTTGCATGTTGAGGAATGAACTAAATATTCTTGATCTCAGAAATTTTATGTAAAATGTCAAATGGTGTTGTCAAGCTTGCATTGCATGTTTAAATTTCTTGTATTGCATCTAGGGCTTGTCTAACCTAGTTGAGATAACCGCCAACAAAGCGAGTGAAAAAGCTTAACTCGGGTCAAACTTGACAAGTCTTAGTTTTTAAGCTTTTAGCACTTAAATTCTTACTTTTTATGAAATTATTGGTTCTTGAAATATGCATGAGGTACTGCACTTAGGGGGAGTATTCAAAACTCAAATCACTCATGAAAACCCCTAGTGCAAGCCAAAATGCAAATTTCACCATTTGCCTATTTTCTCTAAAAATTATCTAGCCTATGGCAAAATATTTTGAAAAATATGAGAAAATATATGAGGGTGCCAATACCTGTCCCAACAAGTGTTATTTTGTGTGATTATAAGTTGGGATTTGGTTTGGTTGGGAACTAGATAGGAAAATTCAAAAAATCCAACTTTTCCCTCTGTCTGGGCTCACCGGACAGTCCGGTGTGCACCGGACACTGCACTGTGCAATGTCCGGTGCACCGGCAGCCGCGCACTAAATTTCCATTCTCCTGTGCGATGTCCGGTGGTTCACCGAACAGCTACTGTGCGATGTCCGGTGTGCACCGGACAGGCACTGTAGACTGTCCGGTGCGCCCATACTCGGTTTTTTAAAAAAATCCTTCTCTGCCCGAGCCCGAGGCCAGGCTCATTTCCTCTCCCCTCTGGCCAGCCTCTCTCGGTCTCTGGCAATCTCCCCCTCGCCGGCGACCACCCTTCCTCTCCGGCGGTCTCTTCACCGGCGGCGTCCAAGTGCATCCCCTTCCCTCTCTGGTGAGAATCCCTCTCTCTCTTTCCCTTTTTCTCTCTGTGTGCTCCTGTCACCAGTGGAGCCCCTCTCTTCCACCCTTGTTGTCAATTCCAAATTCCTGTGAAATCCAGTGAAACCAAGTGGTCATATGTGTTCCTCTGTGTGCCTTAAACATCCTTGCAGGTTCCTAGCTCCTTCGGGAGGGTTTTCCCACCTCAAATGGCCATTTCCCCGAAAACCTAATTCACCGCACGTCACGTGTTCGGTGAAATGCCCAAACCAGCCAAAAATGCTCCAATTGAACCCAAACTTTTCAGGCACTTTCCCAACACCTCAAGTAACATATTCGCCAAATTTCACGCCCATCCGATATTCAGGCTTTAATTTCACCCAATTCCCCGTTTCGAGCGATCGTTTCCGAGCCGAGTGCGCAAATCTCATTTTCTTCGCCTAAATTCAAACCAAGCACACACTTCACTCATATTCACCCATATAAACCTATTCGTGAAGTATCGACTCAATTCCATGTCATTTCGTGCCTCAATTCGAATTCCAAACCTCCTATGGCACTTTTTATCGTTCAAACGCCGTTTTCACGTCGTTTGACCTCTCGATCGTATCATCTCTTGTTTCCTGTGCCATATTTCTCTGTGTATGTATTTATTCACATTTCATATACTTATGACTATGTGACTAATACATGCTCACCTCTTCTATCATTTCAGTGATCTTGATTGCCCGTGTGCTGTCTCCTGTCCTGCCTGGATCGTCACCTCTCGTGTGAGCTTTCCAGGTAGTCATCTCATCCTTTGATATTCTATCGGATATTATCGATCTGTGCTTAGTCTCTCTCTCTCATTTGCAGTCATCAGGTCAGGATGCCGCGCACGAAGAATGTGTCGGCGCCAGGGGGAGACGATGATGAGGATCCTCGTCGCCCCTTCAGGCAGGTCAAGGGCAAGACAGTACACTTGGAGCAGCAGGAAGGCCGCAAGAAGCGGCGTATGGACAGAGCAGCCCGTGCAGCGGCAGCAGCAGCCGCTGCGCAGGCCAAGCTTGGAGATCAGCCACAGACTCCGTCAAATCAGATTGCGTACCGTGTTCGTCGTCTCGCCTCCCGGCCTCGCTCCTCCACTCACACCACTCCTTCCACTGCACCACCCACTCTGCCTGCTCCCGTCACCCCTGTTGCGCCATCCACCACCACAGCCATACCCGCTACCCCCACTACACCAGCTTCCACTGCTCCTCCTCCCGCTCCAGCTTCAGCTCCTCCTATCCCTCCACCTCGATTCCGGGAGCGCGATGAGACTGAGGTACGACCACTTGCTGCGGATCCCAGACTTTTTGACCTTCAGCGTGCTACAGCGGCACGGGTACGTAGGTTCAGATACGTACCCGTGGAGTCTTGGTTACCGGCTCAGAGGGACCCTGCAGTAGTTGACCTATTCAGCACCCGTATTCAGGAGTCCTTTTTCAGAGCTCAGATGTCTGCACAGATTGCTCTGCGAGTGCACCGGCTCTTGGACCTTCCAGCTTTTCTGCTCGCCGCCGGTGCTGACTCTGAGGTGCACCTCACATATCTGCCTGGCCTTCTGACTCTTTTGACTACCAGTGACAGGTATGTTGAGGAGTGGGTCCGAGTTTTCTACGTGACTGTATGGATAGACCCAGATCATCACTGGATGAGGTTTCGTTTTGAGTGAGAGGATGTCACCATTACTGCCAGTCAGATTCGCCAGCTCTTTGGATTTCCCGAGTTGTCAACTCGACTTCATAGCTTATGCTACGACACCTCTGACCCTCCTCGTCGCCCTCACGACGGTGTGGCTCCGGGTATAGCTCACGTCGCGGCTCTGTTCCGCCCGCCTTTCTCAGATGGGTCGCGATGTTCACCGGCAGATTTTACTACAGCAGCCAAGTACTTATTTGAGCTTATCAGACGGACTCTTCGGCCGAGGATGGGATACAGGGAGGCTACCACACATATCCAGCTCTGGCTCCTTGGTGCCCTGGTCTCTCACTCTGAGTTTGACGTCGTGGATTTCCTTATTTGTGAGATCGAGGACACCGTTTTGGATGGCATACGTGCTCGTCGACAGTTGCCATATGCTCACTACTTGTGTCACATTTTTGCGCAGCTGATTCGGCCTCCACAGTTCCAGGGTACACTTGAGGCCTCACGCCTTGTTTTGGATCCTACCGTCCTGCGCCTGAGGCTCCTGTGCCAGCTTCTGCTCCAGTTTTTGACTCTCAGGCCGAGGATGCTGCTCTTCATCAGTTCGAAGCTCAGGATGCAGCAGCTGTTGTTGTTGATGATGATGATGATGATGATTTTGGGATTCCTCCACCTCCGCCTCCTATGCCTGCACGCTCACATGATCATGAGGCTGGGAGTTCTAGTGCTACCCCTGCTGCCCCTCCAGCTATTGACCCGACTATTGCTTCGATTCTTCAGACTCTCACTCAGCAGCAGGCTCACTTGGCAGCCGAGCAGACACGCCAGGCAGCAGCTCATCAGCAGTTATCTGAGAGGATGCTCTCGATGTTTCAGACTATACAGGACAGACATGATTCTCTTCAGCAGCAGCTTCTCCAGGATCGAGCTGAGAGCAGGGCATTCATGGCTCTCATGCTGTAGCATTCTGGTGTCTCAGTTCCCCCGGTTCAGTCTGCTCCACCTCCTCCGCTTCAGTCTCCTGTTGTGCCAGCGATTCAGACAGGACCCCCTCTTTCTTCTATTGGTCCATCTTCCTCTCCGCTCCGGCCGGTCACCCTGGCTTTCACGTCACCGGTTCTCAGCTCTGTCTGCCCTCAGCCGCCAGTGCCACCAGCTTCTGCTGTTACCACTACTGTTGTGGCAGTATCTGTGACCACTTCAGTTCCGGCAGCTTCTGCAGCGCGGCCTCAGTCCGAGTCAGTACCAGCTCCAGCTTCTACCGTAGATCCTGGATCCGAGACTGACTCTGACCCCCCGCCGGCGTTCGCTCTGCTGCCTCGACCGCGACCGAATGCACCCCCGCCGCCTCCTCCCGCTTCAGATGTTTAGGTTCGGGTTCCCTTTTGGTGTTTGACGCCAAAGGGGGAGAGATATGAGTTGTGAGAGCTAGGGGGAGTTAGAGAGCTAGTAGAGAGACATTTTGATGTAATATATGTGCTTGCTACTCTCTGTACTAGCTTGGTGCTTTTGGCTCACAAACTCTATATATACTCTCGTTGCTTATGATTGACTTTGTGTATTATGTTTTCACCTTAGCTTGGTGCTTTTGGCTCACAAACTCTATATATACTCTCGTTGCTTATGATTGACTGTGTGTATTATGTTTTCACCTTATATTTTATCACAAGTCTTCTAGTTCTTGATTCATTGATTTAATTTCACTTTTATATGAACAAGAATCTTACGATGTGTATGCGCTCACTCTTATTATTATGGTACACATTTTTTCTGTCAAAGATTATTTAGTATAACTAACCATCCTTCTATTGACAGAAACTACAAATCAAACTACTCTTACAAATCTTGTAGGGTTGTCATCAATCACCAAAAAGGGGGAGATTGAAAGCATCTAGGCCCCTGGTTGGTTTTAGTGATTAATGACAACGTAATATTATATGTGACTAACGTGTATTTTGCAGATACAAATGGTATGTTAGGTCGCATTACAGGTAGAAGTACTACAACGGTGAAAACAATCCCAGAGATAAGAACTCGAAGCGACGGCTAAAACGACGAAACAAAAGGTGAAGGACTACGGAGTCCAAGTGTCAAGGAGATGTGGACACTCGTGATTTAGTTAGGTCTTTTATTCTCTTTTAGCCGTACTATAAAGAGGGGTTGTCGATGAGTAGTTTGACCAAGGGAGTTCTAGTGTAGTGTTGGTGCACAATCACACTCACATACAGTGCTAGGTGTCACTCTAGAACTCACTCACAAGTTAGAACAAAAACCGATTTGAAAAACAGCTGAAAAACAAGAAGTAGGGTTTCTGGCCCTGGGGCACCGGACTGTCCGGTGCACCCTCTGCCAGGTGGGGCCAGGCTGGCCCAGGGAAGAGCCTTCCCCACGCAGAAACCCGAGAGCGCAGGTTTCAAAGTTGAATTATAGTGGCGCACCGGACAACGCACCGGACAGTGCACCGGACTGTCCGGTGTGCACCGGACAGTGACTGTTCACTGTCCGGTGTGCCATCAGCCCAACGGCTAACTGTCAGAACTAGCCGTTGGAAACGACCGTTGGCGCATCGGTGGCGCACTGGACTATCCGGTGCGCCAGTGCGCAGGAAAATGCTGGTAACGGCTAGTTGGTGGGTGAGGGCTATTTATACCCCCTCCACCCACCATATTCAATGTCTTGCACCCCACATTTATTCCAGCACATTGCTAGAGCATTGCAAGCACCAAAAGCCTAGTGAGGAGATTAGAGAATCTTAATCCGTGTTTGTTCCTCATTAGCGCTAGCGAGAGCCACCTAGAGCACACACCACTTGCATTAGGCTTCTCTTGGTCAAGCGAAAGTCTACGGCTTGTTACTCTTGGTGATCGACATCACCTAGATGGCTTGGTGGCGTTGGGAGCTCGGTGATCACCGTGAAGATCTTGTTGGTGACCTGACTCAAGTTTGTAAGCGGTCTCGAGGGATCCACCGCGCCGGAGTGGCAAAGGATCATCTTGTAGTGAGCACTTGGTTCTTGCGAGGACCAAGGGGGAGCGATACCCTTGCACGGGTGCTTCAACGAGGACTAGTGGAGAGTGCCGACTCTTCGATACCTCGGGAAAAATTGGAGGAGTCTTCTAAACTTTGCTTTACATTCCGCACTTAATTCAAGAACTTTTCATTGTGTATTTGTTTAGCAAGTATTTGAAGTATTGTCTTAGCATTATTTTATTTCTAGTATTATTATCTTAGTGCTAGTTGTTGGGGTGAAGTTGGGCTCTTGCTTAGCTCTTGTTTAGCTTTTAATTAGTGTTGATTTTTTGAAAAGCCCAATTCACCCCCCCCTCTTAGGCATCGCAATCCTTTCAGGGACGTTGGTGCTATCCAATCGAGAGATGTCTAAAGACTATCCGAAAGAAATGTAGAAATAAATGCAAAATCGAGGCTTCCATTGCAGAGGCATACATACTAGAGGAGGTGTCAAACTTCACAACAACTTACTATGGTGACAAACTGCCGAGCGTGCATAATCCACCCCCTCGTTACAATGATGGCGACAATGAATCGAACCTCAGCACTTTTCGAGGGCAACTCGGAAGCGAGAGTGGTTTGACCACCAAGACCCTGAGACATGAAGAGTGGCGCCATATCATGCTATATGTATTGACCAACCTTGAAGAGGTGATGCCATACATGGAGCAATTTCTTCATGAATTCTGGCGTCGATCAAGGGACCCAACTCCACAGGAATATGATACCCTTCTTAGAAACGGTGCGGGAAATGGATTGCCCGATTTCATTTCCTGGTTTAAACGTAAGGTACGTGCTTAGTTTGTCATTTGAAGTTGCTCTTATGTGCGAATAATATAACAATCTAGCGTGTTTGAACTTGCAGGGCCAAAGAGAGCCGTCTATGAGTGCCGAGTTGAGACAAGTAGCCAATGGCTTTGCCTATAGGGGCAGGAAATTTTCTAGGTATGACGTCAATGGATACCGTTTTCGCACAACAAGCTACGACCAAAGTCGGCCCAATCGAAAAACCACGTGTTCTGGAGTCTTTACGTCCGGGCTTGACGAGGTCGAGTATTATGGAAGAATTGAAGAAATATATGAACGCAATTTTCATGGTTCCAAACCTCTTACTCCAGTGATATTCAAATGTCATTGGTTTGACCCTGAAGTTACGAGACGGACACATTCTAATCTTGGGCTAGTCGAAATTCGACAAGATTCCACCTTACCAGGAGACGATGTCTATATTGTGGCCCAACAGGCCACACAAGTGTATTATCTTCCATATGTGTGCCAAACGAAACAACATCTTAAGGGTTGGGATGTTGTGTATAAGGTATCACCGCACGGTAAATTACCTGTTCCAAACGATGAAGATTATAACTTAGACCCGGACACATATGACAGAGAGTTCTTCCAAGAAGATGGGCTAGAAGGGCGATTTGAGATAGACTTAACCGAAGCGATCGGAATGGAAGTAGATATTGAAATGGTTGTTGATGAGGTGCAAAATGAGAATGACTTAGAAATGCTTGAAGGCAATGCCAATGACGAACTTGCGCCTTCAGATGGTGTTGACTATGAAATGGTTGATAGTGATGATGACACTTATGATCCGGCTAACCCGGACACATATGAAGATTATTTTTAATCGATGTAATGCTATATTTCATTTATTTTGCATATGTTTCTAAATACATATTTTTTATCTGTGCTTAATTGCTTACTCTTAATTGCAGGTTGTTGGACAAAGATGGTGGGCGGTGGGACGAGGACGAGGAGGGGGAGGGGGAGGAGGAGCACCCGTAGGATGGAGGAGGAGGCGCAGCAGGACGACGCCGTACAGCAGCAGGTGGAGCAGCAAGCCGCTGCCGATGCGTCACAGCAGGACGACGACGATGCGGCGCAGCAGGACGACGATGTAACACCCAGTTTGTAATATATAAAAAAAGGGAGAAAAGTCATTTCCTATATTTTATGTGTGTATTGAATTTACTTATCATCACATGTGAACACCATATTCAAACAACAAATAAATAATAAAGATATAAGCCACCAAATTATGCATCATGCTGGATTTTATTTTGTGTGCATATTGTGAGAAAATAAAATAAAAATATGACAAGAAATATATTATAAATAAAAGTAAGACCATTATGTTCAAATTATACTTTCAATGTAATAAGAATTCACCAAAAGATTTAAGTGTGAAATTTGAATTCAAATGAGATGGGAAAAATATAAATCAGAAAAAGGAAAAGTAAAATAAAAAGAAAAACTAGCGCATGGGCTGAAACCTACAGAACCGGCCCACTCCACCTCAGCCGCACGGCCCACAAGCGCGCACCCACCCGCGCTGACGCGGGGGACCCATAGGTCAGACGCTCTCCCCATTCCACGTCGCGCGCCTCTCTCCTCCGTTCTCTCTTTCACCTACATGTGGGCCCGCTCGGTCAGGTCGGTCGTCTTCCTCCTCGTGGACTCGGGCGCGACACCGTCTGCCCAGCCGCGATTCTAGGGATTTTCCCCGACGGATTCACCGATGCCGTTGTAACCACTTTGGCCGAGTTGTGCGCTAGCCGACTTCCTTAATCCCAGACCTATAAGACCGCGCACAAGCCATAGCCGTGCGGAAGAAGCGTACAGCCGCCAGGGAACGCGAGAGATAGGTGAGAGAAGCGAGGGCCGCCGCTTTGGGGACCTCTTCAACGGTGCCATATGGGCTTGTGAATCATGCCAGTGACCTTCGCGGGGCCACGTGGATGGCATGGTTACACTCTAGGTTGAGCACGGGGCGGAGAGAACTTGAGTGCGCCTCATTCGGTGACTGCGGAATCCGCCGCGCGGGGGAGGACCCCGATTCGGTGTCATTGCGCCTCTGCAACTTGGCCGGGGAGCTTCGCCATGTCGCGCTGAACTTGACCATGGCCTTGCTTGAACGATGTCGCGCTCCTAACTACTGGGATTGCTCATCGGAGCTCGACGGGCAGCTCCGGGCGGCACCGTGCCATGGCTAGCCCCCTCCACGCTCTCAGCACCGGTAAGTAACCTGCACACGAGTTCGTTATCTTCGCCCCATCGTGTATCACCGGTTGAATCGTAGCTTAGGGCTCATAATCATGGCACCGTGCTCTCCGGCGAGGCCACCGTCGGGTGGCGTGAGCGCGCCGCCGCGCGATTCGATCGGGAGAGTGAGAGAAGAACCTCGGCCGTTGGTTTTACCATCAACGGCGCAGATTAAATCGTCTGGGTACCGCTTCGGGTGATAGATCTGAGTCGTCGGATAGGAATCGTGCGGGCGGATCAACTTAGAATCTCGACCATTAGATCTAGATCTAGGGGCCGCGATCGCTTACCGCTTCATTAGATTGCCGATCTGATCTGGGCCGTCCGTGTTTGATCTGGCGGCTCACAACATCGGATACCCTTTCGGCCTGGCATTTTTACATAAAAGACTTCCTGTTTCCGTTAAAACAACCCGCCGTCCGCTCCTGGGTCTGTCTGTGTCTTGGGACCTTTTTCTCCGAGACCCCTGCCTTCTCTGAAAATTGAGGCCCAGTCCAGAGAATATATAAAATAGGTAAATAAATGCAGAAATTGATTTTTAATATAAAAAGAATTCCTAAAACTTGTTTATTGCATAGAAAGTTCATTTTAGCTCCAAATTGAGCCATTCAAATTTCTAAAATTTTGTAATTATATTCTCTATCATTTTGTGTCTCTGTTTTGACATAAAAACAGTAAGAGAATTAATTTCTCATTTAATCCTATTGCAAGCATATTAAACCTTCGGAAATTCATAACTTAAAATCTATAACTCCAAAATTAATGATTCCTGTTCCTAGAATCTTATTTTAATATGTAGATTATTAACATGTATTTTGTTCTTATGTTTGGTGTAATGTTAATTTTACCTATACAATGTTTGTTTGTATTGCTACGACTAGAGCGAGGTCACGTGTCATCTGAAGAGCAAGTTGGTACCTGGAATCTCAAGTCCCAGGCAAGTTGTGCCCTTGATCACTTCTTTTTACCCAGTCATGTTCTGATTAATCATAATGATCTGCATAGGTTAATTTTGATGGGACCCAATAGGTTACCCCAGTTTGACTATCTTTATACCTTGATTACCACTGGACTTTTTGGGTAGTACCTGCTATTGCTTTATGTGGTTTTGGGTATGGAGATACACTATTCATGATTACACTTTTTATTATCTGTTTATTATTTACTGTTCATGATAAGATCATTATGTTAATTGGAACATGGAGAACCACCCGGGAAAACAGTGCTACCACAAGGGTTTATGGACGCCCTTGGCTGACTAATTAGGAAAGCTAGTGGAGGACTACCTTACCCGAAAGGGGCAAGGGCAGTAGGGGAGTGGTCAGTGTAGGGAGGCCCTCGGGAGGATTTTGCTGCGATGGCGGTCCTGCAAGGGATTCCTGCATTGGAGCTTCCTATAAACTGTAGCGGATTTTCTGAAGCTAGTGGAACTTTGTAAAGGCCTCGTAGTGTTACCCTGCCTCGCCTCCTCGGTAGAGGTGTATGGGAAGTCGCGATCCCTTGGCAGATGGGTAACATGACTTGTGGGTAAAGATGCGCAATCTCTGCAGAGTGTAAAACTGGTATACTAGCCGTGCTCACGGTCATGAGCGGCTCGGACACTCACATGATTAATTTATGGAACTTAAATTCAATTTGTCATATGCATTGCATCGCAGGTGATGTTGTTACTTCTGTTCTACTATTTAATTGGGTTGGTATTTACTTATACTTAGTAATTGCTAATAAATTTTTGACCAACTTTAAAAGCAATACTCAGCTCTAACCATCCTCTTTGGTAAGCCTTACACTTCACGTGAGCTCCCACCTTTGGCGAGTTCATGCACATTATTCCCCACAACTTGTTGAGCGATGAACGTATGTGAGCTCACTCTTGCTGTCTCACACCCCCCCCACAGGTCAAGAGCAGGTACCACAGGATGAGGCGCGTGGAGGATGCTGTGATGAGTTCGTGAGTGGTCTAGGCCGTCGTCTCCCAGTCAACTTTGGGTTGCTGGACCGTTGTCTCCATATAATGTAATTATTTATTTATTTTGTATAGAACTCCTATTATATAGTAAAGATGTGACATTCGATCCTGTGCCATGATTCATCATATGTGTGAGACTTGGTCCCAGCACACCTGGTGATTATGTTTACGTCCGGGCTTTGGACCCCTAAAACCCGGGTGTGATAGAAGTGGTATCAGAGGAATGTTGACTGTAGGACGAAACCTAGATAGAACTGGACAACCATTATCTACTTACCTTTGCTACTCTGATTCTTTTCTAAACTTCTCTTAATCTTTCTCATCTATTTCCGCTTTACTCTGATTATTCTTACCTTTTATTTCTAAAGACAAATGTGGATTTCACACTTTGAAATCCTGTGCCTAAAGTGACTTTAGGAATGGGAGATCTAATCATAGGAACCACAACAAAACTATTTTTTTATATAAATATTTGTATGCTTGAATGTTTGTTCTTATGATACTTGTATGATTTGGATCTTGGATTGAGTGTGATGAGTTATGGAGTAATGTCCATAATTACATCTGCATATACATATAGGAAAGAAATGCTCATCAAAATAACTAGATCAACTAGATTATCCCTCATTAAAGTATCTAGCCCAAACTAGTCTAATCTAGTCATATCCAATCTAATCTAGACCCTATCTAATATGATTTAACCTAGTGGGTGATTCCTAATGCTGGTAAAAAAAAAGGATAAGGCCATACTTCTAATTCACTTACGCCTAAATTGGTGACTTAGATCAACTCGGCCATACCTAACAACTTGACCTACATGATAGGTTACATAACCTATCCCACCCGTCTAGAAGCAAACGACCAAACCAGATTCTGACTAACCTCATTAAACTCATAGCCATCTACTAAACCAGCTGCTCTACCTACGGATCTATCTTAACCAAGACACCAATACGAAGAAGATTAACCTCATCAAGGAAAGGATAAGAGTCACCGTCAAGGAAGGTAATCGTCAAGGATAAAAGTCAAACGAGATCTCTAGATGCATCAAGATCCACCATCCGAGATAGAAGTTTTTCTTGCCTAACCTTCTCCTATCCTAAGCTTTTCTAAATCTTACTTATTAGCTAAAACATAATATGTTCATGTTTTCCAGCCACACTTGCTATTGAAGAGAAACTTTTGGGAGCATTAAAACTAATTGAAAAAAAACCTTTCTATATCCCTTTCTTGCAAATCTCGGGGACGAGATTATTGTTAAGGGGGGTAGGATTTGTAACACCCAGTTTGTAATATATAAAAAAAGGGAGAAAAGCCATTTCCTATATTTTATGTGTGTATTGAATTTACTTATCATCACATGTGAACACCATATTCAAACAACAAATAAATAATAAAGATATAAGCCACCAAATTATGCATCATGCTGGATTTTATTTTGTGTGCATATTGTGAGAAAATAAAATAAAAATATGACAAGAAATATATTATAAATAAAAGTAAGACCATTATGTTCAAATTATACTTTCAATCTAATAAGAATTCACCAAAAGATTTAAGTGTGAAATTTGAATTCAAATGAGATGGGAAAAATATAAATCAGAAAAAGGAAAAGTAAAATAAAAAGAAAAACTAGCGCATGGGCTGAAACCTACAAAACCGGCCCACTCCACCTCAGCCGCACGACCCACAAGCGCGCACCCACCCGCGCTGACGCGGGGGACCCATAGGTTAGACGCTCTCCCCATTCCACGTCGCGCGCCTCTCTCCTCCGTTCTCTCTTTCACCTACATGTGGGCCCGCTCGGTCAGGTCGGTCGTCTTCCTCCTCGCGGACTCGGGCGCGACACCGTCTGCCCAGCCGCGATTCTAGGGATTTTCCCCGACGGATTCACTGATGCCGTTGTAACCACTTTGGCCGAGTTGTGCGCTAGCCGACTTCCTTAATCCCAGACCTATAAGACCGCGCACAAGCCATAGCCGTGCGGAAGAAGCGTACAGCCGCCAGGGAACGCGAGAGATAGGTGAGAGAAGCGAGGGCCGCCGCTTTGGGGACCTCTTCAACGGTGCCATATGGGCTTGTGAATCATGCCAGTGACCTTCGCGGGGCCACGTGGATGGCATGGTTACACTCCAGGTTGAGCACGGGGCGGAGAGAACTTGAGTGCGCCTCATTCGGTGACTGCGGAATCCGCCGCGCGGGGGAGGACCCCGATTCGGTGTCATTGCGCCTCTGCAACTTGGCCGGGGAGCTTCGCCATGTCACGCTGAACTTGACCATGGCCTTGCTTGAATGATGTCGCGCTCCTGACTACTGGGATTGCTCATCGGAGCTCGACGGGCAGCTCCGGGCCGCACCGTGCCATGGCTAGCCCCCTCCACGCTCTCAGCACCGGTAAGTAACCTGCACACGAGTTCGTTATCTTCGCCCCATCGTGTATCACCGGTTGAATCGTAGCTTAGGGCTCATAATCATGGCACCGTGCTCTCCGGCGAGGCCACCGTCGGGTGGCGTGAGCGCGCCGCCGCGCGATTCGATCGGGAGAGTGAGAGAAGAACCTCGGCCGTTGGTTTTACCATCAACGGCGCAGATTAAATCGTCTGGGTACCGCTTCGGGTGATAGATCTGAGTCGTCGGATAGGAATCGTGCGGGCGGATCAACTTAGAATCTCGACCATTAGATCTAGATCTAGGGGCCGCGATCGCTTACCGCTTCATTAGATTGCCGATCTGATCTGGGCCGTCCGTGTTTGATCTGGCGGCTCACAACATCGGATACCCTTTCGGCCTGGCATTTTTACATAAAAGACTTCCTGTTTCCGTTAAAACAACCCGCCGTCCGCTCCTGGGTCTGTCTGTGTCTTGGGACCTTTTTCTCCGAGACCCCTGCCTTCTCTGAAAATTGAGGCCCAGTCCAGAGAATATATAAAATAGGTAAATAAATGCAGAAATTGATTTTTAATATAAAAAGAATTCCTAAAACTTGTTTATTGCATAGAAAGTTCATTTTAGCTCCAAATTGAGCCATTCAAATTTCTAAAATTTTGTAATAATATTCTCTATCATTTTGTGTCTCTGTTTTGACATAAAAACAGTAAGAGAATTAATTTCTCATTTAATCCTATTGCAAGCATATTAAACCTTCGGAAATTCATAACTTAAAATCTATAACTCCAAAATTAATGATTCCTGTTCCTAGAATCTTATTTTAATATGTAGATTATTAACATGTATTTTGTTCTTATGTTTGGTGTAATGTTAATTTTACCTATACAATGTTTGTTTGTATTGCTACGACTAGAGCGAGGTCACGTGTCATCTGAAGAGCAAGTTGGTACCTGGAATCTCAAGTCCCAGGCAAGTTGTGCCCTTGATCACTTCTTTTTACCCAGTCATGTTCTGATTAATCATAATGATCTGCATAGGTTAATTTTGATGGGACCCAATAGGTTACCCCAGTTTGACTATCTTTATACCTTGATTACCACTGGACTTTTTGGGTAGTACCTGCTATTGCTTTATGTGGTTTTGGGTATGGAGATACACTATTCATGATTACACTTTTTATTATCTGTTTATTATTTACTGTTCATGATAAGATCATTATGTTAATTGGAACATGGAGAACCACTCGGGAAAACAGTGCTACCACAAGGGTTTATGGACGCCCTTGGCTGACTAATTAGGAAAGCTAGTGGAGGACTACCTTACCCGAAAGGGGCAAGGGCAGTAGGGGAGTGGTCAGTGTAGGGAGGCCCTCGGGAGGATTTTGCTGCGATGGCGGTCCTGCAAGGGATTCCTGCATTGGAGCTTCCTATAAACTGTAGCGGGTTTTCTGAAGCTAGTGGAACTTTGTAAAGGCCTCGTAGTGTTACCCTGCCTCGCCTCCTCGGTAGAGGTGTATGGGAAGTCACGATCCCTTGGCAGATGGGTAACATGACTTGTGGGTAAAGATGCGCAACCTCTGCAGAGTGTAAAACGGGTATACTAGCCGTGCTCACGGTCATGAGCGGCTCGGACACTCACATGATTAATTTATGGAACTTAAATTCAATTTGTCATATGCATTGCATCGCAGGTGATGTTGTTACTTCTGTTCTACTATTTAATTGGGTTGGTATTTACTTATACTTAGTAATTGCTAATAAAATTTTGACCAACTTTAAAAGCAATACTCAGCTCTAACCATCCTCTTTGGTAAGCCTTACACTTCACGTGAGCTCCCACCTTTGGCGAGTTCATGCACATTATTCCCCACAACTTGTTGAGCGATGAACGTATGTGAGCTCACTCTTGCTGTCTCACACCCCCCCCCACAGGTCAAGAGCAGGTACCACAGGATGAGGCGCGTGGAGGATGCTGTGATGAGTTCGTGAGTGGTCTAGGCCGTCGTCTCCCAGTCAACTTTGGGTTGCTGGACCGTTGTCTCCATATAATGTAATTATTTATTTATTTTGTATAGAACTCCTATTATATAGTAAAGATGTGACATTCGATCCTGTGCCATGATTCATCATATGTGTGAGACTTGGTCCCAGCACACCTGGTGATTATGTTTACGCCCGGGCTTTGGACCCCTAAAACCCGGGTGTGACAGACGACGACGACGCCGCTCTGCAGGACGTCTCAGGTTCTGGCTCCTCAGGTTTGAGGAGCATCTACCTGCAAGGTCCCGTGAGTCTCCCTCAGCGACCCATACTTCGTGACAAACGTCCGCTGATACGACCCGATGGGGAGAGGTAGGTAACTTTAGATGTTGTTGCTGCTTTTTCATATTATATGTTCAAATTAATAATAGAAACTAATACTTTATCTTAATCACTTGAACAGGTCTTGGATGGTTTTGGAGAGTGCAGGGGGTCACGGCCGCCTCCCAATTGGCATCCTCGACCTTCTATGCAGGGAACACTTCTCTGGACTTGTCGAGTACGCCGGAGTGACGGGCCCAGCCTACACCTTCGACCACTACGCCGTCGCCCCCGATGCAGTAGATCGATACGGCAGAGAATTCAACAACAAGGTGGAGCGGGTGAAGCAAGAGCTGTCGGTAAGTCTTCCTCGCACTATATTGTTTAATAAGTCGCATTTGTTACATATTCTTGAAATAATGTATGGATACATCGTCTTTGTATGTAGGATTTCTTCAGATGCGAGGCTGGATACGAGGCCAGGGCGGATGTGGTGGCTACCACGAGCTGTAAGAAGCTCGTCGTGGACATGCACTACGAGGCGCGCATCCAGGCCATCGTCACTTACCACAGCTCCGTCCTTGGGGAGAAGGTGAGCAAGAAGGACGCCCGAACCATGTCGTTGACTCCGGACCAGTACTTGCAGGTAAATATAAAACTTTATTATTGGTACTAAATATGCTTAATTTTATCTTCTGATATGCCATGTACTTGTATTTTTTTAGATGATTCCTTATTGGTGCGCCGCGCATCCTGAGTGCTGGGAGCAGATGGTGCAGAGGTGGTGCTCGGCTGAGTGGGACGAGGCACACAACGCTAGCCAGGAACGGCGTTTGATGATGCAAGGTCCCTCCCACCATCAAGGCAGCCGCAGCCTGGGCAAATACGCGGAAGCATGGGTACGCGCTCTTTTTTATTTAGGTATATAACTTTCGATTAGACATGATTTCTAACCATCTCGTTGGTTTCTCGCAGTTGGCGTCACATGGTGGCGCACCTTGCTCCATCTTCTCGGCATATGCTATGGCCCACAAGGGTAAGGCGACGTCCGACATCACCTACAACCCGGATGACGGGCCCGAGGCGTACACCAACCCCGCTGTCCACATCCGCCTCAGTGAGTACACCGCCATGGCCAAGGAGGTCCATGGGCCAGATTACGATCCGAGGACCAAGGACATCGACGGAGATGTCCTCATGAGGGTCGGAGGAGGCAAGAGGCATGGGCGGTACTGGATTGCCGATGGGGCAATCGACTCCTCCACTCCCACTCTATCTCAGGTGCGAGCAAGGATAGCTCACAGCATCGTATCCAGCAACTCCAGGTTATTCCTTATCTATTCATCGTTCATTGATTATTATATATCTTCTCTTTGCATTATCGTAACATTAGGGCGAAATATTACAGACTCAGCTAGATGATGAGAGGAGGCAACGTGAGGAGCTGGAGAAGAGGATGGTGGAGATGTTCGCGTACATGCAGAGCCTTGGCGCCGCACAGGGTCATGCTCCACCACCTCCGTTGTTCATTGCAGCTGACCCTACTGAGTTCACTACTCCTGTGAGTATCAAAATTTTAGTACTGCATGATATATATTCATATGTTCTCACACATGCAATCTCTTCTCAGTGCAGGGTCAATCGGCGGCGTCGAACAACCCTCATGCTTCGTCCAGCCCTTCGCCGAACCAGTCCAGATGCCCACCTCGTTGATGACCTGTTTTGTGATGATCCAGACTTATATTTGTGAGTGTTGGTGATGTTAGTTATACTTGGTCTTGTGAGATACTTAGTGAGACTTATGTGCTGTGAAACCTGATTTATGTGGTGATATTTGTGATATATATGGTGTTGATGATAAATGTGTTGATTCTGTGATGCGAATGATATATAATGTGATGTGAATGATATATATATTTTGTTTGTTTGGATGGAACAACAAAAACAAATAAAAAAGGGACTTCCTGGTCACTTTGCTGAGTGTAACACTCGGCAAAGGGTATCTTTGCCGAGTGCTATGACCATGGCACTCGGCAAAGAAAGATACCTGGGAACCGGTAAAGCCTTCTTTGCCGAGTGCTGTGGTCAAGGCACTCGACAAAGAAGCTACCTTTGCCGAGTGCCGCCCAGAGCACTCGGCAAAGGGACTGGCAAAGGGGCCCACTGGAGGACTCTTTGCCGAGAGCCCGTCCACTAGACACTCGGCAAAGAAGCCTCCTTTGTCGAGTGCCTACGAGAGCTCTCGGCACAGGGACTGGCGGTGGGGCCCACTGGAGCCGTCTTTGCCGAGGGCCATGATAGCAGGCACTCGGCAAAATTGGCCTCTTTGCCGAGTGCCAAAGAAGACACTCGGCAAAGGATCCGTCACCGTCACTTGGCGCCGTGACGACGACTTTTCTTTGCCGAGTACCAAATGGCACTCGGCAAAGTCTTTGCCGAGTGCCCGACAAAAAGTACTCGGCAAAGAGGCCATTACCGATGTACAGTTCGCCGAGCGTTCTTTGCCGAGTGTTACACTCGGCAAAGGAGTTGTGTCCGGTAGTGATAGTGCTCACTTTAGCCGATGGATCACTTATATGCATGGTATGGTCATATGCAACAACCATATTATATGAATGAATGTATATATGGAATACATTGGGCTTATGTTGAACCTAGAAACGGGCAGGCGGACGGTTCGGCCCTGTAGGCCGGATGGTCTGCAGTACATACGGTCCGCGGTGACGGCGCACACTATCCGTGCATACGCAGAATCAGTTAGGGTTCCGGATTTTTAGCGGGATTTGTTAGCAAAACCTACGGGATTAACTTGGAAATCGACTTGTCATGGGTCCAGACCTCATCCCTTTATATAGATGAAGGGTTACATCCGATTGAACCCCCACAATCGATACAATCAATTCTACTTATCGTTTTTACCTTATGCATTAGGAGTAGCTCTAGTTTAGCCCTAGTTTAGCCTCCCTCTACCTCAAATCTTCATCTCTCTTCGGCTCTATGTCGACTGGAGGCGTCTTAGGTGGCTTGCCGATGCCAAGACACACTATAGAATCTCTCCTCCCTGACAGGGTCCCTCTCGAGAGGCGAGATCTAGGTCTGCTGCGAAGAAGACGACTCTACGCCATCGCGGACTGTCCGAGCCCCATGCACGGACCGTCCAGACATACACAGAGGAGGAGCCGCTCCTGTGCCCAGGTCGTGGACCGTTCGCCCTTGTGTCACGGACCGTCCGCAC
Source organism: Zea mays (assembly GCF_902167145.1). Classification (NCBI taxonomy): domain Eukaryota; kingdom Viridiplantae; phylum Streptophyta; class Magnoliopsida; order Poales; family Poaceae; genus Zea; species Zea mays. The sequence continues at coordinate 16,135,264 of NC_050102.1, forward strand.
CTCCGCAGAGAGCACCGCCAGGTGGTTCGTTCCAGTGTTTGATGCCCAGATCGGTGCCAACACACTTTTTGGTGACTCCGCTGGAGATCAGGTGTCTACATCTACTAAAATCAGGCCCCAAATGGGGTTCTAAAGATCACACCGATATCTCCCTAGACAATATCCTTAGGCTGGTTATCGGAAGCCTGTCGGCCGTTGAGCAACATCTATATGAAGACTTGATGAGTCAAATGAGGGAGGACGCATGTCGCCAAATCGTCAAGGCTGAGGAGGAGGCGACAGAGAAATAATTATCATACTTCACGGTGGATCACCACCAGAAGATTACCAAGCATGGAGAGATCAAGATTGCATCCCTGCTACCTTCGCTTCAAATCTCAAATGTAAGTAAATTTGACGACATCCAATCTATTAAGCAACAACAATATGAAATGAAACAACAGATTGGAGGGTTTGAAGAAACAATTAGAAAATTAACACTTATATTTTGACAAATCTATTGCTCCTAGTTTTTTGTCATACGAAACTAGCAATAGGATATCTGTGTCTAATACATCGGTAACAAATATGGATTCACAGCCCCAGCCATTATATGGTATAACGATGAATTATATCTAAGGCAAATTCCAGAGCCGCCGTCCCTGCTTGACAGATTGGCGAATCTAGATATAACCGGATCGTCCGCATCCAATCGCGGTCTGTCCGGCCCTAACACGGACAGTCCTACTCTCTCTCTCTCGGACAGTCCGGACCCACGCCAGGGCTGCCACATGGCCCCCGGTGGTGGCAAACATGACCGGACAATCTGGATATATCCACGGACCATCTGTCAGTGCGCCGGACCGATCGGACACCTTGACCGGACCGTCCGAATACGCATATGCAGAACCTGTTGCGGCACGAAACACACAAATTATTATATACCGCAACAACAATATGTTACTCACCCTACATATAAGAGCCATGGTGCGCCATGCGATCTTAGGCCGAGTGTCGTTCTCAATCGGCCATGGTAGTAAGGCCACCATAGCGATGCCCAGCCAGATGAGCACCACCTCCCAAGGATCGATGGCTTGCCACCAGACACTATGGAAAAAAATTAGGGAAGAAATGGTTGAACTACTCCGAGAAAGGCTCGGCGTAAGTGTAGCCATATCGGGACAGTCATATCGGAAACCTTATAATCATTGATTCAACACCATGCCATATCAGCAAGGGACAAGGATACCAGATTTTCTGGTGAAAACAGGAAAAGCACACACAAGCACGTAAGCCAATTCTTAGCACACCTAGGAGAAATGGCTAATAGGAAGCCTACCGTGTCTGTTTATTCTCATAGTCCCTTACTGGTACCGCATTTGCATGGTACGCAGCTCTGCCACCTAACTCTATCAACTCCTGGCAAGAATTAGAGCAAAAATTCCATGAACACTTTTTCTCAGGAGAGCATGAGTTAGAACTAGCTGATTTGGCTTCAGTCCAATAGGGGAACGGGGAATCGGTTAATGACTATATCTGGATGTTCCGTGACACTAGAAACCGATGCATCCAAATCCATGTTGCGGACAAAAAACTAGCAGGGCTAGCTTTTAATGGGTTGCTATCGTACTTTAAAGACAAATTGGATGACACTCAGTTCTTTTCAGTAGCTCAGCTACATCAGCGGGCTTTGGCCTGTGAAAGCCGATGTAGAAAAACATCAAAATTCGCAGATATATGTACCGCTGAACTTGTTTGGTCAACAAAGACCAAACCTTCACCCTGTTCTTCTTTACAACCGGTTCAAAAGAATTGGCAAGAAGAAGTTAAATTTACTTTTAATGTCACCAAGTGTGATAAAATATTTGACGAACTATTGAAAAATGGCAACATTAAAGTAACTCATATTCTTCCTCCTCTAGATGAGTTAAAGAGATGTGCTTACTGCATGCCCATGCCGCCAATGATTGTAATGTTTTTCGTCAACAGATACAATCGACCGTAAATAAGGGTCAGTTGATTTTTTAGGAAATACAAGTGTACACGAAACCATTTTCTATTAATATAATAGAGCTAGCAAGCAAAAGGGTCTTGGTTCGGCTAGAAGTGGCCGATAAAGGCAAAAGCAAAAACATCATCATTGGTGATCCTCACACGTCGAATATATCACAAGCAGGGATTGCTCAGAAAGCTCCGGAAAGAAATACTAACAAGTCCGCTGGCGCCAGGGGCAGGCTCAATCGAGCATTCGAGTGAAGCTCCCCGACTCAGGCATCGCGGACGGTTCGACACATGTGAGCGGACGGTCCGGCGCTCAAAAAGACGGTTGCGGTGTCACCCCCGCCTCATCCTACTTTGACCTCAAACCAAACACATACCAAATGGATGTTGGATTCATGGGTTACTAGTAACCTACCAATCTAAAATTCTATATGCAATATGTCTAGCAGACTAGCAATATGCCATTATGTTGAATGTCTCATAGAATTTGGTTGTGGTTGTGGTTGTGGTTGTGGACTTGTCTCATGTTGTCAACTATTAAGTCTATACTATACTTAAAGCATCAGTTTCAACGGTAGTCTCGCGTTATTTTTTACAAATAACTCATCACAGCTATTTCAAATTAATCTGATGCACGCCTATAGATGGCCAAACGGCGGCCCAACATGGGCCAGACGCCTACGGGCCACAACTCTGGCCTAGGCATGTCATGCCGACCTGCTAACTGTGCTGGGCCAGCCCGTTAGTCCGTCGGCCCATTTGATTAAATCAGCGTAAAATGTTAAAAAACGGTGCATGAGGTAGGGTTCGAACCATACCCTGATGGAAGAAGGGCAGGAGACACTGCGTGAAGCTGTCTAGCAGTAGAACATCATGCTCAAATGTTTTTAATATTAAATATAAATTGTATATATGTATATACATTTTTTTGTAAAATTGAAAAATATAATCTTGTCGAGCCGGACAAGCACTACGGGCCGAGACTACAGTCCAAGCACGACGTGTCGTTCTTAGCTCTTGCAAGCATTAGGTCGTTTCTGAGACCACATTGGCGCAATGGACTCAATGGTGTTTGAGGTTGCTGAATTGGATGGAGCAACAATGATTCGTCACACTAACCGTAAAATGAAAGGTTATTTGTTGGTTTTAAACGTTAGTAATTGCTACGAAGTAGCATAATTTATATGGAGTGCATTCAGTTTTTATTGATGCTTGACTTTAGCAATCACTCCATATTTTGATCTATCGATCTCTTTTATAAGTTTGATCTCACGTGACTTATTTTAGAAACTTGAGCTCACAAACTTTCTCTTATTTGGTCTTTGTATGGTGGAATTATGTTATTTTATAACCTCTGTCCGTTCAGTCAGTCATTGTGAACTCTCTTCTAATCGCTCACTTCATTGGTCGTGTTGTACCAAGACATACTGGATGGAGTAAACAATTACATCAGTTAGCCAAATAAAAAATATTATACGGAGAGCGGAGACAATCAATAAAAATCTTGAATTTTTTTGGTGGATAGTTTACATGGGTATTGTTGTAAGCCGCCGTAACGCACCGACAACCGACTAGTACATACTAAAGTTTGTGTCCTACCCATCGTGGTATATCATTGCAGGTTTGATTGTGTATCAGTGCCAAAATGGAGATAATGAACTTTAATTTGTTACGGTCTCATGTTTTATTTCTATTGTTCTGTGTGACATCACTACCGGAATCCAGGCCTTTACCGAGTGCTTGGTTTTTTGCCGAGTGCTTTTTGTCGGGCACTCGGTAAACAAGCCTTTGCCGAGTGCCGCACTCGGTAAAGTCCTGCTCTCGGTAACGAGCTTGTTTACCGAGCGTAGGACTCTCGGCACAGAAACACACTCGACAAAGAAGCCTTTGCCGAGTGCCGAACACTCGATGAAGGCGGCGCTCGGCAAAGGGCCGTCAGCGGCCGTCTAGAGCTGACGGCCGTTAACCTTTGCCGAGGGCCGAGCGTTGTCTCTCGGCAAAGAAGATTTTTTGCCGAGTGTCAACCAGCTGACACTCGGCAAAGGCGCGCGGGGGAGGGGCACGAGGCTAGGTGGCGCGGCGAGCGTGGGTTGCGGCGGCCGCTCTCCGGGGTGGCGGGGAGCGAGGCCGGGGGCGTGCGCGGGCGGGGGTGACGCGGCGAGCGTGGTCTGCGGGGTGGCGGGAGCGGGCCGCGGCGCTGCGGGGTGGCGGGGAGCAGGGCCGGCGCTGCGGGGTGCTGGCAGTGGCGCTCCGGGGTGGCAGTGAGTGAGAAGTGAGCGAGAGAGAGTGAGTGGAGAAGGAGAAGAGGCTGTTGTTTCACTTCTTTGCCGAGTGCCCCCGATCTGGCACTCGGCAAAGATTTTCTAAAAATTAAAAAAATTACTTTGCCGAGTGCCCCGGATCTGGCACTCGGCAAAGTGGTCTTTGCCGAGTGTCCACAGACAGGCACTCGGCAAAGAGGTCTTTGCCGAGTGTCTACTGACAGGCACTCGGCAAAGCCTGGACTTAGGTTTTTTAGAAAAGATATGTCGAGTGCCACACAGCTAGCACTCGACAAAGGCTTCTTTGTCGAGTGTCATTTCTGGACACTCGACAAAGTATATTTTTATTTTTTTATTTTCCCAACCAAACTTTTTTGTGGTATGTTCCTACACTATGTAGACCTACATGTACCATTTTGGGACAATTAGAAAAGTGTTTTCTATAGCTAGTAGATTTAGTTCGTTTATTTGAATTTCTTCGGAAAATTCACATTTGAACTGCAAGTCACTCGAAACTTGGAAAACCGTGCATGCAAAAATGATATCCATGCTATTTAGCACAAGTTACGACCCATTTCAGGACCGGACCGGAAACTTCGAGCAACATGCTCACTAAACATGGCCGTGAACTTGCCATCCAGCTGTTTACAAATTGTATAAACACAAACAAAGTCAAAAAATCATGAAACTTGTCCACGTGTCATGATATCATATGTGGAGGCTATGATAAAAATTTGAGAATGTTTTGAGAAAGTTGTGAGACACTATGTGTATAAACCTAGGAGAACTACATTGAAACTCTATGATTTCATTTGTAGTTCTCCTAGGTTTCTACACATAGTGTCTCACAATTTTCTTCAAACATCTCAAATTTTTATCACAACCTCTACATACGATATCATGACACGTGGACAAGTTTCATGATTTTTTGATTTTGTTTGTGTTTTATACAATTTTTAAACAGCTGGATGGCAAGTTCACGACCATGTTTAATGAGCATGTTGCTCAAAGTTTTCTGTCCACTCCTGAAATGGGTCGTAACTTGTGCTAAATAGCATGGATATCATTTTTGCATGCACGGTTTTCCAAGTTTCGAGTGACTTGCAGTTCAAATGTGAATTTTCCGAAGAAATTCAAATAAACGAACTAAATCTACTAGCTATAGAAAACACTTTTCTAATTGTCCCAAAATGGTACATGTAGGTCTACATAGTGTAGGAACATACCACAAAAAAGTTTGGTTGGGAAAATAAAAAAAATAAAAATATACTTTGTCGAGTGTCCAGAAATAACACTCGACAAAGAAGCCTTTGTCGAGTGCTAGCCGTGTGGCACTCGACATATCTTTTCTAAAAAAACCTAAGTCCAGCCTTTGCCGAGTGCCTGTCAGTAGACACTCGGCAAAGACCTCTTTGCCGAGTGCCTGTCTATGGACACTCGGCAAAGACCACTTTGCCGAGTGCCAGATCCGGGGCACTCGGCAAAGTAATTTTTTTTTAATTTTTAAAAAATCTTTGCCGAGTGCCAGATCGCGGGCACTCGGCAAAGAAGTGAAACAACAGCCTCTTCTCCTTCTCCACTCACTCTCTCTCGCTCACTTCTCACTCACCGCCACCCCGGAGCGCCGCCGCCAGCACCCCGCAGCGCCGGCCCTACTCCCCGCCACCCCGCAGCGCCGTGGCCGGCTCCCCGCCACCCCGTAGACCACGCTCGCCGCGTCACCCCCGCCCGCGCGCGCCCCCGGCCTCACTCCCCGCCACCCTGGAGAGCCGCCGCCGCAACCCACGCTCGCCGCGCCGCCTAGCCTCGTGCCCCTCCCCCGCGCGCGCCCGGCCCCGCGCCCCGCCACCCCCGCGTGTCGCCGCCGGCCGCGCTCGACCCGGCAATTCACCGCCCAGCCTCCTCGCCACGCCATCTCCGTCAATCACCGTCGCTCTGGCCATCTCCGAACACCCCGCCATCTCCGCCATCCTCCCCGGCTAAGGTATAAAATTTTAATATATGCATATGGTTGGTATATAGGAAATTACATGTGATTGATTATATGTGGTTAAACGTAGTTTGCATGTGATTGGTCTATAGGAAATTATATTTCTAATATATGCGTATGATTGGTCTATAGGAATTAAATGTAGTTTGCATGTGGCTATGGTTATATGTGATTGCCGGCCATCGTGTCGTTGAATTATGTGTGGATGTCAGCCATCATGCTGATAGTTTTATTTACAGGTTTTAGAAACCTCCCCATGCAGGGGAGGTGCTGCCGAAATTTTCTATTGCTAGGCTTCTGTTAGAGGATGGAGGACCGTAAATGGATGTACACAGGCCGTAGAGGAAGGAACAATGTCACCCCTGAATGGATTAGAAAGACCGAGGATTTAGTGGAACAGACATATAGATAAGCTGCTAAAGGAGCAAGTCTAGTCCCATGCCCGTGCAGCAAATGTGCCAACCGGAAAAGAAAACCAAAGAAGGCCATGGTAGAACATATTTGGAAGAATGGATTTACGACAGGCTATACTCGGTGGATCTTTCATGGTGAAGCACATCGTACGAGAGAGGAGGTGCTGAGACAACGTGTCAAGGATTATGATGCCGATGCGGGGGTAGCAGATATGTTGAACGACTATCAGGAGGCACAGTACACGGGAGGATGTATGGATGACAAGCCAGAGCCGATTGCAAAGGCGTTCTATGACATGTTTGATGCGGCACAGAAGCCCCTTCACGGCCAGACAAAAGTTTCTCAACTGGATGCCATTGGGCGTGTAATGGCGTTCAAGTCGCAGTACAACATGAGTAGAGACGCATTTGATGGCTTGTTGACGGTTATTGGGAGCCTGCTTCCGGATGATCACGTTCTGCCAAAGAGCATGTACGAGGCATAGAAACTCCTTCGTGCACTCAAGATGACGTATGAGCAGATTCATGCTTGTCCGAAGGGCTGTGTGCTATTTAGGAAAGAATACGCAGAGGCAAAGTACTGTCCCAAGTGTAAATCGTCTAGGTTCATGGAGGTAGACTCTTGTGATGGATAGAAGAGGCAGCTCGACATCCCCTTGACAATCCTACGGCACCTTCCGTTCATACCGAGGATCCAGCGTCTATACATGACAGAGGAATCCACGAAACAAACGGCATGGCACAAAAATAGAAAACGATACAATCCTGACAAGATGGTGCATGCATCCGATGGTGAAGCATGGAAACACTTTGATGCCATTCACCGTGAGAAAGCCGAAGAGGCTCGTAATGTATGTGTTGCGCTGGCCACAGATGGGTTCAATCCCTATGGAATGAGCGCTGCCCCATACACATGTTGGCCCGTGTTTGTTATCCCAATCAATCTCCCCCTGGTGTGTGCTTTCAAAAGCAGAATATATTTGTGTCGTTGATAATTCCCGGACACCCGGGGAATAAAATGGGCGTGTACATGGAGCCTTTGATCGATGAATTGGTACGTGCTTGGGAGGAAGGGGTATGGACGTATGACCAAGCTACAAAGACAAACTTTAGAATGCATTTTTGGTACCAGTACTCCATGCATGACTTACCGGCGTATGGGCTATTCTGCGCCTGGTGTGTTCACGGTAAGTTCCCATGCCCAGTTTGCAAGGAAGCTCTCAGGTTCATTTGGTTAAAAAGGGTGGCAAATATTCGTCCTTCGATAAACATCGACAATTTCTCCCTCCTGACCATCCATTCCGCCTAGACATCAAGAACTTTACGAAATGTGTCGTAGTGACAGACCGCCCACCTACAACGATGACTGGTGCCAAAATTCGTTAACAGATAGATGGGCTCGTGGCCAATACAGAAGGTGGTTTTGTGGGATATGGTGAGCAGCATATGTGGACACATAACTTTGGCTTGACTCGGCTCCCCTATTATGACGACCTCCTCCTTCCACACAACATTGACGTGATGCACACTGAAAAGAATGTTGCCGAGGCACTATGGGTTGCCCGATTTCATTTCGTGGTTCAAACGTAAGGTACGTGCTTAGTCTGTCAAAGAGATCCGTCTATGAACTCAATTTAGCGTCTTTTAACTTGCGAATACTTGCAGGGCCAAAGAGATCCGTCTATGAGTGCCGAGTTGAGACAAGTAGCCAACGACTTTGCTTATAGGGTCAAGAAATATTCTGGGTATGACATCAATGGATACCGTTTTCGCACAACAAACTACGACCAAAGTCGGCCCAATCAGAAAACAACGTGTTCTGGAGTTTTTACGCCTGGCCTTGATGATGTCGATTATTTTGGACAAATTTAAGAAATATATGAGCTCAATTTTTATGGTTCCAAACCTCTTACTCAAGTGATATTCAAATGTCATTGGTTTGACCCTCAAGTGACGAGACAGACACATTCTAATCTTGGGATAGTCGAAATTCGACAAGATTCCACCTTACCAGGGGACGATGTCTATATTGTGGCCCAATAGGCCACACAAGTGTATTATCTCCCATATGCGTGCCAAACGAAAGAACATCTTAAGGGTTGGGATGTTGTGTATAAGGTATCGCCGCACGGGAGATTACCTGTTCCTAACGATGAAGATTATAACTTAGACCCGGACACATATGATGGAGAGTTCTTCCAAGAAGATGGGCTAGAAGGGCGATTTGAGATAGACTTAACCGAAGCTATCGGAATGACGAGGAGGATGATGAGGTGCAAAATGATAATGACTTAGTAATCCTTGAAGGCAATGACATTAATGACGAACTTGCGCCTTCCGATGGTGTTGACTATGAAATGATTGATAGTGATGATGAGAGTTATGATCTGGCTAACCCCAACACATATGAAGATTATTTTTAATCGATGTAATGCTATATGACTTTTTATTTCGCACCTTTTTTAAATACATATTTTTATATGTGCTTATTTGTTTACTCTTAATTGCAGGTTGTTGGACAAATATGGTGGGCGGTTGGCTGAGGAGGAGGGGGGGAGGAGGAGCAGGACGACGGATGAGGCAGAGCAGGACGAGGCACAGCAGGCGGCGCAGCAGGACGACCTTGTCCAGCAGCAGGCGGCGTAGCAGGACGATGACGACCAGTAGCAAGACGACGACGAAGCTCAGCAGGCTGCCTTAGGTTTTGGCACCTCAGGTTTGAGGAGCATCTACCTGTGAGGCCCTGTGAGTCTCCCTCAGCGTCCCATACTTCGGGACAGGTGGTCGCTGATTCGGCTGGAAGGGGAGAGGCATGTAACTTTATGTTCTTCATTCTTGTTCATATTATGTGTTCACAATCATAATATAAACTAATACTTTTTATTTTTCACTTGGACAGGTCTTGGACGGTTGTGGATTATGCTGGGGGTCATCGTCGCAGCCCTAATGGCATCCTCGGCCTGCTGTGCAGGGAACACTTCCTTGGACTAGTTGAGTACGCCAGAGTGATGGGCCCAACCTACAGCTTCGACCACTACGTCGTCGCCCCCGATGCAGTAGACCAGGACGGCCAGGAATTCAATAACAAGGCGGAGCGGGTGAAGCAAGAGCTGTGGGTAAGTCTTAGTATAATGTAAAATATGTCGCATTCGTTGCATATTCTTGAAATAATGTATGGATACATTATTTTTGTATGCAGGATTTCTTTAGATGCGAGGCTGGATACGAGGCTAGGGTGGATGTGGTGGCCACCACGAGCTGTAAGAAGCTCGTCATGGACATGCACTATGAGGCCCGAATCCAGGCCATCGTCAGCTACCATGGCTCCGTCCTTGGGGAGAAGGTGACCAAGCAGCAAGCCCGAACCATGTCGTTGACCAGGGACCAGTACCTGCAGGTAAAGTCATGCATGTTCGGTACCAGTACTCCATGCATGAATTTAATTTTATCTTCTCATATGCACTTTATGTGTTTACTTTGTAGATGATTCCACATTGGTGTGCCACACATCCTCTGTGCTGGGAGCAGATGGTGGATAGGTGGTGCTCGCCTGAGTGGGACGAGGCGCACAACGCTAGCTGGGAACGACGTCTGATGATGCAAGGTCCCTCCCACCACCAAGGCAGCCGCAGCCTAGGCCAATATGCAGAAGCATGGGTAAGCCCTCTTATTTATTTATATAGCACTGGATTAGATATTATTTCTAACTATCTCGTTGGTTTTCTTGCAGTCGGCATCACATGGTGGCCGGCCTTGCTCCATCTTCTCGGCCTATGATATGGCCCATAAGGGCAAGGCGACATCCGACGTCACCTATAACCCGGATGATGGGCCCGAGGCCTACAACAACCCCGCCGTTTACAGCCGCCTTCATGACTACACCGCCATGGCACAGGAGATCCATGGCCCAGAATATGATCCGAGCACCGAGCAGATCGACCCCGATGTGCTCATGAGGGTCGGAGGAGGCAAGAGACATGGGCGGTACTGGATTGATAACGGGGCAATCGACTCGTCCTCCACTCCCACTCTGTCTCAGGTGCGAGCAAGGAGCACGGGCTCGAGTCCAGCCATACGACCTTGGCACGAGAGCTCACAGCTTCGCATACAGCAACTCGAGGTTAGTGCTTCTGTAACTCGTCATTCCTTGAGTTATATACCTTCTCTTTGAGTTACTATAACGTTGGCTTGTAATATTACAGACCCAGCTTGAAGAAGAGAGGAGGGAACGCCTAGCAGATCAACAGAGGATGGCGGAGATGTTTCAATACATGCAGAGCCTTGGCGCCGCACAGGGTTTCGCTCCGCCACCTCCATTGTTCCCTACAATAGACCCTGCTCTGTTCCATACTCCTGTGAGTATCAAAATTGTAGTTAGATGTTGGTAATGCATCTGGTATAACACATGCAATCTCTTCTCTGTGCAGGGCCAATCCGGGGCGGCATCCAACAACCCTCATGAAGCGCCTAGCCCAACGCAGCACCAGTCCAACCGCCCACCTCGATGAGAGTTATGTTTTAGTGTTCAGACTACAAAACTTATGTTGAATACTTATGTGAGAGCTTGAGACTTATGTGTTGATACTTCTGAACTTGTGTTGATACTTCTAGACTTGTGTTGATACTGTTTGTGTAGAGAACTTGTATATTAATGTTTGTGTTGGATATTTATGTATGTGATGATATATATGATGTATATATGTGATATCTGTGATGTATATATGTGATATCTGTGATGTATCTTTTGTTTGTTTGGATAGAATAGGAAAAACAAATAAAAAAGGTATGTACTGGTCACTTTGCCGAGTGTGACACTCGGCAAAGAGGTGCTTTGCCGAGTGTCAGGACCATAGCACTCTGCAAAGAACCAAGACCTGGGCACCGGTATAGGTTCTTTGTCGAGTGTGGTGGCCCTGGCACTTGGCAAAGAGGCAAGCTTTGCCGAGTGCCCTCTACAGCACTCGGCAAAGAACCTGACATGGGGACCCGCTGACGGATTCTTTGCCGAGTGCTGGCAGGCAGGCACTCAGCAAAAATACCTTCTGTGCCTAGTGTACTAGGAGGCACTCGGCAAAGATGCCGTCTCCGTCAACCCGGCACCGTGACGGCGACTTTTCTTTGCTGAGTATTGTCTGGCACTTGGCAAAGTCTGTGCTGAGTGCCCGAGAAAAGTACTCGGCAAAGAAGCCTTTGTCGATGTACTGTTCGCCGAGCCCCATTTGTCGAGTGCAACACTTGGCAAAGCCTCTGCCGAGTGTTTTTCAGGCTTTGCCAAGTGCTTCAGGCACTCGGCAAAGCAGCCGATTCCGGTAGTGCATGGCAAGTATGTCGATCGTATGCGACTTACATGCATACACGGTTAGATTAATACCACATCTATGTCTATTTTGTTTTTATGTAGCAGTTGTATGATATGTGTTGGCGCCTTTTTGTCACCAAAGACTATAATGAACCTTATGGCGGTATTTGACACCTTTAAATGATGTAGGATCGAATAAAGTGGTTATCCTGAAGGTGAGGTAACACCTCTTTGATGGTCACCACCTATTTGGGACCAAATAGCAACAAACCATAGGGTCTTCTCGTGATGAGTAATACCTTGGGTTCGGCTCCGCGAGGTGAACAGTGGCAGCGGTCTGCGAGGGTCATCGGTGCTCGTTGCGGCGGCACAGACGGTCTGTGGCTCTGGGTCGGACGGTCCGTGACATGGCGACAGGAGCGTCTTCTTCCCTGCGCGTTGTCTGGACGGTCCGTGATGGCGTAGAGGGTCGTCTTCTTCTCCTCGTAGGACCTAAATCTCGCCCCTGGGAGAGAGACCTTAAGGTGCTCTGGGTTAGCAGGTCACCTGGGACGTCTCCAGACAACGCAGAGTCGCCTAGAAATTAAAAGATCAATTCGAATAAGAGATCTTGAGTGAAGTAGACGAAGTAGATCTTTCCCTTAGCAGGGGTAAGATCCTAGGGTCTTCCTAGGGTCCGCAAGCCACCCCAGGATGGATCTAGACGACGTAGAGTCGAATAGGGTGAAGGTGAATATGGGGAATGCTACAACTAGAGCTACGTTACATCTACTCCTAAGGTACGAAAAGTAAATAAAGTAGATAAGTTCGATTAAAATGTGTTCGGGGTTCTCAATCGGCCGTACCCTTTATATTTATAGGGGAGGAGGTCTGAACCTGTTCCTAGGCGATAGCCAACAACTCCCACGTGATTAGATGGATAATCGCGCAAGAGATAACAATAATCACCTGAGTTAATCTAATCGTGTGGCGTACGGACTGTACGGGCCTATGGGCCGAACCGTCCGTCACTTTTGGTGGTCAACAATATGGACCAAGTCATATACTTATGACATATATGGCTGTCTTATTCTGTGGTTAGGCATGATTATCATTTAAAAATAATTATTTTAGTATTTTCGATCATTATCAAAGTAACCCTATACTTTCGTTTTCGATACTATTGAAGCACCGTCAAGTTTTCGTTTCTGATAATATCGTAAGTTTTATTTTCGTTAAAATAATATATGAAACTAAAAGTGGTGGAGCCTCATTTTCGATCATTTCCAGCCTATCCATAGATTCAGTGGCTGACGCAAGACTATAATTCATCAGGGCCAAAATACTACATGACAAAATCAAGTAAGACCGAAAAACCTAGTGTTACATATAATCCAAGTTTCGTATCAAGACAAGAATACATGATACAAGTTAAAAAAACTATATAAACAAAAGAATTAAACATGCACGTCGCTAAGTTTTTGCTAATCGAATCGAAACCGTACGTATCTGTCGAATGTCTATCTTAAACGGCGGGAGCACAGGGAAGGGGCGGTGTCAGGCACCTCTCTGACAGGAAGCTAGGACTTGCTGGTTCACCAAGCTACCCGACCGTCGAGGATGTGTCTGCCAGACGTGTCGGTGTGGTGATGATGACAAGTGGGATGTTGTTGGGAGGGTTTTATCCACCTAAAACTTTATTTTTTCTATATTTAAGACTGATCTTATATTATGGATATTAGGACAGGGCTGATTTTATCCACCTAAAACTTTATTTTTTCTATACTTAATGGTAAATGAATATTAGATATAGGAGATTTTATAAAAATTGAGGGGCATGGCCACCTTTGCCCCTCTATATAGATTAGCCCCTGCATTGATAGACAATAATTGATATGCATGCATGCATCAGCCATATGATAGAGAAGATAATATTAAAGTAGAGCGTAGAGTAGAGCAGCACCGATACAGAAAGGATAGTAGTAAAGACAGATGGATTAGAGTTCACTAATAATAATAATTAAGTAGTTAAGTACTAATTACGAGCGTACTCAGCTTTGCGCTTGCAGATGACGTGACTGACGTAGGGCGGCGGGATACGACAAACTACGCGGACGTCATCACAGTCTCATGCGTCCCTCTGTACTGTACACAGTCGCCCTTCTGTATTATTAATTACATACATGCATGAATACATATATACATACATATATACGTTCATACAGATACAAACACACTGACACACACTCCAGGACTATACAAGTACAGAAGTACAGAACGACACCTCCTATAATTTGCGCTCTGATGTCATAACAACAATATCGGAATTAAAAAAAAAACTGCAAGATAAAGACAAAGTTGTTCGTCTAATTGCTTCACTACATTTAGTATAATATAATACTGGGTCAATCATTGCATCCTAGTCTCACTTAATTTCTGCAATATTAATAGTAGTCACAAAAAATCTGTAAGAAGGACAAAAGGTACAGTATATATAACTAAGACCAAAAGTATACATGCAAACGAATGGGATGCATACAGTATATATAACTATGAGAGTTCTTTTGCACGCAGCTACATCAAAATTTATGAGTTTACGAATACGTACGTGGTGGATCCCTTCCCTCCAAAATCAAGGTTAGTTCTATGGTATGTTTGGCATCGAGAGGATTGAATGAGATAAAATCAGATTTTAGCCCCTTCAGAACGTGTTCGGTTTGAGGTGAATTAAGGGAACCCTCCAATCAACCTCAATTAATCCACCTCTAACCAAACACGTCCTCAGGGTAGATTAAAAAGAATTTGAAGAGATTAAATTCCTAGTTAGTTAAATTTAAATATGAGAGATTTAATCCACCTCAATCCACTATAATCCGTATGTAACTGAACAAAACCTCAGTCTACTCCAAACTCCTTGCGCCTAAACAAGCCTCTAATAAGGGTTTATTTGGATGCCTGAGTATTGAAGGAGATTGGGGGACATATATATAATCTGTTGCTATACTAGTCAATTTGGGAGAAACTTGTCAGAGCTATTCGAGTTGTGAGAGTCAGTTAGGCTCTTCGACAAAGAAGAGTACGTTGTATCCCATGCATGCTGCTTATTGAATTAAAATCACCGGTCGTCTTTATTGTTTGCATTTATATATAAACTCTCATTCTATGACAATGGCTCTTACATCAGCAATTTATGGTGTTATATTACACGTATAATTTGGATCTGTGTACAGGGGGAATCCATATATACACACGTACACATGTCAGGCTAACTCCAGCAACACCGTGCATATAGACATGTATGATACTGTTTTGTACTGTAGATACAATATTTGTAGAGAGAAGTTTAAAATAAAAAACGAGATAAAGAGTCGGCGAAGATAGGTCACATGTGGGCCAAGGGAATCCATATATACACGTACACATGTCAGCATGTGGGCCAAGGGAACGAAGCCCACATCGACGAAGCTGTTCTGCCCTAAAAAAACACCGATGAAGCTGTAAGTGATTAGCTAAAAGCGCAGCAGATAGGTCGCTGTGCCAGATCGGAACATGACGATTAGTTAGTTAGTTAATGAACAGGTAGGTAGCAGGGTCGTCATACAAATTCAAATATTTATATTCTCTCTCTCTCTCTTTTCTGAAAGTGTAAAGTAGCGCTAGATTCGCGGGAATAGTAATGCGTGAGCATATGATGCTGAGTATGCATGTACATCGAACCTGCGGGCACCATAGTATATCCATACCCTTTTTTATGACAACGTATTACTCCAGTATTGTAGATTATCTGTTTGTTGCTCTATCAGGTGTGTGTAGTTGCTAGGTCGCTGCAGCAGCACTACAAGTTGGGTTTTTGTAACTTGACACTTTTTTAAAAAAAACATAAAAATATACCTATCACCCTTTATCTGAAATTTTGTTGATAAATTAAAAATGACCTCCTATAAATACTGCAACACCCAGCCACTCACAGACCGGTATGGGTGGGTGGGCTCGGGTAGTTACTTCGTGCAGCCTTCTACCCTTAACTAGGTGAGTGCCCGTGCGTTGCAACGGAACATATAATATCATAATAACTTATATATAAACTGTGTCCTATATTGTTATAAGAAGATGTTTCATAATCCATTTATGATCCTAACCATACATAAATTTTGTTATTTTAATTTAGATGTTTCACTACTACATTGCAACCATCAGTATCATGCAGACTTTGATATATGCCACGATTTGCATGGTCTCGTCATTGAAGAGCACGTGTCACACCTGCCGGTAGAAGTTTTCTCGTACATCATCAGTCATCAGAGACGCACCATCATACACGCTTGCTTAAATAAAAAGGCAAGTGTGTGTTTGCGAAGAGAATTAAAGGCAGACCAACACAAAAGCTACCCCGACGATGGCGAGTGGTCATTGTTGTTGGTCCTCCTCTGCGTCACCTCTAGTGCCAAGATGACGCCACAGTCCTTGATATAGTAGTCGCCGAACGCGCGCGACATGGCGAGTAACGATGACTCTTGGCTGGGCTGCCAAACGAAGTGCATCCTGGGCTCATCAGCGAGGTAGTACACATGGCCGTTGCACCACCGGATGTGCTACTCCTCGACATACATCTTGTTCGAGGACACTCACACAACGTCAGCAACGGTCATCGTCCTAGCGCACAAGAATTTGGCCGGTCAGTAGTGACTTACGTGGCAGGTTGGGCTTCAGGTGGATGATGAGCTGGACGACATAATGGCGCCATTGTCGGATGCGGTGCCTAGAACAACCCGAGAGTCGGCGGCGTTGGCGACGACCATGAGGTCCCCTTTTGACGATGGACAGCGTGGTGCAGCCGCTCTGGACCGCGTCCAAGCGGCGGCTGCGCTGGAGCTTGCCAAACACAGCGGCGTATGCGGCCAAGTAGGACTGCTTCCAAAGGTCCAACTGACAGTCGCCAAGCTTCTTCTCGTCATCGATGAGCGACGCCAACGCGAGCGCCTCCTGCTAGTGGTGTTTGTTCGGAGTTTCCAAGTAAGAAACATGGATTCATCTTTAGCGTTGGTTTATGAAAATGACTCACAAGTCAGATCCATGGAAAAATATTACGGAGAATAAATTTCACACATGCAAAAAAAGAAATTTAAGTTGAAAACATTATGCAAACAAAATAAATTGCAAGCAAGACTCTTCTTTAAATACTACTCCCTCCATCCAAAATATAATTCAAGAATCTCGGTGATAATTATCTACTACTACTACACATTGTGCAAGGGTAGCAGGTAGGCTTCGGGAGAGATGTAGTAAATGTTTTTACTACTACACATTGATAGTTGAATGCTCCTATCCACATTCTAATTCTGTATGTCTTACAATATCTAGCAGGTTATTGTTATTCAATACACATGAGCAAAACAAATAGTGTTTTTTCGGTTCATGCAAAATGAGCAGCATGAATAGGATAACTATGCATCAGTACCAATGTTGAAATAGTCCATACCTCATATCGATGAATTGGTAAGAAGCAACGGTCACAAGAAGAATTGTTGATAGCGCAACAGCTTCAGTACACCTACAACTGAATGATTTCAATAAGTAATCAACCAACTAAAAGAGAACAAAATTATGCAAGTATACTTTTTTTTGCTTTGTACTGAACAACCAAACAACAACTCTGGCACAAAACTTTTCCTTGCTTGCAAACTAATATTAGGGATTAGGGGGAGCAGAGGGTCTTAGACTGTAGTTATATGGAAGTTGTAAGGCAAGTGATTACAGCCAAGTGAGCTTAGCATATAACACGATAGGAAACAGGTACGGCTCATACGAAGATAAAAAATGACAAAAAAAATTGTTCACTCCAACAATCATAGCATCTAACTGAAGGTAATGTAAAACAAGGCAGTCAATTTGAATCATGAACACACAGTGGAATAGATGAACACAAATATGCATGTTACCTTTTAGGGCGATGCAGGAGTCAAGTTATGCGAAGATAGTTCAAATATGCTTGTAATAGCATGCATAAGATGAAAGAGATTTGGTATTTAAGTGTTCTATCCCGAGGAAAGTGAGCTTAGCATTTATAACCCAGTAGATTCACGGACCTCTCGTGTGCTGTTATGATAGATATTGCTAGATGAGAATTTAAATCCTAAAAAATAAGCTTGAGTTTTAGAAATTTACACAATTTTTATTTTTGCATGTTGGTTTCTATTGTCATGCAACCATAGTTATTATTTGATGTTTTAACTTTAGTAGAACTATATTGCTTTGATCCTCTTCTAGAATGTGCCACGACTATTTTAGATTCTCTTATTGCTGTTGTAGGTCATGGAAACTGTTTTTGAATTTTTTGACATTTGTTAGGGAGATATGCGTACAGATGGGGACATAATGCTGATATCCAAGTCGATAGGTGCCATAGAGTTATAATTAAAATTCAGAGTACAGTAGTAGGATAGGAGAGCAGTACAGCTTACCTTCGAGATGTACCATATCCATCAAGGTAGAGGATGATGGGAGATGAGAGGAGCAGGATAGGAGAGGTGGTCGGCGTTCCGAAGCAATCCCACCCTCGTTATCGCTGGCATCGACGTTCTCATCGGCGTAGGTGTCGCGGCGCAGCTCCACCTCGATGGCGTGGGCATCGACAATCTCCACCTCGTCGGAGTGGGCATCAGCAATCTACACCTTGTCGGAGCTCCACCTCATTATTATCCCTCCTCTTCACAGATTGAATGACGCTGATGTCATCTCCCTCATCTGCGCGTGCTCGGACCTCCGCATTTATCTCCATCTATGACACCTCTAGCTGGCAGAACATAGAGATCGTGGAGCTGGTTCGGGTGGTTTCTTTGGCCTCCCATGTCACATGAGAGCCTGAGAGGAGACCGTCGAGGTAAGGTATGCGGCGTGAGGAGAGGAGTACTGGAGGCTGGACGCGAGAGCGGAAGAAAGTGAAAAGAAAAAACATTGATATAAGTCAAAAGGCGTGCGTAGCGTGTTGGTTTGAGGCTGTACACTATAAGCAGGGCCAGGGTTCGAATCCTCCTAGCTGCAATTTTTTTGTTGTCGCTGGGAATGAGCGTGTGTGCGTGTGGTGCGAGGAATGGGCGTACGTGTGGTGCGAGGAATGGGCTGGGAATGAGCGTGTGCTGTGTGCACTTGCTGGACAAGTGAGAATTGGAATGGGTTGTGTGGGAGAGACTGGGTGGGACATTGGAATGGCGCCACGGGACATGGGAATGAGAATGGCAGAACCAGGAATGGGGCAGCCTACCCCTTAGAGTCTTAATAGGTAGTATAGATTACTGTTAAGGACCATTTGCTATCGAGTGTAGTCTAAAGGCTACTTAACTCATAAACATAGGAGACACAAAGATATATGAGATATTGATATTCTCATTTATGTATTCTGTTCACTGGTTACAACAAATGGTAGTGTGCTCCTCTATATATAGTGCAAAGTTAGGGTTTCGGCTAGATGGGCCACATGGGCCTTCGAGGCCCAGACTGGTTTCTTAACACTCCCCCTTGGCCCTCTTGTCGCGAGATACATATGTCTCAAAACTCCATAAAAACCCAGTGTGAAAAATTTGGAGAAAGAGTACATGACTCACGCTTGCTATGTTGTATGATCTGTCTCATTAAAAACCTTACGCGAGAAACTTCTATTGAAAACTCACATAAGGGGAAAAGAGTACAAATCACCTTTTTCTTCATTTAATCTTAAGACTATAAGTAGGTATTTGAACTTCATGCTCAAGATTCAATTTAGGAGTATGTAAATTTCTCCCCCTGAGAACCACACTTTTAAGTCTTTTATAATTGCTTCAAGTCCATCCTTTCAATGATGGATGCAATGCTTAAATGGAGATCTACAAGATCCTCTTGTGCCTTATTATGCAAGACTCTAACGTGGTTCACCATATGCCTTCTTGATCATATATTAATGGGATTTTCATACATAGCACATATCCCATCATTACTTATGCAACACAAGCTTCTTTATTTCATAAGTTGGTAGTGGGATTCCTTAATCCACATTACTTATATCGTGGAGTACATCTTCACAAAATCTTTATGCTAGACTTTGGTTCCCATATGAGTTTGTCATTGTTGACACAAAGGTCCACTTTCTGGCTTCAATATGACTTTAATTTACAACAAAGGGATTCATATTCATATTCATATTTAGGTGCATGTCTTGATCTTCAATGCAAAATTTCTTAGCCCTTTGGATATATTGGAGTATATTCATGATTCATATACATGGTATTTATTTATACTTAATGCCATTACCGATCAAACACAATGACACATAGAGTGTCTACCTTTGGTGTATCGACATGTTATTTCCTCCCCCTCATCCTTAGGTTCTTATAGGTCTAGGTTCACAAATGACCGACCAATTAATAGTATTTTCATAATGCATTTTTCTATATTGAGAACCTTTTCAGTATGATAAGGTATAGGGTTCAAATATTCATTCAAGCATGCCTCAAGCTATATATATGCTTAAGTTGTGGCATGCTCATACTTCGAGTATGTTTGCATTCTTGCATGATTCTTTCAATACTTGTGGTAACTTTTTGAAGTTACACTATGCTTAATTTTATTTTCCTTTCTTAGGTTATGGTCAATGACACTTCCATGTGCCTATAAATATATAAAGTCCAAATCAAGATCTTTTCTTTATTTAATCATCCTCTTATTCAACTTCAAGTTAATTTCTGCCAATGAGATAAACATACTTACAAAGGAGATAATGTCCATGATTAGGAAAAATAGATCTTCAAGACCTTGAGCTGCTAGTGGTCATTGTATCTTTGCTACAACGATTGCCATTTTTCAAGATAGTCTGCATGATATGATAGATATGAAAGGGAATTAGGCTTACACCTATTTCATAATTAATTTTGGTGGTTGAATTGACCAACACAAATAATTGAACTAACTAGTTTGCTCTAGTCTATAAGTTCTACAGGTGCTAAAGGTTCACAATAAGCCAATAAAAAGACCAAGAAAAGGGTTCAAACAAAAGAGCAAAAGACAACCCGGAAGGCACCCTGGTCTGGCGCACCGGACTGTCCGGTGCGCCACCGGACAGTGTCCGGTGCACCAGGGCACTCGAGGCTGAACTCTTCACCTTCGGGAATTTCCAAGGGCGCTCCGCTATAATTCACCGGACTGTCCGGTGTGACAGCGGAGCAACTGCTACTTCGCGCACAACGGTCGACTGCAACGCATTAAATGCGCGCCTGCGCGCGCATAGGAGCAGAGCACGCGCGGGTGACACACCGGACAGCCTACAGGGCCTGTCCGGTGCACCACCGGACAGCCAGGCGGGCCCACAAGTCAGAGCTCCAACGGTCAGAACCCAACGGCCAGGTGACGTGGCTGGCGCACCGGACAGTGTCCGGTGGCGCACCGGACTGTCCGGTGCGCCCGTCGACAGTAGCCTCCACCAACGGTCAAGTTTGGTGGTTGGGGCTATAAATACCCCAACCACCCCCACATTCAAGTTATCCAAGTTTTCCACTCTTCTACACCTTACAAGAGCTAGCATTCAATACAAGACACACCAAAGAGATCAAATCCTCTCCCAACTCCACACAAAGCATTAGTGATTAGAGAGAGTGATTTGTTGTGTTCATTTGAGCTCTTGCGCTTGGATTGCTTCTTTTCTTTCTCATTCTTCTTGTGATTCACTCAATTGTAACCAAGGCAAGAGACACCAATTGTGTGGTGGTCCTTGCGGGAACTTCGTGTTCCGTTTGATTGAGAAGAGAAGCTCACTCGGTCTAAGTGACCGTTTGAGAGAGGGAAAGGGTTGAAAGAGACCCGGTCTTCATGACCACCTCAACGGGGAGTAGGTTTGCAAGAACCGAACCTCGGTAAAACAAATCCTTGTGTCTCACTTCTTATTCGCTCACGATTTGTTTTGCGCCCTCTCTCTCGGACTCATTTCTATTTCTAACGCTAACCCGGCTTGTAGTTGTGATTAAGTTTGTAAATTTTAGATTCGCCCTATTCACCCCCCCTCTAGGCGACTTTCAATTGGTATCAGAGCCCGGTGCTTCATTAGAGCCTAACCGCTCGAAGTGATGTCGGGAGATCACGCCAAGAGGGAGATGGAGACCGGCGACAAGCCCGCTACAAGCCACGGGAAGGCTTCATCGGAAGAGTCCCGCAACAAAGGGAAAAAGAAGGAGAAGAAATCCCCTTCACACAAGTCGCGTCGGAGCGGTGACAAGAAGAAGAAGATGAGGAAGGTGGTCTACTACGAGACCGACTCCTCGTCACCATCCACCTCCGGCTTCGACACGCCGTCCGTAACTTCTAAGCGCCATGAGCGCAAGAAGTTTAGTAAGATCCCCCTACGCTATCCTCGCATTCCTAAACATACGCCTTTACTTTCCGTCCCATTAGGCAAACCACCAACGTTTGATGGTGAAGATTATGCTAGATGGAGTGATATGATGCGATATCACCTAACTTCACTCCACAAAAGTATATGGGATGTTGTTGAGTTTGGTGTATAGGTACCATCCATAGAGGATGAAGATTATGATGAGGACGAAGTGGCCCAAATCCAACACTTCAACTCCCAAGCCACAACTATACTCCTCGCTCTCTAAGTCGAGAGGAGTATAATAAGGTGCAAGGATTGAAGAGTGCTAAGGAGATTTGGGACGTGCTAAAGACCGCACACGAAGGAGACGAAGTGACCAAGATCACCAAGCGGGAAATGATCGAGGGGGAGCTCGGTCGCTTCTGTCTTCGCCAAGGGGAGGAGCCACAAGACATGTACAACCGACTCAAAACCTTGGTGAACCAAGTGCGCAACCTCGGGAGCAAAAAATGGGATGACCACGAAGTGGTTAAGGTTATTCTTAGATCACTTGTTTTCCTTAACCCTACTCAAGTTTAATTAATTCGTGGTAATCCTAGATATACACTAATGACTCCCGAGGAAGTGATAGGAAACTTTGTGAGCTTTGAATTGATGATCAAAGGCTCAAAGAAAATTAACGAGCTAGATGGCCCCTCCACGCCCGAAGCACAACCGGTTGCATTCAAGGCGACGGAGGAGAAGAAGGAGGAGTCTACATCAAGTAGACAACCAATCGACGCCTCTAAGCTCGACAATGAGGAAATGGCGCTCATCATCAAGAGCTTCCGCCAAATCCTCAAGCAAAGGAGGGGGAAAGATTACAAGCCCCGCTCCAAGAAAGTTTGCTACAAATGTGGTAAGCCCGGTCATTTCATTGCTAAATGTCCATTATCTAGTGATAGTGACAGGGGCGACGACAAGAAAGGGAGAAGAAAGGAGAAGAAGAGGTACTACAAGAAGAGGGGCGGCGATGCCCATGTGTGCCGCGAGTGGGACTCCGAGGAGAGCTCCACCGACTCCTCCTCCGACGAGGACGCCGCAAACATCGCCGTCACCAAGGGACTCCTCTTCCCCAACGTCGGCCACAAGTGCCTCATGGCAAAGGACGGCAAAAAGAAGAAGGTTAAATCCAAATCCTCCACTAGATATGAGTCCTCTAGTGATGATAATGCTAGTGATGAGGAAGATAATTTGCATACCCTTTTTGTCAACCTAAACATGCAACAAAAAGAAAAATTAAATGAATTAATTAGTGCCATCCATGAAAAGGATGAACTCTTGGACACCCAAGAGGACTTCCTAATCAAGGAAAACAAAAAGCATGTTAAGGTTAAAAATGCTTATGCTCTAGAAGTAGAAAAATGTGAAAAACTATCTAGTGATCTAAGCACTTGCCATGATGTTATTACCAACCTTAGAAATGAGAATGCAAATTTAATTGCTAAGGTTGATTCTAATGGTTGTGATGTTCCCAATCTTAGAAATGATAATGTTGATTTGCTTGCTAAGATTGAAGAATTAAACATTTCTCTTGCTAGCCTTAGGATTGAAAATGAAAATTTGCTTGCTAAGGCTAAAGAATTAGATGTTTGCAATGCTTCCATTTCCGACCTTAGAAGTAAAAATGATATATTGCATGCTAAGGTTGTAGAATTAAAATCTTGCAAACTCTCCACATCTACCGTTGAACATACTTCCATTTGTACTAGATGTAGAGACATTAATGTTGATGCTATCCATGATCACCTAGCTTTAATTAAGAAACAAAATGATCACATAGCTCAACTTAATGCTAAGATTAATGAGCATGACTTAGAAAATGAGAAGTTTAAATTTGCTAGAAGCATGCTCTATAATGGGAGACGCCCTGGCATCAAGGATGGCATTGGCTTCCAAAAGGGAGACAATGTCAAACTTAATGCCCCTCCTAAAAGATTGTCTAATTTTGTTAAGAGCAAAGCTCCCATGCCTCAGGATAACGAGGGTTACATTTTGTACCCTGCCGGTTATCCTGAGAGCAAAATTAGGAGAATTCATTCTAGGAAGTCTCACTCTGGCCCTAACCATGCTTTTATGTATAAGGGTGAGACATCTAGTTCTAGGCAAACAACCTATGCAAAATTGCCTAAGAAGAAAACTCCTAAGGCATCAAATGATTCTAACATTTCATTTAAGACCTTTGATGCCTCTTATGTTTTAACTAACAAATCCGGCAAGGTAGTTGCCAAATATGTTGGGGGCAAACACAAGGGATCAAAGACTTGTGTTTGGGTACCCAAAGTTCTTGTATCTAATGTCAAAGGACCCAAAACCATTTGGGTACCTAAAATCAAGAACTAAACTTGTTTTGTAGGTTTATGCATCCGAGGGCTCAAGTTGGATCATCGATAGCGGGTGCACAAACCACATGACAGGGGAGAAGAAGATGTTCTCCTCCTATGAGAAAAACCAAGATCCTCAACGAGCTATCACATTCGGGGATGGAAATCAAGGTTTGGTCAAAGGATTGGGTAAAATTGCTACATCTCCTGACCACTCAATTTCCAATGTTTTTCTTGTAGATTCTTTAGATTACAATTTGCTTTCCGTATCTCAATTATGCAAAATGGGCTACAACTGTCTTTTCACAGATGTAGGTGTTACTGTCTTTAGAAGGAGTGATGATTCAATAACATTTAAAGGAGTGTTAGAGGGTCAGGTATACTTAGTGGATTTTGATAGAGCTGAACTCGACACTTGCTTAATTGCTAAGACCAACATGGGCTGGCTCTGGCATCGCCGACTAGCACATGTTGGAATGAAGAATCTTCACAAACTTCTAAAGGGAGAACACATTTTGGGACTAACAAATGTTCATTTTGAGAAAGACAGGATTTGTAGCGCATGTCAGGCAGGGAAGCAAGTTGGTGTTCATCATCCACACAAGAACATCATAACGACTGACAGGCCACTGGAACTCCTACACATGGACCTATTCGGCTCGATAGCTTACATAAGCATCGGCGGGAGTAAGTACTGTCTAGTTATTGTGGATGATTATTCTCGCTTCACTTGGGTGTTCTTTTTGCAGGAAAAATCTCATACCCAAGAAACCTTAAAGGGATTCTTGAGACAGGCTCAAAATGAGTTCGGCTTAAGGATCAAGAAAATTAGAAGCGACAACGGAACGGAGTTCAAGAACTCACAAATTGAAGGTTTCCTTGAGGAGGAGGGCATCAAGCATGAGTTCTCTTCTCCCTACACTCCACAACAAAATGGTGTAGTGGAGAGGAAGAATCGAACTCTATTGGACATGGCAAGAACCATGCTTGATGAGTACAAGACTTCGGATCGGTTTTGGGGCGAGGCGGTCAACACCGCCTGCTACGCCATCAACCGGTTATATCTACACTGAATCCTCAAGAAGACATCATACGAACTCCTAACCGGTAAAAAGCCCAATATTTCATATTTTAGAGTCTTTGGTAGCAAATGCTTTATTCTTGTTAAAAGAGGTAGAAAATCTAAATTTGCTCCTAAGATTGTAGAAGGCTTTTTACTAGGATATGATTCAAACACAAGGGCATATAGAGTCTTTAACAAGTCCTCAGGACTAGTTGAAGTTTCTTGTGACGTTGTGTTTGATGAGACTAACGGCTCTCAAGTAGAGCATGTTGATCTTGATGAGATAGGTGATGAAGAGGCTCCGTGCATCGCGCTAAGGAACATATCCATTGGGGATGTGTGTTCTAAGGAATCCGAAGAGCCTCCAAATGCACAAGATCAACAATCCTCCTCCACGCAAGCATCTCCACCAACTCAAAATGAGGATGAGGCTCAAGTTGATGAGGGAGAAGATCAAAGAAATGAGCCACCTCAAGATGACGACAATGACCAAGGGGGAGATGCAAATGATCAAGACAAGGAGGATGAAGAACCAAGGCCGCCACACCCAAGAGTCCACCAAGAAATCCAATGAGATTACCCCGTCGACACCATCCTCGGTGATATCCATAAGGGCTTGTTCGGTTATTCCCAATACACATGGATTGGATGGGATTGGAAAAAAATGAGAAGAAGTTTGACTTGTTTGGGATTAAAACCTATCCAATCCCACTCAATCCACATGGATTGAGAGCTAACCGAACAAGCCCTAAGGGGGAACCAAGTGGGTCTTCCACAACAAGCAAGACGAGCATGGTGTGGTGACAAGGAACAAAGCCCGATTTGTGGCCAAGGGATATTCACAAGTCGAAGGTTTGGATTTCGGTGAAACCTATGCACCCGTAGCTAGGCTTGAGTCAATTCGTATATTACTTGCCTATGCTACTTACCATGGCTTTAAGCTTTATCAAATGGACGTGAAAAGTGCCTTCCTCAATGGACCAATCAAGGAAGAGGTCTATGTTGAGCAACCTCCCGGCTTTGAAGATAGTGAGTATCCTAACCATGTGTATAAACTCTATAAGGTGCTTTATGGGCTCAAATAAGCCCCAAGTGCATGGTATGAATGCCTAAGAGATTTTCTTATCACTAATGGCTCCAAAGTCGGAAAGGTCGATCCTACTTTATTTACTAAAACTATTGACAATGATTTGTTTGTATGCCAAATATATGTTGATGACATTATATTTGGGTCTACTAACGAATCTACATGTGAGGAATTTAGTAGGATCATGACACAAAAATTCGAGATGTCGATGATGGGGGAGTTGGAGTACTTCTTGGGATTTCAAGTGAAGCAACTTCAAGAGGGCACCTTCATTAGCCAAACGAAGTATATTCAAGACATACTCAACAAGTTTGGGATGAAGGATGCCAAACCCATCAAGACACCCATGGGAACCAATGGGCATCTCGACCTCGACACGGGAGGTAAATCCGTCGATCAAAAGGTATACCGATCGATGATAGGTTCTTTACTCTACTTATGTGCATCTCGACCGGATATTATGCTTTCCGTATGCATGTGTGCAAGATTCCAAGTCGACCCTAAGGAAGCTCACCTTACGGCCGTAAAACGAATCTTGAGATATTTAGTTCATACTCCTAAGCTTGGGCTTTGGTATCCTCGGGGATCCACATTTGATTTAATTGGTTATACGGATGCCGATTGGGCGGGGTGTAAGATTAATAGAAAGAGCACATCGGGGACTTGCCAGTTCTTGGGAAGATCCTTGGTGTCTTGGGCTTCAAAGAAGCAAAATTCCGTAGCTCTTTCTACCGCCGAAGCCGAGTATATTGTCGCTGGTCATTGTTGCGCGCAACTACTCTTAATGAGGCAAACCCTTAGGGACTATGGCTACAAATTAACCAAAGTTCCTCTTCTATGTGATAATGAGAGTGCAATCCGCATGGCGGATAATCCCGTTGAGCATAGCCGCACTAAACACATAGCCATTCGGTATCATTTTCTAAGGGATCACCAACAAAAGAGAGATATCGAGATTGCATCTATTAACACTAAAGATCAATTAGTCGATATCTTTACCAAGCCACTAGATGAACAAACCTTTAACAAACTTAGGCATGAGCTAAATATTCTTGATTCTAGGAATTTCTTTTGATGTCTTCACACATAGCTCATAAATATACCTTTGATCATGTCTCTTTTATATATGCTATGACTAATGTATTTTCAAGTGAATTTCAAACCAAGTCATAGGTGTATTGAAAGGGAATTGGAGTCTTCGGCGAATACAAAGGCTTCCAGTCCATAACTCATCCTTCGTCGTCGCTCCGATCAACTCTCCTACCTTGGTATAATCTTCACTCATATTTTGTTTACCAAAGGAGGAGAAAGTAGTTAGGCTAGGGCTTATATTTCACTCAAAGTATCCGTTTTTGGCGATTCATGCCAAAGGGGGAGAAAGTATTAAGCCCAAAGCAAAAGGACCGCACCACCACCTAATTTTAAAACTAATGATTTTCAAATTGGTATCTTATTGTGTTCAAAAGGGGGAGAAAGTAGTATTTTCAAAATTGATATCTTTAAAACCCTCTTGAACACTAAGAGGAGGATTTTATTAAGGGGGAGTTTTGTTTAAGTCAAAGGAAAAGCATTTGAAATAGGGGGAGAAAATTTCAAATCTTGAAAATGCTTCTCAAAATCTTATTCATTTACCTTTGACTATTTGCAAAAGAACTTTGAAAAGAATTTACAAAAGAATTTGCAAAAACAAAACATGTGGTGCAAGCGTGGTCCAAAATGTTAAAAATAAAGAAACAATCCATGCGTATCTTATGAGTATTTATATTGGCTCAATTCTAAGTAACCTTTGCACTTACAATTATGCAAACTAGTTCAATTATGCACTTCTATACTTGCTTTGGTTTGTGTTGGCATCAATCACCAAAAAGGGGGAGATTCAAAGGGAATTAGGCTTACACCTATTTCCTAATTGATTTTGGTGGTTGAATTGACCAACACAAATAATTGAACTAACTAGTTTGCTCTAGTCTATAAGTTCTACAGGTGCCAAAGGTTCACAATAAGCCAATAAAAAGACCAAGAAAAGGGTTCAAACAAAAGAGCAAAAGACAACCCGGAAGGCACCCTGGTCTGGCGCACCGGACTGTCCGGTGTGCCACCGGACAGTGTCCGGTGCACCAGGGCACTCAAGGCTGAACTCTTCACCTTCGGGAATTTCCAAGGGCGCTCCGCTATAATTCACCGGACTGTTCGGTGTGACAGCGGAGCAACGGTTACTTCACGCGCAACGGTCGAATGCAACGCATTAAATGCGCGCCTGTGCGCGCAGAGGAGCAGAGCACGCGCGGGTGGCACACCGGACAGCCTACAGGGCCTGTCCGGTGCACCACCGGACAGCCAGGCGGGCCCACAAGTCAGAGCTTCAACGGTCAGAACCCAATGGCCAGGTGACGTGGCTGGCGCACCGGACTGTCCGGTGCGCCCGTCGACAGCAGCCTCCACCAACGGTCAAGTTTGGTGGTTGGGGCTATAAATACCCCAACCACCCCCACATTCAAGTTATCCAAGTTTTCCACTCTTCTACACCTTACAATAGCTAGCATTCAATACAAGACACACCAAAGAGATCAAATCCTCTCCCAACTCCACACAAAGCATTAGTGATTAGAGAGAGTGATTTGTTGTGTTCATTTGAGCTCTTGCGCTTGGATTGCTTCTTTTCTTTCTCATTCTTCTTGTGATTCACTCAATTGTAACCAAGGCAAGAGACACCAATTGTGTGGTAGTCCTTGCGGGAACTTCGTGTTCCGTTTGATTGAGAAGAGAAGCTCACTCGGTCTAAGTGACCGTTTGAGAGAGGGAAAGGGTTGAAAGAGACCCAGTCTTCGTGACCACCTCAACGGGGAGTAGGTTTGCAAGAACCGAACCTCGGTAAAACAAATCCTTGTGTCTCACTTCTTATTCGCTCACGATTTGTTTTGCGCCCTCTCTCTCGGACTCATTTCTATTTCTAACGCTAACCCGACTTGTATTTGTGATTAAGTTTGTAAATTTCAGATTCGCCCTATTCACCCCCCCCCTCTAGGCGACTTTCAAGATACATAATGACTATTGCTCTTGTTCAAGTATTAACATTCCTTTTCAGAATTCACGGGAGTGCTTTATGCACTTTATCTTTCTTTACTCTAATATTTCTCAATACGGTAGCAAGTTCCTTTATTAATAGCTAATGAGCTCAAATTTGTTTTAGCTTTCTCTTTTTCATTTACCGGTATATTCATATCCTGAAGGCACCTCGCTAGCAGGCTGCTCTCCAGTTACCAGCTCTCAATTGGTTCCCCATTATTTCGTTGGAGTGTTTCGTGACTAGGCTGTGATAAGCTCTCTTATCCATTTTTCTCCAGGCGTCCCCGGGTACTTGGAATTAGAGTAACTAGATTTCCTGTCCTTTTCTTTGAGGCCTCGGAATAGGATGAGGAATACCATTCATGGTACTTAAGTCCTCTCTAGTGCACTAAACAATAGTGTGACTTGATCACGCTCTACAAATCACAAAACAAAATGGCAGTTCAACACTTTATTTCAATGTCTTCTTGACATTCCAATTTACTTATTGGTATTGCACGGGAATATTATATGTGGATTCCCGGCTTCTTGATTTTCTAGTTTTCTTATTAGTGCAGGTCTTGCACGGGGATCTTTTTGGCTTTTCGAGCGATTTCTCGACATTCTTATTTTAAGTATTCTTTTCCTCCCCCTAATGCCGTGGAATAGATAATTGGGCATTATTGTGGTAAGTACATATACCATAGATTTGAAGTTGGGGAGTTGTTCATATGATCATTTGCATTAGTCATATGTAATAGGACTATATGCCCCTTTTCTTTTCTTTTGAAATTATTGACTTCATGTCCTTTTCTTGAAAAAGGCTAATTCTTCTAGTACGACCATATTCTCCAAGTGTATCCTTATTTCATTTGGCATCTTCCTTCACATTGCTAGACTTCATAGTGATGATTACCCAATATATCCATAATTCTTATGAGCAATGCTATCAACTTCATTGGTATGTGTTTTCTAAGGAGCGCACTCACTTTTGACCACTTTGATGAAGCATATTTTGACACGTATAAATTCTTAAAATCCCTAATAAGGATTTTATATGACCATGGATATCTCCTAGATACATTCTAGGCAAGGGTTATTCTTTAAATTACACTTTTCATAAGAGAGTATTGCACTTTTAGTTTCCCCAGTGGCTCAAAAGTGCTCACAAGGATCTTCTTAATTCAGGGGATACTAATGTGATGGTCTTGCAAATTGATTGCTTCTCATTATTTGCGAATATAAATGAAATTTCTTATGATGCAAAAAGGGGAGACGATATCTAAGATTCTAAACTATTTATCCAAATAATAAATTGACAATTCAAGTGTGCATTGAGATTCAAAAGGGGAAAATTTTCATAAATGATTTACATTCAACCTTTCTTAATAATTCATATGGAAAATCATCCATATTTCCTAACAATTCATAGTGAAGGTACGATGTTCATTGTTTCTTCCTGAAACGAATTCTTATGGATCTCTTTTAAATTTGAGAGGGTACTACATGTACAATGCTTTGTATGATCATGCATCTTCAAGTGCTGATATAATGTCACATTTTTCATTCTATGCATATAATGTAAAATAAATACTTCGAGGAATGACATTATAGAGGGCAACCTTCGTGGCCCGCTTGGATGCACTCTTCTTAAAAATTCTTTTTTGTGTCGATATCTCTTTCAACATTTTATATCAGTCGGATACTTTCATAGTATTTAAGAGATGATTCATATGCTTCTATGTTACTTTCATGCTTCATAATAATCGATTAAATGCAAGATTCCATACAAAGTGGAAACAAACATCAAATGTATTTCAAATAAATACTAAGTAAAGATTCATATATAATGATGAGAAAAATGTGACCTTCTCTTCAAGAGTTGGAAATTATTTGCCAAAATGGGTCTACTCTTCGTGGCTTTCTAAATCATACAATATTTACAACCACAATTCTAAAATGATGCAAGAGATGTTGATCATTTATAAAAGATCATTCAAAATAAATATTGACTTTAATTTCAATATTATTGTTTGGGGTATTTTCTTCTCTAATCCACTTCATGTGGTTTTTATACGATTAGGGGCAAGGGGGTATTTCTTCATGACAGAGCATTCATAGTATCAATGACTTACTACTTGTATGTTCGACCATAAACTTACTTTGGTATAAACCAAGTTAGTGTGCTTTCATTTGGAGATTCATAAGACTGAATTTGGATATGCATGAGGTAAGCGGTTGTGCATATTAGAAACAACAAGATGACCTTCTATGGTTCATATGAATGATTACTGTTGTTTATATGCTAGTATTAGACTTCTTGTTTCAACTTGGTCGAGAGATTTATCGACCATACGTCCATGCATGTGACTTGTGCATATTAATTGATCGACGTAGAAGTCGGTGATTTCAAATCAGCAATAGTTATATGTCACACCTCAATCGACTTCTTGTCGGCGACTGCAGTCAGCAACAATGTTGTATTTCTCACGTGAATACAATACTTAAAATTGCACATATTTTTGTATTTGAAATATATACAAAACCTTTGTAATCCTATAAGTGGTATATGCTTCTATTGAAAATCAATAGCCATGAAATATAATTGCACTAGTAATTTCGTAAATGTATTGCATAAAGGTAATAAATAATACTGTATAATTACCTTCAATTCATGATCCTTTTATGCCATCATAAATGTTTCTTGAGTATCTTTGCAATTTTCATAATTTCGAAATTACTTTTTTTTATTTCAGATGTCTTGGATGTAATTATCCATACATTCGGGAAAATGCTCCATATACTTTGGAGTTAATAAAATTTAGTCTATCACTTCATGTAGGACTTCCACAATATGTAATGTGCCTTGTACTAATTTGCAATGTGCTTCTCGTCATATACACAAAATGCAACGTGGAATTCTTCATGTGATATTGAAAGGGAATTAGGCTTACACCTTCTTCCTAATTGATTTTGGTGGTTGAATTGCCCAACACAAATAACTGGACTAACTAGTTTGCTCTAGTCTATAAGTTTTACAGGTGCCAAAGGTTCACAACAAAGCAAATAAAAAGACCAAGAAATGGTTCAAACAAAGAGAGAAATGGACAGCCCAAAGGCACCTGGTCTGGCGCACCGGACAGTGTCCGGTGCACCAGGGCACTTGAAGATGAACTTGCTACCTTCGGGAAATTCAGAGGGCGCTCCGCTATAATTCATCGGACTGTCCGGTGAGTCACCGGACAGTGGCCGGTGCACACCGGACTGTCCGATGTGCCAGCGGAGCAACGGCTACTTCGCTCGCAACGGTCGTCTGCAACCGCATTAAATGCGCTACAGTGCGCGCCAGAGTCAGAGCACGCGCGGGAGGCGCACCGGACAGTCTACAGGACCTGTCCGGTGCACCACCGGACAGCCCAGAGGCCCCACAAGTCAGAGCTCCAATGGTCAAACCCCAATGGCTGGCTGACGTGGCTGGCGCACCGGACTCTCCGGTACGCCATGCGACAGCAGTCTTCCAACGACCATTTTTGGTGGTTGGGGCTATAAATACCCCAACCACCCCACATTTAATGGCATCCAAGTTTCTACACTTCTACACCTTACAAGAGCTATAGCATTCAATACAAGACATACCAAAGAGATCAAATCCTCTCCCAACTCCACACAAAGCTTTAGTGATTAGAGAGAGAGATTTGTTGTGTTCATTTGAGCTCTTGCACTTGGATTGCTTCTTTTCTTTCTCATTCTTCTTGTGATCAAACTCAATTGTAACCAAGGCAAGAGACACCAATTGTGTGGTGGTCCTTGCGGGAACTTTGTGCTCCGTTTGATTGAGAAGAGAAGCTCACTCGGTCTAAGTGACCGTTTGAGAGAGGGAAAGGGTTGAAAGAGACCCGGTCTTTGTGACCACCTCAACGGGGAGTAGGTTTGCAAGAACCGAACCTCGGTAAAACAAATCATCGTGTCTCGCTTTTTATTTGCCCATGATTTGTTTTGCGCCCTCTCTCTCGGACTCGTTTATATTTCTAACGATAACCCGGCTTGTAGTTGTGCTTAAGTTTATAAATTTCAGATTCACCCTATTCACCCCCCCTCTAGGCGACTTTCAATTGGTATCAGAGCCCGGTGCTTCATTAGAGCTTAACCGCTCGAAGTGATGTCGGGAGATCACGCCAAGAAGGAGATGATGATCGGCGAGAAGCCCGCTACAAGCCATGGGAAGGCTCCATCCGGGGAGTCCACCAACAAGGTGAAGGGATCCCCTTCACACAACAAGTCGGGTCGGAGCGGTGACAAGAAGAAGAAGATGAGGAAGGTGGTCTACTACGAGACCGACTCTTTGTCGCCATCCACTTCCGGCTCTGACACGCCGTCCGTAACTTCTAAGCGTCATGAGCGCAAGAAGTTTAGTAAGATTCCCCTACGCTATCCTCGCATTTCCAAACATACTCTATTACTTTCCGTCCCATTAGACAAACCACCTATGTTTGATGGTGAAGATTATAATATGTGGAGTGATAAAATGAGGCATCATCTAACCTCACTCCACACTAGCATTTGGGATGTTGTTGAGATTGGAGTACAGGTACCATCACCGGGGGATGAAGACTATGATTCGGACGAGGTCGCCCAAATCTAGCACTTTAACTCCCAAGCCACCACTATACTCCTCGCCTCTCTAAGTCGAGAGGAGTATAACAAGGTGCAAGGATTAAAAAGGGCCAAGGAAATTTGGGACGTACTCAAGACCGCGCACGAAGGAGATGAGGTGACCAAAATCACCAAGCGGGAGACGATCGAGGGGGAGCTCGGTCGGTTCCGACTCAACCAAGGCGAGGACCCTCAAGCCATGTACAATCGCTTGAAGACCTTGGTGAACCAAGTGCGCAACCTCGGGAGCACAAAGTGGGATGACCATGAGATGGTCAAGGTTATTCTAAGATCCCTCGTATTTCTTAACCCTACGCAAGTTCAATTAATTCGAGGAAATCCTAGATATACACTAATGTCTCCCGAGGAAGTAATAGGAAATTTTGTGAGCTTTGACTTGATGATCAAAGGCTCAAAGAAAATCATCGAGCTAGATGGCCCCTCCACGTCCGAAGCACAACCGGTCACATTCAAGGCGACGGAGGAGAAGAAGAAGGAGTCTACATCAAGTAGACAACCCATCGACGCCTCTAAGCTTGACAATGAGGAGATGGCGCTCATCATCAAGAGCTTCCGCCAAATCCTCAAGCAAAGGAAGGGGAAAGATTACAAACCCCACTCCAAGAAGGTGTGCTACAAATGTGGTAAGCCCGGTCATTTCATTGCTAAATGTCCGTTATCTAGTGATAGTGATAGGGGCGACGACAAGAAGGACAAGAGGAGAGAAAAGAAGAGATACCACAAGAAGAGGGGCGGCGATGCCCATGTGTGCCGCGAGTGGGACTCTGAGGAGAGCTCCTCCGACTCCTCCTCCGACGAGGACGCCGCCAACATCGCCATCACCAAGGGCCTCCTCTTCCCCAATGTCGGCCACAAGTGCCTCATGGCCAAGGACGACAAAAAGAAAAAGGTAAAATCAAAATCCTCCACTAAGTATGAAACTTCTAGTGATGAAGATAATGCTAGTGATGAGGAGGATAATTTGCGCACCCTTTTTGCCAACCTCAACATGCAACAAAAGGAGAAACTAAATGAATTAATTAGTGCTATTCATGAGAAGGATGACCTCTTGGACTCTCAAGAGGACTTCCTAATTAAGGAAAATAAGAAGCATGTTAAGGTTAAAAATGCTTACGCTCTAGAAGTAGAAAAATATGAAAAACTATCAGTGAGCTAAGCACTTGCCATGATACTATTGTCAACCTTAGAAATGAGAATGCTAAATTAATTGCTAAGGTTGATTCAAATGTTTGTAATGATTCAATTCCCAATCTTAGTGATGATAATTCTAATTTGCTTGCTAAGATTGAAAAGTTGAATGATTCACTTGCTAGCCTTAGGATTGAAAATGAAGAATTGATTGCTAAGGCTAAAGAATTAGATGCTTGCAATTCCGATCTTAGAGATAAGAATGATATTTTACGTGCTAAGATTGTTGAACTTAATTCTTGCAAACCCTCTACATCTACCATTGAGCATGTTTCCATTTGCACTAGATGTAGAGACATTAATGTTGATGCTATTCATGATCACCTAGCCTTAATCAAGAAACAAAATGATTACATAGCTCAACTTAATGCTAAGATTAATGAGCATGACTTAGAAAATGAAAAATTTAAATTTGCTAGAAGCATGCTCTATAATGGGAGACGCTCTGGCATCAAGGATGGCATTGGCTTCCAAAAGGGGGACAATGTCAAACTTAACGCCACTGAGATTGTCTAACTTTGTAAAGGGCAAGGCTCCCATGCCTCAGGATAACGAGGGTTACATTTTGTACCCTGCCGGTTATCCCGAGAGCAAAATTAGGAAAATTCACTCTAGGAAGTCTCACTCTGGCCCTAATCATGCTTTTATGTATAAGGGTGAGACATCTAGCTCTAGGCAAACAACCCGTGCTAAATTGCCTAGAAAGAAAACTCCTAAGGCATCAAATGATTCTAACATTTCATTTAAGACCTTTGATGCCTCTTATGTTTTAACTAACAAATCCGGCAAGGTAGTTACCAAATATGTCGGGGACAAACACAAGGGCTCCAAGACTTGTGTTTGGGTACCCAAAGTTCTTGTATCTAATGTCAAAGGACCAAAACCGTTTGGGTACCTAAAATCAAGAACTAAACTTGTTTTGTAGGTTTATGCATCCGGGGGCTCAAGTTGGATCATCGATAGCGGGTGCACAAACCATATGACAGGGGAGAAGAAGATGTTCTCCTCCTACGAGAAAAACCAAGATCCCCAACGAGCTATCACATTCGGGGATGGAAATCAAGGTTTGGTCAAAGGATTGGGTAAAATAGCTATATCACCTGACCATTCTATTTCCAATGTTTTTCTTGTAGATTCTTTAGATTATAACTTGCTTTCAGTCTCGCAATTATGTAAAATGGGTTACAACTGTCTTTTTACGGATGTAGGTGTCACTGTCTTTAGAAGAAGTGATGATTCAATAGCATTTAAAGGAGTGTTAGAGGGTCAACTATACTTAGTAGATTTTGATAGAGCTGAACTCAACACTTGCTTAATTGCTAAGACTAACATGGGCTGGCTCTGGCATCGTCGACTAGCACATGTTGGAATGAAGAATCTTCATAAGCTTCTAAACGGAGAACACATTTTGGGACTAACAAATGTTCATTTTGAGAAAGACAGGATTTGTAGCGCATGTCAGGCAGGGAAGCAAGTTGGTGTTCATCATCCACACAAGAACATCATGACAACTGACAGACCACTCAAGCTCCTACACATGGATCTATTCGGCCCGATAGCTTACATAAGCATCGGCGGGAGTAAGTACTGTCTAGTTATTATGGATGACTATTCTCGCTTCACTTGGGTGTTCTTTTTGCAGGAAAAATCTCATACCCAAGAGACCTTAAATGGATTCTTGAGACAAGCTCAAAATGAGTTCGGTTTAAGGATCAAAAAGATTAGAAGCGACAACGGGACAGAGTTCAAGAATTCTCAAATCGAAGGCTTCCTTAAGGAGGAGGGCATCAAGCATGAGTTCTCTTCTCCCTACACCCCACAACAAAATGGTGTAGTGGAGAGGAAGAATATAACTCTATTGGACATGGCAAGAACCATGCTTGATGAGTACAAGACTTCGGATCGGTTTTGGGCCGAGGCGGTCAACACCGCTTGCTACGCCATCAACCGGTTGTATCTACACCGAATCCTCAAGAAGACATCTTATGAACTCCTAACCGGTAAAAAGCCCAATGTTTCATATTTTAGAGTCTTTGGTAGCAAATGTTTTATTCTTGTTAAAAGAGGTAGAAAATCAAAATTTGCTCCTAAGACTGTAGAAGGCTTTTTACTAGGATATGATTCAAACACAAGGGCATATAGATTCTTTAACAATTCCTCTGGGCAAGTTGAAGTTTCTTGTGACATTGTGTTTGATGAGACTAACGGCTCTCAAGTAGAGCAAGTTGATCTTGATGAGATAGGTGATGAAGAGGCTCCGTGCGTCGCACTAAGGAACATGTCCATTGGGGATGTGTGTCCTAAGGAATCCGAAGAGCCACCACATGCACAAGATCAACCATCTTCCTCCACACAAGCATCTCCACCAACTCAAAATGAGGATGAGGTTCAAAATGATGAAGGAGTAGATCAAGAAGTTGAGCCACCTTAAGAGGAGAGCAATGATAAAGGGGGAGATGCCCAAGATGAAGAAGAAGAACAAGCTCCAAGACCGCCAACCCAAGAGTCCACCAAGCAATCCAACGAGATCACCCCGTCGACACCATCCTCGGCGACATTCATAAGGGGGTAACCACTAGATCTCGTGTTGCACATTTTTGTGAGCATTACTCTTTTGTTTCCTCTATTGAGCCACACAGGGTAGAGGAAGCCCTACAAGATTTGGATTGGGTGGTGGCGATGCAAGAGGAGCTCAACAACTTCACTAGGAATGAGGTATGGCATTTAGTTCCACGTCCTAATCAAAATGTTGTAGGAACCAAGTGGGTCTTCCGCAACAAGCAAGACGAGCATGGTGTGGTGACAAGGAACAAAGCCCGACTTGTGGCCAAAGGATATTCACAAGTCGAAGGTTTGGATTTCGGTGAAACCTATGCACCCGTAGCTAGGCTTGAGTCAATTCGTATATTACTTGCCTATGCTACTTACCATGGCTTTAAGCTTTATCAAATGGACATGAAAAGTGCCTTCCTCAATGGACCAATCAAGGAAGAGGTCTATGTTGAGCAACCTCCCGTCTTTGAAGATAGTGAGTATCCTAACCATGTGTATAAACTCTCTAAGGTGCTTTATGGGCTCAAACAAGCCCCAAGAGCATGGTATGAATGCCTAAGAGATTTTCTTATCACTAATGGCTTCAAAGTCGGAAAGGCCGATCCTACTTTATTAACTAAAACTCTTGACAATGATTTGTTTGTATGCCAAATTTATGTTGATGATATTATATTTGGGTCTACTAACGAATCTACATGTGAGGAATTTAGTAGGATCATGACACAAAAATTCGAGATGTCGATGATGGGGGAGTTGAAGTACTTCTTGGGATTTCAAGTGAAGCAACTCCAAGAGGGCACCTTCATTAGCCAAACGAAGTATATTCAAGACATACTAAACAAGTTTGGGATGAAGGATGCCAAACCCATCAAGACACCCATGGGAACCAATGGGCATCTCGACCTCGACACAGGAGGTAAATCCGTCGATCAAAAGGTATACCGGTCGATGATAGGTTCTTTACTCTACTTATGTGCATCTCGACCGGATATTATGCTTTCCGTATGCATGTGTGCAAGATTCCAAGCCGACCCTAAGGAACCTCACCTTACGGCCATAAAACGAATCTTGAGATATTTAGTTTATACTCCTAAGTTTGGGCTTTGGTACCCTCGGGGATCCACATTTGATTTAATTGGTTATTCGGATGCCGATTGGGCAGGGTGTAAAATTAATAGAAAGAGCACATCGGGGACTTGCCAGTTCTTGGGATGATCCTTGGTGTCTTGGGCT
Organism: Zea mays; assembly: GCF_902167145.1. Classification (NCBI taxonomy): domain Eukaryota; kingdom Viridiplantae; phylum Streptophyta; class Magnoliopsida; order Poales; family Poaceae; genus Zea; species Zea mays. The sequence continues at coordinate 16,174,728 of NC_050102.1, forward strand.
TCAAAGAAGCAAAATTCTGTAGCTCTTTCTACCGCCGAAGCCGAGTATATTGCCGCAGGCCATTGTTGCGCGCAATTGCTTTGGATGAGGCAAACCCTTAGGGACTATGGTTACAAATTAACCAAAGTTCCTCTTCTATGTGATAATGAGAGTGCAATCCGCATGGCGGATAATCCCGTTGAGCATAGTCGCACTAAACACATAGCCATTCGGTTTCATTTTCTAAGGGATCACCAACAAAAGGGGGATATCGAGATTGCTTATATCAACACTAAAGAACAATTAGCCGATATCTTTACCAAGCCACTAGATGAACAAACATTTAACAAACTTAGGCATGAGCTAAATATTCTTGATTCTCGAAATTTCTTTTAATGGCTTGCATACATAGCTCACAAATATACCTTTGATCATATCTCTTTCATGTGCTATGACTAATGTGTTTTCAAGTATATTTCAAACCAAGTCATAGGTGTATTGAAAGGGAATTGGAGTCTTCGGTGAAGACAAAGGCTTCCACTCCACTCCATCGAAATTACTCATCCTTCGCCATCGCTCCGAGCAACTCTCCAACTTTGGTATAATCTTCACTCATATTTTGTTTGCCAAAGGAGGAGAAAGTAGTTATAGAAAGGGCTTATATTTCACTCAAGTATCCGTTTTTGGCGATTCATGTCAAAGGGGGAGAAAATATTAGCCGAAAGCAAAAGGACCGCACCACCACCTAATTTTAAAAATGATGTTTTCAAATTGGTATCTCATTATGTTCAAAAAGGGGGGGAGAAAATAGTATTTTCAATTGATATCTTGAAACCCTCTTGAACACTAAGAGGAGGATCTTATATAGGGGGAGTTTTGTTTAGTCAAAGAAAAAGCATTTGAAACAGGGGGAGAAAATTTCAAATCTTGAAAATGCTTCTCAAAATCTTATTCATTTACCTTTGACTATTTGCAAAAGAACTTTGAAAAGAATTTACAAAAGAATTTGCAAAAACAAAACATGTGGTGCAAGCGTGGTCCAAAATGTTAAAATATAAAGAAACAATCCATACATATTCTAAGAAAATATTTATTGGCTCAATTCCAAGTAACCTTTGCACTTACATTATACAAACTAGTTCAATTATGCACTTCTATACTTGCTTTGGTTTGTGTTGGCATCAATCACCAAAAAGGGAGAGATTGAAAGGGAATTAGGCTTACACCTTCTTCCTAATTGATTTTGGTGGTTGAATTGCCCAACACAAATAATTGGACTAACTAGTTTGCTCTAGTCTATAAGTTTTACAGGTGCCAAAGGTTCACAACAAAGCAAATAAAAAGACCAAGAAAGGATTCAAATAAAGAGAGAAATGGACAGCCCAAAGGCACCCTGGTCTGGCGCACCGGACTGTTCGGTGTGCCACCGGACAGTGTCTGGAGCACCAGGGCACTTGAAGATGAACTCGCTACCTTCGGGAAATTTAGAGGGCGCTCCGCTTTAATTCATCGGACTGTCCGGTGAGTCACCGTACAGTGTCCGGTGCACACCGGACTGTCCGGTGTGCCAGCGGAGCAACGGCTACTTCGCTCGCAACGGTCGTCTGCAACCGCATTAAATGCGCTACAGTGCGCGCCAGAGTCAGAGCACGCGCGGGAGGCGCACCGGACAGTCTAAAGGACCTGTCCGGTGCACCACCGGACAGCCTAGAGGCCCCACAAGTCAGAGCTCCAATGGTCAAACCCCAACGGCTGGCTGACGTGACTGGCGCACCGGACTGTCCGGTGCGCCATGCGACAGCAGTCTTCCAACGACCATTTTTTGGTGGTTGGGGCTATAAATACCCCAACCACCCCACATTCAATGGCATCCAAGTTTCTAGACTTCTACACCTTACAAGAGCTATAGCATTCAATACAAGACATACCAAAGAGATCAAATCCTCTCCCAACTCCACACAAAGCTTTAGTGATTAGAGAGAGAGATTTGTTGTGTTCATTTGAGCTCTTGCGCTTGGATTGCTTCTTTTCTTTCTCATTCTTCTTGTGATCAAACTCAATTGTAACCAAGGCAAGAGACACCAATTGTGTGGTGGTCCTTGCGGGAACTTTGTGCTCGGTTTGATTGAGAAGAGAAGCTCACTCGGTCTAAGTGACCGTTTGAGAGAGGGAAAGGGTTGAAAGAGACCCGGTCTTTGTGACCACCTCAACGGGGAGTAGGTTTGCAAGAACCGAACCTCGGTAAAACAAATCATTGTGTCTCGCTCTTTATTTGCCCATGATTTGTTTTGCGCCCTCTCTCTCGGACTCGTTTATATTTCTAACGCTAACCCGGCTTGTAGATGTGCTTAAGTTTATAAATTTCAGATTCGCCCTATTCACCCCCGCTCTAGGCGACTTTCAGATATACTTTGTATACCTTTCCGTAATGTGCTACAATATTTACTTCTTATAAATTTCAAAGTATTCTACGCCTTCTTTTATACATTTGTATATTAATATATATACATCCCTATATAAGTAAATATACATCTATAGAACAAGGAAACTAGCCTGTTACACTATAGAGTTAAAGATAACAAATGCACAAAAGTAATACAAATTCATAATTCGAATGGTCAAAAAAAATTATAATAACATGCTAAGTAAATAGTACAATATATACATGCATAAATAGGGAATTATTCCAATCCCATTTTTTATATTGCATGAAAATATTTCTCATAATTTTCAGCATTTTGATGGTTACTTTTAAACTTCTTCTATAGTTCAAGAGGTAGTGCTGAACCTTCTCTTATGGTTCATAATGTATTGTGCAATTTTCAGATAAAATTTACAAAGTATTTAAGGCCTTCGAGACCTATTTCGACCCACAAGTAGGGTTGGGCATTCGTTTTTTTGAAATTTCGGTTCGGTTTTTCGGTTTTAAAAAACTTTGGTTTTCTTGACATTAGAAACCGATCGGTTTTCTTGAAAATTAAAAATCGAGAAGTTCAATTTCGGTTTTTTACTTCGGTTTTTCGGTAAAAACCGAATACCAAACTTATATTCAAGACAACACATAAAAAATTATATGATAGATTACACATAATTTTAAAAAGTAAAAATTATATAGGTACAAATATTTAGTGATACATCATACATCACATATAAATAAGTGAATAACAATTTAATTGTTTCACACCACTACCGGAATCAGCGTCTTTGCCGTGTGTCTCAGACACACGGCAAAGGCTATTATACACTCGGCGAAGCCTTTGCCGAGTGTCACACTCGGCAAAGAACGCTCGGCGAACTGTACATCGGCAACAGCCTCTTTGCCGAGTACTTTTTGTTGGGCACTCGGCAAAGAAAAGTCACCGTCACGGCGCCAAGTGATGGTGACGGATCCTTTGCCGAGTGCGTTCTGTGGCACTCGGCAAAGAGGACAATTTTACCGAGTGTAAGGCCCTCGGCAAAGACTGGTCCAGTGGGCCCCACCGCCAGTCCCTGTGCCGAGAGCTCTAGTGGACACTCGGCAAAGGAAGCTTCTTTACCGAGTGCCGATTGCACTGGCACTCGGCAAAGAACCCTCCAGTGGGCCCCTTTGCCAGTATCTTTGCCGAGTGCCTTGGCATCAGCACTCGGCAAAGATGTCTTTGCCGGTTCCCAGGTTACCTTCTTTGCCGAGTGCCATGGTCAGCACTCGGCAAAGATGGCTTTACCAGTTCCCAGGTTACCTTCTTTGCCGAGTGCCATGATCATGGCACTCGGCAAAGCGACCCTTTGCCGAGTGTTACACTCGGCAAAGTGACCAGAATGTCCCTTTTCTATTTGCTTTTGTTGTTCCATCCAAACAAACAAAAGATATATATCATTCACATCACATTATATATCAATCACATCACAGAATGAACACATTTATCATCAACACCATATATATCACAAAGTCTCACTAAAGTCTCACAAATATAAGTAAGGATCATCACAAAACAGATATAAGTCTGCATCATCACTAACATCACCAAGTATCTCACAAGATAAAGTCTAACTACTCATAAAGGTAAGTCTGGATCATCACAAAACAGATCATCAATGAGGTGGGCATCTGGACTGGTTCGGCGAAGGGCTGGACGAAGCATGAGGGTTGTTCGACGCCGCCGATTGACCCTGCACAGAGAAGAGATTGTATGTGTGAGAACATATGAATAAATATCATGCAGTACTAAAATTTTGATACTCACAGGAGTAGTGAACTCTGTAGGGTCAGCTGCAGGGAACAACGGAGGTGGTGGAGCATGACCCTGTGCGGCGCCAAGGCTCTGCATGTACGCGAACATCTCCGCCATCCTCTTCTCCAGCTCCTCACGTTGCCCCCTCTCATCATCTAGCTGAGTCTGTAATATTTCGCCCTAATGTTACGATAATGCAAAGAGAAGATATATAAAAATCAATGAACGATGAATAGATAAGGTATAACCTGGAGTTGCTGGATATGATGCTGTGAGGTGTCCTGCCGAGGTCGTATGGCTGGGCTCGCGCTCGTGCTCCTTGCTCGCACCTGAGATAGAGTGGGAGTGGAGGACGAGTCGATTGCCCCGTCGGCAATCCAGTACCGCCCATGCCTCTTGCCTCCTCCGACCCTCATGAGGACATCTCCGTCGATGTCCTCGGTCCTCGGATCGTAATCTGGCCCATGGACCTCCTTGGCCATGGCGGTGTACTCACTGAGTCGGCTGTGGATGGCAGGGTTGGTGTACGCCTCGGGCCCGTCATCCGGGTTGTAGGTGACGTCGGACGTCGCCTTCCCCTTGTGGGCCATGGCATATGCCGAGAACGTGGAGCAAGGCGTGCCACCATGTGCCGCCGACTGCGAGAAAACCAACGATATGGTTAGAAATCATGTCTAATCGAAAGTTATATACCTAAATAAAAAAGAGCGCGTACCCATGCTTCCGCGTATTTGCCCAGGCTGCGGCTGCCTTGATGGTGGGAGGGACCTTGCATCAGCAAACGCCGTTCCCGGCTAGCGTTGTGCGCCTCGTCCCACTCAGCCGAGCACCACCTCTGCACCATCTTCTCCCAGCACTCAGGATGCGCGGCGCACCAATGAGGAATCATCTAAAAAAATATAAGTACACCGCATATCAGAAGATAAACATAAGCATATTTAGTACCAATAATAAAGTTTTGTATTTACCTGCAAATACTGGTCCGGAGTCAACGACATGGTTCAGGCGTCCTTCTTGTTCACCTTCTCCCCAAGGACGGAGCCGTGGTAAGTGACGATGGCCTGGATGCGCGCCTCATAGTGCATGTCCACGACGAGCTTCTTACAGCACGTAGTAGACACCACATCCGCCCTGGCCTCGTATCCAGCATCGCATCTGAAGAAATCCTACATACAAAGACGATGTATCCATACATTATTTCAAGAATATGCAACAAATGCGACTTATTAAACAATATAGTGCGAGGAAGACTTACCCACAACTCTTGCTTCACCCGCTCCGCCTTGTTGTTGAATTGTCTGCCGTCCCGATCTACTGCATCGGGGGCGACGGCGTAGTGGTCGAAGGTGTATGCTGGGCTCGTCACTCCGGCGTACTCGACAAGTCCAGGGAAGTGTTCCCTGCATAGAAGGCCGAGGATGCCATTTGGGTTGCGGCCGTGACCCCCTGCAGTCTCCAAAATCATCCAAGACCTATCCAAGTGATTAAGATGAAGTATTAGTTTCTATTATTAATTTGAACATATAATATGAAAAAGCAGCAAGAACATCTAAAGTTACCTACCTCTCTCCATCGGGTCGTATCAGCGGACGTCTATCACGAAGTATGGGTCGCTTAGGGAGACTCGCTGGACCTCGCAGGTAGATACTCCTCGAACCTGAGGAGCCAGAACCTGAGACGTCCTGCTGAGCGGCGTCGTCGTCGTCGTCGTCATCCTGCGCCGCATCGTCGTCGTCCTGCTGTGCCGCATCGACAGCGGCTTGCTGCTCCACCTGCTGCTGTACGGCGTCGTCCTGTTGTGCCTCCTCCTCCGTCCTACGCGTGCTCCTCCTCCCCCTCCCCCTCCCCCTCCTCGTCCTCGTCCCACCTGTGGGGGATAGATATCCCTCGGGTCCACTAGAGGAGTGAAAGACCTCACGAAAGGCCCAAGGGCCCGATAAATCATGAGGTCATTCCTTCGTGGGCCTGGGGAGAAACAACCAACAAGGCAAAGCGACGTGATACCGGATTGGTGCAAGCTCGGGTGGCCCACGACGTCGAGCAAGTAAATCGCAACAGAGACCCGACTTTCCCGCACTGAAGCCCCCATGCAACGGAGCCATGCGAGGATAAGTCGGCGAGGGTTACGTAGGGATAAACTCAAGAGGTTCACCACTTTTTAGCTACTTGTTGTTATCATATCCACATGTACTGCCCCACGGTCGAGTATATAAGGCCTAGGGGGCACCCCTTCAGAACGATCGACCCTATCTTACTTAGCCACCCACCTCAACTCTCTGTGTTTTCAATCCAGAGAGCCCTCTTGTAACCACGTACACATACTCACCAGGACGTAGGGTGTTACGCATCTCTAAGTGGCCCGAACTTGTAAATCTTGTCCACTGTCCCTCGTGCGATCGGCACGAACCATTTTGCTACAGTCGTCGACACCGTCCTACTCCTAAAAACACCTTGAGGGGCAACCCCGGGTGTGCGGTCGGACCCAAAACACCGACAGCTGGCTCGCCAGGTAGGGGGTGTGTCGACGATCCAAGCTAGCTCAATGGCCGTCACCTTCAACAGCAAGATCACCATGCGTCCTGGATCCGTATTCTGCTTTGGGACAATCTCATCTGTAGCGGATGAAGAGGGAATTCTACACCGTATCGCGGATCCACCGGAAAAGAAGTCTCCTCCAACAAACCCCGAAAATGTCAGAGGGGCGCAACCTCCGGCTCTTTGGAAAAAGATCGTCTTCGGAAAGCCGGGGGCCGAGAGTTCGCTGACCCGGAAGACTCCGCTGTCTACTTCCCCGACAAAAGAATGGACACGGATCGCGAGGAAGAAGGAGACTAGGGAAAAACAAGTCGTTCTTTCCGTTCCTCTGGCCTCAAAAGAGAACGGAAAGAAAGTCGCCACGACAGCAGCACCATTCTACCCCGACGTCCTCTTCATCGGGAGAGTGGAGTCGCCCATCGTCTCTGACGACGAGCCGACCGCGCCCGGAGAAGAACCGCTTCAACGAGAGTCCCGCCGACGGAGGAACCAGCGCAGGAACGTTCGACGACATCACGCGGCCGGAGAACGGGATCCGGAGCAGCCAGTCTCGCGAGACGAGGTCTCGGAGATAGGAGAAACTCCGGAAGAACGCGTCTTCAGAGAACGAAGGAACTCCCGACGACGTGATCGCCGGCGGGCTCAGGAAAAGGCCGAGCAAGACGCAAGGCAATGCCGGGAGAATCCGCTCTTCGGGCGCAACCTGAATCCCGACTTCGCCCGAGCTATGAACACGCCAAGCGAAGTCGGAGGGGTACTAGCTCGGATAGCTGATGGACTTCCTCGGACTCCCGACGCCGAGGGATACCGACGCCTGTTCACCCAGGCAGCCAACCATCTTCTACCGCTTGCTCACCCGCCGAACGATCTACGACACACCATCAACAGTCGCCGAGACGCGCGAAGCTCCATCAATGCTTCGCGCGAACGACGGCATGAGAACGAGATTCGCCGTCGGGAGGAGTACGACCGGGATCATGGCATCCCGACTCAGAGCTAGGCCACCAGGACTGAGTCGGCAACAGCCTCAACTGGCGGAACCACCCGGGGACGGTCGAGGAACCACAATCACAACTCCCCTCCCCGGGACAGACATCGTCCCCGACGACAGGAGGACACGTGCGGAGTGTCCGCACTTACTCTGCGCCTTAGGGCCATCCAATGGCCTCCCAACTTCAAGGTATCCAATGTCGACAAATATGAGCCTAAGCAGGATCCAGGGGGTTGGCTAGCCGTCTACACCACCGCTGCTCGGGCTGCCGGAGCATCCGAGGACGTTATGACCGCGTATCTGCCCATCGTCCTTGGGCAAGATGCGCTACAGTGGCTACGACATCTACCCCGACACTGCATCGACGACTGGGGAGACTTCAGTCGACGTTTCACCGCCAACTTCCAGTCCCTCTCCGATAAGCCAGCGCAACCGTGGGACCTCAAATCCATCAAGCGCTGGGGGGATGAGACTCTCCGGTCGTACCTCAAAAGGTTCCAGACCATGAGAAATCGCATCCCCGAGGTCACGGAGGCGGCCGTGATTGAGGACTTCTACAGAGGATCCAACGACTCGGCTTTCGTCTGAGCCATACTACAGAAGGCGCCGACTACTTCCGAGGAGCTGTTCCGGGAAGCCGACCTCTACATCACCGCCGACGAGCGAGCTCAGGACCTCATCGGAGGAGCAAAGCCTGCACCAACGGCACCACGACGCGACGCGAACCAGCCACCCGACAAACGCTGGGAGAAGAGACCTCGCGAAGAAGTACACGCCGCCGGACCGCCTGCCTCTCGCGCCCGAGGAGGACCTCGCGGAGGCGAGCGCACGCTGGACGACATCCTCGATGCCCAGTGCCCATACCACAAGGACATGCGCCACACTCTTCGCAACTGCCGGGACTTCAAGCACTCCGTTGGGCATGGCCGACCTTTCCAACCTCTACCTCCTCCTCCGCCGAGGGGAGGACCGGATGAACCGCGACAACCTCATCAGCCGGAGGAGGGAGGAGGAGGAGCTTTCCCATGCATCGACAGGGAGGTCAACGTCATCTTCGGCGGACATGGGTCGCAGGAGAACAAGAGACAACAAAAGCTCAACGACCGCCAGATACTGGTGGCGACCACCGGTCCTCCCGCCCCATACCGGTGGTCAGAGCACCCGATCACCTTCACTCGGGAAGATCAATGGCTCAACTTCGACCATCTAGGCAAATACCCGCTCCTCGTTGATCTGGTGATCCGAGAGAGCCGGGTGAAGAAGGTGCTAGTGGACGGGGGGAGCAGCATCAACGTCACCTTCCCCCGGACGCTCCAAGGCTTGGGGGCTCACCTCAAAGAGCTCCACAAGTTGGACACTCCTTTCTTCGGCATCGTGCCGACGGAGGGGGAATACCCGCTGGGCCACATCTACATGTCGGTCACCTTCGGAACTCCGGAGAACTACAGAACTGAGTTCCTGAGGTTTGAAGTGGCAAATTTCGACTGCGGGTACAACGCCATCATTGGAAGGCCGGGATTGGCCAAATTCATGGCCATTCCGCACTATACATACATGATACTGAAGATGCCAGGACCGCAAGGGATCATAACTGTGCGCGCCGACTTCCAAGGCGCCGCAGAATGCTTCCGAGTGGCCATCCAAGCGGCTCTCACCACCAAGCCGTCAACGGTCCCTTCTACACTGGCGAACTCTAAGCCTGAGGAGGACCTCGCCGTACCAGCAAACGAAGCTCAGGCCGCGACCTCTATGCGGCCGACTGAAGAAACCAAGCGAATCAACCTGGGGTTCGCTGATGAGCGCAAGACAGCCATCATCAGCTCCAGCTTGGACAACAAATAGGAAAGCGCGCTCGTCCAGTTCCTGCAAGATAACCGAGATGTATTCGCATGGCAACCTGCGGATATGCCGGGAGTCCCAAGTGAACTGGCCGAGCACAAGTTGAAGGTTTATCCCCAGGCGAGGCCGATCCGGCAAAAGCTACGTCGTTTCACGCCCGATAAGAGAGAGGCCATTCGCGCCGAGTTAGCTCGCTTGGTCGCAGCTGGATTTATTAGAGAAGTATTACACCCCGAGTGGTTAGCCAACCCTGTTCTTGTACTCAAAAAGAATAAAGTGGATTGGCGCATGTGCGTCGACTATACTGATCTCAACAAACACTGTCCGAAGGATCCCTTCGGGCTCCCGAGGATAGATCAGGTGGTGGACTCTACCGCCGGATGTTCGGTGCTGTCTTTCTTAGATTGCTATTCCGGGTATCATCAGATTAGTTTGGCAAAAGAAGACGAGGAAAAAACGGCGTTCATCACTCCGTTTGGTGCTTTCTGTTATACCTCCATGTCGTTCGGCCTCAAAAACGCTGGAGCGACTTATCAGAGAGCAATTCAAACATGCTTAGCCGATCACTGGGGCAAGCGTGTGGAGGCTTACGTAGATGATGTGGTAATCAAAACAGAGAATTTAGAAAACTTCATCGAAGACTTACAGCTGGTTTTCAACAGCCTGAGAAGATATAGATGGAAGCTCAATCCTGAAAAATGTGTTTTCGGGGTACCAGCAGGAAAGTTACTCGGGTTTATCGTCAGCCACCGGGGAATTGAGGCTAATCCAGATAAGATTGAAGCTATCATGAAGATGGAAGCTCCTCGGTCACAAAAGAATGTTCAGCGACTTACTGGATGTATGGCAGCTCTGAGCCGATTTATATCCAGGCTAGGAGAAAAAGGTTTGCCATTTTACAAGCTACTCAAGAAGGTGGATAAGTTTCAATGGACTTCAGAAGCACAAGAAGCTCTAGATGCACTGAAGAAATTCTTGACAACACCACCAGTACTAAAACCACCCCGGCGAGCTATGTCGACTCAACCGGCTGAAGATTTGCTACTGTATATCTCTTGCACGACTCACGTGGTAAGCACCGCGTTGGTAGTCGAGCGAGTGGAAGAAGGACATGCCTATCCAGTACAACATCCCGTCTACTTCATCAGTGAAGTTCTAGGCCCCTCGAAGAAAAAGTATCCTCAAGTTCAGAAGCTATTATATGCAGTACTTCTAACTGCCCGCAAGTTGCGTCACTACTTTGACGACCACAAAGTCATAGTAGTCACTGGTTTTCCAATAGGGGATATTCTTCACAACAAGGAAGCCACTGGTCGAATAGCCAAGTGGGCTTGCGAGCTGGGATCCCACGACATTGAGTTCCGACCTCGCACTGCCATCAAAACTCAAGCACTGGTTGATTTCGTATCAGAGTGGACAGAACAGCAAGTACCAGATAATCCAGAAACTGCAGAAGTATGGCGAATGTATTTTGATGGCTCGCTGAAGCTGCAGGGAGCAGGAGCAGGGATCCTCTTCACCGCACCTGGAGGCGAACACCTCAACTATGCCCTCTAGTTGCTATTCCCGGCTTCTAACAATGCAGCCGAGTATGAAGCCTTGATACACGGATTGAACATCGCCATATCGCTGGGCGTCAAGAGATTGATGGTATACGGAGATTCTCTGGTAGTCATCAGCCAGATAAACAAGGAATGGGATTGTTCAAGTGATTCAATGGGAAAATACTGCGCTGCCGTCCGAAAGTTGGAAGAAAAATTCGAGGGTCTGGAATTTCATCATGTAGAAAGAGATCGGAACACAGCAGTCGACGTACTGTCCAAGCTCGGATCCAGTCGAACTCAGGTCCCACCCGGAGTCTTCGTGCAAGAAATTCTGTAGCCGAGTATCTCAATGGATCAAAGAGAAGAGTGCAACATCATAAATCAACCCGAGTTAGACTCTGATGACTGGAGAAGACTGATTATTAAGTACATAAATAAATGAAGAAGAACCAGACGACAAGAACTCGGCAGAGCGCATTGCCAGGCAGTCGGCTCACTATACACTCATTGGGGAGGAATTGTACCGAAGGGGCGCATCAGGCATCCTCATGAAGTGCATTCTCCCGTCCACTGGGAAGCAACTTCTGGAGGAGGTCCATGCAGGGCAATGTGGAATTCATGCAGCATCCAGAACACTAGTCGGAAAGGTTTTCAGGTCAGGATTCTATTGGCCGACGGCGAAGAACGATGCAGCCGAGTTAGTTCAGAGATGCGAAGCTTGCCAATACTTGTCAAAGCAACAGCACATGCCAGCACAGCAACTACAGACCATACCAGTAACCTGGCCTTTCGCATGCTGGGGATTGGATATGATTGGACCTTTCAAGAAAGCTCAAGGGGGATATACTCATGTATTGGTGGCGATTGACAAATTCACTAAGTGGATAGAGTTCAAGCCCATTGCTTCTTTAACCTCTGCTAAGGCCGTGGAATTCATACAAGACATAATATTCAGATTCGGGATACCAAACAGTATCATCACTGACTTAGGATCCAACTTCACCAGTTCAGAATTCTTCGACTTCTGCGAGCAAAAGAACATTCAGATCAAGTATGCATCCGTAGCACATCCAAGAGCCAACGGGCAGGTTGAGCGAGCCAACGGAATGATATTGGAGGCACTCAGGAAAAGGGTCTTCGATAAGAATGAAAAATTCGCAGGAAAGTGGATAAGAGAATTGCCTTATGTTGTTTGGAGCCTAAGAACCCAACCTAGCCGAGCCCTGCATGGAAACACTCCTTTCTTCATGGTCTATGGGTCGAAGGCAGTGCTACCTGCTGATCTCAAGTTTGGGGCGCCAAGGTTGATCTTCGAAAGCATAGCAGAAGCTGAGGCCACCAGGCTGGAGGACGTTGATGTACTTGAGGAAGAACGGCTGAATGCGGTAATCCAATCAGCACGGTACCAGCAGACTCTAAGGCGCTATCACGACAAGGCTGTGCGGCAACGTTTCTTTTCAGTAGGAGACCTCGTCCTCCGCCGAATTCTAACGGGATAGGGACGGCACAAGTTATCACCCTTATGGGAAGGACCCTTCATAGTAGCAGAAGTCACTCGGCCCGGATCGTATCGCCTCACTCAGATGGATGGCACAGAAGTTGGGAACTCCTGGAACATAGAGCACCTCAGAAAATTTTATCCCTAGTTGTATTTCAAAACTTGCTGGGGTGACAATGTATTCTGTAAAGTGGAAATATGTCATCAATAAAGAGAGATTTCAAAGATACTCGGCTCGTTTACGATTGACTTGCATTCTCACTTAACTCGGGGTGACCACTATGCCCAACAAACAGAGCAATCGACTTAAGTCGGCAATGACTTAAGGCGGTGCAACATGCTCACGCTTACTTAACTCGGGGTGACCACTATGCCCTACAAACGGAGCAATCGACTTAAGTCGGCAACGACTTAAGGCGGTGCAACATGCTCACGCTTACTTAACTCGGGGTGACCACTATGCCCTACAAACGGAGCAATCGACTTAAGTCGGCAACGACTTATGGCGGTGCAACATGCTCACGCTTACTTAACTCGGGGTGACCACTATGCCCTACAAACGGAGCAATCGACTTAAGTCGGCAACGACTTAAGGCGGTGCAACATGCTCACGCTTACTTAACTCGGGGTGACCACCATGCCCTACAAACGGAGCAATCGACTTAAGTCGGCAACGACTTAAGGCGGTGCAACATGCTCACGCTTACTTAACTCGGGGTGACCACTATGCCCTACAAACGGAGCAGTCGGCTAAAAGTCAGTGGCGACTAAAGCCGGTGCAACATACTCATGCCTATGCAATTCAGGGGATGACTTCTATATCCCGCAAACAAATCTCATAATCATCGTGCGTCGTTTCATTACTGCAAATTTACGAACTGATGAATTCTGATACAATAAAAGAGTAATTATATCATTCGAATGCTGAACTGATGTCCTCTAACAAATACTCGATCATGCTAAACTGCGCGCTCAAAGCACGCAAAATGTTTCTCTATTTCGCAATGTCTTTCTTAGGTGCGACCGACGAAGAAGGGCGACTCGAGGAATCAGGGGCAGCATTCACGTCAGCTTTTATGTCTTAAGGAACAACCACGCCGGGTCTCCTCATTAAGATTCGTCCAGCCCGAATAGCCTTGTCCATGGCTTTATCGCGCTGGGCTTTGAGGGTAGCAGCAGTTTCTTCGACAACTTTAGCAGCCAGCCGAGCAGCCTCTAATTCCTGGGCAATGGATTTCTTGGAAGCTCGGAGTTCTTTAATGGTGGCATCCTTCGCTGATATCAATTGCTTAAGGCGGGTCACTTCGTCCGCAGATTCTTGCAGCTTACAACACTGAGTGTCCAGTTCCTCCATTGTAAAACGGTGACTCCTCTCCAAGATTGACAGCGAGCTGCTAGAATCACGATACAATCTGTCTAGATTGTCACGAGAAGCAGCAAGGATACGTTTTTCTTCCTGCAAACAAAAATCAACTCCTTCAGAAACCAAGCAAGTAATAAGAGCATAGCAAGGCAAGGCACAGTTTTATAAGTTACCTTTTCAGAGTCAAGCCGAGCATGAAGAGAGGAACTCAGGGCATTGGCGTCATCCAAGGCAGCGGAGACCTGATTTAGTTCAGTTTGGCTCTGAGAGTACTTCTCCTCGAAGTCAGCGCACCGTTGAACCAATTCAGCCTGAGCTCGGGAATGTTTTTCCTCAAGAATCGCAATCTGCCGAGTCATTCCTAGCAAGAGGTAATCAAACAAAACGGGGTCAGAAGGTAAAACAGTCCACAACAAAGGCGAAGAGAAGAAAAAGGGCACCAACCGGCGTTAGTTGCCTCCAACTCGGATACACGACGATGAAGTGACACAGGATTCCAACACGCGAGAGACGAAGCCACTTCTGGGATGGAAGCACCCTGCAATCTCAGTTGGCTAGCCATCCCATCCACCAAAGCCTGATGAGAAGAACAGATGAACATAATGACAAAAGTTCATGCAACATAAAAAACAAGCTAAAGTACAGCACAGCACAGTACCTGGAAGTTGGAAAAGAACGAAGGGATCCCCAAATCAGGAGAAATCAGCTGATAACCAGGCGCAAGGCCACCACCCGAAACAGCTTGCAACGGACCAGAAGGAATCAGCTCAATGCCTTCAACAGAGCCAAACGCCCGATCAGCAGGGACGCTGCCCTCTAAAGCGACTCCCTGGTCCAAAGTTTGGGCCACCACCATGCAGCCAGAGTGTGAAGGTGATCCCGCGTGAACATCCATGGAAGTGCAGGAAGGAGACCCTGCTTGGACACCCTCGGGGGCTGGGTCATAGTTGGCACTGCCCACTTGAGCCGGATCATCCCCGGCAGCACCCTCGGGGGCTGGGCAGTGGCTTACACTCTTCACCCGAGCTAAGTCATCCCCGGCGACATCCTCGGGGGCTGGGCATGTGTCAGCACCATTCTTGAGGTCCAAACTCTCCGCAGTAACCACCTCTAAGGTTGACGGGCCTTCAACCACTTCCATGGGGCCAGGACGATCCAAGTCAGCATCCCGACCCTCGAGATTGCGCTCTAAGGTCGACGAGGCACGGGATGACCTCAACCCAGCATCAGGCACGGCAGCGCAAGCCTCCGTTGCATCATCATCCGCTGGCTCTGATAGCAAGTCCTCTGGGACCATATCCTCAAGAGTTTGATCAAAGTTGGCCAGGGACAGTTCTTGCAGACCAATGAGGGCAGACAAGGCAGGAGAAGGAACCCCACTACTTTCACCACTGACGATGAACTGCCGACTGTTTTTCCGAATTAAAGGAGCCTCATTTTCTTCCTCCTCATCTTCCACAATGACAACACAAGCAGCACCCCCATTGGGATCAGCAACAGATGGAGCACCCACATTAGGGTCAGTAGCAGTTTGGGTACACCCATTGGGGTCAGCGTCAGTAAGGCCAGTGGCAGGCACTTCTTCAGCAGCAGGAACTGAGGTACCAGCGTCCTCATCAAAACTGGATACTCGCCGGAGGCGTCTTCTTTTCTTCTTTTGCTCATCAGCAGAAGGCTCAGGCTGACTGGTTCGGCTAGGGCGCCTCGGGCGAGTACTGACAGGTTTCTGGACATCCAAAGTTGTATCAACCTCTGGAAGGGGCACCACTGCCAACATACCAGCAGGAGTAGCGTCGGAGGAATCCTCAGCTAGCAGATCAAGCATGTCATTTATGTCCGCATCACTAGGGTTCAGGGGCACCTCAAAATGGACCTGCCGTTCATCATCAGGAATCTTCCCAAGCGAAGCAACCAAAGTACTGACTTCTTCAGCAGAGGGTCGCACTCTAAGGCCCAAATTGCCATCAGTCACATGCGGATTTGACACAAAAAGGGTGAAGGCTTTGGGAGGAGGCAGGTTCCAGGCCGAGTATGCCGTTGGAGCACCAACATTTGACACCTTACCCCTGAGGATCATTTCAAGTCGGCTTACCAAGTCTATAGAAGGAATTCTCCTATTGGTAACCCGAGTTGAGTCGGCCAGCCCTCGATACAGATATGCTGGATAGGCCCTATCTTTCAGTGGCTGAATGTTCTTGAAAACAAAATCTGCGACCACAGCTTCAACAGTTAGACCTCTTTCTTTCAGCAGTCCAACTTCAGTCAGCAACACACCCGCCTCAGCCGCTTCCTGATCTGTGGGAGACTCGGTCCAGCTCGGAGTGCGAACGTCTGGTTGTCTTCCCGATCGGGAGGGGAGAGAATTTCCATAATTATCAACTATGAACCACTCTAGACGCCACCCCTTAATACTGTCCTTGAGGGGAATCTCAAGATACTCGGTTTTCCGCCCGCGGCGCATCTCCAAACTGGCACCTCCGACCAACTGATGCTGTCCCCCGGCCATCCCAGGGCGACAATGATACAAATACTTCCATAAGCCAAAATGCGGCAGCACGCCAAGAAAGGCTTCGCATAAGTGAACGAAAATGGAGATTTGCAGAATGGAATTAGGGTTCAAATGGGTCAAGTTAATGTGGTAGAAATCAAGGAGGCCGCGGAAAAAGGGGGAGATGGGAAGGCCGAGGCCGTGGAGAAGAAAAGGAGCGTAGACTACAGACTCGTGGGTATCTTCTGTCGGGACAGTAGTCCCGTGGCAAATCCGCCAAGAACAGAGTTCCCGCGGAGGAAGAACCCCGATGGATACAAGGTGGAGAAGTTCAGCTTCGGAAATAATGGACATATGGTTATCTGCGAAGGGCAATTAGCTGTTGGGGTCGATTGGAGGGATCACCGCAACAGACGAGCTCGCAGTTTTCCTCTTGGGCGCCATCTCGATTTTCACCAGCGAACAGAGTAGGAGGCGAATGGCAGAGAGGATTCAGAAGCGGGAATGCAAGAACTAGGGCACGGAAAGCAAAGGCGGCTAAAAGCGCAGCTCTTATGGGATATTCTCGAGCCAGATACCGTTTCAAAAAGTGCCCAGTCATCACCCGGCGGTTATTTCCGAAACCTCAGCATGCCACGTGGTCATCCGGCAGTTATTTCTAAAAAGCCGACGCGCCACCTCTTCACTCGGTTATCATCCTCAAAATAAACTCATGCGGCCGGCTATCACTCGGCGTTGCCTCTAAAACGCTGATTTCATATTTGATCGCTCGGCATTACTTCTAAAATGCCGACGTCGACCTTCAGTTACTCGGCGTTGCCTCTAAAACGCTGATTTCATATTCGATTGCTCGGCATTACTTCTAAAAATGCCGACGTCGACCTTCAGTTACTCGGCGTTGCCTCTAAAACGCTGATTTCATATTCGATTGCTCGGCATTACTTCTAAAAATGCCGACATCGACCTTCAGTCACTCGGCGTTGCCTCTAAAACGCTGATCTCGTATTCGATCGCTCGGCATTACTTCTAAAATGCCGACGTCGACCTTCAGTCACTCGGCGTTGCCTCTAAAACGCTGATCTCGTGTTCAATCGCTCGGCATTACTTCTAAAATGCCGACGTCAACCTTCAGTCACTCGGCGTTGCCTCTAAAACGCTGATCTCGTGTTCAATCGCTCGACATTACTTCTAAAATGCCGACGTTGACCTTCAATCACTCGGCGTTACCTCTAAAACACTGATCTCGTGCTCAATCGCTCGGCATTACTTCCAAAATGCCGACGTCGACCTTCACTCACTCGGCGTTGCTTCTAAAACGCTGATCTCGTGTTCGATCGCTCGGTATTACTTCTGAAATGCCGACGTCGACCTTCAATCGCTCGGCGTTGCCTCTAAAACGCCGATACCGACTACAAGATTACTCGGCAGCTACTTCTGGAAGCATCAGAGTGATGCCCAAGTTATTCGTCTACTGTCTCAAAAGAATCAGTTTTCTAATCAAGCAAAGCGAGACATCAAGAAGGAGCAAACATCATTCTTTCATTAAAGGAAGACAATAAGCTTACAAATCAACTCTTTGCAAGTTGATGCTTCCCTATTATTACTACATTACACTACTACTACTACTATACTACACTATACTACTCTACATTACTACTACATTATTCTAACTACACTATACTAATATCTAAAGACCAGTGGCGCTTAGCCACTGGCCTTGCTGCTGCTGCCACCGCCGCCGCCCCTGGTGCTGCCCTTGCTGCTGCCGCCTCTGGTGCTGCCCTTGCTCCCGTCGCCGCCGCCGCTGCCCCCGCCGCTGCCGCTGCCGTCACCGTCGCCGTTGCCACCGTCGTCGTCGTCGCCGTCGTCGTCGTCATCATCCTCGTCCTCGCCGCCGTCCGAGTCCTCCTCATCCGAGGAGAACTCCGACTCATCCGAGCCCTCGAGCCCGGAGCGCTCGACGGCCCGGATGTACGTCCAGACTTCCGCGGCAATCCCCTGGGAGTCGTCTGAATCATCAGACGACGCCGGGGGAGAGACGGGAGCCGGAGACCCCTCGGACTCGGAGGAGAACTCCTCCTCCGAGTATTCCGAATCGCCGAAGTCCTCCGACGGAGGAGTCGGCTCACACTTGCGTTTGTTACTTTTGCCCATGGCGGAAGCAGACAGAAGGGAAGAGAAGGATGCAGTAAAGAATAGCGAAGAGATGTGAAAAAACCAGAGGAGCAACGGCGTTATTTATAGAAGGGAAAGGCAACCGCTCACCTCCAACCGTGGTCACCGAACAGTCGCAAAAGCATTCAATAAGCACTTCTACTCGTCTGAAGACCCGTCAGACGGCTGACGCCGTTTCATGCAACACTACACCCATTGGGACTCCAGTCAACAGTGCAAAGGATATGATTACACTCGCCGTCCCATCACATTACTACTCAGAAGCAGCTGGCTAAAACACTCAGCGTACCAAGCCGTCCCTTGCCCACACCCATTGGGGGGACGCCTAGGAATTATCAGTATATTTTTCAAAACGGTCACATCCGTGCAGGGCACGCAGTGAATACCTCAAGACAAAAATGAGATATCAGTAAGGATCAGAGGAAAGCCAAATATAGCCAGCGAAGTACAAGATATGGCCGACAGAAGCGACGCGAAGACTAGACGGAGAACATCCATCAAATGTCCAATCAGTCGCAGAAGCAAATAAATTGCACTACCTAGCAAGATATGGATGGATTGCAAACTCGGCTGCTAAAGACAAAATATACGCTGACCTCCGCGGCAAAATATTGATGACATAATGCTGACCTCCAAAGCATAATGCAAATAGCTTCATACCAATTTTTACAAACGAAAGGAAGACCTTCGAATGGATTATCCTTAAAAATCCATTTGAAGGTCGGGGGCTACACCCATTGGGTGCACCTCCGGTGCACCCCATGGATCATCATTCCAAACTGAGATAGTGCCGACTTCTAAGGCGAGGGACAAGATTAAAAGACCAACCCTCAACCAAGATGCAGGAGCACAAATGGAGATAATTTCTGGGGAAGACCTTTGAGTAGATTGTTTTCTAAAAATCTACTCAAAGCTCGGGGGCTACACCCATTGGGTGCACCTCCGGTGCACCCAATGAAGTTTAGAATCCTACAAAATTGAAATGCCGACCTCTAAGGCACAAGCATGAAATCAAGCTTCGGTCAAATGAGTGATCGGAGCAAGAGAAGACAGCAAGAAGACGTTCTTCTTCAAAACACCCGCAAGTTGGACCTGGGATCTTTGGGCTGATTACTTCTAAATTAACCCAAAGATCGGGGGCTTGTGGGGGATAGATATCCCCCGGGTCCACTAGAGGAGTGAAAGACCTCACGAAAGGCCCAAGGGCCCGATAAATCATGAGGTCATTCCTTCGTGGGCCTGGGGAGAAACAACCAACAAGGCAAAGCGACGTGATACCGGATTGGTGCAAGCTCGGGTGGCCCACGACGTCGAGCAAGTAAATCGCAACAGAGACCCGACTTTCCCGCACTGAAGCCCCCATGCAACGGAGCCATGCGAGGATAAGTCGGCGAGGGTTACGTAGGGATAAACTCAAGAGGTTCACCACTTTTTAGCTACTTGTTGTTATCATATCCACATGTACTGCCCCACGGTCGAGTATATAAGGCCTAGGGGCACCCCTTCAGAACGATCGACCCTATCTTACTTAGCCACCCACCTCAACTCTCTGTGTTTTCAATCCAGAGAGCCCTCTTGTAACCACGTACACATACTCACCAGGACGTAGGGTGTTACGCATCTCTAAGCGGCCCGAACCTGTAAATCTTGTCCACTGTCCCTCGTGCGATCGGCACGAACCATTTTGCTACAGTCGTCGACACCGTCCTACTCCTAAAAACACCTTGAGGGGCAACCCCGGGTGTGCGGTCGGACCCAAAACACCGACACCACCGCCCACCATCTTTGTCCAACAACCTGCAATTAAGAATAAACAATTAAGCACAGATATAAAAAATATGTATTTAGAAACATATGCAAAATAAATGAAATATAGCATTACATCGATTAAAAATAATCTTCATATGTGTCCGGGTTAGCCGGATCATAAGTGTCATCATCACTATCAACCATTTCATAGTCAACACCATCTGAAGGCGCAATTTCGTCATTGGCATTGCCTTCAAGTATTTCTAAGTCATTCTCATTTTGCACCTCATCATCCTCGTCATCAACAACCATTTCAATATCTACTTCCATTCCGATCGCTTCGGTTAAGTCTATCTCAAATCGCCCTTCGAGCCCATCTTCTTGGAAGAACTCGCCGTCATATGTGTCCGGGTCTAAGTTATAATCTTCATCGTTTGGAACAGGTAATTTAGCGTGCGGTGATACCTTATACACAACATTCCAACCCTTAAGATGTTGTTTTGTTTGGCACGCATATGGAAGATAATACACTTGTGTGGCCTGTTGGGCCACAATATAGACATCGTCTCCTGGTAAGGTGGAATCCTATCGAATTTCGACTAGCCCAAGATTAGAATGTGTCCGTCTCGTAACTTCAGGGTCAAACCAATGACATTTGAATATCACTGGAGTAAGAGGTTTGGAACCATAAAAATTGAGTTCATATATTTCTTCAATTCTTCCATAATACTCGACCTCGTCAAGCCCGGGCGTAAAGACTCCAGAACACGTGGTTTTTCGATTGGGCCGACTTTGGTCGTAGCTTGTTGTGCGAAAATGGTATCCATTGACGTCATACCCAGAAAATTTCCTGACCCTATAGGCAAAGCCATTGGCTACTTGTCTCAACTCGGCACTCATAGACGGCTCTCTTTGGCCCTACAAGTTCAAACACGCTAGATTGTTATATTATTCGCACGTAAGAGCAACTTCAAATGACAAACTAAGCACATATCTTACGTTTAAACCAGGAAATGAATTCGGGCAATCCATTTCCCGCACCCTTTCGAAGAAGGGTATCATATTCCTATGGAGTTGGGTCCCTTGATGGACGCCAGGATTCATGAAGAAATTGCTCCATGTATGGCGTCACCTCTTCAAGGTTGGTCAATACATATAGCATGATATGGCGCCACTCTTCATGTCTCAGGGTCTTGGTGGTCGAACCACTTGCGCTTCCGAGTGGCCCTCGAAAAATGCTGAGGTTCGATTCATTGTCGCCATCATTGTAACGAGGGGGTGGATTATGCATGCTAGGCAGTTTGTCATCATAGTAAGTTGTTGTGAAGTTTGACACCTCCTCCAGTATGTATGCCTCTGCAATGGAAGCCTCGATTTTGCATTTATTTCTACATTTCTTTCGGATAGTCTTTAGACATCTCTCAATTGGATAGCACCAACGTCCCTGCACGGGCCCCCCCATTCGTGCCTCATACGGGAGATGAATAATCAAATGCTGCATCGGATTGAAGAAGCCGGGTGGAAAGATCTTCTCCAGCTTACACAGTAACATGGGTGCCATCCTTTCCAAGTCTGTAATCATGGTCCGAGCTAACTCTTTTGCACAAAGCTGGCGGAAGAAATAGCTCAACTCTACAAGCGCTAGCCAGACATGCTCAGGGACATAGCCTCGAACCATCGCCGGAAGAATTCGTTCAATCCATATGTGGAAGTCATGACTCTTCATCCCTAAGACTCGCAGAGTAGATAAGTTCACCCCCCTACTAAGGTTAGCTGCATACCCATCAGGGAACATTAACATCTTGATCCACTCTAGTACTTCCTTCCTCTGGGCCCTGCTCAGGACGAAATCGGCCTTAGGCCTTCTCCATGTCTTACCACCACTAGGCGACTTCATCTCTTGGTTTGGTCTATCACATAACTCTGCCAGATCCACTCTTGCCTTTACGTTATCCTTTGACTTATCAGGAATCTCCATAATTGTTGCCCAAAGTGCCTCGGCGACATTCTTTTCAGTGTGCATCACGTCAATGTTGTGTGGAAGGAGCAGGTCATCATAATAGGGGAGCCGAGTCAAGCCCGACTTATGTGTCCACATATGTTGCTCACCATATCCCACAAAACCACCTTCTGGGTTGGCCACGAGACCATCTATTTGTTCGCGAACTTCGGCACCAGTCATCATTGCAGGTGGGCGGTCTGTCACCATGACACCTTTTGTAAAGTTCTTGATGTCTAGTCGGAATGCATGGTCAGGAGGGAGAAATTGTCGATGTTTATCGAATGACGAATATTTGCCACCCTTCTTCAACCAAATGAACCTAAGAGCTTCCTTGCAAACTGGGCATGGGAACTTACCGTGAACACACCAGGCGCAAAATAGCCCATACGCCGGAAAGTCATGCATGGAGTACTGGTACCAAACATGCATTTTGAAGTTTGTCTTCGTAGCTCGGTCGTACGTCCATACCCCTTCCTCCCAAGCACGGACCAATTCATTAATCAAAGGCTCCATGTACACGCCCATTTTATTCCCCGGGTGTCCAGGAATTATCAACGACACGAATATGTTCTGTCTTTGAAAGCATACGCCGGGGGGAGATTGATGGGGATAACGAACACGGGCCAACATGTGTATGGGGCAGCGGTCATTCCATAGGGATTGAACCCATCTGTGGCCAGCGCAACACGAACATGTCGAGCCTCTTTGGCTTTCTCATGGTGAATGGCATCAAAATGGGTCCATGCTTCACCATCGGATGTGTGAACCATCTTGTCAGGATTGTATCGTTTGCCTTTTTTGTGCCATGTCATCTGTTTCGCGGATTCCTCTGTCATGTATAGACGCTGGATCCTCGGTATGAACGGAAGGTGGCGTAGGATTGTCACGGGGATGTCGAGCTGCCTCTTCTGTCCATCACCAGAGTCTACCTCCATGAACCTAGACGATTTACACTTCGGACAGTACTTTGCCTCAGTGTGTTCTTTCCTAAATAGGACACAGCCCTTCGGACAAGCATGTATCTGCTCATACGTCATCTTGAGTGCACGAAGGAGTTTCTGTGCCTCGTACATGCTCTTTGGCAGAACGTGATCCTCCGGAAGCAGGCTGCCAATAACTGTCAACAAACCATCGAAGGCGTCTCGACTCATGTTATACTGCGACTTGAACGCCATTATACGCCCAATGGCATCTAGTTGAGAAACCTTTGTCTTGCCGTGAAGGGGTTTCTGTGCCGCGTCAAACATGTCGTAGAATGCCTTTGCGGTCGCCTCTGGCTCGTCCTCCGTACGTCCTTCGGCGAACTGTGCCTCGTGATAGTCGTTCAACATGTCCGCTACCCCGGTATCAGCATCGTAATCCTCGACGCGTTGTCTCACCACCTCCTCTCTCGTGCGATGCGCTTCACCATGGAAGATCCACCGAGTATAGTCCGGCGTAAATCCATTCTTCCAAATATGTTCTACCATGGCCTTCTTTGGTTTTCTTTTCCGGTTGTCACATTTGCTGCACGGACAAGGGACTAGGCTAGCTCCTTTAGCAGCTTCGCCATATGCCCGTTCCACGAAAGCATCGGTCTTCCTAATCCATTCTGGGGTGACATCATTACGTCGAACGCGGCCCGTGTACATCCACTCACGGTCCTCCATCCTCTAACATATATAACCGAGTATAGTTTAATATAGACATGTAATGCATGTACACTACGTTCCTACCTTCTAATAGGTGATGATAGGTCCTAATCCCACCCGCGGTTGCGTAGATGGAGTTAGTTTCCATGCTCTACTCCGATCCGAGATAGAATTTCGGCAGCACCTCCCCGCTGTTCTCCGGATACACGTCCTAGCAGGGAGAGTGTACTGTCCGGAGAACAACAGGGAGGTGACGCCGAAACTCTATCTCGGACCGGAGTAGAGCATGAAACTAACACCATCTACGCAACTGCAAGCTGTCCAAAAAACGTGGACAATTCGAAACTGATACATTTGTAGATATGCAAAGATCTGCATATCTACACCGTATCTCTTTCGAACGGGAGACACCTAACAGGGTTACGTGATCTACGACCATGATGCGGATGTAGAGGTTATACCTAGGGTGGCGGTGGAGTCAGCCTAGTGGGGCTGTGGCGCGTCGGTGCAGTGGCGACGCGAGGCAGACCCGCAGCGGCTTGGAAGACCTCTGCAAAAAATTAAACAAGTCTGTCAACAAAACAATTCGGCAGCACCTCCCCTGCACGGGGAGGTTTCCAAAACCTGCAAATAAAAGTAACAGCACGATGGCTGACATTCACACGTATACCAGGAGCACATAAAAGCTTTGATAATACCGTTGAAGGCGACAAAGCATTTATAGGCATATGTTTTGAGCACATAAAAGCTTTGATAATACAAGAACATATATACTAACGAAGATAATTCAGTATCAATCGTTGGGTGAAGCTTCACCTAGGGTTTCTAGAATCCATCACATAAATCATTTTTATCATTTTTACCGTGGAGGCGCGGCGTCGTCGAGGCCGAGGGCGGCCGTGGGACGCGGCGGCATCGGGGCCGAGGTCGAGGGCAGCCGTGGGGGCGCGGCGGCGTGGGGAGGCGTGCGCGGCGGCGTGCGCGGGCGCGGCGGCCGACGATGCCGGCGGCGTGGGGGCAGGGCTGCGGCGGCCGGCGGCGTGGAGAGGCAGGGGCTGCGGCGGCCGGCGGCGTGGGGGAAGGGGCGCGGCGGCCGGCGGCGTGGAGAGGCGCGCGGGCGCGGCGTGGAGACGGCAACGGAGTGAGAGAGAGAGTGAGAAGAAGAAGTTACCAGGTGCTATTTACACGTTCTTTGCCGAGTGTCCGTGATCTGGCACTCGGCAAAGATTTTTTAAAAATATTAAAATATTCTTTGCCGAGTGCCAGATCGCTGGCACTCGGCAAAGTGTTCTTTGCCGAGTGCCGGATCGCAGGCACTCGGCAAAGAACATTTTGCCGAGTGCCAGCTGGATGACACTCGGCAAAGAATCTTTTACAATCCTTTGCCGAGTGCTGTACAGCTGGCACTCGGCAAACATAGTTGCCGAGTGTCCTATGTAGACACTCGGCAAATCATATTTTTATTTTTTATATTTTCCCTACCAAACTTTTTGTGGTATGTTCCTACACTATGTAGACCAACATGTACCATTTTGGGACAATTATAACAGTGTTTTCTATACCTAGTACATTTAGTTTGTTTATTTGAATTTCTTCGGAAAATTCAGATTTGAACTGCAGGTTACTCGAAACTTGGAAAACCGTGCATGCAAAAATGATATCCATGCTACTTAGCACAAGTTACGACCGATTTCAGGAGCGGACCGGAAACTTCGAGCACCATGCTCACTCAACATGACCGTAAACTTGCCATCCAGGTGTTTAAAAATTGTATAAAACATAAACAAAGTCAGAAAATCATGAAACCTGTCCACGTGTCATGATATCATATGTAGAGGCTGTGATAAAAAATTTAGAATGTTTGGAGAAAGTTGTGAGACATTATGTGTAGAAACCTAAGAGAACCACACATGAAATCATAGAGTTTCAATGTGGATCTCTTAGGTTTGTACACATAGTGCGTTACAGCTTTCTCGAAACTTTTTCAATTTTTTATCACAGCCTCTACATATGATATCATGACACGTGGACAGGTTTCATGATTTTCTGACTTTGTTTATGTTTTATACAATTTTTAAACACCTGGATGGCAAGTTTACGGTCATGTTGAGTGAACATGGTGCTCGAAGTTTCCGGTCCGCTCCTGAAATCGGTCGTAACTTGTGCTAAGTAGCATGGATATCATTTTTGCATGCACGGTTTTCCAAGTTTCGAGTAACCTGCAGTTCAAATATGAATTTTCCGAAGAAATTCAAATAAACAAACTAAATGTACTAGGTATAGAAAACACTGTTATAATTGTCCCAAAATGGTACATGTTGGTCTACATAATGTAGGAACATACCACAAAAAGTTTGGTAGGGAAAATATAAAAAATAAAAATATGATTTGCCGAGTGTCTACATAGGACACTCGGCAAAGACTATGTTTGCCGAGTGCCAGATATTTGACACTCGGCAAAGACTGACGGCCGTCAGTTGTAGACGGCCACTAACGGCCCTTTGCCGAGAGCCGTATTTGCCGAGTGCTTGACGCTCGGCAAAGAAGTCTTTGCCGAGTGCTTGGATGGGCCGAGTGTACTACACTCGGTAAACCAGCTCTTTACCGAGCGCAGAACTTTGCCGAGGGCGGTACTCGGCAAAGTCTGCTTTGCCGAGTGCCCGATAAAAAGCACTCGGCAAAGCCTTCGGCACTCGGCAAAGGCGCGGATTCCGGTAGTGCATATTTAGTTCACATAATAGAATAATCAAATTTTAGAATTGATAAAGTTAGGTAATTCAGTTTTTTTATATTTTGGTTTGGTATACGGTGAAAACCGATTACGATACCGAAAACCAAACTTTTGAGATACAAAAACCGAAACCGAACCGAACTACCGAAAAAACCAAAATTTCGGTTTAGTTTGGTACGGTTCTGTTTTCGGTTTACGGTAAAAAAGTACCCACCCCTACCCACAAGGTGGCCGGTGGCGACATTAGGGTTCCCTTAGGCAGCCGCCATCTTCACTTCTCCGTCATCTCCTTTATTTCTTTTTTTTTCTACCGCACGTTCGGTTCCCTTTTTCTTTATTTTCTTTCTCTGCTCTATCTTTCTCCTTGTTCGATGCACTCTGGGAGTTTTTTTTATTCGTTGGAAAAGAAAGATAGAGGCGGCTGTTCGCATGCCTGCCAGTTTACAAGGCCGCGCCGGCTGCTAGCACGCTAGCCTGCTCCCAGGGCGGCGACAGCACCAGTGCTGGCGGCCGTGCGCGCCTGCTCTGAGGCGGCGGCGTTGGTGCGGACCTGCGGCTCCGGCTTCGTCTCTGTGGCAGCGACGATAACGCTCGCGAGCGGTGGCTCGGATAAGCGGGGCTGGCTTGCCTATGAGGCGGCACGGGCTCGCAGCGCACACGAGCGGTGGCGTGCCAGAGCTCGCCATCGAAGCTGCGGCGGCGGTTGTGCGCGGCGGCTCTGGCCGTCTGCGTGGGCCTGCATGCAAGGCTGCAGCCGCGCGCAGTGGCTTTGGTAGGCGGCGTAGGTGAGCAGCGGTATGGGCCTGCCTACGAGGCGGCAGCCACGGCGCTCACGATCCACGGCTCAGGTTCACAGCATACTCGGGCGGTGGCGCGTCAGTACGCCAGCGAATATGTGGCGACGCGGCCTGTGTCATGGCGCGCCATGTACAGCAGCAACGACATCCGTGTTAACGACGCGATGGCTGCGCATCAGCTCGCCGAGACGGCTGATTCTGATTGCTTGCTAGTGCGGTGAAGTAAGTAGATAAATGATACTTCAAAACACAATGCATAAAATATATGGATTCAGTACCTTTTTCAGTATTTTGCTTGATCTCCTTAGTAGCCTTGTGTTGATAACGTGTTAAGAACCCTTTGCTACCGAGTGTACATAGGAGACATAAAGATATATGAGGTATTGATATTCTCATTCATATATTCTCCTCACGGGTTACAACAAATGATAGTGTGCTCCTCTATATATAGTACAAAGTTAGTGTTTCAGTTAAATGGGCCACATGGGCCTTCGGGATCTAAGCTGGTTTCTTAACAATTACAACTATAGTCCATCCCTACAATGAGTCCTTTCTGCGTACTTTTGTCTTCACTCGTACGCGCGCATCGATCCTGGAAAACTTTTCAGTCGTGCTTAACCAGATCTTCTTTTGAGATAAACTTCTAAAAAAAAGAAGCTGTCCTTTAATTTGTTGGTAAGTGTGCTCTATTACTCCTATTAAGGGGGTGTTTGGTTACACCCCGCTAAAATTTAGCCTCTGTCCCATCGAATGTTTGAACCTCCGTTCCGGGCCGGTATTAAATGTAGTCGGATTATAAAACTAATTTGTCAGCCGAAGATTAAAAGACGAGACGAATCTAGTCCAGTTGGTTGGGTCTATATTTCATACTCTTATTTAAAAGTTAAACACTTGATATGATTCAGGCTAAACTTTAGCAGGAGCAACCAAACACCCCCTAAACCTTGGACTAAGAAATCAGGGATACGAAATAGATCACCATGCATGAATGATCACGTTTGACGTTTTGTTATCAAATTTATGGAATATGTAATTTTTCCAATAATTCTCATATTTCTATATTGTGGAAAAAAGTAAACGTAAAGCTGTAGTTTTATAAATTAATATTGCCTAAGATCAAACTACGACATGTATTACGTACTCAGATTATTTTTGGGCTATATCTCATGTCAAAAAGGTCTTGAGTGCCTAAAATACTAGTAGTTTGTTCGAACTCGTGCGTAACTGTTCAGAGCATGCATGCACGAATATAGAATGCATGTTTATCTATGTATAGTCCATTATTTTTTCACAACTTAGATTTATGTAAATGAATAATTGAGTCGAAGTGACCAAGTTTTCAAGAGCAAATTGAACATGCACATCTAATTAACTCATGTACATTTTACTACCACAACAAGCCTCCACCTACTAGTACAGAGACGATTTTTCTCATTAGTAGCGATTTGTAAGAAGTCACCGGTACTGTAAAATATAGACTACATATGTCGAACAAAGTAAATTTTTTTACTAGGTCTTAATTTTACTAGGTCTTCCTTAAAGGTAAGCTACACATATGTGACCGGCTGTTCAAGAAACAAATTAGGATCTTTTTCAACAAATTAGCGTTGAATATATGCTACCAGAATTTGGCTTTTTGTCGAGTGTCATATTTTTTGCCGAGTGTTTTTTTTCGGGCACTCGGCAAAGAAACTCTTTGCCGAGTGCCACACAAAAAAGCCTCGGTAAACGAAAACACTCGGCGACGAAGCTCTTTGTCGAATGTTTTATTTTTGAAACTCGGCAAAGAGTTTCTTTGCCGAGTGTCTTTTTTTGACACTCGGCAAAGGGCTCTTTGCCGAGCATCATATATACAACACTCGGCAAAGAGCTCTTTGCCGAGTGTTTTTTCTCCAACACTAGACAAAGACAATTTAAAAATCACATTTTAAAGTAGTAAATTAATTCAAATGAAAAAGTTTTCAACTACAAATTTGTATAACTCATCATGATGTAAAATTTATATATTGAACATGTCTTCATATGACAAAATAAAAATAAATTTGTTCATAAATTTATGAAATTACGAGAGAGATGTATAAAATTTGTACATATTGTTAGAACCATCATGTGAGATAAACAAATGACCAAACAAGCAAAATAAACTTTGTAGATCTTGATAAGTTATAGAAGTTTATAGTTGACAACCTTTTCATTTGAAGTCATATTGTCAACGAAAACTATGTCTAAATTTTAAAAAATTTAAATTTGAATTTTGAAAACGACTTCGAAAGAAAAAACCACCAACATGAAAGTTGTAGGTATTGAAGAGTTATGAAACTTTGTAGTTGACAATATTTTGGTTTGAAATCATCTTGTTATGCAAAACTATGTTTGAATTTTGAAATTTGAATTTTTTAAACTATCTCGGATGGAAAAACCACCAAAATAAAAGTTGTAGGTCTTGAAATGTAATGAAACTTTGTAGTTGACAATTTTTTGATTTGAAATCATCTTATCATTGAAAAATTCGTGTGAAGTTTTCAAATTTAAAATTCAAATTTTGTAAACGGTCTCAGATGTAGAAACTATTGAAATAAAACTTGTAGATCTCAAAAAGTTATGCAACTTTATAGTTGGTCACATTTTCAAATTAACTCATTTAGTGTCTTAAATAATCAAATTACTCTCGGTTTGTTATAGTACATGGGGAATGAAAACGTAATATAGATATAATTGGTGTAGTAGTGTAGTGGTATAAGAGGGTATGCGCGAGAGAGAGGTTGCGAGTTCGATTTGCTGTTTTTTTTTAATTTTTTCGATTTTTAATTTGCCGAGTGTTTTTCTTTGATGAGTGCTTTTCGATACTCGGTAAAGTCTTTGCCGAGTGTCCGAAAAAAGTACTCGGCAAAGAACCATTTGCCGATAAAATATTTGCCAAGTGTTACACTCGACAAAGGCTTTGCCGAGTGTAAATTAACCTTTGCCGAGTGTCTTAGACACTCGGCAAAGAACGCGATTCCGGTAGTCATTAGTGGGGATGTCTCCTCTGCATCTAGAGTCATGACTAGGGGCTATTTATGACTTAAAAATATGGCACCACTATTCCTTAGAAATGTTATTGGAGGAATCAAACAGTGGTGTACTCATGCATGTAACCAAGTAAATATGTAAAATCAAGTAAATAATTCTTCAAATATTTTTAGCAACGTAACAACCGAAGAAAAAATGTGGAATAGTCTCATTTTAATTACAAAACTGCAATGCAAACTACCTTTCCACCCACACTTAGCTAGATTGTCTTTAGTAAGGATATCACCCCTCCCTAAATACCATTGGAAAAGTTTAATGTAGATATGGAGTTTCAGTTTTCAAAGCAACATAATGAGATTTGAGAGGACAATATTCATTACAAGAAAGTATATTGAGCGAACTTTTAAAAGTCCATATCGGTGCCCCAAAAGAATTTGTCTCTCGATTGTCCTAAAGTAACAGATGCCATTAAATTTGATAAATTCTATCACTCAACCAGTTTTGTCCCAACAATAGTTCTGCGAAAAGATAGGTTGAGTATATTTCTATTCATAACATCCTTGACTAAATCGTTCCTTTTACGCACAATTTTAAGAGTTTGCTTCCATGTAACGTTTTCATTGAATAACTTAAAGAGCCAAAAGTTGAGTAAGCAAATGTTCTTAATGGCCAGATTGGCTACCCCCAATCCACCAATTTTCTTAGGTTGACAAATAATCTTCCATTTGGCCAATCTGTATTTCTTTTTAAAATTACCATCTTGTAAGTAAAATTGGAACAAATGGCATCTAGATTTTCAAGGCTCCCGTAGGTACCTCAAAAAAGGACATCATGAAATTGGGAAAGCTGCTTCATATAGAATTAATGAGTACTGGACACCCACATGAAGAAAGTAATTTACCTTTCCATGCACTTAATCTTTTTTTGGAATCAATCAATGACACAATGCCACTCGGTATTTCGTAACCGACGATGGGTCATAGGAGTCCCAAGGTAAATGAAAGGTAACAAACTAATCCCTCAACCAAAAAGATGAGAGTAATTCTATTCATATTCCTTAGCTATGCCAAAGCAAAAACCAAACAATACTAATATTCTCTGCACGAACTCGACTTTTAAACCCGCAACTGATGCTTATATTAGTATTAAAAGCAATCAGAATAAATATTGATGGATAGAAGCCCCATTCTCCAGTAGTGAAGTGTGTAGTTCTATATATATGCAGATCAAAATAACATCCGATTCAAGTAAAACTCAGCATCTGTACCACATATTATGATTTTAGACTAAACACATAAGACATAACATTATTAGGTGATAGAGAGGTAAGAATTGATTTGTCATAGATTGTTGAGGATTGTTGAAGGTGTACTACTTCCCTAAACATGCATACATGGAAATAATTAGTACTCCCTCCGTCCCAAAATAGTAGCTGTTTTATAAAATTAGTGGGTTCATACAATTCTTGATGCATGTGTTTTGTATCTATGTCTAGATTCATCATCATTAATTTGAATATAGACATAAAAACCAAGAGCCAAAACGACTACTCTTTTGGGACGGAGGGAGTATCCATGTGCACAATTCTTTAACAGTTTACAGCCTTATGATGTATGCTTACATATCACGTGCGTTATGACAACCATATTTTTTTAGAAAAATGAAAAGGTTCCGGCCTCTACAACGGCACACAGTCAAGTTCTTACAATGTATTTAATTAAATTTTAACTGATAAAAAAGAAATAGGAAACGTTAACAAAAGCAAATGCAATAGCTCATAAGCAAAGTCTATTATTTCTACTACATTCGCTCTTCGCAAAAATATCTAGAGCAACGACATTTGACTTGCTTGCCGAGCGAATAATATCTTTTGCATCTTCACGCTAATGTAGCAACCAATAAGCTTCTCTAAAAATAATGAAGGAAGGTTATTGTTGGGGGCGAAGGCGCAACGCTTCCTCGCTCGATCGACTACACGACAAAAGCGGAACATGTCGGAGGGAAATCATGCGAAGACTGAAGAGCGCGAAGACTGAAGAGTGAGACCCCACAACGGAGGGAACGCAAAGAGCGGGCGAAGGCTAGGCGCTCTCTCCGTCTTGGCAGGTCATGACGGAGGCCACCGCGACTTCGGAAGGCTGAGCACATAGAACGCGAAGACCATTTGTCGTTACCCGCTCGTTAATTTAATAGTGAGCATGTATATAACCGACCCGTGCTACAGGGTCCCACATGTAAGCCACTGTGTGAGCAGAATTGTTAGTGTGTATGTCCATGCGTGCACTTAATCACGTTGTAGTGACTCGTGGTAACCCCCGAAGGGAATGTTCTAGGGATAAAGTAGGTAACCAAGGGCACAACCGTCTTTGATAGGGTGAAGGCGTCCCTTGGTTACCTATAAATACCCCCGTACAGCACCATGCAGGGGACGGAAAAAAACATTGTTGCCCTAATACATTGTGTTAACCGGCATCAAACTATTTTCTGTTCTCCCACTATTCGAGCTAGTCTGACCACGTGTCAGCAAGTTCCAACATTTGACGCCCACCGTTCGTGCAACGAAAAACCATTCCCGCGATGGCGCCCAAGAGAGCAACTTTGAAGGTTGTCACTTCCATCGACAATGCAGCTAAGACGGCCCTTCTAGCTGAAAAGAAAGGCAAAGCTCCCCTTGTGGACGACAGGAGGCCTTCGACGACGAGACCTTCAACAGCAAAAGATAATGCCAAGACAATCCGCCTATGCCAGAGGGTTCTACTCGCACCTGCAACTCTAAGGGAGTACGCCATGTACCCCTGTCAGGCTTCACCCCTAGAGGCAGAAGACATCGTCGAAGATAGCGAAATCTTAGGCATTTCAGCCGAAGACCAACTCAAATTGTGAGCCCTTCGCATTAAGAACAATCATTTACAAAAATAGAAAGAAATACTTGCAGCTAAGCGACATCACATCACCATGCAAGCCAAGGTCAGGCAGATGATATTAGATGAGGAGCAAAAGGCCAGAGAGCTAGAGCAATAAATCACAGATATGCAAGGCGAAGGCTCACACCATATGTAGCAGAACCCTCCCTACATACCATTCATCACTACAACCACTTTTTCAGGGGATAAATTACCTTGATGAGCGAAGCCCACTTGCACCACAACTCTGGGCTTCACCTTGGCCTAGCAACTTCATAGCAGGTACTTATCCCAAGTATAACGGTAGCACAGACCCAGCATAGTACATCATGAGCTACCAGGTTGTGGTCGCATCATCCGGAGGGGACGACGCCACTATGGCCAAATCTTTCATTATAGCACTCGAGTCATGGAAAACACTTCGCGACAAGTTCTTGTTAAACTTCCAAGGGTACAGACCGGACACAGATGCCCTAGCAGAATTATCACTCTGCAGACAACAGGAGAAAGAAACCCTTCGGAAGTACTACAAAAAGTTCCTTTGCTAAAGTCACAACTGCCTTCTGTCGATGACCACATAGACATCCACTATGCAACCAATGGTCTTCGTGTCGGCGTCTTATACAGTCACTGCATATGAGACCCACCCAAAAACTTGCAAGAGTTATACCAACTATTTGAAAAATATGCTCAGTCCGAAGAACTCCACCAACGAAAAGTGGAATCACAGCGTACACCCAAGGACACTCCGCAGTCCAGCAGGACATGGGTCAGACCTGCGCAGTCCAACTCCGGCTGGCCAAACCATAATCAGTCCCAAGTGAACAACATCACCAATCAACAGCAGACTGGAGACACCACTCGTCGCCATGAGTACCCCACGCAACAGGGTCGCGGTAGTAACCCCAGAGGCAGAGGCAAAGGTCGAGTCTCACAACATCGAAGGTTTTATTGTCTTTTTCACGGTGAAGACTCTGCGCACCACACCAGGGATTGCCCTGAAACCAAGGCTACCAAAGATAGGATGGTCAGAAATCAACCAGATGAAAACCAACGAGTCGTTGCACACACCTACCACTCGCAACAATATCACCAATGACAATTCCACAATGAACAATACCACCCCACCAGCAAAACCATATGTACCAGCAACACCAAGAGGTCCAAGCCCTCCCACCACCACCACCACATCACCAAAATCGACCACAACGCCCACTAGTACCCAAACAAGAAGACTTCACTGATCAACTTTTCTATGGGGTCATTCACATGATTGCTGGTGGATCGAGCGCAGACTTTGACACAAAACGGCAGAAGAAAGACCACTACCGAAGAGTCAATCATGTAGCCCTCACTGGGCCGGTTGTTCAGATGAAATGGTCTCATATACCACTCACCTTTGACGCAAGATATGTAGACCTACGGAGTGCGCCACATGCAGATGCCATGGTGATCAACTGCTGGGTCGCAGGATGGGACCGGCACAAAGTACTCATCGACAATGGCAGTTAGGCTGACATCATCTTCTTGCACGTCTTCGATCGCATGGGCATCAACCACATCCTACTCAAGCCTGCATATAACCCTTTATACGGGTTTGGAGGCAAAGGCACATTTCCAATCAGCAAAATAGAGCTGCCACTGTCTTTTGGCATTGCACCCAATGCGCGAAGTGAGCAAGTCACCTTCGACATAGTCGACATGGTTTATCCTTACAATTCCATAATGGGGCGAGGATCCATCAATATGTTCGAGGCAGCAATACATGGACTCTACCAGTGCATGAAAATCCTAGGCCCTCAAGGACTAATCACGATATATGGAGATCAACAGGCAGCCAGGAACATAGAAAGAGACTTCGTCCTTGGCCAACGTAATGTGCATTGTCTCACGGCAGAATGTGAAGACACCAACAGTCCTCGCACAACAAAAAGTAAAAAAGTTAACACACAACTACAGAGCAACGAGGGAACCATGGCAGTCCCCCGCAACCCCGCGACCCCAAAGCAAACTGTTTTAGTCAGCGAAGACCTCCTACCAAACGAGGAAGCAAGACTTCTTTCCTGCCTTAACTGCAACAAGGATGTCTTTGCATGGTCCGCTCTAGACCTTATCGGTGTCAGCCACATAATCATTGAGCACAGTCTGGGCATCGACTCCTCTATGCGCCCAAGGAAACAGAAACTGCGAAAAATGTCCGACGAAAAAACAGAAGCTGCAAAGTCATAGTACACCGTTTGTTAGAAGCAAAATTTATCGAAACCAATTTCTTACCCCACCTGGCTCGCTAATGTCGTCATGGTGCAAAAGAAGAATGTGAAATGGAGAATGTGTATCGATTTCACCAACCTCAACAAAGCCTGTCCAAAGGACAAATTTCCTTTGCCACGAATCGACAAAATTGTTGATTCTACGGCTGGCTGCGAAGTCATGTCTCTCCTGGATTGCTTCTCGGGCTATCATCAGATCTACATGAAAGAAGAGGACAAAGCCAACACAAGTTTCATCACACCCTTCGGCACATACTGTTTCGTGCGAACGCCTGAAGGACTCAAGAACGTCGGATCAACTTTCTCCCGACTCGCCAAAAGAATCCTCGAAGACGAGATGGGCCGCAACGTTTTCACGTATGTTGATGACATAGTTGTTGC
Source organism: Zea mays (assembly GCF_902167145.1). NCBI lineage: Eukaryota > Viridiplantae > Streptophyta > Magnoliopsida > Poales > Poaceae > Zea > Zea mays. The sequence goes on from NC_050102.1 coordinate 16,210,827, forward strand.
AAGCAAAAACAAAGAAGACCATTAATCATACCTCGCAGAAACATTCGCCAACATGCGCGAAGCCCGACACCGTCTGAATCTAGAAAAGTGTATTTTTGGAGTCCGCGAAGGCAAGATACTTAGCTACCTCGTATCACACAGAGGAATCGAAGTCAACCCCATTAAAATACAGGCTATCATGGGCACGGCACTGCCACAATCAACAAAAGACATACAACGGCTGATAGGCAGACTAGCTGCACTGAACCGATTCATCTCGCGATCTGCTGAGCGAAGCCTTCCCTTCCTCAAAACGTTGAGCAGTGCAAAGGACTTTACGTGGGCCCAAAACAAGCCACAACCTTTGAGTCTTTGAAACAATATCTGTTTGATCTAGCAACTTTAACCAGCCGAGATCCAGTTTTACCCCTAATACTCTACATCACAGCATCACCCAGCGTAGCCTTGGTACAAGAAAGGTGCGAAGAGGGCAAGACCCACCAATGCCCGGTATATTTTGTCTCTGAAGTACTCACCGCCTCCAAGTGTAACATGACAGAGTTAGAAAAGATAGCTTACACCGTTATCATGGCTTCGCGTAAGCTAAGACACTATTTTGAGGCACACAGAGTATGAGTCACTTTAGATCGAGGTCTTGGAGATTTATTCAGAAATCCGGAGACGTCCGCCAGAATAGCTAAATGGGTCGCTGAACTCTCCTGTTACAACATCACCTTCGAACCCAAGATAACAATCAAATCCTAGGTTCTGGCAGACTTCATAGTAGACTGGACAGGGCCTTCAGAGCCATAGCAGTTTCGCACATAGACTATTTGGACCATCCACTACGACGGGGCATGGTGTCATGCAGGTGCCGGTGCTGCAGCAATCATTACATCACCCACAGGGCTCAAATACATATATGTCGCGCGTCTCCGTTTTGCAGTAGACTCTGACAAATGCACAAATAACATCGCTGAATATGAAGCCGTCATCTTAGGCCTTCACAAACTGTGAGCCCTATGAGTGACAACGTGCATAGTCAAAACTGATTCTAAGGTAGTCGACGGCCAAATTGAAAAAGACTACTCCGCCAAAGAACCAGTAATCATGCAATTTTTTCACACAATCGGCACACCAATCGTAAGGAACCCCGAAGGCCTGCAAATAACACAAGATGCTGACGATCACTGAATAGTAAATCTAATAATGACCAAAGACTGGCGGGCACCCATCACCCTTTACCTCCAAGGCCACTACCATCCTTCCAACCAAAGCGAAGCCAAACGGTTAAAACAAAGAAGCAGAGACTTTGCTGTGATCAACGGACATCTATACAAGAAGGGGATAAGTCAACCCATGTTAAAATGCATAACTGAAGCCGAAGGCATAGAACTTCTCCCAGAAGTCCATAGAGGTACATGCGGATCACATTCGAGACCGAGAGCTCTCGCTGCCAAGGTCATATGCCAAGGTTTCTACTGGCCAGCCATCCTATGTGCGGCCAACCGAGTGACCCGTTCATGTGAAGCATGCCAAAAATTCTCACCTCGAACGGGCGGCCCTTCGCAGCTTGCTAAGCTCATTGCACACACCTGGCCACTACAGTGTTGGGGACTCGACATTGTTGGACCGCTGCCAACAGCGCAAGGCAATTTAAAATTCACTTTCGTCGCTGAAAGTCGCTTAGAGGGGGGTGAATAGGCAAAACCTGAAATTTATAAACATAAACACACACTAAAGGTCGGGGTTAGCGTTAGAATGAAATACAAGTCCAAACGATTATTTCTCTTGCTAGGAGTTGCTCAAAGAGTGCAGATGACGTATGGGAGCAAGCTCAAATTAATACTAGCAATGAAATGTTAGAGAGAGGAAAGAGGGCAAACAAATCAAGCGAGATTCAAAGTGAGTAGACACAATGATTTGTTTTACTGAGGTTCGGTTCCAAAGAACCTAGTCCCCATTGAGGATGCCACAAAGGTTGGGTCTATTTCAACCCTTTCTCTCTCTCTCAAACGGTCACTTAGACCGAGTGAGCCTTTTCCTTAATCACACGGGTCATTAAGACCCCACAAGGACCACCACACACTTGATGTCTCTTGTTTCGCTTATAAAGCACTTGAGAATAAGAATGAGAAAGGAAGAAGGCAATCCAAGCGACAAGAGCAACAAAAGAACACAAAACACCCTCTCTCAAGTCCCTAATGGAATTGAGTTGATTTGGAGGCTTGGAGAGGATTTGATCTACTGAATGTGTCTTGGAGTGAAGTCTTTTGCTCTTGCAATGAATGGTATGTTTAGAAAACTTGGATACCAATGAATGAGGTGGTTGGGGGGTATTTATAGCCCCAACCACTTCCTAGACATTGGCAAAGGCTGCTGGCGATGGGCGCACCGGACATCCACTGTGCACTGTTTGGTGCACGCCACGTTAGCGCAACCGTTAGGGTTTGGAGCAGTTGACCGTTGGAGACCTTTGTCTTCTAGCTGCACCGGACAGTCCGGTGCCACACCGGACAGTTCGGTGCCCTCTGACTTCTGCGCTCTGACTTCTGTTGAGGCACTGTTCACCTCAGAACGCTTTTGCAGTCGACCGTTGGCGCCAGTTAGTCATTGCTCCGCTGGCTCACCGGACAGTCCGGTGGCACACCGAACAGTCCGATGAATTATAGCGGATGCTGCCCTGGAATTCCCGAGAGTGGCCGGTTTGGAGAGCGTCTGGCCTGGTGCACCGGTGTCTGGTGCACATAGGGGAGTGTCCGGTGCGCCAAGAATCAACACACTCAAGTCCTTTTTGCTCCAAATAAATTGTGTCCCCTAACTGAATTCTTTCTTGGTTTGTGTTGAACCTTATGCACCTAAGATAAATCACATCTAGCCAAACTAGTTAGTCCATATGGTTTGTGTTGGTCGTCAACCAATAAAATCTATTTATAGGAAATGGTTAACCCTATTTCCCTTTCAATCTCCCCCTTTTTGGTGATTGATGCCAACACTAACCAAAGCAAATATGAAGTGTACAAATGAAACTAGTTTGCAATTGAGATAGATGTGCATAGGTTACTTAGATTTTATACCAATTGAAAGATTTTAAAAATATGACTAAGAATGAATGGATTGCTTTTCCTGATTTAACATTTTGGACCACATTTGCACCACATGTTTATTTTTGCAAATCTTTTGTAAAAATCTTTTCAATATCTTTTGCAAATAGTCAAAGGTATAGGAATAAGATTGCAAGAAGCATTTTTAAGATTTGAAATTCCTCCCCCTATTTCAAATGCTTTTCCTTTGACTAAATAAAAGCTCCCCCTGAATGAAATTCTCCCCTTAGCTTTCAAGAGGGTTTTGAAGTAGATACCAATTTGAAAAGCAATTTTGAAAAACCAAATGAGATACCAATTGAAATTTTACTTTCACATAGCAATTGAAAATTAGATACTGATTGAAAATACACCAATTGAAAATTTCATTTTGAGGCTAACTCAAATCCTAATAAATATTTGTGAAATTTTTGAAATGGTGGTGGTGCGGTCCTTTTGCTTTGGGCTTAATATTTTCTCACCCTTTGGCATTAATCACCAAAAACGGAGAACTTGAGAGCCCTATGCATTTTCTCCCCCTTTGGGGCCTAATATTTTCTCCCAAATGGTAAAACAAATATGAGTGAAGGGTTATACCAATGAGAGTTATATGAGTAACGGCAAAGGGTAGATGATACCATCAGAGTTGGAGTGGAAGCCTTGTCTTTGCCGAATACTCTATTTCCCTTTTAATCTAAGACTAATCATAGATATATACTCGAAAACATATTAGTCTTAGCCTTGGTACAAGAAGAATAAGAAATATGCATTTGTACCAAATGAAGAGATATGATCAAAGGTATATACATGAGCTATGTGTCCAATGTTTCAATCAAAGTTCCGAGAATCAAGTATATTTAGCTCATTCCTAAGTTTGCTAAAGGTTTTCTCATCTAGTGGCTTGGTAAAGATATCGGCTAATTGGTTGTGGGTGCTCACATAAGCAATTTTGATATCTCCCTTTTGTTGGTGATCTCTCAGAAAGTGATACCGGATGCCTATGTGCTTAGTGCGGCTGTGTTCAACGGGATTATCCGCCATGCGGATTGCACTCTCATTATCACATAGGAGAGGGACTTTGCTCAATTTGTAGCCATAGTCCATAAGGTTTTGCCTCATACAAAGTAATTGCGCACAACAATGTCTTGCGGCAATGTACTCGACTTCGGCGGTGGAAAGAGCTACAGAGTTTTGTTTCTTTGAAGCCCATGACACCAGGGATCTTTCCAGAAACTGGCAAGTCCCCGATGTGCTCTTTCTATCTATTTTACATACGGCATAATCGGCATCGGAATACCCAATTAAATCAAAGGTAGATCCCTGGGGTACCAAAGCCCAAACTTAGGAGTGTAAACTAAATATCTCATGATCATTTTCACGGCCCTAAGGTGAATTTACTTAGGATTTGCCTAGAACCTTGCACACATGCATACAGAAAGCATAATGTCTGGTCGAGATGCACATAAATAGAGTAAAGAATCTATCATCGATCGGTATACCTTTTGATCCACGGATTTACCTCCCGTGTCAAGGTCGAGATGCCCATTGGTTCCCATAGGTGTCTTGATGGGTTTGCCATTCTTCATTCCAAACTTCTTAAGATATCTTGAATGCACTTGGTTTGGCTGATGAAGGTGCCTTCTTGGAGTTGCTTCATTTGAAATCCAAGGAAATACTTCAACTCTCCCATCATAGACATCTCGAATTTTTGTATTATGATCCTACTAAACTCCTCACAAGTTGACTTGTTAGTAGATCCAAATATAATATCAACAACATAGATTTGGCATATAAACAAGACTTTTGCAACAGTTTTAGTGAAGAGAGTAGGATCGGCCTTTCCGACTTTGAAGCCATTAGTGATAAGAAAATCTCGCAGGCATTCATATCATGCTCTTGGGGCTTGAGTGAGCCCATAAAGCGCCTTTGAGAGCTTATAAACATGGTTAGGATACTCACTATCTTCAAAGCTAGGAGGTTGCTCAATATAAACTTCTTCCTTGATAGGTCCATTGAGGAAGGCACTCTTCACGTCCTTTTTTTAAAGCTTGAAGCCATGGTGAGTAGCATAGGCAAGTAATATACGAATTGACTCAAGCCTAGCTATGGGTGCATAGGTTTCATCGAAATCCAAACCTTCGACTTGTGAATATCCCTTTTCCACAAGTCGGGCTTTGTTCCTTGGCACCACACCATGCTCATCTTGCTTGTTGAGGAATACCCACTTGGTACCTACAACATTTTGATTAGGACATGGAACTAAATGCCATACCTCATTCCTTGTGAAGTTGTTGAGCTCCTCTTGCATAGCCACCACCCAATTTGGATGTCTTAATGTATCCTCTACCCTATATGACTCAATAGAAGACACAAAAGAGTAATGTTCACAAAAATGAGCAACTCGAGATCTAGTGGTTACCCCCTTGTGAATGTCACCAAGAATAGAGTTGATAGGGTGATCTCTTTGAATTGCTTGGTGGACTCTTGGGTGTGGCGGTCTTTGATCCCTAATTTCTTGATCATCTTCCTTGTCATCATTGTCTTCATCTCTCCCTTGATCAATGTCCTTCTCTTGAGGTGGCTCATCGTCTTGATCTTCATCTTCTTGAGCTTGATCCTCATCTTGAGTGGGTGGAGATGCTTGCATGGAAGATGATGGTTGATCTTGTGCTTGCGTGGGCTCCTTAGATTCTTTGGGACACACATCACCAATGGACATGTTTGATAGTCGCCTAGAGGGGGGGTGAATAGGGCGAAACTGAAATTTGCAAATATAAACACAACTACAAGCCGGGGTTAGCGTTAGTAATAATAAACGAGTCCAAGAGAGAGGGCGCAAAACAAATCCCAAGCAAATAAGCAAGTGAGACACGGAGATTTGTTTTACCGAGGTTCGGTTCTTGCAAACCTACTCCCCGTTGAGGAGGCCACAAAGGCCGGGTCTCTTTCAACCCTTCCCTCTCTCAAACGGTCCCTCCGACCGAGTGAGCTTTCCTTCTTCTCAATCAACCGGGAACAAAATTTCCCCGCAAGGGCCACCACACAATCGGTGCCTCTTGCCTTGGTTACAATTGAGTGTTGATCACAAGAGCACAAGAGAAAGAAAGAATGCGATCCAAGCGCAAGAGCTCAAAAGAACACGGCAAATCACTCTCTCTAGTCACTAGGGTTTTGTGTGGAATTGGAGAGGATTTGATCTCTTTGAATGTGTCTAGAATTGAATGCCTAGCTCTTGTAAGTGGTTGAGAAGTGGGAAAACTTGGATGCAATGAATGGTGGGGTGGTTGGGGTATTTATAGCCCCAACCACCAAACTTGACCGTTGGCTGGAGGCTTCTGCCTGATGGCGCACCGGACAGTCCGGTGCACACCGGACAGTCCGGTGCCCCTGCCACGTCATCACTGCCGTTGGATTCTAGCCGTTGGAGCTTCTGACTTGTGGGCCCGCCTGGGTGTCCGGTGCACACCGGACATGTACTGTTTGATGTCCGGTGCACCGGTATGGGCAAGTCTGACGTCTGCGCGCGCTGCGCGCGCATTAAATGCACCGCAGAGAGCCGTTGGCGCCGAAGAGAGCCGTTGCTCCGCTGGCACACCGGACAGTCCGGTGCACACCGGACAGTCCGGTGAATTTTAGCGGAGCGGCTGCCACGCGAAACCGAGGCTGGCGAGTTCCGGAGGCCGCGCTTCCTTGGAGCACCGGACATGTCCGGTGCACACCGGACAGTCCGGTGAATTATAGCGCGCCGGCTTCCGAGAAATCCCGAGGGTGAAGAGTTTGAGTCTGAGTCCCCTGGTGCACCGGACAGGTACTGTTCACTGTCCGGTGGCACACCGGACAGTCCGGTGCGCCAGACCAGGGGTGCCCTCGGTTGCCCCTTTGCTCCTTTATTGAATCCAAAACTTGGTCTTTTTATTGGCTGAGTGTGAACCTTTTACACCTGTATAATCTATACACTTGGGCAAACTAGTTAGTCCAAAGATTTGTGTTGGGCAATTCAACCACCAAAATTATTTAGGAACTAGGTGTAAGCCTAATTCCCTTTCAATCTCCCCCTTTTTGGTGATTGATGCCAACACAAACCAAAGCAAATAGAGAAGTGCATAATTGAACTAGTTTGCATAATGTAAGTGAAAAGGTTACTTGGAATTAAGCCAATATAACTACTTACAAGATATGCAAGGAATGTTTCTTTCTTATATAACATTTTGGACCACGTTTGCACCACATGTTTTGTTTTTGCAAATTCTTTTTGTAAATCCATTTCAAAGATCTTTTGCAAATAGTCAAAGGTAAATGAATAAGAGTTTGCAAAGCATTTTCAAGATTTGAAATTGTCTCCCCCTATTTCAAATGCTTTTCCTTTGACTAAACAAAAACTCCCCCTAAAAGAGATCCACCTCTTAGTGTTCAAGAGGGTTTTGATATACCATTTTTGAAATACTACTTTCTCCCCCTTTTGAACACAATAGGATACCAAATGATAAAGACTTTTGGAAAGCACTAAGTTTTTGAATTTGGTGGTGGTGGTGCGGTCCTTTTGCTTTGGGCTCATTTCTCCCCCTTTTTGGCATGAATCGCCAAAAACGGAATCATTAGAGCCCTCGAAGTAATTTCTTCCCCTTTGGTCATAAGTAACGAGTTAAGATTATACCAAAGATGAAGTCCGGTCCTTTTGCTTTTGAGCTTTTACTCTCTCCCCCAAGGATGAAGTCCTTTTCTTTGATGCTCATTTCTCCCCAAGGAATAGAGAGTTGCTCGGAGTGATGGCGAAGCATGAGTTACGGAGTGGAAGCCTTTGTCTTCGCCGAAGACTCCAATTCCCTTTCAATATACCTATGACTTGGTTTGAAATAGACTTGAAAACACATTAGTCATAGCATATAAAAGAGATATGATCAAAGGTATTTAAATGAGCTATGTGTGCAAGCTAGCAAAAGAAATTTCTAGAATCAAGAATATTGAGCTCATGCCTAAGTCTGGTAAAAGATTGTTCATCAAGTGGCTTGGTAAAGATATCGGCTAATTGATCTTTAGTATTAATGTAAGAAATCTCGATATCCCCCTTTTGTTGGTGATCCCTAAGAAAATGATACCGAATGGCTATGTGCTTAGTGCGGCTGTGCTCGACGGGATTGTCGGCCATTTTGATTGCACTCTCATTATCACATAGCAAAGGGACTTTGGTTAATTTGTAACCGTAGTCCCGCAGGGTTTTCCTCATCCAAAGCAATTGCGCGCAACAATGTCCTGCGGCAATGTACTCGGCTTCGGCGGTGGAAAGAGCGACCGAATTTTGCTTCTTTGAAGCCCAAGACACCAAGGATCTTCCCAAGAACTGGCAAGTTCCCGATGTGCTCTTCCTATTAATTTTGCACCCCGCCCAATCGGCATCCGAATAACCAATCAAATCAAATGTGGATCCCCGAGGGTACCAAAGCCCAAACTTAGGTGTGTAAGCCAAATATCTCAAGATTCGTTTTACGGCCGTAAGGTGTGATTCCTTAGGGTCGGATTGAAATCTTGCACACATGCAAACGGAAAGCATAATGTCCGGTCGAGATGCACATAAATAAAGCAATGAACCAATCATCGACCGGTATACCTTTTGATCCACGGACTTACCTCCCGTGTCGAGGTCGAGATGCCCATTAGTTCCCATGGGTGTCTTGATGGGTTTGGCATCCTTCATCCCAAACTTGGTTAGAATGTCTTGAGTGTACTTCGTTTGGCTAATGAAGGTGCCCTCTTGGAGTTGCTTGACTTGGAATCCCAGAAAATACTTCAACTCCCCCATCATTGACATCTCGAATTTCTGTGTCATGATCCTACTAAACTCTTCACATGTAGACTCGTTAGTAGACCCAAATATAATATCATCAACATAAATTTGGCATACAAACAAGTCATTTTTAAGAATTTTAGTAAAGAGTGTAGGATCGGCTTTTCCGACTTTGAAGCCATTAGCAATAAGGAAATCTCTAAGGCATTCATACCATGCTCTTGGGGCTTGCTTGAGCCCATAAAGCGCCTTAGAGAGCCTATAAACATGGTTAGGATACTCACTGTCTTCAAAGCCGGGAGGTTGCTCAACATAGACCTCTTCCTTGATCGGTCCGTTGAGGAAGGCACTTTTCACGTCCATTTGATAAAGCTTAAAGCCATGGTAAGTAGCATAGGCTAATAATATGCGAATTGACTCAAGCCTAGCTACGGGTGCATAGGTTTCACCGAAATCCAAACCTTCGACTTGTGAATATCCTTTGGCCACGAGTCGAGCTTTGTTCCTTGTCACCACACCATGCTCATCTTGCTTGTTGCGGAAGACCCATTTGGTTCCTACAACATTTTGGTTAGGACGTAGAACTAAATGCCATACCTCGTTCCTTGTGAAATTGTTGAGCTCCTCTTGCATCGCCACCACCCAATCCGAATCTTGAAGTGCTTCCTCTACCCTATGTGGCTCAATAGAGGAAACAAACGAGTAATGTTCACAAAAATGAGCAACACGAGATCTAGTGGTTACCCCCTTATGAATGTCGCCGAGGATGGTGTCGATGGGGTGATCTCGTTGGATTGCTTGGTGGACTCTTGGGTGTGGCGGTCTTGGTTCTTCCTCATCCTCCTTTTCTTGATTATTTTCATCTCCCCCTTGATCATTGCCATCATCTTTAGGTGACTCATCTTCTTGATTTTGTTCTTCATCATCTTGAGCCTCATTCTCATTTTGAGTTGGTGGAGATGCTTGCATGGAGGAGGATGGTTGATCTTGTGTACTTGGAGGCTCTTCGGATTCCTTAGGACACACATCCCCGATGGACATGTTCCTTAGCGCGATGCATGGAGCCTGTTCTTCACCTATCTCATCAAGATCAACTTGCTCTACTTGAGAGCCGTTAGTTTCATCAAACACAACGTCACAAGAGACTTCAACTAGTCCAGTGGACTTGTTAAAGACCCTATATGCCCTTGTGTTTGAGTCATAACCAAGTAAAAAGCCTTCTACAGTTTTAGGAGCAAATTTAGATTTTCTACCTCTTTTAATAAGAATGAAGCATTTGCTACCAAAAACTCTAAAATATGAAATGTTGGGCTTTTTACCGGTTAGGAGTTCATATGATGTCTTCTTGAGGATTCGGTGAAGATATAACCGGTTGATGGCGTAGCAGGCGGTGTTGACCGCTTCGGCCCAAAACCGGTCCGGTGTCTTGTACTCATCAAGCATGGTTCTTGCCATGTCCAATAGAGTTCGATTCTTCCTCTCCACTACACCATTTTGTTGTGGAGTGTAGGGAGAAGAGAACTCATGCTTGATGCCCTCCTCCTCAAGGAAGCCTTCGATTTGTGAGTTCTTGAACTCCGTCCCATTGTCGCTTCTTATTTTCTTGATCCTTAGGCCGAACTCATTTTGAGCCCGTCTCAAGAATCCCTTTAAGGTCTCTTGGGTTTGAGATTTTTCCTGTAAAAAGAATACCCAAGTGAAGCGAGAATAATCATCCACTATTACAAGACAATACTTACTCCCGCCGATGCTTATGTAAGCAATCGGGCCGAATAGATCCATGTGGAGTAGCTCAAGCGGCCTGTCGGTAGTCATGATGTTCTTGTGTGGATGATGGACTCCAACTTGCTTCCCTGCCTGGCATGCGCTACAAATCCTGTCTTTCTCAAAATGAACATTTGTTAATCCTAAAATGTGCTCTCCCTTTAGAAGCTTATGAAGATTCTTCATCCCAACATGGGCTAGTCGGCGGTGCCAGAGCCAACCCATGTTAGTCTTAGCAATTAAGCATGTGTCGAGTTCAGCTCTATCAAAATCCACTAAGTATAGCTGACCCTCTAACACACCCTTAAATGCTATTGAATCATCACTTCTTCTAAAGACAGTGACACCTGTATCAGTAAAAAGACAGTTGTAGCCCATTTGACATAATTGGGAAACAGAAAGCAAGTTGTAGTCTAAGGAATCAACAAGAAAAACATTGGAAATAGAATGGTCAGGAGATATAGCAATTTTACCCAATCCTTTGACCAAACCTTGATTTCCATCCCCGAATGTGATAGCTCGTTGGGGATCTTGGTTTTTCTCATATGAGGAGAACATCCTTTTCTCCCCTGTCATGTGGTTTGTGCACCCGCTGTCGAGTATCCAACTTGAGCCCCCGGATGCATAAACCTACAAAACCACTTTAGTTCTTGACTTTAGGTACCCAAACTGTTTTGGGTCCTTTGGCATTAGAAACAAGAACTTTGGGTACCCAAACACAAGTCTTGGAGCCCTTGTGTTTGCCCCCAACAAATTTGGCAACTACCTTGCCGGATTTGCTTGTAAGCACATAAGAAGCATCAAAAGTTTTAAATGAAATAACATGATCATTTGATGCAATAGGAGTTTTCTTTCTAGGCAACTTGGCACGGGTTGGTTGCCTAGAGCTAGATGTCTCACCCTTATACATAAAAGCATGATTAGGGCCAGAGTGAGACTTCCTAGAATGAATTTTCCTAATTTTGCTCTCAGGATAGCCGGCAGGGTACAAAATGTAACCCTCGTTATCCTGAGGCATGGGAGCCTTGCCCTTAACAAAGTTAGATAAGTTCTTTGGAGGAGCATTAAGTTTGACATTGTCTCCCCTTTGGAAGCCAATGCCATCCTTAATGCCAGGGCGTCTCCCATTATAAAGCATGCTACGAGCAAATTTAAATTTCTCATTTTCTAAGTTGTGCTCGGCAATTTTAGCATCTAGTTTAGCTATATGATCATTTTGTTGCTTAATTAAAATCATGTGATCATGAATAGCATCAATATCAACATTTCTACATCTAGTACAAATAGATACATGCTCAACAATAGATGTAGAGGGTTTGCAAGATCTTAATTCTACAACCTTAGCATGCAGCATATCATTTTTAGTTCTAAGGTCAGAAATTGTAACATTGCAAACATCTAGTTCTTTAGCCTTAGTAATCAACTTTTCATTTTCTACTCTAAGGCTAGCAAGAGAAATGTTCAATTCTTCAATCCTAGCAAGCAAATCATCATCATTATCTCTAGGAGTGGAAATTGAAACATCACAAACATGAGAATCAACCTTAGCATTTAAAATAGCATTTTCATTCCTAAGGTTGTCAATTATTTCACGGCAAGTGCTTAGCTCACTAGATAATTTTTCACATTTTTCTACTTCTAGAGCATAAGCCTTTTTAACCTTAACATGTTTTTTGTTTTCTTTAATTAGACAATCCTCTTGGGAATCCAAAAGGTCGTCCTTTTCATGAATAGCACTAACCAATTCATTCAATTTTTCTTTTTGAGCTATGTTAAGGTTGGCAAAAAGAGAACGCAAATTATCTTCCTCATCACTAGCATTGTCATCACTAGAGGATTCATATTTAGTGGAGGATTTAGATTTAACCTTCTTTTTGCCGTCCTTTGCCATGAGGCACTTGTGGCCGACGTTGGGGAAGAGGAGTCCCTTGGTGACGGCGATGTTGGCGGCGTCCTCGTCGTCGGAGGAGTCGCTAGAGCTTTCGTCGGAATCCCATTCCCGACAAACATGGGCATCGCCGCCCTTCTTCTTGTAGTACCTTTTCTTCTCCTTTCTTCTCCCCTTCTTGTCGTCGCCTCGGTCACTGTCACTAGACATAGGACATTTAGCAATGAAATGACCGGGCTTACCACATTTGTAGCAAATCTTCTTGGAGCGGGACTTGTAGTCTTTCCCCCTCCTTTGTTTGAGGATTTGGCGGAAGCTCTTGATGACGAGCGCCATCTCCTCATTGTCAAGCTTGGAGGCGTCTATTGGTTGTCTACTTGGTGTAGACTCCTCCTTCTTCTCCTCCGTTGCCTTGAATGCAACGGGTTGGGCTTCGGATGGGTCGCCAAGCTCGTTGATTTTCCTCGAGCCTTCTATCATGCACTCAAAACTTACAAAATGCCCGATAACTTCCTCGGGGTTCATTTTAGTATATCTAGGATTACCACGAATCAATTGAACTTGAGTGGGATTAAGAAAAATGAGAGATCTTAAAATAACATTTACCACTTCGTGGTCATCCCACTTCTTGCTCCCGAGGTTGCGCACTTGGTTCACCAAAGTCTTGAGCCGGTTGTACATGTGTTGTGGCTCCTCCCCTTTTTGAAGCCGGAACCGACCGAGCTCCCCCTCGATCGTTTCCCGCTTGGTGATCTTGGTGAGCTCATCTCCCTCGTGCGCAGTTTTGAGCACATCCCAAATCTCCTTTGCATTTTTCAACCCTTGCACTTTGTTGTATTCTTCCTTGCTTAGAGAGGCAAGGAGTATGGTTGTGGCTTGAGAGTTGAAGTGCTCGATTTGGGCCACCTCATCCTCATCATAGTTTTCATCCCCTACGGATGGTACCTGCGCACCAAACTCAACAACATCCCATATGCTTTTGTGGAGCGAGATTAGATGAAATCGCATTAAATCGCTCCACCTAGCGTAATCTTCACCATCAAAAGTTGGTGGTTTGCCTAATGGGACGGAAAGTAAAGGTGTATGTTTGGAAATGCGAGGGTAGCGTAGGGGGATCTTACTATACTTCTTGCGCTCTTGGCGCTTAGAAGTGACGGAGGGCGCATCGGAGTCGGAGGTAGAAGTTGATGAAGTGTCGGTCTCGTAGTAGACCACCTTCCTCATCCTCTTGTGCTTGTCGCCTTTCCGATGCGGCTTGTGGGAAGAAGATTTTTCCTTCTTCTCTTTGTGGTGAGAAGAAGATTTCTTCTCCTTCCCTTTGTTGGAGGAGCTCTTCTTCTTCTCCCTCCTTTTGGTGCGGGACTCTTCCGATGAAGTGCTCCCGTAGCTTGTAGTGGGCTTTTCGCCGGTCTCCATCTCCTTCTTGGCGTGATCTCCCGACATTACTTCGAGCGGTTAGGCTCTAATGAAGCACCGGGCTCTGATACCAATTGATAGTCGCCTAGAGGGGGGGTGAATAGGGCGAAACTGAAATTTGCAAATATAAACACAACTACAAGCCGGGGTTAGCGTTAGTAATAATAAACGAGTCCAAGAGAGAGGGCGCAAAACAAATCCCAAGCAAATAAGCAAGTGAGACACGGAGATTTGTTTTACCGAGGTTCGGTTCTTGCAAACCTACTCCCCGTTGAGGAGGCCACAAAGGCCGGGTCTCTTTCAACCCTTCCCTCTCTCAAACGGTCCCTCCGACCGAGTGAGCTTTCCTTCTTCTCAATCAACCGGGAACAAAATTTCCCCGCAAGGGCCACCACACAATCGGTGCCTCTTGCCTTGGTTACAATTGAGTGTTGATCACAAGAGCACAAGAGAAAGAAAGAATGCGATCCAAGCGCAAGAGCTCAAAAGAACACGGCAAATCACTCTCTCTAGTCACTAGGGTTTTGTGTGGAATTGGAGAGGATTTGATCTCTTTGAATGTGTCTAGAATTGAATGCCTAGCTCTTGTAAGTGGTTGAGAAGTGGGAAAACTTGGATGCAATGAATGGTGGGGTGGTTGGGGTATTTATAGCCCCAACCACCAAACTTGACCGTTGGCTGGAGGCTTCTGCCTGATGGCGCACCGGACAGTCCGGTGCACACCGGACAGTCCGGTGCCCCTGCCACGTCATCACTGCCGTTGGATTCTAGCCGTTGGAGCTTCTGACTTGTGGGCCCGCCTGGGTGTCCGGTGCACACCGGACATGTACTGTTTGATGTCCGGTGCACCGGTATGGGCAAGTCTGACGTCTGCGCGCGCTGCGCGCGCATTAAATGCACCGCAGAGAGCCGTTGGCGCCGAAGAGAGCCGTTGCTCCGCTGGCACACCGGACAGTCCGGTGCACACCGGACAGTCCGGTGAATTTTAGCGGAGCGGCTGCCACGCGAAACCGAGGCTGGCGAGTTCCGGAGGCCGCGCTTCCTTGGAGCACCGGACATGTCCGGTGCACACCGGACAGTCCGGTGAATTATAGCGCGCCGGCTTCCGAGAAATCCCGAGGGTGAAGAGTTTGAGTCTGAGTCCCCTGGTGCACCAGACAGGTACTGTTCACTGTCCGGTGGCACACCGGACAGTCCGGTGCGCCAGACCAGGGGTGCCCTCGGTTGCCCCTTTGCTCCTTTATTGAATCCAAAACTTGGTCTTTTTATTGGCTGAGTGTGAACCTTTTACACCTGTATAATCTATACACTTGGGCAAACTAGTTAGTCCAAAGATTTGTGTTGGGCAATTCAACCACCAAAATTATTTAGGAACTAGGTGTAAGCCTAATTCCCTTTCAATGTTCCTCAGCACGACGCACAGAGCCTCTTCATCATCTAATTCATCAAGATCAACTTGCTCCACTTGGGAGCCATTAGTCTCATAAAACACAATGTCACAAGAAACTTCAACTAATCCATTGGATTTGTTGAAGACTCTATATGTCCTTGTGTTTGAGTCATAACCTAGTAAAAAGCCTTCTATAGCTTTAGGAGCAAATTTAGAACTTCTACCTTACTTGATAAGAATAAAGCATTTTCTCCCAAAGACTCTAAAATATGAAACATTGGGTTTTTTACTAGTGAGGAGTTCGTATGATATATTCTTGAGGATTCAGTGAAGATATAACCGGTTGATGGAGTAGCAGGCGGTGTTAATCGCCTCAGCCCAGAACCGATCTGGTGTCTTGTACTCATCAAGCATGGTTCTTGCCATATCCAGTAGAGTTCTATTTTTCCTCTCCACTACACCATTTTGTTGAGGTGTGTAGGGAGAAGAGAACTCATGCTTGATGCCCTCCTCCTCGAGAAAACCTTCAATTTGTGAATTCTTGAACTCCGTCCCATTATCGCTTCTAATCTTTTTGATCCTCAATCCGAACTCATTTTTGAGCCCGTCTTAAGAATCTCTTTAAAGTCTCTTGGGTTTGTCTTTTTTCCTGCAAAAAGAATACCCAAGTGAAGCGAGAATAGTCATCCACAATAACTAGACAGTACTTACTCCCGCTGATGCTTATATAAGCGATCGGGCCGAATAGATCCATGTGGAGTAGCTCAAGCGGCCTGTCAGTCATCATTATATTCTTGTGTGGATGATGGACTCCAACTTGCTTCCTTGCTTGGCATGCTCTACAAATCCTGTCTTTCTCAAAATGAACATTTGTTAGTCCTAAAATGTGTTCTCCCTTTAGAAGCTTGTGAAGATTCTTCATTCCAACATGGGCAAGTTGGCGATGCCAGAGCTAGCCCATATTAGTCTTAGCAATTAAGCAAGTGTCTAGTTCAGCTTAATTATCATTAAAATCAACTAAGTATAGCTGATCATCTAGCACTCCCTTAAATGCTATTGAATCATCACTTCTTCTAATGACAGTAACACCTACATTAGTAAATAGACAGTTGTAGCCCATTTCGCATAATTGTGAAACAGAAAGCAAGTTGTAGTTTAATGAATCTACAAGAAAAACAATGGAAATGGAATAGTCAGGGGATATAGCAATTTTACCCAAACCTTTGACCAAACCTTGATTTCCATCCCCCAATGTGATAGCTCTTTTAGGATCTTCATTATTCTCATATGAGAAGAACATCCTTTTCTCCCCTGTCATGTGGTTTGTGCGCCCGCTATCGATTATCCAACTTGATCCACCGGATGCATAAACCTACAAAACAAGTTTAGGCCTTGTTCTTAGGTACCCAAACGGTCTTGGGTCCTTTCATATTAGAAACAAACACCTTGGGTACCCAAACACAAGTCTTTGGACTCTTGTGTTTGCCCCCAACATATTTGGCAACTACTTTGCCTGATTTGTTAGTTAAAACATAAGAAGCATCAAAAGTCTTAAATGAAATATCATGCTCATTTGATGCATTAGGAATTTTCTTCTTAGTCATTTTAACATTAGTGGTATGCCTAGAACTAGAAGCCTCATTTTTATACATGAATGCATGATGCGAGACAGAATGTGGTTTCCTAGCATGAATTTTCCTAATTTTATGCTCAGGATAGTTTGAAGGATATAAAATGTAACCCTCCCTATCCTGAACCATGGGACCCTTCCCTTTAACAAAATTAGAAAATTTCTTGGGGGCATTAAGCTTAACATTGCCTTGGTTCCCTTGTTGGAACCCAATGCCATATTTAATGCCCGGGCATCTCCCATTATAGTGCATGCTTCTAGCAAATTTAAACTTTTCATTTTCAAGTTCATGCTCAACGATTTTTGCATTTAATTTAGCTATGTGATCATTTTGTTGTTTAATCATGGACATGTGATCATCAATAGCTTCTATATTAACATCTCTACATCTAGTACAAATGGTGACATTTTCAATAGTAGATGTAGATGGCATGCAAATGTTCAATTCATTAATCTTAGCATTTAGACTAGCATTCTCATCTCTAAGACATGAAATTGAATCATTGCAAACATTCAATTTTTCAATCTTAGAAACTAAACTGGCATTTTCATCTCTAAGACAGGAAATTGATTTATTGCAAATGCTAAGCTCCTTAGACAAGTTTTCACGTTTCTCTAATTCTAGAGCATAAGCATTTTTCAACTTAACAAATTTTTTATTTTCTTTAACGAGCAAGTCCTCTTGGCATTTCAAGAGATCATCCTTCTCGTTAATGGTCTCAATTAATTCATTTAATTTTTTCTTTTGTTCCATGTTAAGGTTGGCAAAGTGAGAAACTAAATCATCTTCATTATCGGTAGAACTACCCTCATCACTAGATGTAGTATATTTGGGGGTACTTCTAGAATGGACCTTCTTCTTCTTACCGTCCTTTGCCATGAGACATTTGTTGCCGACGTTGGGGAAGAGGAGGCCCTTGTTCGGCGATGATGGCGGCATCCTCGTCGGAGGAGGAGTCGGTGGAGCTCTCATCGGAGTCTCATTCTCGCCCCATGTGCGCCTCGCCACCCTTCTTCTTGTAGTATTTCTTCTTCTCCTTCTTCCCCTTCTTGTCTTCGTCCCTGTCACTTTCACTAGAATATGGACATTTAGCGATAAAGTGACCGGACTTACCACACCGGTAGCACACCCTTTTGGAGCGGGTGTAACGCTCCAAAAACCTATTGTGGATAAATTAAGAAAACTCATTTCATGATTTAAATAATTGTGTTTTCAAATAATAGATTATCTAAAAGATTCTTATGTGAACTATCGTTTGTGTTAAAAATTTATTCTCCAAAAAAAGAATTAAGTTAAACTATCTCTTAATATAGATTTTACATAAGAATATATATCCTTTTAAATAAATATGTGAAGAGTATAAATTTATTTTATTGTACATCGAAAATGTGGCTATGTGTTTGAATTATTTTCTTTAATAAATATTATTATAAAATATCTTACATGAATTATTCCTACTAATTTTCATTTGCTTAAATGGATAAATTAATTAATAAAAATTCTTTGCATTCATGTTGAGTTTTTGTTTGTTGCAATTTATGCTTGAAAAAAAATTAAAAAAATATATATTATAAGATTTATTTAAATTGAAGGACTAATATGATTAGTACAAATTAACAACAATATTACTGGAATAAAAGAGATAAGTTAGAATTCCTAATAGATATGATAAGATTGTAACAGATAAGTACCAGATTAGATCTATCATGTAACAGATTTGGATTCGAGTTTGTTAGAGTTCCTAATATATAGGATATAGTTGTAACTGATAAGTATCAGATTAAATCTATCATGTAACCGCCCACCACTAGTACAAAAAGGCTCAAAGCCTGCGGGGACGATATATTTTTACAGGCGGTTTCGGTTATCCACCGACTGTGTTATTTCTAGTGGCGGTTCCTTAAGAAAACCGCCACTAGAAATCGTATTTCTACTGGCGGTTCCTTAAGAAAACCGCCAGTAGAAATCCATGATTTGTAGTGGCGGTTTTCTTAAGGAACCGCCAGTAGAAATACGATTTCTAGTGGCGGTTTTCTTAAGGAACCGCCACTAGAAATCATTTTTATCCTTAATTTTTCGAGTTTTTCAAACGGCCTCGTATGACAAAACCATCAAAATAAAAGTTGTAGATCTCTAAAAGTTATGAAACTTTGTAGTTGACAACTTTTTTATTTGAACTCATTTCGGTTCTCAAAAATTGAATCTAAGTATGTCAAATTTAAAATTCAAATTTTGCAAACTACCTCGGATGAAAAACGTGTCAAAATAAAAGTTGTAGAACTTCAAAAGTTATTTATCTTTGTAGTTGACAACTGTTTTATTTGAATTCGTTTAGGGTCTCAAATAAACAATTTACACTCAAATGGTTGTAATATGTGGAGAAAACAACTACAAACTAGACACAAGACATGTCATAGACGGAGTGGTAGGGGAGGGTACGCGCGAGGGTGAGGTCTACGGTTCGAATACTAACAACCGCGTAGCGCGCGAATTTTACGCGAAAAATGCCGCGACTTGCGACTTCGACGGAGACGGGTGAGGTGGGCCTAATAAAAATAAATTTTTTAACTATTTTTAAATTCGACGGAGACGGGTGGGGTGGGCCTAATAAAAATAAATTTTTTAACTATTTTTAAAATATGTTTTATGTTTCCTGGAAACGATTTGCACTGGCGGTTTTATTACGTCGACCGCCAGTGAAAATCGATTTTGACTGGCGGTTTTATTACGCCGACCGCCAGTGAAAATCGATTTTCACTGGCGGTCCTCAGTTACCCGCCTGTAAAAATGATGATTTCTACTGGCCCCTAGCACTGGCGGTTACGAAAAACGCCACTATAAATATGTTTACAACCGCCACTATAGAACTTCTCTGTACTAGTGCACCTCCTAGCCTATATAAATACATGCCACCATAACACCCCAAGCTAGCAATCAAAGACTCATCTCATCCATAGCCTCGCAGCAGCCACCGCTCGCCGGTGGGCCTGCCACCGTGGGCAGGATGTCGCAGCCCCGTTCCGGCGTGAACAGGATCGTGCGAGGGAGAAATGGCCCTGGCCTTCGATACGGTGATGAGCGCTCACGATTGAATCTCAAATACCCCATCGTGATCGAAAAGCATAGCCATTGATCTCGGATTTGTTGGTCGAGATCAGATCGTGGAATCCTTTAATCTCGAGCGTTAGATCGGGATCTCACCGCTGACACTGGATTCCGGTTCATGACTTTGTGGATCTAATCTTGGGCGTTAAAAACAGATCGAATGACCCCTGGTGATGGATACCACTTCGACCTCAGTAATTTGCTAAAGAGCCCTCTATTTTATCAAAATTAACCCACCATCTAGGGGAGTGTAAAAGTAATTCAGTTTAGGCCCTGGAAATTTACAAATTGATCCCTAGAGCTAGTAAAATTAGTATTAAGTGATCCTAAATCTTATTTAATGCATATCTTCCACGTTTTAACTCCAAATTGACCTATTCCAGTTGCGCTAGCTTCGTAATAAAATTGCCTACACTTTAGTAACATTATTGTCGGCGTTTCGGACCCACGAGGACCGTCAACCGACCAGTGAATTTGTCGCTGCGTGTCCCTACCCATATGGGTTGATGCAAGATGGAACACAAGTGGGAGGATGAGGCTTATATTATCTTGCACCAGGGTGCTCGTAGTAGGGGTTACAAGCGTTGCGAGAGAACGAGAGAGAGAGAGAGAGAGAGAGAGAGAGAGAGAGAGAGAGGGTATGGCCTTGAGGTGAGCTGTCTGAGTTTGCCTCCATCGCGTCTCTCCTACTCTGCCTGCCTCTACTCACCTGCCTTCGCCCTCCCCTTACGAAGGCCCTAGACATCCCCTTTTATAGATACAAGGAGATGGCCCAGCTGTACAATGGGGGTGTAGCTATGTGCTAACGTGCCTGGCGGAGAAGTGCCTTGAGCCCTGTACGTGTGCTAACGTGGCCGTCGGAGAAGCGCTTGAGACCCATAGAAGCGTAGCTGACGATGCGGCCCGGGGTCCTGCTGACGTTTCCTTGCTTCCGTAAGGAGCTGAGAGCCACCGACGTCATGGTCGCACGCGGGGAACCATCATTACCTGCTATCGGAGTAGTTTGATGTGACTCCGGTCTTGTTCCTTCGTAGCAAGGGGTGGCTAGCTAGTGGTAGGGTAATGATGTATCCCCTGTAGCGTAGTCGGTCCGAGGCCGAGGTCGGGCGAGGCGGAGACTTCTCCTGAGGCCGAGGCCGAGGTCGGGCGAGGATGTGACTCCTCCCGAGGCCGAGGCTGAGGCCGAGGCCTGGGGTCGGGCGAGGCGGAGACCTTTTCCTGAGGCTGAGGCTAAGGCTGAGGCCGAGGCCTGAGGTCAGGCGAAGCAGAGCTCTTTGTTGCGCCCGAGGCTGAACTCGGGGGAGGTCATGACTCAGCTTTACCCTGGTGGTTGGTACAGTAGTCGGAACAGGGTGAATAGTGTTGTTTTCCTGTAAGATCGGTCAGTAAAAGGGCGAAGTGACTGCGGTCACTTTGACCTTGCCGACTGAGGCGCGCGTGTCAGGATAAGGTGTCAGGCGATCCCCGCATTAAATGTGCATGCAATACGGTCGGTTGGTAAGGCGATCTGGCCGAGGTCGCTGCACGACAAAGTCTGCCCGAGCTGGGCTTCGGGCGAGCCGAGGGTGCGCCCACTGCCTGAGGAGACCCTCGGGCGAGGCGTGAATCCGTTCGGGACTACTGTTCCCGCCCGAGGCCGGGCTCGGGCGAGGCGAGATCGTGTCCCTTGGCAGAAGAGGCCTTGACTTGAACCGTGCTTATCAGTCTTTGCAATTGGTTCTGAAGATGTTTTCCAGCCAGGTTAAGGAGCATTGGGGGTACCCCTAATTACGGTCCCTGACAGTAGCCCCCGAGCCTCGAAGGGAGTGTAGGTACTCGCTTGGAGGTTCTGCCGGAGTTTTTGCAAGGGGACCAGCCCTTCTCGGTCATGTTCCGTTCCGATGGGTGCGCGCGAGCGCACCCGTCGGGTGTAGCCCCCGAGGCCTCGGAGGAGTGGTTTGACTACTCTGAGGTCTTAATTCTTTTTGTGATGCCTCGGTCAGCCTTGTTGTTCCCTCATGCGGCCTGGCCGTAGCCCGGGTGCACGGTCAGGCTCCGAGTTTTTAAGCTGGTTCGTTGACGTGGTCAACAGTTTGGCTGTAGCCTGGTGCGAGAGCAGCCCCTGAGCCTCTGCACGGAGCGAGAGGACGATCAAGGACCATCTCGACTTTTATTGTACGCCCCTTCGTCGCCTCTCCGCAAGGAGGAAGGGGGGAAAGCACCATGTTACCCTCGGAGGGCACCGAACATGGTGTTTCCAGTGAGTTGCTAGCGGGTGATCCGAGTGGATGCCCGAGCCCCGTTCGATAAGGGTCGGCTAGTGGCCCGGAGGCGCGCTCCAAAAGTATCTGCGTGCTCTAGGGCGGCTGTCGAACCCTTCCGAGGGACCAGCCTTCGAACCCCTGATCAGTAAAGGGCTCGAAGCCCGAGTGCTCTGGGGCGGTTGCCGAACCCCACAGGGGGCAACCTTCGAACCCCTGATCAGTAGGAGGGCTCGGGGCCCGTTTCCTTCACTGAGAAGGATCCTTTTCGAAATATCCCCTTTCCCGGTCCCTGTGGCAAGAGATAGAGAGGAAAAGGATATGAATTTAAATAATGTGGCGCACCTTTTTTGACACGATCATCATGACGGAGGTGAAACGGCGCCCGCTTCGCCTGCCAGAGGTGTCACTTGCCCTGCCAGGGAGTTAATGCGATGGGACGGGCGATTCGTGGGGCGTCTGTTGCGCGTGCGCGAGTCGTTCGAGGAACGGAACATGGGTGCGTCGTCTTTTATGCTGTGGGAGAGGGCTCCCCTGCCGTTTTAGGAGAGGATGCGAGCCTGTAGGTGATTGGACCGCTGCTTTCTCACGTCTGTTGCTGCAATTACTGCCAGCCCGCCTCTGGTCATATCAACCGTCGTGCCTATCCTCGCGGCTGACTGACCCGTGATCGTCGCACTTAGTTGGCACTATTGGGTCATGCGCGGGGCTGCCTCGAATCGCTGCACTGGTTCTGCAGTCGAGAAGACGCGGCATTGGCGCAAGAGGCGGTGCAGTTTCCTTGCACGTAGTAACCGACGAGCCGGTTACATGACATGTGGGCCCGCGCCTCTATGCTGGACCGCCGGATGCGACGAAGCCGAAAGGGTGCACAACCGTGGTGCGGTTGCATGCTTCTTGCGTGGTGGTCTGCCCTTTCGACCGCTAGTTTCGACGAGGATGAGGGAATGCTTATAACCGCGGGGCGGTTACATGCTTCGCGTGTGGCGGTTTGCCTTCTTCGCGTTTCGGGTCAGCTCGCATGACGCGTGGGACCCAGCCCCCGTGTCGTAGGGTGGGAACCTTGGAGCATGTCGGTGGAGGATTCGCCCGTGACGCTTGGGGTGTGAGTGGGGAGATCCACCTATAAAAAGGGATCGATCCCCCGGGCAGTAGCCATGCCTTCGCACTCCTCGCATTCATTGCATCTTTCCACCTTCCGAGCCCCCAGATGGGGTGCAACTGTGTTGCCTTCTTCTTGCTGCTGTTGGAGGAGTTGGACCTTGTGGGGGTTGGCGCTCTTCAGTCATCGCTCGACTTCAAGGATTTTCATCATGCAGCCCGGCTGCAGTCCCCCGTCGGCGGTCACCCAGGATGATGACCGTAGGCCTCGTGGTGGGGAAGAGCGAGCTGGGCCGTGGCCTCCCCCCTGCCCTCAGCTTCAAGGATGTTCATCATCTGTGCTGGGGAGGAGGGCGCGCCGAGTCTGGTCCCGCCTCCGTGTGGGTAGCGGCCCGCTCCTTCCCTTAGTGTTCGAGGGAGAAGGGCGTTCGCCGTCCGTGGCGCTGTCAGCTGCCGCGTGTCTGGCTCCCCGGCCTGAGTGGCTCTGGTGCTGCTTCCGGTGCCGCCTCCTACCGCTGGGGCGGAGCGTGGCTGCCCGTTCGCCGCACGGGTGTCGGTCGTGCCATGCGTAGGCCGGCCACGTCCAGGTCCTTCCCGCGCCGCTGGCTGCACCGGGGGGTCGCACAACACGTCGTACGCCGCGAGGGCGGTGTTCATGTTCTGGGATGGTCCCGTCCTCGTTCCTGTGGCGAGGACGGGAGTGAGGACCTGCCAGTGCGCACTGGGGCGGCCGCCGTTCGCCGGTGCGGTGTTGGTGGGCAGGTGGCCGCTGTCGTCTGTGCTGAGGTGGTGGTCGCCATAGGTGAGGCTTCCCCTTGCAGAAGCGGTTGCCTCCGCCGACGAGACCGTCAGTGCCACCTGCGCTTCGGACCTCCGGCTCTTTGGCTTTAATGGCTGGCTCTCGTCCCTCGTAAGGGGACGTGAGCGAGGGCCTTTTCACAGTAGCGTTTGCCCTGAGGCAATCGCTACTGCTGTCTAGCCGCCCGAGGCGGTGGTCGTTGTCGCTGCTGGTGCGGTGGTCGCTGGCGAGCCACCTGGAGTTTGTTATCCCGCATGCCTTCCTGTGTGGAGGCAGTTCATTCCCACGGAAATGGAGCCGGAGTCCCGTTTGTAATGGTACTTTCTTGAGAGCAAGATGTAACTGCTTCAAGTACTAGACATCTGTCGCAGGTCGGTAAAACCGCAGAGGGCGCTGCCGACGTCTAAGTCTAGATACCATAGTTACCCTAAGTATGTGTGTTTGTTCTTTGTGGCTGTTGTGGCCTGAACATTTGGGTATAAAGCTGTGCTTCTTTCCTCTTGTTTCGAGCATTAGGACTTGTTTGTCGGTTGCAGAATCGCTTATCCGAGCGTGAGCTACCTTTCACGGAAGGTGATGAGTGAGGTATCCGTATCCCGGAGGCGTAGGAGTCCCTCGGCTCGGTCGACCTTGCTGTTCAAGGTCTCTCTCGCTCATCATTAGGATTCCGTTATCGACGCAGTCGAAAGGCACGAAAGTCGTTTTGGCGGAAAACTTTTCCGAGGAAAATTTTGACGCAGAGGGGGTTCCCCCCTTTCTAGACCTGAGGCGACCGCTCGGGCCGGGACCCTTGCGGAGGGCTTGGCTGTGGCCGTCGGGTGTGGCTGGTCCGCCCAAGCCATGACCTCACAGCAGCGTGCCCGGGCCGAAGGTATGTTTTGCCCGCTTTGTGACTTTGTTTTTTGTCTTCATTCTTCTCTTTGTGTCTGAAGAATTTTGTCCGGCTGTCTGCAGGGTTCGAGACGGCTCTTGACGAATCCGTCAAGAACTGCAAGGCGCTTGCCCAGGCGGCTGAGCAAAAGGAGGCCGACCGCGTGGCCATGTCCGAGGCTATCTCGGCCTTTTGCCAGGCCTTTGGCCTCGATGGCGTCCCCTCGGGTAGCTCCCCCCAGAGTCACCTGCGGGCCTTGGGCAGCCATGTGCGCAGCAGACTCCGCGGGGCGCTGCACCACGGCGTTAGGCGGGCCTTCGCCGTGCTCGCTTCCCACTACGACGTGGATCTGAAGCGGGTCAGCGAGGGGTACTGCTTACCCGACGAAGAGGAGGCTGCCTTAGCCGAGGTCCAGAGGCTTGACGCGGCTGTCGAGGGCCCAAGCGCGGCGCCGGCTTCCTACTTTGAGGTGGCGATCCTTCCGCTCGAGTCGCCGTCTGAGGCTGGGCCAGATTCTGCCGAGGGTGGAAACGACGCCGAGGGTGCTGCTCCTCCCCCTGCCGATGTCTGAGCCTGCAGGAACAATTTGTTTTAACTATGCGTACGTTTTTTGCGGCCGCTGAGGCCTAAACATTTTTATTGTTGGATTATAAAGCTGTGTTTTCTTTCCTATCGTTTCGTGCGTTAGGACTTGTTCGTCGATAGCAGAATCCCTTGTCCGAGCATGAGTTACTTTTCATGGATGGTGATGAGTGAGGTATCCATATCCCGGAGGCGTAGGAGTCCCTCGGCTCGGTCGGCCTTGCCGTTTCGGTGTTCCTCTCGTCGTTTTTAGGATTTCGTTATCGATATAGTCGGAAAGCACGAAAGTCGTTTTGGTAGAAAACTTTTCCGAGGAAAATTTTGACGTAGAGGGGGTTACCCTCTTCTAGCCCCCGAGGGAGGGTCGGGCTTTGCCGAGGCAAGGGTGATCCTTCCTTGACGGTTAGACTTTATTTATATATGTAAAGAAAGCGAGATACATGAACGACTTGAAACATTTTAAGGATAGAAGCGATGTAGCTGTTGGATGTTCCAAGCGTTGCTGTAGACCTCGCCTCGATCGTTGACCAGCTTGTATGTCCCGGGCTTCAAAATCTTGGCGATGATGAACGGCCCTTCCCAGGGAGGAGTAAGCTTGTGGCGCCCTCGGGCGTCTTGTCGCAACCGAAGTATCAAGTCTCCCACTTGGAAGTCTCAGGGCCGAACCCTTCGGGCGTGGTAGCGTCGCAGAGACTGCTGATACCACGCCGAGTGTAGTAAGGCCATGTCCCGAGCCTCTTCCAGCTGGTCCAATGAATCTTCTCGGCTGGTCTGGTTGCTTTGGTCGTCGTAAGCCTTTGTCCTCAAGGAACCGTATTCTAAGTCCGTGGGTAAGATGGCCTCAGCCCCATAGACTAGAAAAAATGGCGAGAACCCTGTGGCCCGGCTCGGTGTCGTCCTCAGACTCCAAACCACTGAGGGTAGTTCTTTTATCCACCGCTTGCCAAACTTGTTGAGGTCGTTGTGGATCCTCGGTTTTAGTACCTGCAAAATCATACCGTTGGCGCGCTCTACCTGCCATTTGTCATTGGGTGAGCTGCGGCGGCCCAGTCCACATGGATGTGGTGGTCTTCGCAGAAGTCCAGGAACCTCTTCCCAGTGAACTGCGTGCCATTGTCGGTGATGGAGTTTGGGTTCCCAAAGCGATGGATGATATTTGTGAAGAACGCCACCGCCTGCTCGGACCCGATGCTGGTTAAGGGTCGGACCTCGATCCACTTGGAGAATTTGTCGATGGCGACCAGCAGGTGCGTGAAGCCCCCGGGTGCCTTCTGCAAGGGACCGACGAGGTCTAGACCCCATACGGCAAACGGCCAAGTGATAGGTATTGTCTGCAGGTCTTGAGCGGGCAGGTGCGTCTGTCTCGCGTAGAATTGACACCCTCGGCAGGAGCGTACAATCCTAGTGGCGTCGACCACCGCGGTCGGCCAGTAGAAACCTTGTCGAAAAGCGTTTCCCACGAGGGCCCAAGGTGCTGCATGGTGACCGCAAGCCCTCGAGTGTATTTCTTGTAACAGCTCTTGTCCTTGGGCGATAGATATGCATCGTTGGAGAATGCCTGAGGGGCTGCGGTGGAACAACTCTTTTTCATCACCCAGTAAAACGAACGACTTGGCGCGCCGAGCCAGTCGCTGAGCTTCGGCCTTGTCGAGGGGTAGCTCTCCTTGGAGGAGATATTCCAAGTACAGGGTCTGCCAGTTCAGGTTTGGCGTAACCCCATTCTGCTCTCCCTCGACGCACAAGGCCTCACCCTCAGTGGTCGAGGGTACCACGGGCTGGGCCGAGGTCTCCTCAGGTTTGAGCGTGTCGTCGATTTTGACCGATGGTTGATATATGTCCCTGGAGAAGACGTTCGGGGGAACCGTCGTCCGCCCTGAGGCTATTTTCGCCAGCTCATCCTCGGTCTCATTGTACCGTCGAGCAAAATGGTTGAGTTCCAGCCCGTAGAACTTATCTTCCAAGCGCCGAACTTCGTCGCAATAGGCCTCCATTTTTCGATCGCGGCAGTGGGAGTTCTTCATGACCTGGTCAATGATGAGCTGCGAGTCGCCACGAGCGTCGAGGCGCCGAACCCCTAGCTCGACGGCGATGCACAGTCCATTAACCAAGGCCTCGTACTTGGCCACGTTGTTTGACGCCAGAAAATGGAGGCGCAGTACGTAGCGCACATGTTTCCCGAGGGGTGAAATGAAGAGCAAGCCAGCACCTGCTCTGGATTTCATAAGCGACCCATCGAAGTACATGGACCAAAGTTTGGCCTGGATTGGAGCTGTCGGCAATTGGGTGTCGACCCATTCAGCTAGAAAGTCTGCCAAGACTTGAGATTTTATGGCCTTCCGAGGAGCGAATGAAAGTGTTTCGCCCATGAGTTCCACTGCCCACTTTGCTATCCTACCCGAGGCCTCTCAGCACTGGATGATCTCTCCCAGGGGGAAGGAAGACACCACAGTCATCGGATGAGACTCGAAGTAGTGTCGCAACTTTCGCCGTGTCAGAATTACTGCGTACAGTAGCTTCTAGATTTATGGGTAGCGGATCTTGGTCTCGGATAGCACCTCGCTGATGAAGTAGACCGGCCTCTGGATGAGCAGTGCATGCCCCTCTTCTCGTCTCTCGACTACGATCGCGGCGCTGACCACCTGAGTGGTTGTGGCTACATAGATCAAGAGGGCTTCTCCCTCAGCGGGTGGCACCAAGATGGGCGCATTAGTAAGGAGTGCTTTAAGGTTTCTGAGGGCTTCTTCAGCCTCGGGGGTCCAAGTGAAGCGCTCGGCCTTCCTTAAGAGGCGGTACAAGGGAAATCCTTTCTCACCGAGGCGCGAGATGAAGCGGCTCAGAGCCCCAAGGCATCCCATGACCCTTTGTACTCCTTTTAAATCTTTGATGGGTCCCATGTTGGTGATGGCCGCGATTTTCTCCGGGTTGGCCTCGATGCCTCGCTCGGAGACGATGAACCCTAGGAGCATGCCTCGGGGGACTCCGAAGACACACTTCTCGAGATTGAGTTTTATGCCCTTCGCTCTTAGACACCTGAATGTTATCTCGTGGTCAGAGAGGAGGTCGGAGGCTTTTCTCGTCTTGACAACGATGTCATCAACGTAAGCCTCGACCGTTCTGCCGATGTGCTCACCGAACACTTGGTTCATGCACCTTTGGTAGGTTGCACCTGCATTCCTCAAGCCAAATGGCATAGTAGTATAACAATACATGCCAAAAGGTGTGATAAAAGAAGTCACGAGCTGGTCGGACTCTTTCATCTTGATTTGGTGATAACCTGAATAGGCATCGAGGAAAGACAGGGTTTCGCACCCAGCAGTGGAGTCTACAATTTGATCGATGCAAGGCAGAGGGTAGGGAACCTTTGGACATGCTTTGTTTAAACCAGTGTAGTCTACACACATCCTCCATTCCCACCTTTTTTCTTTACAAGCACAGGGTTAGCTAACCATTCTGGATGGAATACCTCTTTGATGAACCCTGCAACCATCAGCTTGTGGACCTCCTCGCCTATGGCTCTGCGCTTTTCTTCATCAAAACAGCGCAAAGGTTGCTTCACGGGTCGGGCACCGGCTCGAATGTCCAGTGAGTGCTCGGCGACATCCCTCGGTATGCCGAGCATGTCCGAGGGACTCTACGCAAAAATTTCGGCATTTGCGCGGAGAAAGTCGACGAGCACTGCTTACTATTTGGGGTCGAGCTCGGAGCCGATCCTGACTTTCTTGCCGACGTCGTTGCTGGGGTCGAGAGGGACAGACTTAACCACCTCGGCCGGTTCAAAGTTGCCGGCGTGGCGCTTCGCATCAGGCGCCTCCTTGGAGAGGCAATCTAGGTCGGCGATGAGGGCCTCGGACTCGGCGATGGCCTCGGCGTACTCCACGCATTCTACGTCGCACTCGTAAGCGTGGCGGTACATGGATCCGACGGTGATGGTTCCGTTGGGGCCTGGCATCTTGAGCTTGAGGTACGTGTAGTTGGGGACGACCATGAACTTGGCGTAGCACGGTCTTCCCAACACCGCATGATAGGTCCCTTGGAACCCGACCACCTCGAAAGTGAGGGTTTCCTTTCAGAAGTTGGAGGGAGTTCCGAAGCAGACGGGCAAATCAAGTTGCCCAAGGGGCTGGACGCGCTTACCGGGGACGATCCCATGAAAAGGTGCTGCACCGGCCCGGATCGTGGACAGATCGACCCCCAAGAGCCCTAGGGTCTCGGCGTAGATGATGTTGAGGCTGCTGCCTCCGTCCATGAGGACCTTGGTGAGCCTAGCATTGCCGATGACAGGGTCGACGACAAGCGGGTACCTTCCTGGGCTTGGTACGCAGTCGGGGTGGTCGCCTTGGTCAAAGGTGATGGGCTTGTCGGACCAGTCTAGGTAGACCGGTGCCGCTACCTTCACCGAGCAGACCTCCCGGCGCTCCTGCTTGCGGTGCCGAGCCGAGGCGTTCGCCACCTGTCCGCCGTAGATCATGAAGCAGTTGTGGACCTCCAAGAACTCCTCTTCCTTGTCACCCCCTTCTTGTTGTTGCCTTGGTCCTTGCCACCTTCTGCCGAGGGTCCAGCCTTGTTGAAGTAACGCCGGAGCATATCGCACTCTTCATGGGTGTTTTTGACGGGACCCCTGTGATAGGGGCACGACTCATTGAACATCTTTTCGAACGTGTTGGCCCCTCCGGGAGGTTTTCGAGGGTTCCTGTGCTCGACAGCAGCGACGAGATCCGTGTCAACAGTGTCGCGTTTTGCTTGCGCCTTCTTCTTGGCCTTCTTCTTTGTGCCACGCTGGACGGACGCCTCGAGGGCGTCTTCCTTCTGTCTTCCCTGAGGCTGCTAGTCCTTCCGGAAGATGGCTTCGACCGCCTCCTGACCAGAGGCGAACTTGGTGGCGATGTCCATCAATTCGCTCGCCTTGGTGGGAGTCTTGCGTCCCAGTTTGCTCACCAGGTCCTGGCAAGTGGTGCCGGCGAGGAATGCCCCGATGACGTCCGAGTCGGTGATGTTGGGCAACTCGGTTCGCTGCTTGGAAAACCACCGGATGTACTCTCACAGGGACTCCCCTGGCTGCTGGCGGCAGCTCCGGAGATCCCACGAGTTCCCAGGGCGCACGTACGTACCTTGGAAATTTCCAGCGAAGGCCTTGACCAGGTTGTCCCAGTCGGAGATCTGCGCAGGAGGCAGATGCTCCAGCCATGCCCGGGCAGCGTCGGAGAGGAAAAGGGGGAGGTTGCGGATGATGAGGTTGTCGTCGTCCGTTCCTCCCAACTGGCACGCCAGCCGGTAATCTGCAAGCCA
This sequence comes from Zea mays, assembly GCF_902167145.1. Classification (NCBI taxonomy): domain Eukaryota; kingdom Viridiplantae; phylum Streptophyta; class Magnoliopsida; order Poales; family Poaceae; genus Zea; species Zea mays. Next base: position 16,241,744 of record NC_050102.1, read on the forward strand.
CAACTCTGGCCTTGTCTCCCCTGAGTACTTGGTGATGGTAGTCGGGGCTCGGAACCGGGCCGGGAACAGCGCCCGTCGTATGGCCCGGCTGAAGACTCGTGGACCTGGTAGTTCGGGCGAGGGGCTCCGATCCTCCCCACTGTCGTAGCGTCCTCCGCGCCTGGGGTGGTAGCCTCGGCGCACCCTTCCCTCGAGGCGGGCTCGACGGTCGCGGCGATGTTGCTCATCACCGAGGCGATCCGGGGCTGCGGGCGTCCCGTCCCGTGTGCGCTTGGTGCGGACCGAGGCCTCCCGCATGCGTCGGGAGGACGTTGCGCGATGCTCCGAGGGGCACCCTCGCCTTCGGGAGGCAGAGCTCTTGGCTCGTCGAACTGCGGCATCTTCCAGGAGATCCTTAAGTTCGCCCTGGATACGCCGCCCCTCAGTGGTGGATGGCTCCGGCATTGTTCAAAGTAGCATCACCGCTGCAGCTAGGTTCTGGCCAGCCCCGCTGAAGGCCGGGGGCAGCCCCGCCCTGGCATCATCAACAATACGGCGCTGGACGTCCCCGGCCTGATGACGCGCTTCCCCGGCGAGTGCCCGGCCTGCCCATTCTAGCTCGATGTTTTGTCGGAGTTGCACAAGCCGCCCTGCTTCTTCGTCGAGCTGTGTGTCCTGACCCCCCGCAGGGACTTGGACCACAGCTAGCTCCCGCGGGATGTCAACGCGAGACACAGGCACTGGGGCGTCGTCATCTACCGGCATGCCGAGGCGGTCGTCTCCGTCGTGATCCCCCTGATCGATGTGGAAACACTCGCGACTTTGGTCGTAACCCTCATCGTCAAGGCTATGGTCATCGTCGGAGCAGCCAGAGAGGCAGTAGTCACATGCGGACATGAAGTCTCGCATGGCACTGGGATCACGAAGTCTGGAGAAATCCCAACCGAAGTCGGGGTCGTCTTCTTCGTTGGAACCCGCGGGTCTAGAGGTTGAGACGGCCGTTAGTCGGTCCCAAGTTGACCACATATGGTACCCTAGAAGGTTAGGATATGCCCTTGCGAAAGCGCTTACTGAAGCGGGGTCGCTTGGTGGATCGAAGCTGAATCTAAAGGGAACAGGGTGGAAAACGGATGGTACCTCTTGGTTGATGGACGGTGGTGAAGTCGCATCAGGGACGGAATGCACCGTTATCTCAGGTACGAGGCTAACGTCCGACAAGTCCTTCGCGAGGGTGTTGGCGTCATCAGTCCGCTTGGGGTTGACACGTTGCTGGGGAGCGACACCCGTCGTTGTCTCAGGTGCGAGGACAACACCCGACATGTTCCCCGCAGGGGTGCCGGCGTCTTCGACTCGCTCTGGCCCGACAGCCGACGAGGTGCCGCCACCTGCCTGGCCATGGTTGCCCCGTCTCCTCCTCCAGCGAGGAGGGTGGCAGGGCAAACCCGGGTGTTCCTCTTCTGCCGCGGGGAGATGTCGTCGTCGAGTTCGCCACCGCTGGGCGAGCTGACGACCGTCGTTGTTGTCGTGCTGCGAGGGGAGGAGTACCATGTCGTAGCTGCCGTCGCGGGACATGAACTCGAGACTCCCGAAGCGGAGCACCGTCCCGGGCTGGAGAGTCTGCTGAAAGCTACCCATCTGGAACTCAACGGGAAAGTATTTGTCAACACGCAGTAGGCCCCTACCTGGCGCGCCAACTGTCGGCGTTTCGGACCCGCGAGGACCGTCAACCGACCAATGGATTTGTCGCTGCGTGTCCCTGCCCAGATGGGTTGATGCAAGATGGAACACAAGCGGGAGGATGAGGCTTATATTATCTTGCGCCGGGGTGCTCGTAGTAGGGGTTACAAGCGTTGCGAGAGAGCGAGAGCGAGCGAGAGCGAGCGAGAGAGAGAGAGAGGGTTTGGCCTTGAGGTGAGCTGTCTGAGTTTGCCTCCACCGCGTCTCTCCTACTCTGCCTGCCTCTGCTCGCCTGCTTTCGCCCTCCCCGTTAGGAAGGCCCTGGACATCCCCTTTTATAGATACAAGGAGATGGCCCAGCTGTACAATGGGGGCGTAGCTATGTGCTAACGTGCCTGGCGGAGAAGTGCCTTGAGCCCTGTACATGTGCTAACGTGGCCATCGGAGAAGCGCTTGTGTAACACCCCCACTGTTCCCACATAATGGATGTTACCAGATACCCTTCCCACTAAACTTATGCAACACAAGAAATGAAATAAAGAGAGAAAATATTGCAAAATCCGGCAGCACCTCCCTTGAAAGAAGCATAACAAGGGAGGAACATAGAGTTCATACAGGATATAAAAGATAGATAATTCACGTAGTATAATCAAAATTCAAAAGTAGTAAAGCACATTTATGACCAATTAAAAAAAAGGGTAACTCAGCCCACCCCAAAAAAATCAGCTCAACTACCATGAAAGGCTAGAACATAATAATTCCCTAGACTTGACCCTCCCTCATTAACAACATTATTAAGCAGTGGTTCCTTTATTAAAGGTGTTGTGGTCGTGCTGCTACATCCGTTCTTCCCAAAGCAGAAATCAGGTGCCTGCATCAGACAATGCAAGAGTGAGATGACACATCTCAGCAAGTAAACAGAGCAAACAACAATTGGACAATGTAAACCAACCGTGCTTAAACAACCACGTAGTTCAAAACTTCCTTCTTGAATAATAATTTGCAGCAAGTAAGCAAGTAACTGATTACTTAATGCCAAGATGAATCACAATGTAAAGATCCACACTATCCACATCCACATAACAGATTCCACACCTCTCCCATGAATGCACATGGCTACAGATGCAGTAATGACTTCTGCCTTCATATCTCTAAGGATATGAAGCTGCATCATACCCCTTCTCGGGCAACATATGATGCTCATTGTACCGGTACGGTCGGACCATAAGATCGCGACGAAACTTCAATGCAATGGATGATGAATGCATTATGCAAGTCAACAACATGAGTTCTTCCCAAACAAAATGTGCTAGACATATACTTCCACCCATTCCACATAATAAACCACATGGGTAACATGATCAAACCACAAACTCAACATATGTAATCAATAAAACATGAATATCTTCCAATGATGGTACTCAATTAGAAATATGAATACGAACACAAATAGCACAAACATAATCAAGTATAAGACTCTTCATTTGACAGACAGAATAACCGTCACTGTTTTACTTGCCTTCACCGAAAGTTTGGGCAAATCACTAAGTACGATCCGGAAGTCCACCACCTGTTTTTGACACACAACTTAGTGCACCAATTTCACATAATAAGCCTCATAAACGACGCCGCACCTACGCACAATCTCAAACCCCGCCACGGGTAACAATTCTCCCCGCACCCACCAAACTACAGCGGCGCTGCTTAATAATTTCATAACTTTAAAATTATGACAGCAGTGGTGACAATCAAAAACTCCAGAGGCATCTACATCAAATTCCCCACATGTTTTGTATACAATTTACAATAAAATTCCAACATCTAATTAGCCCAAAACAGTCATCAAGATAAACCCTGTAATCTGTTTTTTTCTCTTTTGGACAGCGACATACCCGGATTCAAACAGCGATATCTTTTATGATATAATTCCAAATCAAGCGCATAAGTACTCATTGGAAAGATAAGACAAAGTCCTACATGATTATCATACTGGTTATCACTAATTACCCACGAAAGATTCCCAGAAACTGATAATACTACTGCTGTTCACCCACCTGAAAAATCTGTTTTTTTGGACAGCAACATATCCAGATTCAAACAATGATATCTCCTAAATTATAACTCCGAATCGAGCCCATAAGTACTCGTTGGAAAGGTATGACAAATATCTACATGATTATCCCACTGATTCCCACTAATTAACCCACGAAAATTCCCAAAAATCCCTAGAACTACTGCTGTCCACCCACTCACAAATTCCTGGACAGCACCTCTACCGATTCGCAAAGATAAACGCATAATCCAATTGATTGCAGCACAAAAACAACAAAAGTTAAACATGAATTCACCTTGGGTTCTTCCCTTCCTCCTTTCTTCTTCCTCCCTCCAAACTCCAATTGAGATCGCAGCCACACGACGGAGAACATGCGGGAGGGCTGCACCTTGGAGGGGGGAAAGACAAATGGGGGGGCGGCTAGGGTTTTGGGTGGTGAGGGCTGCAAAGGTTTGAGGAGAAAGAAGATGGAAGAGGGGGGGAGGGGTGATGTCCAAGAGGAAGGGGAGGGGAAGGGGGCGGCTGCAAAAATCCCAAGGGGAAAGGGGGCGGCTAGGGTTAGGGGGGACTAATGGGCCGGATCAGGGTTCAAGGCCCAACTCGCCTATGTGACAGCTCCCGACCCCGTCGCAAACAACTAACCAAAGAAATTCTACTGTCTTACAGATGAATATTTTCCACAAATTCCAAATTCCCAAAGCGCATCACCCGAATGAGGAAAAAGGACAAAAAGAATAACCTCCACTTCTCCTCTTTGCAAACCGGGTATCACACTCTACCTACCTTAAAAAGAATTCAACCTCGAATTCGGACGCTTCTATCGGAACGACAAAAGGGAAAAAATTAATGAATCAACAACACTTACCCACAACAAAAAGTTTCGGATATTTCTGCCGCATCAGCTCCTCAAGTTCCCACGTAGCCTCGCGCTCAGACTGATTAGTCCATAAGACCTTGACATACTTAATTGATCTCTTCCTCAAAACACGCTCCGAGGATTCCAAGATACACACCGGACGACAATCCAAGGTCAGATCCTGCTGCACCGCAATTGGTTCCATCTCAATCTGATGGTCCGAATCCTGCAAGAACTTCCTCAGCATAGAGACATGAAAAACTAGGTGTACCCTTGCCATGGAATCCGGCAATTGCAAGCGATAAGCCAAGCTGCCCACCCGGGCCAAGATAGTGAACGGTCCAATATATCTCGGGCTAAGCTTTCCGGAGACACCGAACCGAACAACTCCTTTAGTGGGTGATACCCTGAGAAGGACTTGGTCACCCACTGCAAATTCCAAATCCCGCCTCCTCACATCAACATAACTCTTCTGACGGCTCTGAGTGGCCAAAATATTCTGACGAATTTCCAGAACCTTTTCAGAAGTCTGCTGTACCCAATCAGGACCAACCAGGGATCTCTCTCCCAAGGTCTCCCAGCACAGAGGGGAGACACACCGCCTGCCATACAAAGCCTCAAATGGTGCCATCTTGATGCTAGCCTGGTAGCTGTTGTTATAAGAAAACTCTGCCAATGCAAGATGATCTTCCCAGCTACCCTTCCAAGACAGAACACAAGCGCGCAACATATCTTCCAAGGTTTGGATCGTTCGCTCTGACTGACCATCAGTTTGAGGATGAAAAGCGACACTAAGAGAAAGCTTGGTGCCCAATGCACTATGAAGACTCTCCTAGAATTTGGATACAAATTTGGAGTCTCGATCAGAAACAATGGACTTAGGTACCCCGTGAAGTCTGATTACTTCCTTCATATACAAGGGGACCAAATCTGAAGTTGAATTTGTGGTCTTCATGGGAATAAAATGCGCAGACTTAGTCAAGCGATCCACTACCACCCATATAGCATCTCTGCCCCGAGGAGAACGAGGTAAACCCACCACAAAATCCAAGGTGATATGCTCCCATTTCCACTCCGGAATTTCCAATGGCTTCAGTAAACCTGCAGGCCGCTTATGCTCGGCCTTCACGCGCTGACATACTTCACAGGCGGCCACATACTTAGAAACGTCAACCTTCATCCGCTTCCACCAGAAGTTTTGCTTCAGATCTCGGTACATCTTGGTTTCGCCAGGGTGAACGGTGTAAGGCGTTTTATGAGCTTCTCTCAATATATCCATCTTCACCTCTGATTTCTGAGGCACACAAAGGCGACCCCTAAAACGAACCAAATCATTCTCATCGATGGAGAACTCCTGGGGTTTACCATCGCCAACCCTCTTTTGAGCTTCCTGCAATAAACGATCCTGCTGCTGAGCCGCACACACTCTCTCCATGAGGGAAGATTGAATAAGCATACGAGTCTCCTCACTAGCGGTGCCGACATAGCACAAGGCGATCCCCAAACGGTCTAGATCAGCAATCAACCGCAAGGCCACTTTTGGAACCCCGGACCTGCTAAGGGCATCAGCCACCACATTTGCCTTCCCCAGGTGATAATGAATAGACAAATCATAATCTTTAATCAATTCGAGCCACCGACGCTGCCTCAAATTCAGCTCCTTCTGAGTAAAAATATACTTGAGACTTTTATGATCGGTGTAAATGTCACAAGCCTCCCATAAAGATAATGCCTCCACGACTTTAGAGCAAAAACCACCGCAGCCAATTCAAGATCATGAGTTGGGTAATTCCCCTCATGCTTCCTCAACTGCCTTGAGCCATAAGCAATCACTCTGCCTTCCTGCATCAACACACAGCCAAGACCAATACGCGAAGCATCCGTATAAACTGTGAAACGCTTACCGCTCTCAGGCAAAGCTAGGATAGGGGCATCCACCAACTTGCTCTTTAATGTCTGATAACTGACCTCGCAATCGCTGGACCAGAAGAAGAGAACACCCTTCTCCAAGAGTCTAGTCAAGGGATTAGCAATGTTGGAAAAATTTGGTACGAAACACTGATAATATCCAGCGAGCCCCAAGAAACTTCGAATTTCAGAGACACTAAAGGGTCTCTTCCACTCCACCACAGCCGCAACATTCTTGGGATCAATCGCAATGCCCTGCTGATTAATCACATGCCCTAGGAAAGCCACTTCGAACAGCCAAAATGCACACTTCTTCAACTTGTCATAGAACTGATTCTCCCTTAGGGCACCCAGAACGAGACGGAGATGCTGCTCATGCTCAGCCTCGGTCTTAGAATAAATCAGAATGTCATCCAGGAACATGACCACAAAGTCGTCCAAGAACTCATGCAACATCCTATTCATTGCTTCCATAAAAGCAGTAGGGGCATTAGTTAAGCCAAAAGACATGACTATGAACTCATAATGCCCATACCTGGTGCAAAAAGCGGTCTTCTCAATATCCTCCTCATGAATCCTCAGTTGATGATAACCAGAGTTCAAAACAATTTTGGAGAACACCTGGGCACCCCTCAACTGTTCAAAGAGAACCTCAATACGGGGGAGTGGATATTTATTCTTGATAGTCACTTGATTCAAAGCGCGATAATCCACACATAGTCGCTTGCTTTTATCCTTCTTCTCACCAAACAATACTGGGGAAGCCCATGGAGACCTGCTAGGCCTAATGAAACCTTTAGCCAGCAAATCATCCGATTGCCGCTTCAATTCAACCTGCTCCTTTGGGGCCATTTGATACGGAGCCTTATGAATGGGCTGTGTACCCGGAATCAGCTTAATCTCAAAAGTTGCATCGCGCTCCGGAGGAATGCCTAGAAGCTCTGCCGGAAACACGTCAGCAAAGTCACACACCACCCGGATGTCCTGCACCCGCAAGGCAGCCTCACCCTCCACCACCATGAAGAAAAAGATTCCTGACTTCCTGGACCGGCGATCCGGAAGCAATTGCGCCAACAAGGATAACGTGAACTTAGGGGAACTTCCCAAGAATACCACCTCCCTACCTGACGGCGCCTGTAATAAAACTGTCTTCCAAAAACAGGATATAACTGCGCGATACTGGGATAACCAATCCATACCCAAGATAACATCGAATGCCCCCAAGGAAATCACAACCAGATTGGCCGAAAAGACCTCATCAGCAAGAATGACGGAACACTCCTGACAAACTGAACAACTACTAATGGAGCCATTAGCAGAACTAACCAAAATTGGGTGACCCAACCTCTGCACCGAAAGACCAGCCCGTGACACAAAATCCTCCGAAACAAACGAATAGCTAGCGCCAGAGTCAAAAAGAGCATGGGCCACAAACGAATCAACTGAAATCGTACCTATCACCACGTCTCCTTGCTCTCTACCATCCGCAGCGGGTAGCACATAAGCCCCGGAAATACCCGCAGAAGAGGAAGCTCCCAGAGTGAAATTAACAGAAGAACCCCACTGAGCCGCCGGGTGAGGCAGACGCAGAGCTCCAAACTGAGACGACATATGAGTAGTCGGTGCAGGAGTAGGCGCAGCCAGATACTGAGGAAAACCCTGCATCGGCACGAACTGAGAAGTCCTAGGCACATAAAACTGCTGTAGAGGAAGTGGAACTGAAAACTGCAGCTCAGCACTTGGCATCATGTTGATAGTGCCCTAAGAAGAGGAGGAAGTCACCGGCTCCCATCTGAGCTTCCCATTAGGATTCCTCCTACACACCACATCCTTGTGGTCCTAACTACAGATAGAACACCTGCCACTCCACTGGCACTCTGCACGGCGATGCGCATCACCACAACGGAAACACACCAGCCCCAGCCCGGGCTTAGGAACAGCCCGAAACCTCTGAGTACTTCCTCCCGAAGTACCCGAGTCAGAAGATTTGCCACGGTAAGGATGGTGGCGCTGATGCTGAGACTTGCCCCTCTTGTGGGCTGGACCTCCAGTGTTGCCCCTCCTCGCGTCCTGGCCACGAGGCTGATCAACACCCGAAAACTTCTGCGACTCCATGGTATACTGATGCTGCATCTCCACACCTAGTGCCTGCTCCACTATAGTATGGAAGTCCACCAACGGAAAGGCTCCCAAGGCATGCCTGATAGAAGGTTTCAGGCCCTGACGGAACTGGCTCGCCTTCTCCATCTCATTAAAAGCCACATGAGGGACAAAGCAGACCATCTTGTTGAAGCCCACTTCATACTATGTGACAGACTCCTTCTCTTGCTTGAAAGACTGCAAATCAATCTTCATTTTCTCCAGGAAGGTGACCGGGTAGAACCTCCTTTCAAACTGCCTGATGAAGACATCCCAAGTCAGGACTCCTGGTGATGAGGAGTGCGCTGCCTGCATGCCTCTCCACCAAATTTGAGCCTCTCCCTTCAGTAGCTGTGTCCCAAAGCGAACACGATCACCATACACAATCTCAAAGACATTCATCTTAACCTCCACGTAAGTTAGCCAATCTGCCGCCTCGACCGGAGTACCACTGCCATCAAAAGCATCCAGCTTCATGCCCATCCACTGCATCAGAGAAAGACCACTGACTGGAAGAGGCACCTCAGCCTCGCCACCTGGAGCAGCACCCGCAGGGACAGCGCCCCCGGGCACTCCTCCTCCACCAGCACCCTGAGCAGCACCTGCAGGGGCAACAGGAATAGCTTGCCTCAGAATGGCCAACTCCTACTGCATGGCCTGCATCGCGGCTAACATTGTCGCCGGACTCATCGAGTCCCCACTAGGAACTTGCGGACTACACCGAGCCCTACGAGGCGGCATAGCTGCTGCCACAGGGGTGAGAATAATAAGTAAATAAGATTGTCATAGCATCACTTCAGATAATGTCAAACTAGCACAGACAATAACATAACATATCAATAATAAAGCAGAAAACCCATCCTACATGTGCAGTGTGTCAATTTATTGTTATTCAACTTGCTAGGACCTACAGCCTATTCCTTTGATACCAACTGTAACACCCCCACTGTTCCCACACAATAGATGTTACCAGATACCCTTCCCACTAAACTTATGCAACACAAGAAATGAAATAAAGAGAGAAAATATTGCAAAATCCGGCAGCACCTCCCTTGAAAGAAGCATAACAAGGGGGAACATAGAGTTCATACAGGATATAACAGACATATAATTCACGTAGTATAATCAAAATGCAAAAGTAGTAAAGAACATTTATGACCAATTAAAAAAAGGGTAACTCAGCCCGCCCTAAAAAAATCAGCTCAACTACCATGAAAGGCTAGAACATAATAATTCCCTAGACTTGACCCTCCCTGATTAACAACATTATTAAGCAGTGGTTCCTTTATTAAAGGTGTTGTGGTCGTGCTGCTACATCCCTTCTTTCCCAAAGCAGAAATCAGGTGCCTGCATCAGACAATGCAAGAGTGAGATGACACATCTCAGCAAGTAAACAGAGCAAACAACAATTGGACAATGTAAACCAATCTTGCTTAAACAACCACGTAGTTCAAAACTTCCTTCTTGAATAATAATTTGCAGCAAGTAAGCAAGTAACTGATTACTTAATGCCAAGATGAATCACAATGTAAAGATCCACACTATCCACATCCACATAACAGATTCCACACCTCTCCCATGAATGCACATGGCTACAGATGCAGTAATGACTTCTGCCTTCATATCTCTAAGGATATGAAGCTACATCATACCCCTTCTCGGGCAACATATGATGCTCATTGTACCGGTACGGTCGGACCATAAGATCGCGACGAAACTTCAATGCAATGGATGATGAATGCATTATGCAAGTCAACAACATGAGTTCTTCCCAAACAAAATGTGCTAGACATATACTTCCACCCATTCCACATAATAAACCACATGGGTAACATGATCAAACCACAAACTCAACATATGTAATCAATAAAACATGAATATCTTCCAATGATGGTACTCAATTAGAAATATGAATACGAACACAAATAGCACAAACATAATCAAGTATAAGACTCTTCATTCGACAGACGGAATAACCATCACTGTTTTACTTGCCTTCACCAGAAGTTTGGGCAAATCCCTAAGTACGATCCGGAAGTCCACCACCTGTTTTTGACACACAACTTAGTGCACCAATTTCACATAATAAGCCTCATAAACGACGCCGCACCTACGCACAATCTCAAACCCCGCCACGGGTAACAATTCTCCCCGCACCCACCAAACTGCAGCAGCGCTGCTTAATAATTTCATAACTTTAAAATTATTACAGCAGTGGTGACAATCAAAAACTCCAGAGGCATATACATCAAATTCCCCACAAGTTTTGTATACAATTTATAATAAAATTCCAACATCTAATTAGCCCAAAACAGTCATCAAGATAAACTCTGTAATCTGTTTTTTCTCTTTTGGACAGCGACATACCCGGATTCAAACAGCGATATCTTTTAAGATATAATTCCAAATCAAGCGCATAAGTACTCATTGAAAAGATAAGACAAAACCCTACATGATTATCATACTGGTTATCACTAGTTACCCACAAAAAATTCCCAGAAACTGGTAATACTACTGATGTTCACCCACCTGAAAAATCTGTTTTTTTGGACAGCAACATATCCAGATTCAAACAATGATATCTCCTAAATTATAACTCTGAATCGAGCCCATAAGTACTCGTTGGAAAGCTATGACAAAGATCTACATGATTATCCCACTGATTCCCACTAATTAACCCACGAAAATTCCCAAAAATCCCTAGAACTACTGCTGTCCACCCACTCACAAAATTCCTAGACCGCACCTCTACTGATTCGCAAAGATAAACGCATAATCCAATCGATTGCAGCACAAAAACAACAAAAGTTAAACATGAATTCACCTTGGGTTCTTCCCTTCCTCCTTCCTTATTCCTCCCTCCAAACTCCAATTGAGATCGCAGCCACACGATGGAGAACACGCGGGAGGGCTGCACCTTGGAGGGGGGAAAGACAAATGGGGGGGCAGCTAGGGTTTTGGGTGGTGAGGGCTGCAAAGGTTTGAGGAGAAAGAAGATGGAAGAGGGGGGGAGGGGTGACGTCCAAGAGGAAGGGGAGGGGAAGGGGGCGGCTGCAAAAATCCCAAGGGGAAAGAGGGGCGGCTAGGGTTAGGGGAGACTAATGGGCCGGATCAAGGTTCAAGGCCCAACTTGCCCATGTGACAGCTCCCGACCCCATCGCAAACAACTAACCAAAGAAATTCTACTGTCTTACAGATGAATATTTTCCACAAATTCCAAATTCCCAAAGCGCATCACCCGAATGAGGAAAAAGGACAAAAAGAATAACCTCCACTTCTCCTCTTTGCAAACCGGGTATCACAGCTTGAGTCCCATAGAAGCGTAGCTGATGATGCGGCCCGGGGTCCTGCTGACGTTTCCTTGCTTCCGTAAGGAGCTGAGAGCCACCGATGTCATGGTTGCACGTGGGGAACCATCATTACCTGCTATCAGAGTAGTTTGATGTGACTCTGGTCTTGTTCCTTCATAGCAAGGGGTGGCTAGCTAGCGGTAGGGTAATGATGTATCCCCTGTAGTGTAGTCGGTCCAAGGCCAAGGTCGGGTGAGGCGGAGACTTCTCCTGAGGCTGAGGCCGAGGTCCGGCGAGGATGTGACTCCTCCCGAGGCCGAGGCTGAGGCCGAGGCCTGGGGTCGGGGGAGGCGGAGACCTTTTCCTGAGGCCAAGGCTGAGGCCGAGGCCTGAGGTTGAGCGAAGCGGAGCTCCTTGTTGCGCCCGAGGCTAAACTCGGGGGAGGTCGTGACTCAGCTTTACCCTAGTGGTTGGCACAGTAGTCGAAACAGGGTGAATAGTGATGTTTTCCTATCAGATCGGTCAGTAAAGAGGCGAAGTGACTGTGGTCACTTCGACCTTGCCGACTGAGGCGCGCGTGTCAGGATAAGGTGTCAGGCGATCCCCGCATTAAATGTGCATTCAATACGGTCGGTTGGTAAGGCAATCTGGCCGAGGTCGCTGCACGACAATGTCTGCCCGAGCTGGGCGTTGGGCGAGCCGAGGGTGCGCCCACTGCCTAAGGAGGCCCTCGGGCGAGGCGTGAATCCGTCCGGGACTACTGTTCCCGCCCGAGGCCGGGCTCGGGCGAGGCAAGATCGTGTCCCTTGGCAGACGAGGCCTTGACTTGAACCGTGCTTATCAGTCTTTGCAGTTGGTTCTGAAGATGTTTTCCAGCCAGGTTAAGGAGCATTGGGGGTACCCCTAATTACGGTCCCCGACAATTATTTTATCATATAACATGCTCTCAAAAATAGTTAACTTATTTGTTCACCCTATGTTAATATAGTATTTCAATTCGGAGTATCTATAATTTTATTGGAACAGGATTATGTTATTACTTAGCCTAAAGTTGAATCAGTTATTTTTTATATGTTTCTCACATGATTTATAGCACGGAATATATTATTATCATTTAATCACCTAAAACTTCAGAAAATCATATCTTTATAACCATAACTCTGATTTTAGTCGTTCTCGAACCTACGATCTCGTAGCATCGCGTAGAATATTATTATACAGTTTGTGCTTATGTTTGGTGTGATGTTAATTTTTCCTATACCATGTTTGTTTGTATTGCTACGAATAGCTGTGAGGTCCCGAGAATCTGAAGATCATCCTGGTACTTGGAATCTCAAGTCCCAGGCAAGTTGTGCCCTTGATCACATCTTTTTACCCAGTCATGTTCTTATTAATCATAATGATCTGCATAGGTTAATTTTGATGGGACCCAATAGGTTACCCTAGTTTGGCTATCTTTATACCTTGGTTACCACTGAATTTTTGGGTAGTATCTGCTATTGCTTTATGTGGTTTTGGGTATAGAGATACACATTGTTCATGATTATACTTTTATTATCAGTTGTTATTTACTGTTCATGTTAAGATCATTATGTTAATTGGAACATGGAGCGACCACCCAGGAAAACAGGGCTACCACAAGGGTGGTATGGGACGCCCTTGGCTGACTAATTAGGAAAGCTAGTGGAGGACTACCTTACCCGAAAGGGGTAAGGGCAGTAGAGGAGTGGTCAGTGTAGGGAGTCCCTTGGGTTGATTTTGCTGCGATGGCGGTCAGGCGAGGGTTCCTTGCATTGGAGCTTCCTAGAAACTGTAGCGGGTTTTCTGAAGCTAGTGGAACTTTGTAAAGGCCTCGTAGTGGTATCGTGCCTCGCTTCCTTGGTAGAGGTGTATGGGGTCCGATCAACCCCATGGCAAATGGGTAACACAACTTGTGTGTAAAGATGTGCAACCTCTGCAGAGTGTAAAACTGGTATATCAGCCGTGCTCACGGTCATGAGCAGCTCGGACCCTCACATGATTAATTTATGGAACTAAATTCAATTTGTCATATGCATTGCATTGAGGGTGTTTTTATAACTTTTGTTCTACTACTTAATTGGGTTAGTATTTACTTATACTTAGTAATTGCTAATAAAATTTTGACCAACTTTAAAAGCAATGCTCAGCTTCAACCATCCTCTTTGGTAAGCCTTATACTTCACGTGAGCTCCCACCTTTGGCGAGTTCATGCACATTATTCCCCACAACTTGTTGAGCGATGAACGTATGTGAGCTCACTCTTGCTATCTCACACCCCCACAGGTCAAGAACAGGTACCGCAGGATGAGGCTCATGGAGGATGCTATGACGAGTTCGTGAGAGGTCTAGGTCGTGGTCTCCCAGTCAACTTTGGGTTGCTGGATCTTTGTCTCCATATGATGTAATTATTTATTTATTTTGTACAGAACTCCTATTATATAGTAAAGATGTGACATTCGTTTCTGTACCACTATTCATCATATGTGTGAGACTTGATCCCAGCACACCTGGTGTTTATTTCGCGCCCGGGTTTTGGACCCCTAAAACCCGGGTGTGACAGCAGGGCTTGTAGTCCTTCCCCCTCCTTTGCTTGAGGATTTGGTAAAAACTCTTGATGATGAGCGCCATTTCCTCGTTGTCGAGCTTGGAGGCGTCGATTGGAAGCCTACTTGGTGTAGACTCCTCCTTCTTTTCTTCTATTGCCTTAAATGCAACGGGTTGCACCTCGGGTGTAGAGGTGGCGCCTTGCTCCAAGTTGACAATGTGTTTGGAGTCTTTGATCATAAGTTCAAAGCTCACAAACTTGCCAATTACTTCCTCGAGAGACATCTGCTTGTATCTAGGATCCCCACGTATTAATTGAACTTGAGTAGGATTACGAAATACGAGGGATCTAAGAATAACCTTGAACATTTCATGGTCATCCCATTTTGTGCTCCCGAGGTTGCGCACTTGATTCACCATGGTCTTGAGCCGGTTGTACATGGCTTGTGGCTCTTCTCCTTTGTTGAGGATAAATCGACCGATTTCTCCCTCGATCGTCTCGCGCTTGGTGATCTTGGTCACCTCGTCCCCTTCATGCGCCGTTTTGAGGACGTCCCAAATTTCTTTGGCATTTTTAACCCTTGCACCTTATTATACTCCTCTCGACAAAAGGAGGCTAGGAGTATAGAAGTTGCTTGGGAGTTAAAATGCCTAATTTGGGCGGCCTCGTCCGAGTCATAGTCCTCGTCGCCCACCTGTGGTGCCTGCGCTCCAAACTCAACAATATCTCATATGCTTTCGTGGACTGAGGTTAGATGATGCCTCATTTTATCATTCCAGATACAATAATCTTCACCATCAAAATATGGTGGTTTGCATATATAGGGGTATGAAAGTAGAGGAGCGCGCTTTGGAATGCGAGGATAGCGAAGAGGCATCTTACTATACTTCTTGTGCTCATGGCGCTTCGAATTTGTAGACTCGGCACCGGATGTGGAGGGTGATGAAGAGTTGGTTTAGTAGTAGACCACCTTCTTCATTTTCTTTTTCTTCTTGCCACCCCTCCTATGTGACTTGATGGAGGAAGAGGATTCCTCCTTGTACTTATCGCCGAACTCCCTTGATGGAGCCTTTCCCGAGCCCATGGCTTTGTCGCCTGTGACGATCTCCCTCTTGGCGGGATCTCCAGACATCACTTCGAGTTTGTTAGACTCTTAATGAAGCATTGGCTCTGATACCAATTGATAGTCGCCAAGAGGGGGGTGAATAGGCGAAACTTGTAATTTATAAACTTAAACACACACTAAGGTCGGGGTTAGCGTTAGAATTAAATTCGAGTGCGGAAGATTGTTTTTCTTGCTATGAGTTGCTCAATTATTGTGGATGACGTTTGGGAGCAAACTCAAATCAATATTAGCAAGGAAACTTTAGAGAGAGGAAAGAGGGTAAACAAATCAAGTGAAGATCAATGCAAGTGAACACGGTGATTTGTTTTACCGAGGTTCGGTTCCAAAGAACCTAGTCCCCGTTGAGGAGGGCACAAAGGCCGGGTATATTCCAACCCTTTCCCTCTCTCAAACGGTCACTTAGACCGGATGAGCTTTCTCTAGAAGTAGAAAAATGTGAAGGTACATTCTATGTGACCGTTTGAGAGAGAGAAAGGGTTGGAATAGACCCAGCCTTTGTGGCCTCATCAACGGGGACTAGGTTCTTTGGAACCGAACCTCGGTAAAACAAATCACTGTGTTCACTTGCATTGATCTTCGCTTGATTTGCTTGCCCTCTTTCCTCTCTCTAAAGTTTCCTTGCTAATATTGATTTGAGTTTGCTCCCAAACGTCATCCGCATCAATTGAGCAACTCTTAGCAAGAGAAACAATCTTCCGCACTCGAATTTAATTCTAACGCTAACCCCAGTCTTAGTGTGTGTTTAAGTTTATAAATTTCAGGTTTTGCCTATTCACCCCCCTATAGGCGACTTTCAGGTTGATGAATTATAAAGTAAATGGGACATAATAGGTCACAGAACACTTGCCTTCACCAAACAGATGCTCAGGGTCTTCAGCCTCGTAGAACTCGAAGAGTTCGATCTCTTGGTCGTTGAAGCTTGAGTGTCGATTCCTCGAAGCTCGGAAATAGATCGCAGTCTATTCGTGACGCGCAACGAATACAAACAGGCACAAGCAAACATATACTTGCATAAGAACATTACACCATACAAGATAAAATATTATAAAAGCGAGCAATATAAAATAGAGAGCGCTTCTACGGTTATGCGAGGAAAAGAACCGCGATAGTCAAAGCTACGGTCGAGGGGTTAGCATGGTTACACTAACCAAATATTAACTAGAATATTTAATCTGACATTTCTCAAATATAAATAATATCTACTGCTTAGTTTTGGCTAACTTACTGTTTTAATTGTGGATGATTAAATAAATAACTAATTAACTCACATGAGTAATTATAAGCGAATGGTTTAATCTCGTGTGCGGACAACACACGATACACACGAACGGCGCGCGACAAGGCGCGTGATACACGCGAACGGCGCGCGACAACGCGTGCAAACAACACGCGTGACACTCGCGAACGACACGCGACGACGCACGCGAAACAGCACCGCGGCACGCGCACGGTACGTGCGTACCGACATGCGAAACTAATAAATGAATGACATCATGATTACACTAAACAATTATTAATAAGTAACATTTCGTTAAGGTTAATCATATTGGTGACTAATTATAAATGCGCAAATCGAATTCCTAAATTAGATTTTAAAATTGAATTGTCGTTCCAGTAGCCATTGGTTAAATAAACGTTTAAATAAATTAAATAAAATACGCAATAGTGGGGATAAATATTTCTAAATTAAGATAATTTTAATACGAATCTAACGCAACTTGAATGGATCGAATCGAGTTTAAAATACAAAAATTATCACTGTTTTAAACTAGACTGTAATTCACATGTACTAAATTACGAAACTGCCATCTTCTTCCTTCCATCCATGGAAGAGAGAGGGGGGAAGAGGAGAGGGCTACGCGGGGGGAGGACGAGGTCGGGCCGGCCGCCACCGCGAGGGTGAGTGCTGCCGGGGCCATGAGCTGGGGGGCGCGGCCGAGCCGAGCAGCCACCGCCGCGGGGAGGTGAGGGGACCACATCGGGAGGGGAAACCGAGGGGGAGGGGTGCCGTCGCCGGGGAACGTGAGGGGAGAGTGAGGGAGGCCCTGCACGGACGGGAAAACGAAGAACACGAAGAAATCCTATGTGCAACAATGGAGGTTTCTCACCAGGGAAGAAGACCCTCGCCGGAGCCGAGTAGAAATCTGTCGATTGCCAGAGATTCGGGGGTCCGATCGACGAACCAAACGCGCCCCGACGAAGCAATCGACAAGACGAACGCATCAGTACTCTCAGGTTTCGCAGACAGTACCGGGAGCTAGGGATCGAATTTGGATAAACTGTTTTGCGTTCTGGAACGTGCTCGATGAGGAGAAGCCAGATATGTGTATATATCTAGGGTTCGGACGAGACGGAAATTCGGTTAAATTCAGATTTTACCATTTTTTAAAATTCGGAAAAGCCTAGAAATCCATATTTTGTACTCAAAATATTATAGATGCTTTCAAAAATTCCAGAAAAAATCCTATAAATATTTTGGCACCTAATGAACTAAAAAAACATAATTAGAGTTTCTAAAAACATTTTTAAGTTCCTCAAATAAATGGATTTTGGTTTCCGGAAAGTAGAAAAATATTCCAAAAAATATGAAAAAAACATAATTAGCATGTTTCAAACACATTTTGCACTTAGAAACACCATGCAACGGCATGAATACAACAACCAAAGTGCCTCTAGGGTTCATTCCACTAGGTTTACGCCAATATAAACAAAATAATTCTCCATTTTTAGGAAAAAAGAGAAGGAAAGCGAAGAACTGAGAGAGTAACACCTGCATTTGGTGGATATTAGAAAAGAAATTTTATACCCCCAAATTCAGGGTGTTACAAAAGTCGTCCTAGAGCCTCATATTTTATCCAAGCAAAAGTCGCCTAAGGGTGCAGCTGGATCAGCACAACAAGTGTGTAACATCATCCAAGGGTGCGATGTCGTCCCAGAGACGCATAGTTCTATCCACGCAAAAGTCGTCTAAGGGTGCAACTGGATTAACACAGCAAGCACATCATAAAAGGGCGAAGTCGTCGCTTAGACAGACGATCATACCCTATCACTAGTCGCATACGTTGCAGCCGGGTCAATATAAACGTATTAACAATACCCAAGCGCGCGAAGACATCTACGGATGCAACTTAGATAAAACAAATACATTTCAAAAGGTACCACAATGAAAGGCACATCATATTTCAAATACAAGATGTGCAATACGCACAGGGAAATCATTCACATACATGTCCCCATAACCGTCCTTCGGCGAAGGGGGCCAAGGGCAGCATTATCACTTAAAATCACCAAAGAACGGTGATGGCGACACACATTTTTTACATTGGCTCTTGCTTCGAGATAAGACCGGCTTCACGGAAAATGAATAGCATCATTCTCAACTCTCACCGTAAAAAAGAGCTCGTAGATCCCCCTCCTCGAAACATGACCCAACCGTCGGCGCCAGTATGACACGACGGGTCCCTTGATCCAACTGCGGTCTCCGAAGGCGAGACCTCTCCATTCACATTTGACGTTGTATTCGAGAGACTCCAATACCTTGCGAAGACTCTCCTACCATTCTAACACTTTGTTTTGACACCCCCATTTTCTCCGACCCTGCGGTTCACCGAGGGCTACCCCGGTCGAAGTCCCCACCGCCCTAGGGTGGCGACCCTCGACGGAGACTCCGCTACAGATAAATCTAGAGCCACAAAATAATCTAAATCATCTTTCGAAGACTTGTCATCTATCCCAACAAACGGGTTCCCCAACCCGTCACCTTCCGAAGACCAAGACTCAACATCAGATTCATCAGATGCGTCACTACTAAGAATCACTACACTTCCACATACCAACGATTCATCATTCTCGTTATCATCAAGGTTTGCTTGCGCAGGCCCAGACGCCGGAACCTGCATAACAACCGATCTTAAGTATCATGTACAAAGCGAACACTGTCAAACCACTCCTATTACATTCTTTCAACCCGCACAGAAGCACTCGTCGCTGCAGGACCCTCAGCGTCGCCTTCCTTAAACAAGGTTTGCTCCTCCGCTCCCGCTTCCACTGCATCATCCTTCTGGGCCACCGAGCTCTCAAGGCCAGCGAGGTCTTCCACCTCTTCATCCCTCATTGCCTGCGAAGACAGCACAACAACGTTTCAGACAACGAACACACACACCACCATCGCCAAAACCAAAACATACTTGTGTCAGCGCTCGGTCGGCCCTCTCTCGACGACGTCGCGGCAGTGAGGACCCCACATCTTATCATAAAGCGCCCCCGCAGAGCGCTTTAGCACGTCGTCTTTGATCTGGAACACAACAGCATCGAATTCCTCATTGCCCCGATCGAAGGCCTCGAAGTGTGAAAGTCGCCTAGAGGGGGGTGAATAGGGCAAAACTGAAATTTACAAAGTTAATCACAACTACAAGCCGGGTTAGCGTTAGAAATATAATCGAGTCCGCGAGAGAGGGTGCAAAACAAATCGCAAGCGAATAAAGAGTGTGACACGTGGATTTGTTTTACCAAGGTTCGGTTCTCGAAAAACTTCTCCCCGTTGAGGAGGCCACAAAGGCCGGGTCTTTTTCAACCCCTTCCCTCTCTCAAACGGTCCCTCGGACCGAGTGAGCTTTCTCTTCTCAAATCAACCGGGAACAAAACTTCCCCGCAAGGACCACCACACAATTGGTGTCTCTTGCCTTGGTTACAAGTGAGTATTGATCTCAAGAAAGAAGAAAGCAATCCAAGCGCAAGAGCTCAAAAGAACACAACAAATCACTCTCACTTAACACTAAAGCTTTTGTGGAATTGGGAGAGGATTTGATCACTTGGGTGTGTCTTGTATTGAATGCCTAGCTCTTGTAAGTGGTTGGAAGGTTGAAAACTTGGATGTCTTGAATGTGGGGTGGTTGGGGTATTTATAACCCCAACCACCAAACTAGCCGTTTGGTGGAGGCTGCTGTCGCATGGCGCACCGGACAGTCCGGTGCGCCAGCCACGTCACGAGGCTGTTGGGTTCCGATCGTTGGAGCTCTGACTGCTGGGCCCGCCTGGATGTCCGGTGGCACACCGGACATGTACTGTAGAGTGTCCGGTGTGCCACTTCGCGCGTGCCTGACTTCTGCATGCTCTGGCGCGCATTAATTGCTTCTGCAGGTGACCGTTGGCGAGAAGTAGTCGTTGCTCCGCTGGCTCACCGGATAGTCCGGTGTACACCGGACATGTCTGGTGAATTATAGCGGAGCGAATTCCTGAAGCTGGCGAGTTCAGAGTCGCTCTTCCTTGGAGCACCGGATAGTCCGGTGAATTATAGCGGAGCGCCTCTGAGTTTTCCCAAAGGTGGAGAGTTTGGCTTGGAGTTTCCTGGTGCATCGGACACTGTCCGGTGGCACACCGGACAGTCTGGTGCGCTAGACCAGGGCAGCCTTCGGTTATCCCTTGCTCTCTTTGTTGAACCCAATTCTTGGTCTTTTTATTGGCTAAATGTGAACCTTTGACACCTGTATAACTTATACACTAGAGCAAACTAGTTAGTCCAATTATTTGTGTTGGGCAATTCAACCACCAAAATCAATTAGGAAAATAGGTGAAAGCCTAATTCCCTTTCAATCTCCCCCTTTTTGGTGATTGATGCCAACACAAACCAAAGCAAATATAGAAGTGCATAATTGAACTAGTTTGCATAATGTAAGTGCAGAGGTTACTTGGAATTGAGCCAATATAAATACTTATAAGATATGCATGGATTGTTTCTTTAATTTTGACATTTTTGGACCACGCTTGCACCACTTGTTTTGTTTTTGCAAATTCTTTTGTAAATCCTTTTCAAAGTTCTTTTGCAAATAGTCAAAGGTAACTGAATAAGATTTTGCGAAGCATTTTCAAGATTTGAAATTTTCTCCCCCTATTTCAAATGCTTTTCCTTTGACTTAAACAAAACTCCCCCTTGATAAATTCCTCCTCTTAGTGTTCAAGAGGGTTTTAAGATATTGATTTTGAAAATACTACTTTCTCCCCTTTTTGAATATAAAGAGATATCAATTTGAAAAATCATACCAATTGAAAAACTCTTTTTAAAATTAGGTGGTGGTGCGGTCCTTTTGCTTTGGGCTAATACTTTCTCCCCCTTTGGCATGAATCGCCAAAAACGGATACTTGAGTGAAATATAAGCCCTTTTCCTAACTACTTTCTCTCCTTTGGCAAAATAAACATGAGTGAAGATTATACCAAAGACGGAGAGATGCTCGGAGCGACGACGAAGGATGAGTGACGTAGTGGAAGCCTTTGTCTTTGCCGAAGACTCCAATTCCCTTTCAATACACCTATGACTTGGTTTGAAATTCACTTGAAAACACAGTAGTCATAGCACATGAAAGAGATATGATCAAAGGTATATGAATGTACTATGTGTGCAAATCAACAAAAGAAGTTCCTAGAATCAAGAATATTTAGCTCATGCCTAAGTTTGTTAAAGGTTTGTTCATCAAGTGGCTTGGTAAAGATATCGGCTAATTGATCTTTAGTGTTAATGTATGAAATCTCTATATCTCCCTTTTGTTGGTGATCCCTTAAAAAGTGATACCGAATGGCTATGTGTTTAGTGCGGCTATGCTCAACGGGATTATCCGCCATGCGGATTGCACTCTCATTATCACATAAAAGAGGGACTTTGGTTAATTTGTAACCATAGTCCCTAAGGGTTTGCCTCATCCAAAGTAGTTGCGCGCAACAATGGCCTGCGACAATGTACTCGGCTTCGGCGGTAGAAAGAACTACGGAATTTTGCTTCTTTGAAGCCCAAGACACCAAGGATCTTCCCAAGAACTCGCAAGTCCCCGATGTGCTCTTCCTATTAATTTTACACCCTGCCCAATCGGCATCGGAATAACCAATCAAATCAAAAGTGGATCCCCTAGGATACCAAAGCCCAAACTTAGGAGTATAAACTAAATATCTCAAGATTCGTTTTACGGCCATAAGGTGAGCTTCCTTAGGGTCGGCTTGGAATCTTGCACACATGCATACGGAAAGCATAATATCCGGTCGAGATGCACATAAATAGAGTAAGGAGCCTATCATCGACCGATATACCTTTTGATCTACTGACTTACCTTCTGTGTCGAGGTCGAGATGCCCATTGGTTCCCATGGGTGTCTTGATGGGTTTGGCATCCTTCATCCCAAACTTGCTTAGAATGTCTTGAGTATACTTCGTTTGGCTTATGAAGGTGCCCTCTTGGAGTTGCTTCACTTGAAATCCTAAGAAATACTTCAACTCCCCCATCATAGACATCTCGAATTTTTGTGTCATGATCCTACTGAATTCTTCACATGTAGACTCGTTAGTAGACCCAAATATAATATCATCAACATAAATTTGGCATACAAACAAGTCATTCTCAAGAGTTTTAGTGAATAAAGTAGGATCGGCCTTTCCGACTTTGAAGCCATTATCTATAAGGAAATGTCTAAGGCATTCATACCATGCTCTTGGGGCTTGCTTGAGCCCATAAAGCGCCTTAGAGAGTTTGTAAACATGGTTAGGGTACTCACTATCTTCAAAGCCGGGAGGTTGCTCAACATAGACCTCTTCCTTGATTGGTCCATTGAGGAAGGCACTCTTCACGTCCATTTGATAAAGCTTGAAGCCATGGTAAGTAGCATAGGCCAATAATATACGAATTGACTCAAGCCTAGCTACGGGTGCATAGGTTTCACCGAAATACAAACCTTCGACTCGGGAGTATCCCTTGGCCACAAGTCGAGATTTGTTCCTTGTCACCACACCATGCTCATCTTGCTTGTTGCAGAAGAACCATTTGGTTCCTACAACATTTTGATTAGGACGTTGAACCAAATGCCATACCTCGCTCCAAGTGAAGTTGTTGAGCTCCTCTTGCATCGCCACCACCCAATCCGAATCTTGAAGTGCTTCCTCTACCCTATGTGGCTCAATAGAGGAAACAAACGAGTAATGCTCACAAAAATGTGCAACACGAGATCTAGTGGTTACCCCCTTATGGATGTCGCCGAGGATGGTGTCGACGGGGTGATCTCGTTGGATTGCTTGGTGGACTCTTAGGTGTGGCGGTCTTGGTTCTTCATCCTCCTTTTCTTGATTATTTGCATCTCCCCCTTGATCATTGTCGTCATCTTGAGGTGGCTCATTTGCTTGATCTTCTCCTTCATCAACTTGAGCCTCATCCTCATTTTGAGTTGGTGGAGATGCTTGTGTGGAGGAGGATGGTTGATCTTGTGAATTTGGAGGCTCTTCGGATTCCTTAGGACACACATCCCCAATGGACATGTTCCTTAGCGCGATGCACGGAGCCTCTTCATTACCTATCTCATCAAGATCAACTTGCTCTACTTGAGAGCCGTTAGCCTCATCAAACACAACGTCACAAGAAACTTCAACTTGTCCAGAGGACTTGTTAAAGACTCTATATGCCCTTGTGTTTGAATCATATCCTAGTAAAAAGCCTTCTACAGTCTTAGGAGCAAATTTAGATTTTCTACCTCTTTTAACAAGTATAAAGCATTTGCTACCAAAGACTCTAAAATATGAAATATTGGGCTTTTTACCGGTTAGGAGTTCGTATGATGTCTTCTTGAGGATTCGGTGTAGATATAACCGGTTGATGGCGTAGCAGGCGATGTTGACCGCCTCGGCCCAAAACCGATCCGATGTCTTGTACTCATCAAGCATGGTTCTAGCCATGTCCAATAGAGTTTGATTCTTTCTATCCACTACACCATTTTGTTGTGGCGTGTAGGGAGAGGAGAACTCATGCTTGATGCCCTCCTCCTCAAGGAAGCCTTCGATTTGTGAGTTTTTGAACTCCGTCCCTGAAAGTCGCCAAGAGGGGGGGTGAATAAGGCGAAACTGAAATTTACAAAGTTAATCACAACTACAAGCCGGGTTAGCGTTAGAAATATAAACGAGTCCATGAGAGAGGATGCAAAACAAATCGCAAGCGAATAAAGAGTGTGACGCGCGGATTTGTTTTACCGAGGTTCGGTTCTCGCAAACCTACTCCCCGTTGAGGAGGCCACAAAGGCCGGGTCTTTTTCAACCCCTTCCCTCTCTCAAACGGTCCCTCGGACCGAGTGAGCTTTCTCTTCTCAAATCAACCGGGAACAAAACTTTCCCGCAAGGACCACCACACAATTGGTGTCTCTTGCCTCGGTTACAAGTGAGTATTGATCTCAAGAAAGAATGAGAAAGAAGAAAGCAATCCAAGCGCAAGAGCTCAAAAGAACACGACAAATCACTCTCACTCAACACTAATGCTTTTGTGGGATTGGGAGAGGATTTGATCAATTGGGTGTGTCTTGTATTGAATGCCTAGCTCTTGTAAGTGGTTGGAAGATTGAAAACTTGGATGACTTGAATGTGGGGTGGTTGGAGGTATTTATAGCCCCAACCACCAAACTAGCCATTTGGTGGAGGCTGTCTGTCGTATGGTGCACCGGACAGTCCGGTGCGCCAGCCACGTCACCAGGCCGTTGGGTTCCGACCGTTGGAGCTCTGACTGCTGGACCCGCCTGGATGTCCGGTGGCACACCGGACATGTACTGTAGAGTGTCCGGTGCGCCACTTCACGCGTGCCTGACTTCTGCGCGCTCTGGCGCGCATTTAATTCTTCTGCAGGTGACCGTTGGCGTGAAGTAGTCGTTGCTCCGCTGGCTCACCGGACAGTCCGGTGTACACCGGACATGTCCGGTGAATTATAGCGGAGCGAATTCCCGAAGCTAGCGAGTTCAGAGACGCTGAGTCTTGGGGCACCGGACATTGTCCGGTGTAGCACCGGCCAGTCCGGTGAATTATAGCAGAACGCCTCTGGATTTTCCCGAAGGTGAGGAGTTCAGCGTGAAGTCCCCTGGTGCACCGAACACTGTCCGGTGGCACACCGGACAGTCCGGTGCGCCAGACCAGGGCACACTTCGGTTATCCCTTTGCTCTCTTTGTTGAACCCAATACTTGGTCTTTTTATTAGCTAAGTGTGAACCTTTGGCACCTGTATAACTTATACACTAGAGCAAAACTAGTTAGTCCAATTATTTGTGTTGGGCAATTCAACCACCAAAATCAATTAGGAAATAGGTGTAAGCCTAATTCCCTTTCAATCTCCCCCTTTTTGGTGATTGATGCCAACACAAACCAAAGCAAGTATAGAAATGCATAATTGAACTAGTTTGCATAATGTAAGTGCAAAGGTTGCTTGGA
The DNA here is from genome assembly GCF_902167145.1 of Zea mays. Classification (NCBI taxonomy): domain Eukaryota; kingdom Viridiplantae; phylum Streptophyta; class Magnoliopsida; order Poales; family Poaceae; genus Zea; species Zea mays. The sequence continues at coordinate 16,267,551 of NC_050102.1, forward strand.
ATTGAGCCAATATAAATACTTATAATATATGCATGGATTGCTTCTTTTATTTTTAACATTTTGGACCACGCTTGCACCATATGTTTTGTTTTTGCAAATTCTTTTGTAAATCCTTTTCAAAGTTCTTTTGCAAATAGTCAAAGGTAAATGAATAAGATTTTGCAAAGCTTTTCAAGATTTGAAATTTTCTCCCCTGTTTCAAATGCTTTTCCTTTGACTAAACAAAACTCCCCCTAAATGAAATTCTCCTCTTAGTGTTCAAGAGGGTTTTAAGATATTGATTTTGAAGATACTACTTTCTCCCCTTTTTGAACACAGTGAGATATCAAATTGAAATTTACCAATTGAAAAACCTTAGTTTTAAAATTAGGTGGTGGTGCGGTCCTTTTGCTTTGGGCTAATACTTTCTCCCCCTTTGGCATGAATCGCCAAAAACGGATACTTGAGTGAGATATAAGCCCTTAAATTACTTTCTTCCACTTTGGCAAATAAAACATGAGTAAAGATTATACCAAAGACGGAGTCCTTTTGCTTTGGACTTAAGCTCTCTCCCCCAAAGATGGAGAGTTGCCCGGAGCGATGGCGAAGGATGAGTTACAGAGTGGAAGCCTTTGTCTTCGCCGAAGACTCCAATTCCCTTTCAATACACCTATGACTTGGTTTGAAATAGACTTGAAAACACATTAGTCATAGCATATATAAAAGAGACATGATCAAAGGTATATTTATGAGCTATGCATGCAAGATATCAAAAAAAGTTCCTAGAATCAAGAATATTTAGCTCATGCCTAAGTTTGTTAAAGGTCTGTTCATCAAGAGGCTTGGTAAAGATATCGGCTAATTGATCTTTAGTGTTAATATATGAAATCTCGATATCTCCCTTTTGTTGGTGATCCCTTAATAAGTGATACCGAATGGCTATGTGTTTAGTGCGGCTATGCTCAACGGGATTATCCGCCATGCGGATTGCACTCTCATTATCACATAGAAGAGGGACTTTGGTTAATTTGTAACCGTAGTCCCTAAGGGTTTGCCTCATCCAAAGCAATTGCGCGCAACAATGGCCTGCAGCAATATACTCGGCTTCGGCGGTAGAAAGAGCTACGGAATTTTGCTTCTTTGAAGCCCAAGACACCAAGGATCTTCCCAAGAACTGGCAAGTCCCCGATGTTCTCTTTCTATTGATTTTGCACCCTACCCAATCGGCATCCGAATAACCAATTAAATCAAAAGTGGATCCCCTAGGATACCAAAGCCCAAACTTAGGAGTATAAACTAAATATCTCAAGATTCGTTTTACGGCCGTAAGGTGAGCTTCCTTAGGGTCGGCTTGGAATCTTGCACACATGCATACGGAAAGCATAATATCCGGTCGAGATGCACATAAATAGAGTAATGAACCTATCATCGACCGGTATACCTTTTGATCCACGGATTGACCTCCTTCGTCGAGGTCGAGATGCCCATTGGTTCCCATGGGTGTCTTGATGGGTTTGGCATCCTTCATTCCAAACTTGCTTAGAATATCTTGAGTATACTTTGTTTGGCTTAGGAAGGTGCCCTCTTGGAGTTGCTTCACTTGAAATCCCAAGAAGTACTTCAACTCCCCCATCATTGACATCTAGAACTTTTGTGTCATGATCCTACTAAACTCTTCACATGTAGATTCGTTAGTAGACCCAAATATGATATCATCAACATAAATTTGGCATACAAACAAATCATTTTCAAGTGTTTTGGTAAAGAGTGTAGGATCGGTCTTTCCGACTTTGAATCCATTAGTGATAAGGAAATCTCTAAGGCATTCATACCATGCTCTTGGGGCTTGCTTGAGCCCATAAAGCGCCTTAGAGAGTTTATAAACATGGTTAGGGTACTCACTATCTTCAAAGCCGGGAGGTTGCTCAACATAGACCTCTTCCTTGATTGTTCCATTGAAGAAGGCACTCTTCACGTTCATTTGGTAAAGCTTGAAGCCATGGTAAGTAGCATAGGCCAATAATATACGAATTGATTCAATCCTAGCTACGGGTGCATAGGTTTCACCAAAATCCAAACCTTCGACTTGGGAGTATCCCTTGGCCACAAGTCGGGCTTTGTTCCTTGTCACCACACCATGCTCGTCTTGCTTGTTGCGGAACACCCATTTGGTTCCTACAACATTTTGATTAGGACGTGGAACCAAATGCCATACCTCGTTCCTAGTGAAGTTGTTGAGCTCCTCTTGCATGGCCACCACCCAACCCGAATCTTGGAGTGCTTCCTCTACCCTGTGTGGCTCAATAGAGGAAACAAAAGAGTAATGTTCACAAAAATGTGCAACACGAGATCTAGTGGTTACCCCCTTATGATTGTCGCCGAGGATGGTGTCGACGGGGTGATCTCGTTGGATTGCTTGGTGGACTCTTGGGTGTGGCGGCCTTGGTTCTTCATCCTCCTTGTCTTGATCATTTGCATCTCCCCCTTGATCATTGCCGTCATCTTGAGGTGATTTATTTGCTTGATCTTCTCCTTCATCAACTTGAGCCTCATCCTCATTTTGAGTCGGTGGAGATGCCTGTGTGGAGGAGTATGGTTGATCTTGTGCATTTGGAGGCTCTTCGGATTCCTTAGGACACACATCCCCAATGGACATGTTCCTTAGCGCGATGCATGGAGCCTCTTCATCACCTATCTCATCAAGATCAACTTGCTCTACTTGAGAGGCGTTAGTCTCATCAAACACAACGTCACAAGAAACTTCAACTTGTCCTGAGGACTTGTTAAAGACTCTATATGCCCTTGTGTTTGAATCATATCCTAGTAAAAAGCCTTCTACAGTCTTAGGAGCAAACTTAGATTTTCTACCTCTTTTAACAAGTATAAAGCATTTGCTACAAAAGACTCTAAAATATGGAATATTGCGCTTTTTACCGGTTAGGAGTTCGTATGATGTCTTCTTGAGGATTCAGTGTAGATATAACCGGTTGATGGCGTAGCAGGCGGTGTTGACCGCCTCGGCCCAAAACCGATCCGAAGTCTTGTACTCATCAAGCATGGTTCTTGCCATGTCCAATAGAGTTCTATTCTTCCTCTCCACTACACCATTTTGTTGTGGCGTGTAGGGAGAAGAGAACTCATGCTTGATGCCCTCCTCCTCAAGGAAGCCTTCGATTTGTGAGTTTTTGAACTCCGTCCCGTTGTCGCTTCTTATTTTCTTGATCCTTAAGCCGAACTCGTTTTGAGCCCGTCTCAAGAATCCTTTTAATGTCTCTTGGGTATGAGATTTTTCCTACAAAAAGAATACCCAAGTGAAGCGAGAATAATCATCCACAATAACTAGACAGTACTTACTCCCACCGATGCTTATGTAAGGGATCGGGCCGAATAGGTCCATGTGTAGGAGCTCCAGTGGCCTGTCGGTCGTCATGATGTTTTTGTGTGGATGATGGGTACCAACTTGCTTCCCTGCTTGGCATGCGCTACAAATCCTATCTTTCTCAAAATGAACATTTGTTAATCCTAAAATGTGTTCTCCCTTTAGAAGCTTATGAAGATTCTTCATCCCAACATGGCCTAGTCGGCGGTGGCATAGCCAACCCATGTTAGTCTTAGCAATTAAGCAAGTGTCGAGTTCAGCTCTATTAAAATCTACCAAGTATAGCTGACCCTCTAACACTCCCTTAAATGCTATTGAATCATCACTTCTTCTAAAGACAGTGACACCTACATCAGTAAATAGACAGTTGTAGCCCATTTTGCATAATTGAGATATAGAAAGCAAATTGTAATCTAATGAATCTACAAGAAAAACATTGGAAATAGAATGGTCAGGTGATATAGAAATTTTACCCAATCCTTTGACCAAACCTTGATTTCCATCCCCGAATGTGATAGCTCGTTGGGGATCTTGGTTTTTCTCGTAGGAGGAGAACATCTTCTTCTCCCCTGTCATGTGGTTTGTGCACCCGCTGTCGATTACCCAACTTGAGCCCCCGGATGCATAAACCTACAAAACAAGTTTAGTTCTTGACTTTAGGTACCCAAATGGTTTTGGGTCCTTTGGCATTAGACACAAGAACTTTGGGTACCCAAACACAAGTTTTTGATCCCTTGTGTTTGCCCCCAACATACTTGGCAACTATCTTGCCGGATTTGTTAGTCAAAACATAAGATGCATCAAAAGTTTTAAATGAGATGTCATGATCATTTGATGCACTAGGAGTTTTCTTCTTAGGCAACTTAGCATGGGTTGGTTGCCTAGAACTAGATGTCTCACCCTTATACATAAAAGCATGATTAGGGCCAGAGTGAGACTTCCTAGAATGAATTCTCCTAATTTTGCTCTCAGGATAGCCGGCAGGGTACAAAATGTAACCCTCGTTATCCTGAGGCATGGGAGCCATGCCCTTAACAAAATTAGACAATTTCTTAGGAGGGGCATTAAGTTTGACATTGTCCCCCTTTTGGAAGCCAATGCCATCCTTGATGCCAGGGCGTCTCCCACTATAAAGCATACTACGAGCAAATTTAAATTTTTCATTTTCAAGTTCATGCTCGGCAATTTTAGCATCTAGTTTAGCTATATGATCATTTTGTTGTTTAATTAAAGTCATGTGATCATGTATAGCATTGATATCAACATCTTTACATCTAGTACAAATAGAAGTATGTTCAATGGTAGATGTAGATGGTTTGCAAGATTTTAATTCTACAACCTTAGCATGCAATATATCATTTTTACTTCTAAGGTCGGAAATGGTAGCATTGCAAACATCAAAATCTTTAGCCTTAGCAAGCAATTTTTCATTTTCATCTCTAAGGCTAGCAAGAGAAATGTTCAATTCTTCAATCTTAGCAAGCAAATCATCATTATCATTTCTAAGATTGGGAATTGAAACATTACAAACATTTGAATCAACCTTAGCTAACAAATTAGCATTCTCATTTCTAAGGTTGTCTATAGTCTCATGGCAGGTGCTTAGCTCACTAGATAATTTTTCACATTTCTCAACTTCTAGAGCATTAGCATTTTTAACTTTAACATGCTTTTTATTTTCCTTGATTAGGAAGTCCTCTTGGGTGTCCAAGAGATCATCCTTCTCATGGATGGCACTATCTAATTCATTTAATTTCTCTTTTTGTTGCATGTTTAAGTTGGCAAAAAGGGTACGCAAATTATCTTCCTCATCACTAGCATTATCATCACTAGAGGACTCATACCTAGTGGAGGATTTGGATTTAACCTTCTTCTTTTTGCCGTCCTTTGCCATGAGGCACTTGTGGCCGACGTTGGGGAAGAGAAGTCCCTTGGTGACGGCGATGTTGGCGGCGTCCTCGTCGGAGGAGGAGTCGCTAGAGCTTTCGTCGGAGTCCCACTCGCGACAAACATGGGCATCACCGCCCTTCTTCTTCTAGTACCTCTTCTTCTCCTTTCTTCTCCCCTTCTTGTCGTCACCCCTGTCACTGTCACTAGAAATCGGACATTTTGCTATAAAGTGACCGGGCTTACCACACTTGTAGCAAACCTTCTTGGAGCGGGGCTTGTAGTCTTTCCCCCTCCTTTGCTTGAGGATTTGGCGAAAGCTTTTGATGACAAGCGCCATTTCCTCGTTGTCGAGCTTGGAGGCGTCGATGGGTGTTCTACTTGGTGTAGACTCCTCCTTCTTCTCCTCCGTCGCCTTAAATGCGACCGGTTGCGCTTCGAACGTGGAGGGATCATCAAGCTCGTTGATCTTCCTTGAGCCTTTGATCATGAATTCAAAGCTCACAAAATTCCCGATCACTTCCTCGGGAGTCATTAGTGTATATCTAGGATTGCCACGAATTAATTGGACTTGAGTAGGGTTAAGGAAAATAAGTGATCTTAGAATAACATTAACCATTTCGTGGTCATCCCATTTCTTGCTCCCGAGGTTGCGCACTTGATTCACCAAGGTTTTGAGCTGGTTGTACATGTCTTGTGGCTCTTCTCCTTTGCGAAGCCTAAAGCGACCGAGCTCCCCCTCGATTGTCTCTCGCTTGGTGATCTTTGTTAGCTCATCCCCCTCATGCGCGGTCTTGAGGACGTCCCAAACTTCCTTGGCGCTCTTAAGTACTTGCACCTTGTTATACTCCTCCCGACTTAGAGAGGCGAGGAGTATAGTTGTTGCTTGGGAGTTGAAGTGCTCGATTTGAGCCGCCTCGTCCTCATCATAATCCTCATCCCCTACGGATGGTACCTGTACACCAAACTCAACGACATCCCATATACTTTTGTGGAGTGAGGTTAGATGAAATCGCATTAAATCACTCCACCTAGCATAATCTTCACCATCAAATGTTGGTGGTTTGCCTAATGGGACGGAAAGTAAAGGTGTATGTCTAGGAGTGCGAGGATAGCGTAAGGGGATCTTACTAAACTTCTTACGCTCATGGCGCTTAGAAGTTACCGAGGGCGCGTCGGAGCCAGAGGTGGAAGGTGACGAAGTGTCGGTTTCGTAGTAGACCACCTTCCTCATCTTCTTTATCTTGTCGCCACTCCGATGCGACTTGTGGGAAGAGGCTTTCTTCTCCTTCCCCTTTCCCTTTTTGCGGGACTCTTCCGATGAAGCTTTCCCGTGGCTTGTAGCGGGCTTGTTGCCGGTCTCCATCTCCTTCTTGGCGTGTTCTCCTGACATCACTTCGAGCGGTTAGGCTCTAATGAAGCACCGGGCTCTGATACCAATTGAAAGTCGCCTAGAGGGGGGGTGAATAGGGTGAAACTAAAATTTACAAAGTTAATCACAACTACAAGCCGGGTTAGCGTTAGAAATATAAACGAGTCCACGAGAGAGGATGCAAAACAAATCGCAAGCGAATAAAGAGTGTGACGCGCGGATTTGTTTTACCGAGGTTCGGTTCTCGCAAACCTACTCCCCGTTGAGGAGGCCACAAAGGCCGGGTCTTTTTCAACCCCTTCCCTCTCTCAAACGGTCCCTCGGACCGAGTGAGCTTTCTCTTCTCAAATCAACCGGGAACAAAACTTCCCCGCAAGGACCACCACACAATTGGTGTCTCTTGCCTCGGTTACAAGTGAGTATTGATCTCAAGAAAGAATGAGAAAGAAGAAAGCAATCCAAGCGCAAGAGCTCAAAAGAACACAACAAATCACTCTCACTTAACACTAAAGCTTTTGTGGAATTGGGAGAGGATTTGATCACTTGGGTGTGTCTTGTATTGAATGCCTAGCTCTTGTAAGTGGTTGGAAGGTTGAAAACTTGGATGACTTGAATGTGGGGTGGTTGGGGGTATTTATAACCCCAACCACCAAACTAGCCGTTTGGTGGAGGTTGCTGTCGCATGGCGCACCGGACAGTCCAGTGCACACCGGACAATGTCCGGTGCGCCAGCCACGTCACCAGGCCGTTGGGTTCCGACCGTTGGAGCTCTGACTGCTGGGCCCGCCTGGATGTCCGGTGGCACATCGAACATGTACTGTAGAGTGTCCGGTGCGCCACTTCGCGCGTGCCTGACTTCTGCGCGCTCTGGCGCGCATTAATTGCTTCTGCAGGTGACCGTTGGCGCGAAGTAGCTGTTGCTCCGCTGGCTCACCGGACAGTCCGGTGTACACCGGACATGTCCGGTGAATTATAGCGGAGCGAATTCCCGAAGCTGGCGAGTTCAGAGACGCTGAGTCTTGGGGCACCGGACACTGTCCGGTGTAGCACCAGACAGTCCGGTGAATTATAGCGGAACGCCTCTGGATTTTCCCGAAGGTGAAGAGTTCAGCGTGAAGTCCCCTGGTGCACCGGACACTGTCCGGTGGCACACCGGACAGTCCGGTGCGCCAGACCAGGGCACACTTCGGTTATCCCTTTGCTCTCTTTGTTGAACCCAATACTTGGTCTTTTTATTGGCTAAGTGTGAACCTTTGGCACCTGTATAACTTATACACTAGATCAAAACTAGTTAGTCCAATTATTTGTGTTGGGCAATTCAACCACCAAAATCAATTAGGAAATAGGTGTAAGCCTAATTCCCTTTCAAAGTGCCTACATCCCTCGCGAGACAAAGCATTTGTAGCCCCCTCACAAGTCACAATGGATGGGAGCGACTCTAGCTCATCCTGCAGCCACCCCAAGAAGCGGGACCCCACCTCCTCCCCTTACTTGTCCAAGGGAGCAGTTTGCGTGCCAAGGTCGTGGTACACATCCACAAAAAGCGGGTGTGCCGATCCACCCCAGCACGGGTGGCAGACTCTGTCTTTTCGCGGTAGCCGCGCATGTTCTTCATCTCAAGCTCCAGGTCGGCAACACGCTTGTGGGCAGCTTGGACCTCCGCGCGACCGTTCTCCATGTCCTCCTTTTCATCATTGAGCCGGTGGCCGAGCTCCTCTTTTTCCTTCTTAAGCATCATCACCTTGTCGAGAAGGTTTCAGCTCTTATTTTCAGCCACCGACTTGTCCCGGATTTCCTTGGTATGTTGCAACCGAAGGCGCTCAATCCTCCCCTCGAGTCGTTTCCTCTCAGAAATCAGCTGCGAGGTTACCACCCCCGAAGCAACCTGGTCAGCGAAGGCCATCACCTGACATCATCAAACTAAAAAATAAAAATAAAAAAACTCACATATCGCAGCTGCTGCGTGACAGACACCGCTACGCCAACACGGCAGCGGCTGAGGCGATTTTGCTTCTGCCATTAGTGGCGGTGCAAAATTTTGACCATGGGTCCAGCGAAGTCCCTGTGTCACCCTTCGTTGTACCCACTAGGCCGGCAGGCACCGTAGACGGTACCACCGTCAGTTGCCCAGCCTTCGCCCCTACATCAAAAACAAGTTAGAAAAATAGGATCACCCTGCTTAGAAGCATAAGTCTTTCAACTCACTAGCAAGCGGCAGCCTAGTCTGGACGTCGAACATGGTGACTCCACCCACCAGGTCGTCATCCACTCACAACTCCTGGCCCGTCCCCCCGGTCCTTGACACCGCCGTTTCAGTAAACCACGGCGGTGAAGACGGTTTCGTAGCCGAGGCCGACGCCGCAGGGGTGGCATAATCGTAGGCAGAGCGATCCCCTTCGCACTAGGCCATGCCACCTTGGCATTGTGGCGTGGGTCCACTAGCCAAAGCGGAGCTTTCCATTTCTTCTGCTGGGCATCTTGGTGATCTTTCTCTATCACTACTGACACAATAGCACTAATATTTCTCCCATAAGGAAGGGTTTTCAGCTCACGAGCCAAACAGATGTAAACTAGTCATCGTCGTCGGTCAGGGGTATAGGGTCCTTCCTATGCCATCGATCCCCAGTAACCTTCAGCATGCGTGAAGATGTTTCCAGGAGCTCGGGCGAAGACATCACCTCCCCAGGACCCGCGCACGTCCCCGTTAACTCCTCAACAAAAATCCTAGAGGCCTTCGGCCCCATCTTGTCATCCCCCATACCTTACAAATCTATTTTCCTCTTTCGAGTAGCTGCAACCACAACCTTCCCCTTCGAGGTGCCCTCCTCAAGCCGGGTCTTCACCTATTTTTCTCGGTCGTCACCGACACCAGCAGAGTCTCCCTCCAGGTAAGGACTGCATGGTAAGCTATTCAACTCAAAAACCTGGTTCAACCTGGCGTTGGAACCGCGGATATCCCAACTCCTCAACATCTCAGTCTTCGGCACATATTTTCCAACAATTTTAATGGCCTCTGACTCCACCTCCCACACAAAGGCGGCCGCATCCTGCCCCCGCAATTCAATAGCAAAGCCTGGGCTCCGCACCATCTGATCCCCTAAGGTCGGCTTTCGACGAGGTCTAACTTCGCCCACATCCCACCCGTGCGCCAGCGACCACATTCCACAAGGAACAAACTCTTCCACTAAATCCCAGTCGTTGCTTAGCCAAGCTGCGTAGCAAAGGGCCTCCTCATTTCGATCCCCCTTCTTCACTTTAAAGTGTGGAAAGATCACATAGCAATGCGAGCACAAAATGGTCGGGGGCAAGGCAGGCAGTCCTTCGACATCCCCGGGCGCCACATAAAACCAAAAGTCCCACCAGTTGCCCCACTTATTCTTGGCACAAGGAATAATCTCAATCACTTCAGCCGAAGTATTCCCAGTCCTCGGCGTGAACGTGCACGACCCAAATTGAGCAATCAAACCACCTATCTTCCTTTTCTGCCAGTGCAGGCAATAATTCTTGGCGAAGACCTCAACAGACGGTTCTCCACCATATGATGATATAGCCCAGACATACTCCTCTAGTGCAACCATAGCATTCGGTTTCAATTGATGAATTTGAATTTCAAAGTTCTGCAGAACTTCCACTACGAAGCGATGCGCCGGTAAGCGAAAGCCAGCAACGAAAAACTCCTCGAACACAACCAACACCCTTCTGGCTCTGGGACATCTTCAGCCCCAGGCGCCCGCCTGACTCCGTTCCCAAAATAACCCAGACACTGCATCTCCAGCATGCGGCCCGAGTAAATCCTCGAGGTACCAAACTCGACCGTATGCCCGTGCTGCAGTTCCACAACCGCCGCCGGATCGCTAACTGTCTTCTCCGATGACGGCGTGTTCGAGGATGTGGTCGTAGCAAACAACGACGAGGAAGAAGACGGCATGGTCACGTACCATCGGCGACGACGAGCGGTTTGCTTGACACGGGCCAGATCACCGGTAGTGCAAGAGCGAAAGAGGGCAAGCAAGCAAAGAGAAGAAAGCTAGGGTTTACAACGCACGCACAAACGGGTAAAAGGCTGCAGCCCAAGCATAGCTTTTTATAGGCTGGGGCAGTGTCTTGGGAACTCAACAGTCACATAGTAAAACGTCTCCTTTCAACGGTTACATTTGAAAAACCCTCGTGGGACCACTTCGAGCGAGGGCAGCGTTTCGACCATCTCTCGATAGACTTCGGCACCAACTCACTTAGTCGAACTGGCCCCTCGGAGGGCAAATGTTGGGGCGAAGTTAGACCTCGAAGACTGAAGAGCGCGAAGACTGAATAGTGAGAGCCCCACGACGAAGGGAACGCAAAGAGTGGGCGAAGGCTTAGGCGCTCCCTCCGTCTCGGCGGGTCATGCCGGAGGCCACCGCGACTTCGGAAGGCTGAGCACATGGAACGCTAAGACCATGTGTCATTACCCGCTCGTTATTGTAATAGGGGCCTGTATATATCTGACCCGTGCTACAGGGTCCCACTTGTAAGCCACTGTGTGGGCACAATTGTTAGTGCCTGTCTGTGCGTGCACTTAATCATGCTGTAATGACTCGCGGTAACCCCAAAGGGGAATATTTCAGGGATCAAGTAGGTAACCAAGGGCACAACCGTCTTTGATAGGGTGAAGCCGTACAACACCATTGCGGGAACGGAAAAAACACTTTTACCCTAATACATTGTGTTAACGGGCATCAAACTATTTTTTTGTTCTCCCACTGTTCGAGCTAGTCTGATCACGTGTCAGCAAGTTCTAATAGTTTTTGTTTCTAAAAAACAATATCACTATGAATGAATGAAATTGTCCATAACATAGCCGTCACTCCTACACACATATCTTTTCGTTCTATACTTTCTATGCATATCAACCAATTCCCGAACAAATGAGTTAGGGATCCTGATGGATTTAACCCAGTAGCAATATATATGTTCTCCAAACAATTCTAGCATGCTGCCAATCAAAGAAGAGGTGTTTAATTGTTTCGTTTGATCGGTTGATCGCCATGGAAGCTAGCACAAACCACTTGCACTATTATCTATAAGCCTAGTTTTTGGAAGTCTTTTATTTTGGCCCAAGTCAGAGACTGAAATAGAATAAATAATTTTTTATTAGCACGATAGGATTGAATTGACCTAGCAACAAAAATCTAGCAAATGCGTGTGTGTGCGCTTGTCCTTGTAATCGCGCGCGCATAACCGTAGAACAGAACATCTACTTGAGCACACGATAATTCATGGATGTGCACTGATGGTTGACACAGACACGATTTGGTCGATGACGAATAATTTGCTCATTGATCTGACAGGGCGAGCAGCTCCTCCAGGTAATCCGCGCCAAGGTCCTCCAGCTCGAGCACGCAAGGAGCTGCCTGCTGCTGCTTTTGCTTGCCAAGCCCATGCCCATGCCCACCATGGCCGCGGCTACTACTACTCGCCGCCACCTTCGTCCGTTCTTCCTTGGCGCCGGCTGCCGTCTTGTTCTTGGGCAAGCGCTTGCGGATGCAGTGGCGGCGCTTGAGCGCCAGCACCGGCGAGACGCCCGCGTCGACGCTGAGCCCCAGCGCCCGCAGCGACTCCTGCACGTGCTCGACGGGGAAGTTGAGCACCGCGGAGGAGCTGCGCATGGAGTAGGCGGCCTGGTCGTAGGCCAGCGCGGCGGCCTCGGGGGTGTCGAAGGTGCCGATCCACACGCGCTCGCCGTTGCGCGTGGAGTCCCTGATCTCCGCCGCGAACTTGCCCCACGGCCGCCTCCGCACCCCGATCAGCGGCGCGTCGCCGCCGGCGCCGCCGCCGGCCGCCGCCTCCTCCTGCAGCAGCAGGTAGTCGCGGGGGCACGCGCTCGCCCCGTGCGCGGCAGCGTTGGGTTGCATCGTCGTCCACGTCGCCGGCGATGAGTATGCGCCTGGTGCTGGTGTGTCCGTCGTCGAAGCGCCGGAGGAGGTGCTGCTGGCGGAGACGCAGGCGGCTCCCATGAGCGTGAGAGCGCTGAACTGATCCTCCATGCCATCCTCCTGGTAGGTGTAGTACTCATCAGCGCCGCCGCCGCCAAAGTGCAGCAGCTGCTGCTGGTGGTGGGAGGAGGAGGGCGTGGCGGCGCCCGACGGCGACGGCGACGCCGACGCCCAGGCTGTCGACGAGGAAGAAGGGTGGTGGTGGTGGTCACCGCCGTACGCGATATGGTCGTCGTAGTAGTAGTACGCGGAGGAGGAGGCCTGCTGGAAGCCGGAAGATGCCATGGTGCTGTTGGAGTAGCAGTTGCTGTCCACGACGACGACGCTGTCGTCGTAGTGTTGTAGACCGTAGTGGTTAGGATCGCTAGGCACATAGGCGGCGGAGACGGCGTCGCCACAGTAGTAGCTGCTGCAGAATTGAGGTTCCATGGATCGATCACGCACTACTAGCTAGCTAGCCCACTCTGATCCTGCGCAATTTCTTCAGATTTGTGGCAATCGATGTGTGGAGCTAGTAGCTGGCTAGACTCTAGAGTCTACAGCTAGAGCTAGTTAGCTAAGCAAGCCTTCCGCTTAAGCTCGCCGTGCCTAGGGGTGTGCTTATATATGCAATTCTCGTACTGCATTTGGACTGATTAGGCTGCATGTGGCTTACAAACAAAGCCAAAACAAGTAACGAATTATATATACAATGATAGCCTAATTTGCTGGAATAGTTTAATTTTGACTTGGTTCGGTAGTGGAGTGCGTCGTCGACAAGATGCATGCTACCCTCGTACACGGCCGGGGGATCGGCCGGACAGCCACGCTCTCGCTACTCCAAATATTATTTCTAAAATGTACTCATAGATGAGAGATATTCCTTCTGCCCCTTATTAGCGGTCGCTACTAGTTAAAAACATGTTTGTCAAACTTTATTAAACTTAACCAGGTTTACAGAGAACATCAGCCGTGAAAATAATAAACGATGCTAATTATATTATTATAGCTATTATTTTTCCTATTTGGTCAAGATTGAATATACTTCATAATTTGAGATGCAAAAACGACAATTTATTTAGGGACAAATAAAGGAGGCGAAGGAAAAGGTTGCTAGATCGTTAACATATGTGTGAAGAGATAATGGATGTCGGCGTACGGAGGGAACGTACGAAACACCGCAGAATTTTCATGGATGCATCGTCCATGGCTACACAGGCTGCATATGCCAACATACGTATGCGGTTTAGTACGAGATTAAGTACCTTTAGTTTTCGTTAGTGACAATTGGAACTATTTTTTTTCTTTTCTTTTTTATGGGTTAAATGCATGGATGAGTTCTGAACTTGTTAAGGGATACCACTTAAGTCCATAAACTTTAAAAATGTATTTCCAAGTCCTTTAAAATATCTAAATAAATATAGAACCCTATATATATATTAGACATGCATATATAAAATGTGCCAATTGTATATATATGCCAAGTAAGCTTAAAATGTTATGCAACCATATCTAACACTGGACATTTTTACTCTAAAGACCATTAAATACACAAATATGTCTTAACATTAATTCTACATGCATGTTAACCCAATTAATATCTTAAATAAATGATGCTAAAAATATATATTAATATTTGTGTTGGCACCACACATGTTAGCACATAATTTATTTTAAATGATTGACAACTCTCTAAAAATTAATGGTGAAGTTCAAATAAATTGTTACAAAAATTTGACCCATATAAAGATAACAGCAGAGATCTAGAAAGCACTTAAAATATTTAGGATTATGTAAAAATGGCGAATAAATAAACGGAAACTCCACCATTATTTCTAATCTAAAAGCCACAAATTTATCTATTTCTAAATCATGAAACGAGCTATAGTAGCAATGAATTTAAGAGGATGAAGTTACTAACCTTTAGAACCTAGAATGAATGAAGCAATGAACTCTTCACAAATCGCTCAAGCAAAACCTTGCATGAGCTCATTCACATTAGCAAGAACAGATGTAGAGAGAGAGAAGGTAAATATATAGCGTTGGACATTTTATCCTGGTTGTCTTGATGGATCAGTGCGAGCCTAAAGATCACCCTTTAATTTAGTCCCCGTTAGAGTCACCAATAATTAGGAATAAAGGTGTACGAGGACTAAAATCCAAAAATAAAGTTGGGTTCTCTACTAGTGACCTATCTAGGCCTTTGTGGTGAACGCAAAACCAAACATAACTGCAAAGGACTTGTGTCGTTTCAGAGGATTATTAGTGAGTAAATTCGATCAAAAGATTTGTTCCATGTGATTAAATAGTACAATTAAATTTGTATCAATTGGACTATATTTAATAGGTAAAGATTGTACAGCACCATTGTCTTCTCTAGCTAAGAATGTTATAACTCATCTATTGATCCACGAGATAATTGGATTCTTGTTATAATTACCACTGTGTCTATAAATTGTGGGTCCAGGTGGGTCTATGAAATATGAACCTAATGGCAATTTTACAAACTTGTTTCTTGTTGATGGCAAATATCAAAATCTCTCATTGATCCACGGTGTATGTCCAAACAAGTGACCTTTATTTATTTATGTTCTCAACAAACCCCCGATCCCTCCCACACAATGGTGGTCTATATAATTAATGGTTTTAAAATAGGCAAGGTCTTGAATTCCGTTGGCGCCCCTTGAAACCAAGGCAAAAAAGAATTGGAAACCCCAAAGCTCACCACACACAACTAATCACACAACTAATAGGAACTTTCAAGTCATATATAAAATTGAACAATAATGGATAATTTTATTTGCTCCCATCCAAACTAAACATTTTCTTCCCACTACAATTAATCATCATGCAACTTAAACTAAATGCCGCATATAATTATGTTTGGTAAGATCGCTACCTTGTCATCTTCAATAAGCGAGAAATGATCACAAAATAATAATTAAGGCCATGATTGTTTTAGTAGTGTTTGAAAAGCTTTGCCTTTAGACGATGGAGTATCTAGATTATATAATTCCAGGTGTGTCGGACTTGTTTCTGAGGGCTTCCTATATTAATTAAGGCAACCTAGATAAGAAAAAGCTAGTAGAGAGTTTTGCGTTGTTGGATGGTGAAATCAAGGGGAGGGATGGTTAGATATTTGTTTCAGCCAGGATAAATCGGTAATAATCCACTGTCCCCATCTAGAGGTGGCAATGGATCACGATTCAAAATATTTCTTCATAAAAATTAGAGGCCTTAAATAATTTATGAATAAAATAGAGTCCAATACTAATCCGATTTAATCATTGAAGTTTGTAGTGTAAAATCTAGAGCCCATTACCACCCCTATAGCCATCTCAATCAAAACTTCTTACGACGCAGCTGCGGACATAATCTGATGATATACTGTGAACTTGTATATGTGAAAAGAAAAGAAAAAAAAGGTTCCAACTAATATAACATCACACACACCAATATATAGTAACCCAGTTCATTAATTATCTGTCGGATCAAACGGGTGTGATACCTGTTCTAAAGTCAAAGCAGCATTTACGGACTAAACTAATAGTATATATGTGTGTTTTGTTCTTGTCTCACTTTATTAATTTTCTCAGATACAGCAGAGAGAATGACCTTTCAGATCGAAGCTTGATGGAAAGTGTACCTAGATACTAGCTAGTCGTAGTACGTGGTAGGCATATCTGGAACGTACAGCTGGGTAGATTTTGCATACCATATATGTACACTTCTGGGAAGGAACCGGTAGCACGTGAAGGATCGTACGTCTCGCGATACGTGGCTGCTACAGCGCTATTACTAATAAATGTATACACATACATAACTCGAGATATGTGCTTATTATTTACATTTATAATATGTAGTACTATATATGTGCTACATTTATGTATAGTACTTTAATTTGTGTAGATCCAAAGAATGCTTAATTAGAGTACAAGTACAACAACGTAAGTACATGTAGCCAGTGCCAAAAATGGTGCGGATTTCGTGTGTCTCGTTGACATTTATTATATAGATAAGTACATGCATGTGTCTTAATTAGCTAGTCAAATATTGTTTTGCATATGCTCAATTAGCAGAGTACTATGCCTCCTCCCCTAGACACAAATTGTCAGACGACAAAAAAGCATCTACTGCTCTGGAAACCATGCATTAGTTATATAGTATATGCATGCAAGATGGATAAGGTATCATAAAAATTCTAGCTGGGTCCTATATTTATATATTATTGATAAAACATAATGGTGTTTGTGCCTCTTAATCGTGTGAAAATATTGCGTTTAACAAATTTGGGCTAGTGGTTATATACTAGACATTAACGGTACGCGGTGGTATATCTTTATATATATACATGTAAATGCTGTCTTTCCAAGCCAATATATAATTTGCATTAATATATAATTTCCAAGCCAATATATTAACTTTACCTAGCTAGCTAGCTAGCTAGAATGTTTTAAACTTCAATGTAAATCTTGAATATATGCTTGATACATATACACTAGCTAGATAACTTTTTTTTCTTGAGGACAAGAAACACCACAGATATATATTGGGATATGCCAGATATATTGAAGGAGATTCCAGATCAGGGTTTCCTCGGTAACACAACAACAAAACCCCCACCGCCAGCTCATCGTACGTCTTCGCTTTTGCTCATCGAACTGATGCACAACTCAGGCCGCCGGCGGCACCAACATGCATGAACTAGTTCAATGTATCTGCTGTTTAGTGGATCAAATCGGTGTCTTTAATTTCCTATATTACGTTACGGTTTCCGGTGTCCTTCGCTTACTACTCCGTACGACTCAAATTTTCTTTCTTTAGATTGAAAGCATCTCGAATTTGACTAAATTTATACAATATATCAAACAAATTTATTCTGTCCAGATGACCGATCGCCGCCGAAATGGTTACAGTGCTGCATGCGGCTTCCTATTCGGTTCCAGGAATATACATCTGAAGCTGCTGCTGCTTTCAACGCACTGCACGGCCTCTCCACATGTACGCAATCTTCAGTAAATTCAATCTTAATCTGCATCTGCTCTGGCGCGTGCTTGCATGTGAACAACCTAGCTAGCCAAAGCCCAAAGATTCCGCACACCCAAGTGATCATGGCGACTGCTTATATATTCGTCCATTAATTCATTACATTATTAGTAAATGCATCGAACTTGCTTCTTTAGTTAGGTGACGGCCTTTTCGATCTGGATCGGTTAATACCTGTTTTGTTTCCACAAATGACATCTGTGCTGCATGCATGGAAGCTTGTTCACTAAAAAAACAATTTTCAGCAACGAAGTTATCGTAACGTCTAAGATGGAGTGAATTAGACAATCTAGTTCAGAAACTAAGTCATTTTGTTTTTATCCTAATTAAAACTTATGCAATAAACAAATTATTTACGTACAACTACCGTTTTAATTAAGTGTGTTGATATCTCTAACATAAAGAATTAAACAATATCTGGGTTCCAAATTTATCAACTAGCTTATTAGCTAAGACATGTTGCTAGATAACACAACCAAGGTATATACTATAAATGCAGAAGCAAAAAAGGTGATAGATGTATGAACTTCCATTGACGACTCCGATATGTTTACTGGAGTACCGAGAAGCGCATAAACTTCCCTCTAGTCCTAGCTGGAGCCTTTCACAAAGATGTCCATGCGAGGGTCAAACTTCCGATCGGTAACTCCGTGGATAGCCCTCAGCCTTCCCCACGTGTAAGTGGATTTTTGTAATAGCTTTTCTTAGACTTCTTCCCGTCGTCTTCACTATCGAGTTTCCGATCAAAATGCCACGAGTCTTGTTCTCTCCAGTACTCGATGGCAGCCACGCCACAAATGTATTTGATGTGATCTCACAAGACTATAGGTCCCTCGGAGTATAATTTTAATGGTACGCGCAAGAACCAAGTGATTTGAGGTATGTAAACCTCACTAAACACTAGATCTAACCTAGAGTAAGCGCTATAAGCAATAGTCTAACTAACCTAATCACTTTATAAAGCGCCTATGATAATCGCCGAGTAATTTTTTTGAGCACTTGGGTATCTATAGCTAATATGAATGAGTCTCAACTTACTAGATGTGGTCCTCAGCTCTCACACTCCTCAAATGGCTAGCTATGGGTGATATATAGCCCTCAAAATAAATATAGCTGTGGGAGGTTGCACATAATTTTTGCGCACTCACCGGACATGTTCGATGCATTCAACGGACATGTCTCGTGAGTCCACATCAGCTAGCCATTGGTCATCTAACTGTTGCTAACCATTAAATATTAGGTGCCTAGTGTTTATACGGTGTGTCACCAGACATGTTTGGTGTCTTATGATGTTCTCCAACTTACATTGCAACATCTACGAGTACCCTCTCAAGTGTGGTATCTGGTGCACCACTAGACACATCCAAAGCCTAGTATTTGGTGCACATGGCTATAGTTTCCCTTCTTCACACTGCATCGATGTCATCCGGTGCTTTATCCAGTGTACCACAAGATATGTCCACTGTTGCTGAGCAACATGTGTTTATTCATTTCTTCTTGTGTCTTCATCCGTGCTTCTTCCATCTTATGCTTGATGTGTTGATCATCTGAGTCACCCCTTTGCCTTAGTCCAAGTCCATTTATGCACCCTTCAAACTAGATCCAAAAACACTAACATATGATGTTGGTCCAAATGGTTATATTGACCATCAAACACCATAATCCATTTCCTCCCTTTCTTGGACCATTTTCTAATATGGAGTTCTTCTCTATTTTCCTTACAAGTCTCCCCTTTTACCAAATATGACACCCCATAAAAACTGAATTTATTGTTTTGGTTTGGGCTTGATTTTTGTCCTACAAATTCTCCAACTTTGGAATCAAACACTAAAAAGCAAGACATCAATACCATAAGGGAGGGTCAATTTTGAGATCCTTTGTATGTGATATGAAATCACAAGACTTGATTGTTACATTACATAGACTAAGCTCCCTCTGAGTGTATGCATACATATGTTGAATGATAAACATAGGCACAAAGGGAGTTTAATCTATATAACGCATGAAGAAAGCATGTTAAATAATACTAATTGAGAGATATCATATTTACAAGGGTTTAGGGATACCTTTTGTAGAGATCCAATTGGACTTGATACCTATTTGTATGATACCATTTAAAATTGAAGCATGGTTCTTATCTTCGCGGAGTCCATTTTCTTTGCAATGAGAATACTACCCACATAATAAGATTGGAAATGGTGTTATTATAAAATACCAACTTACAGAGTGACCTCCTCCTAAAAGTGTGCATAATAGTTTGGAATACTTGTAGGAGACATACATTCAAACTCTGAAGATCAAAATCCCACTTCAAGGATAATGTCACATTAATGCAAACATTAATTGTAGGTGATATTAGGAGTAAATCATATACAATTTGGACTTTGGAACATATTTGAAACACTTGATACCGATTGAAGATATAATAAAAAGAGCCATATGTCATGCTCTTAGCCAACGTAAATGTTGGGGACTTGTTCTTAAATGCTATGAGTTAAGAACAAGGCAACACAGAAAATGTTAAGTGTTAAGGTCCTTCGTCCTCCATAACGATATATCCCTTCGGGATATAAAGCATCTCGGACGAAGGTTACGAAGGACATACCTTCGTAAACATAACAACGAAGAATGAAGCATTCACATAAATCATAGAATATGAAATAGACATTTAAATATTGTCATAGAATTAACTCTACTTGTACTAATGAATATAAATGACTTTGAATTACAAATGTACCTTCGGTCCTGCGGAAGGCAAAAGTACAAGCGTGATGCGAAAGCAAATGACAAGTTCGCGTGAACAGTACGGGGGTACTGTTCACCTATTTATAGGCACGGGGTACAACCCATACAAAATTACATACATGCCCTTTACATTTGGTGATAATTCTATAGCATTTTATCGAGGTCTAAATGGCCTTTTCATCTTTAAGTCGGTTCCCCTTTCTGCCAACATGCCGAAGCTTTCCTGCTACACAGCTTCGGCACTGTGTCAACCTTCGTATCTTTTGAGCTTCTCCCTTTCTGATTCAAGTCCGAAGATACCTGTTCACACATTATACTCCAGAAACATTGTTAAATCATGTTTTTGAGGACCTTCGGAAGCCGAAGGCCCCCAACAGTAGCCCCTCGCAATATTAATTTGTTTGAAATAATAAATTCAGATTGCGATATGAACGAAGGCTTTATGCCGAAGGTCCGAAAAAACACCTTCCCTTTGCTAGAATAGCAACATTCAATGACAAGTGGGGTCTTTCAACTTTCAACGCATCAAGCGTATAAATACGGCCATACCGCAAACTTATTTTGCACGCTTTCTGGCCGACCACTCCTGCTCACTCATTTTTTAGCTCTTGTGCACTGTGATCTGCTAAGTTTTTAGCTTTGAAGCTTCGGCTTTTAGAAACAGTTTTTTAGCGCTTCCGAAGATGTCTGAAGCTGCTAAGAAGGCTGCTGCTGAGATGAAGCTGAGTCTTGATGAAGAGAAGAACCTAGGGTTTCTTATAGCGATGTCGAAGTCCAACACAGAAAAGATTACCAAGGAAATTCTGGAGGGGCTGTCTGAAGATACTGGTGACAGTGAAAGTTATGATATGGACAGCGGTGGCGAAGACTCCGAAGATCGCCCCTGGCGACCAAGCCATTCAGTTTATGGTAAGTCAACTATCAAAGAGAATCATCTTGTTAATATGAGAGGAAGGTATTTCCGGGATCTGTCTATTGTGAGGGCGGACGAAGGGGAAAAAACTTGTCCACACCCTGAAAAAAATGAAGTTGTGGTGTACCGAAGCTTTTTGAAAGCTGGATTGCGATTCCCCTTGAGCAGCTTCGTCGTGGAGGTGTTGAAAATCTTCGAAGTCTATCTTCATCAACTTACTCCCGAGGCAATTATAAGGCTAAATATCTTCGTGTGGGCCGCGAGGAGTCAAGGTCTGAAGCCTGACGCAAGAAGCTTTTGTAATGTTCATGAATTATTATATGAAACAAAGCCTTGGGGCAAAGAACAGTACCATAACAACTTTGGCTGCTACAGCTTCGTTTCTCGGTCCGGGGCAAGCTGTCCCGTACCAACCTTTCGGAAGAGATGGCCCGGGGATTGGATGACAGAATGGTTTTATGTGAAGAATGACTTATCAGCACGAGAAGACATCAAAGGTATAATTATGCGTCCTATTTGGCAAAGCTTCGGCCTTCGGAGGCCGAAGGTTGAAATGAACGAAGCCGCCGAAGAATGCCAAAGAGCCTTCGGCATTGTCTGCTCTTTTATAGGAACAAGGGACTTAGTACAAGAACATATCGCCTTCAGGGTGTGGCCGCTTGCTGAGAAATGGGAAATGCCACAAGAAACCATAAAAGAGGCCGACGAAGGTGAGCTTGTGAGACTGAAGTACACGTTCAAATTTGGAGATAAATTTATTGAGCCAGATGATGAGTGGTTGAAAAGCATTGACAATTTAAGTGATGAGCTACTCGGGACCTACTCGAAGGCTGAAGATAATGCAATGTCAGCAGCCTTCGGAGGCCGAAAAAAGAAGAGACTGAATCGGGTATTTGATGCCATTGGGTTTGTCTACCCTGATTACTGCTATCCCATTCGGAGGCAGAAGAGAAAAAACACAAACTCTGCAAAAGAAGAAGCTGCAGCTGCTCCTAGCGAGCCAGAACCCAAAAGGAAAAAGATAAAGGTTCTCACGCAACGGCCTCGTTATATTGAACCAGCTTCGGTGCCGGAGTTTATCGGGAAGACTTCTTCAGCCACCGAAGCTGAAAAACTAATCGAGCCAGCCTTGTTGCCAGAGATCGCAGAAACGGCCGAAGTGCCACCAAAGATAGAATCAGAACAATCAAACATTTTGTTGTCAGAAACAAAAGAGAAAACCGAAGCGCCGCTCACAGAAAAAATTGAGGAGGTAAGAGAAGCAACTGAGGGCTCCAAAACATCAGAAGTTTTGAGTCCTACAGCAATCATTGGGACAGCAAAAAACCAAAAGGGGCCATCAGTGACCCCAAAAAGGAAAAGAATGGTAAATGTACTAGACGTCTTGGAGACAATTAAGTCTTCAAGCACAATTCCAAAAAAGAGTGTTGAAGTTGCTGAAGCTTCTACTGAAGCTTCGGCTCAACAAGCTGAAGCTGAAGCTGGGCCTTCAGAGCCCTTCAGAGAACATCCTTTTGAAGCCGAAGCAGTAAAAATTCCGGAACCAATATTAGTTGAAGAAACGGACACCGTCATCCCCGAAGCACCTGCCGGCATGCATGATTACATCATACGACATGCTTCGGGGAAAAAGCTATCTTAGGAAGAAACTCATGAGGCCAACCATTATGCAAAGGAGCTGAAATATCCGAAGGGGGCAGTAATATTCAATGGAACAAATGAAGATGACTTCTTATACTGCCTGCCTGATAACAAAGAGCTATCCGTCTGCCGAGAGATGGCGAGAAGCATAGGCTTTCCGAAGCTTGAAGCTGGGTTAAGTGCCATGACGAAAGAGGATCTCGCAGACAGCCTCGCGTACAACAGCCTGAAGGTACGGGAATTAAACACTTGAGAAAAAAAATCCCCTATCTTTTTTTACGCAACTCATTCCTTTTTTCTTATATGAATTCTTTTTTCATATAGGGCCTGATCCTAAGCAACGCGTTAAGAGCGCAAAAGAGCGCCGAAGATGAAAGTTATGAAATTGCGTTTAATAATTTACGCTCCGAAGTTATCAAACTGAGAAACGAAGCTTTGGAAAAAGATAAAATTTTACTTACACTGGTAGATAAAGTGAAAAAAGACGAAGCTGCTTCAAAGGCCCAGGCCGAAGCTCAAAAACGCGAGATTAAAGATCTTCAGAAACAGCTGGCTAGAGCTAAAGAGGAGCGCGCGCTTGAGGAAACGAAACGAGAACTTAGTGATTTTATGGTCAACAAATTGGAATCAAAAGTTAAGGAGCTTCGCACATCTCAGGGGAAATGCTATGTCAAATCTGTAGAATGTGTGAATAAAATTAAATCCAGCTTCGCCAGCGTAGGCGCCTTTTCCAGCGAAGAGAATTTCTCTCGAGGCAATCCCGAAGGTCCGCTGGAATGGATTAGCCACGAAGCAGAGGCCTTCGAAGAGATTCTGAACAGTCGTGGCGACATATGTGCTTTTTCGGGCGCCAGAGGAATTGCTTCCGTCCTAGAGAAGAAAGGTTGCGAACATGTAAAATTTTTAGCTCAATCCGAAGCTACCTTATCTACTGAAGACATCAAGGACCCCTCAGCCGAAGCGAGCGTGGTTGGTGGCAAATTTTTTACTGATATCTGGAACGAGGGCGGCCGAGGAATGGCGCGAGAGATCATTGAAAGAAGCGAAAAAGGCATTCACGATGCTAGAAGAGTAGCAGACGCTGCCGAAAGGAGTAGGGAGCCCGAAGGACAGTTAGGTACCAACTAGTCGTTCTTGTTGCGTTGTAATTTTCATTTTAAACTTTGCTCACGATTTGTAAAAATACTGAAGAAGTGTTCTCTTCGCTCAGAAACTGTTGGACGATCTGCCGACCCCCACACAAAAGGGGATGAAGAAATTAATCAAATGGCCGAAACTATCATGGACAAGGTTGTTGACCAACTTCTGAATGAAGCCGCCGAAGCAGTATTGAGGGAAGATTAGGTGCTATTTGGAAAAAACATTTAAAGTGTAATCTATGCAACACTTTGTACATTTGAATGTAATATACAAGTCTCTTTTCATTATTGAATTCTTTACGATGCATGAAACTTTAAATACATACCACTTTTGAGCCTTCGGCGAAAAAACACCTTCCCTTCTTTTCATGCGTCGTGAAGAAGATAGCCTTCGTCAAAATTATTCTGATGAATGACATCGATGCCTCGTGAAAACATTTTCCGAAGCTATTTTCCGAAGCTATGCAACTTTGATATTGATCTGATAAAGTTCGCCCATGTTTCGTAAAAATATTCCCCGAAACTGTATTCCGAAGCTATACAATTTCAATGTCACTTTTTCAAAGCATCCCTTCGAAGGTTGAGAGTGTCCCCTTCTCTTGCCAAATGCGATATGATGTATGATGCTTATGCTATGCAAAATGATGTGATGATGTTATGTTATGCATGTGTCATGTATTCCGAAGATACACATAAAATATATTCGTAAGCTCTGCATTCCCTTAGGAACGTCTTTGGAGCTTCTTCGTCTTTTACTTAGACGGCATCAGCGTTGACTTTTCGCTGTAAGCCTCCCTTAGGAGCTTCTTCGTCTTTTACTTAGACGGTATCAGCGTTGACTTTTCGCTGTAGGCTCTGCATTCCTTTAGGAACGACTTCTGAGCAGAAAACTTACGCTGCGCTCCCTTTGGAACGACTTTTTGTGACTTTATAAACTTACTCTGCGTTCCTTAGAACGACTTTTTGTTACTCCGAAGGATTTTTAGTCCGAAGGTCCTTCTTGGTAACGGAAGAAATTTTAGGCTTCGGCAACTTAGGCCTGTGAATCAAATAGATTTTTCTCGTGGAAACAACGAAATTGTTACATGGAAACTATCAATGTTTTTTGTTTCACAGAAAACAAAACTGAATAGAAAAGACTGCTATCAAAGGTAGGATATGTCAATAAATGTGCTTCGACTCTGGCACAGTGCTGTTGACTGTGCGAGCTTCGGACTGTTCTCTGAAGTCCCTCTGCTGTGGAGCGTATTGACTCCCTTCTGGCTGTTGACCTTGCTGCAATGGAGGTGGAGGCGGAAGCTGCTGCCAGGAAGCTTGAGGTTGACTTGCCGAAGCTACAGAAGCCGCAGGGTGGTTGTCTATGTATTGTGGGACATAAGGCGGATGAAACGAAGCAGTATGCATAACCTGCTTCGACTGAGCTTGTTGAGATGCAGCTTCGGCTAGTTCCTTTTGCTTCTGGATTGTAACATGGCACGTCCTAGTGGTGTGGCCCTTGCCCTCTCCACAGAATAGGCAAAACAGTCTCCTTGGCTGATCTCCGAATCTTCCGCCGAAGCCCCTAGCGCCCCTGCCTCTTGGAGCTGGTGGCCGAAAGGAAGTTTGTTGTTGCCCCGAAGCCTGTGAGGAGCACTGCGGCCTGTTTTGCTGACTCCCCTTATCATCATTCTGAGTGCTGTGAATGGAACGGACATGCCTCGAGTAGTATCTCCCTCCGAAGCCCCTGGTCATCTCAGAAAATCTGAAGGCCTCCTCCCTTCTCTGGCGAAAGTCATTGTCGGCACGAATGTACTCATCCATCTTTTGGAGCAATTTCTCCAAGGTCTGAGGAGGCTTCCGAGCAAAGTATTGAGCTGCAGGTCCAGGACGAAGCCCCTTGATCATGGCTTCGATAACGATTTCATTGGGCACCGTTGGTGCCTGCGCCCTCAATCGTAAGAACCTTCGGACATACGCCTGAAGGTATTCTTCGTGATCCTGAATACACTGGAAGAGGGCTTGAGCTGTAACCGGCTTCGTTTGAAATCCTTGAAAGCTGGTCAGTAACATATCCTTCAGCTTCTGCCATGAAGTGATTGTTCCTGGCCGAAGGGAGGAATACCAGGTCTGAGCAACATTCCTGACGGCCATGACGAAAGACTTCGCCATGACTGCAGCGTTGCCCCCGTACGAAGACACTGTTGCTTCGTAGCTCATCAAGAATTGCTTCGGGTCGGAGTGGCCGTCAAACATGGGGAGCTGGGGTGGCTTATAGGATGGAGGCCAAGGAGTAGCCTGCAGCTCAGCAGACAGAGGAGAAGCATCATCAAAAACAAAATTTCCCTGATGGAAATTATCATACCAGTCGTCTTCGTTGACGAAGCCCTCCTGATGAAGGTCTTTCTGATGAGGCCTTCTGTTCTGCTCATCGTGAGTGAGATGGCGAACTTCCTCAGAAGCTTCGTCAATTTGCCTTTGCAACTCAGCTAGGCGGGCCATCTTCTCCTTCTTCCTCTGCACTTGTTGATGTAGCATCTCCATCTCTCTGATTTCTTGGTCTAGCTCTTCTTCCTCAAGCGTCGGGCTAACAGCTTTTCTCTTCTGGCTTCTGGCCTCCCGAAGAGAGACGGTCTCCTGGTTGTGGTCCAGCGGTTGTAATGCTGCAGCCCCAGCCGCTGAAGCTTTCTTCGGCGCCATAGCGAAGGTCTATAGCTTCCGAAGGTGTTCACGAAGAGTCGAAGTGGAAGTGAGTTCACCGGAGGTGGGCGCCAATGTTGGGGACTTGTTCTTAAATGCTATGAGTTAAGAACAAGGCAACACAGAAAATGTTAAGTGTTAAGGTCCTTCGTCCTCCATAACGATATATCCCTTCGGGATATAAAGCATCTCGGACGAAGGTTACGAAGGACATACCTTCGTAAACATAACAACGAAGAATGAAGCATTCACATAAATCATAGAATATGAAATAGACATTTAAATATTGTCATAGAATTAACTCTACTTGTACTAATGAATATAAATGACTTTGAATTACAAATGTACCTTCGGTCCTGCGGAAGGCAAAAGTACAAGCGTGATGCGAAAGCAAATGACAAGTTCGCGTGAACAGTACGGGGGTACTGTTCACCTATTTATAGGCACGGGGTACAACCCATACAAAATTACATACATGCCCTTTACATTTGGTGATAATTCTATAGCATTTTATCGAGGTCTAAATGGCCTTTTCATCTTTAAGTCGGTTCCCCTTTCTGCCAACATGCCGAAGCTTTCCTGCTACACAGCTTCGGCACTGTGTCAACCTTCGTATCTTTTGAGCTTCTCCCTTTCTGATTCAAGTCCGAAGATACCTGTTCACACATTATACTCCAGAAACATTGTTAAATCATGTTTTTGAGGACCTTCGGAAGCCGAAGGCCCCCAACAGTAAACCATGTAGGTTTGCTCCAAGTGTAAAAATGAAAACTGAGTAGTCCTACCATATGGTTTACCTAGTGTATGCATGACATGATTTCGAAAATACATATGCAAACGTAAGCGTAAAATAGCTAAATGCAAAAGGAAATTGCAAGAAAATAAATCTAGTTACCTAATATGGGTAGGGGAATTTAGGTCCATAGTCTTCACTAACCCACTTGATAATGACATTAACCAATATGATACACCCCATGTCATGCATCCTAACTTGTGAAGTCTTGAAATTCCCTAAACATCCATTATACTTGTCGTTTCCCCTTCAGGATCCAAATTTTTTTGGTGCTTTCATGGTTGATAAAATCTCATTTGGCACCTGTCGGGTACCGAAATTAGGGGTACCCCCAACACTCCTAATCACGGCTGGTAAACACCTTCAGAGCAAACCATGAAGGCTTACAGCTCGGGTCAAAGTCAAAGCTTCGTCTACCAAGGGACGCGGTCTCACCTCGCCTGAGCCTGGCCTCGAGCGGAACAGTGGTCCCGGACGAGTCCACGCCTCGCCCGAGGGTCTCTTTAGACAGTGAGTGCACCCTCGGCTCTGCCAAAGACAAGCCTTGTCGTGCAAGCGACTTTGGCCAAATCGCCTTACCAGCCGACCGTGTTGCATGCGCATTTAATGCTGGGGTCGCCTGACACCTTATCCTGACATGCGCAGCTCAGTCGGCAAGGTTGAAGTGACAACAGTCACTTCGCCCTTTCACTGACCGATCTGTCAGGAAAACAGCGCCGCCCGCCCTGCTCCGGCTGCTGTGCCAACCTTCCGAGCGAAACAGACAACGGTCGAGTTCAGCCTCGGGCGCAACAGGAAGCTCCGCCTCGCTCGACCCTAGGGCTCGGCCTCGGGAAGAATCATGTCCTCGCCCGACCCTGGGTCTCGGCCCCAGCCTCGACCTCGGAGGAGTTGTCGCCTCGCCCGACCTCAGGCCCGGATCATCCACGCCACGAGGGATGCATCATTACCCTACTCCTAGCTAGCTCAGGCTACCAAGGAACAAGACCGACGTCCCATCAAGCTTACCCCGGTAACAGGCGATGGTGGTTTCCCGTATGCAACCATGACGTCGGTGGTCCTCAAGCCCCCTGTGGAAGCAAGGAGACGTCAGCAAGATACATGCAGCGCCAACAGCTGTACTGCTACAGGGTAGAAGGCACTTCTCCGATGGCCATGATACTACCTCTTCAGGACTCGAGACGTCCCCCCGACGGCCACGCTGTTATCTGTACAGGGCTCAGGGCACTTCCCTGCCAGCCACGCTAGCTCCCAGCTACACCCCATTGTACAGCTGGGCATCTCCTTACGTCTATAAAAGGGGGTGTCCAGGGCCCCACGAGGGGACGGGGGACGAAAGGAGGAGCGAGGGGACGAAGGGACGAGCATACGAATATACGAAGCATACGTACGTACGGCGGGAGAAGACGAGCAGTGGCCGGACCCTCTCTCTCTCTCTCGCTCTCTGCTACTCGCCCTCTTCGCTCTCACTCTCTCGCAAGGCATGTAACCCCTACTACGAGCACTCTGGTGCAGGATAATACAAGGCCCATTCCCCCACTTGTGTTCCATCCCGCGCCAACCCATCTGGGCAGGGGCACGCAGCGACAATTTTACTCGTCGGTCCAGGGACCCCCCCGGGTCCGAAACGCCGACAGTTGGCACGCCAGGTAGGGGCCTGCTGCGTGTTAACAATCGCTTTCCTGTTGAGTTCCAGATGGGGAGTCTTCAGCAACCTCTTCAGCCCGGGACAGTGCTCCACTTCGGGAGCCTCGAGTTCATGTCCCTCGACGGTAGCTACGACATGGTACTCCTCCCTCCGCGGCACAACGACAACGACAGTCAACGACTCGCCCGACGGAGGCAACCTCCACGGCAGCATCTCCCCGTGGCGGAAGAGGAACACTCCGGTCGTCCCTGCCACCCTCCTCACCGGAGGAGGCGGAGACGAGGCAACCATGGACACGCAGGAGGCGGCACCTTATCGGCTGTCGAATCAGAGCGAGCCGACAACGCTAGCACTCCTCCGGGAGACATGTCGGGTGCTGTCCTCATGCCTGAGACGACGACGGGCGCCGCTTCCCCGCGACGTGCCAGCCCCGAGCAGACTGACGACGCCAGCACCCTCACCAAGGACCTGCTGGGTGTCACCCTCATGCCTAAGATGACGGTGCGTTTTGTCCCCGACGCGACTTCACCACCGTCCATCGACCAAAAGGTACCGTCCGTATTCCACCCTGTTCTTTTTCGATTCAGCTTCGATCCACCTAGCGATCCCGCTACGGTGAGCACTTTCGTAAGGACATATCCAAACCTTCCAGGGTACCATATGTGGTCGACCTGGGACCGACTGATAGCCGTCTCAATCTCCGGACCGGCGGGTTCCAAGAAAGAGGACGACCCCGACTTCGGTTGGGAATTCTCTGGCCTCAATGACCCCAGTGCCATGCGAGACTTCATGTCCGCATGTGACCACTGCCTCTCTGGTTGTTCTGACGATGGCCACGGCCTTGACGACGAGGGTTACAGCCCAAGTCGCGAATGTTTCCACGTCGATCAGGGAGATCACGACGAAGGAAACCACCTCGGTATGCCGGAGGTTGACGATCCCCTTGGGCCTGCATCTCGCGTTGACATCCCGCGGGAGCTAGCTGTGGTCCTAGTCCCTGCGGGGGGTCGGGACACACAGCTCGAGCAAATCCATGAGATGCAGGCCCGGGTCGACGGGGAAGCAGGGCGGCTTGTGTAGCTCCGACAGAACATCGAACAGGAGTGGGCAGGCCGAACACTCGCCGGAGGAGCCTGTCATCGGGCCCGGGACGTCCAGCACCGCATCATCGACAATGCTAGGGCAGCGCTGCCCCGGACCGTCAGCGGGTCCGGCCAGGACCTAGCTGCAGCGGCGATGCTACTTCGAACAATGCCGGAGTCATCCACCACCGAGGGACGGCGTATCCAGAGTGAACTCAAGAATCTCCTCGAAGGTGCCGCAGTTCAACGAGCCGAGAGCTCCACCTCCCGGAGGCGAGCTGACCCCTCAGAGCATCACGCGACGTCCTCCCGACGCATGCGGGAGGCCTCGATCCATCCCGAGCGCATGCGGGACGAGGCACCTGCCGCCCGGGATCACCTCGGCAACGAGCATCACCATCACGACCATCGAGCCTGCCTCGACGAGAAGGTGCACCGAGGCTACCATCCCAGGCGCAGAGGGCGCTGCGACAGCGAGGAGGATCAGAGCCGCTCGCCCGAGCCACCCGGTCCACGAGTCTTCAGCCGGGCCATACGACGAGCGCCGTTCCCCACCCGTTTCCGAGCCCCGACTACCATCACCAAGTACTCGGGGGAGACGAGGCCAGAGCTGTGGCTCGCGGACTACTGACTGGCATGCCAGTTGAGAGGGGCGGACGATGACAACCTCATCATCCGTAATCTACCCCTTTTCCTCTCCGA
This sequence comes from Zea mays, assembly GCF_902167145.1. Lineage (NCBI taxonomy): Eukaryota > Viridiplantae > Streptophyta > Magnoliopsida > Poales > Poaceae > Zea > Zea mays. The sequence goes on from NC_050102.1 coordinate 16,298,504, forward strand.
CGCCGCCCGGACCTGGCTGGAGCATCTGCCTCCTGCGCAGATCTTCGACTGGGACGACCTGGTCGAGGCTTTCGCGGGAAATTTCTAGGGCACATACGTGCGCCCTGGGAACTCATGGGATCTCCAAAGCTACCGCCAGCAACCTGGGGAATCCCTCCGAGAGTACATCCGGCGGTTTTCGAAGCAGCACACCGAGCTGCCAAACATCACCGACTCGGACGTCATCGGAGCTTTCCTCGCCGGCACCACTTGCCGAGACCTGGTGAGCAAACTAGGACGCAAGACTCCCACCAAGGCGAGCGAATTGATGGACGTCGCCACCGAGTTTGCTTCGGGTCAGGAGGCGGTCGAGGCCATCTTTCGGAAAGACAAGCAGCCTTAGGGGGAGCCGAAGGAAGACGCCCCCAAGGCGTCCGCCCAATGTGGCGCGAAGAAGAAGGCCAAGAAGAAGGCGCAAGCGAAGCGCAACGCCGCTGACGCGAATCTTGTCGCTGCTGCCGAGCACAGGAACCCTCGAAAGCCCCCTGGAGGGGTCGGCGCGTTCGACAAGATGCTCAAGGAGTCGTGCCCCTATCACCAGGGTCCCGTCAAGCACACCCTTGAAGAATGTGTCATGCTCCGGCACTACTTCCATAAGGCTGGGCCCCCGGCGGAGGACGGCAAGGACCGAGGCAACAACAAGAAGGAGGGCGGCAAGGAAGAGGATTTCCCGGAGATCCACAACTGCTTCATGATTTACGACGGGCAGGTGGCGAACGCTTCGGCTCGGCACCGCAAGCAGGAGCGCCGGGAGGTCTACTCGGTAAAGGTGGTAGCGCCAGCCTACCTAGACTGGTCCGATAAGCCTATCACCTTCGACCGAGACGACCACCCCGACTTCGTGCCAAGTCCAGGAAGGTACCCGCTCGTCGTCGATCCGATCATCGGCAACGTTAGGCTCTCCAAGGTCCTCATGGATGGAGGAAGCAACCTCAACATCATCTACACCGAGACCCTAGAACTCTTGGGGGTTGATCGGTCCGAGGTCTGGGCTGGTGCAGCACCCTTCCACGGGATCGCACCCGGAAAGCGTATCCTTCCCCTCGGGCGGATTGACTTGCCCGTCTGCTTCGGGACTCCCTTCGACTTCCGAAAGGAAACCCTCACCTTCGAGGTGGTCGGGTTCTGAGGGACCTACCACGTGGTGTTGGGAAGGCCGTGTTACGCCAAGTTCATGGCCGTCCCCAACTACACCTACCTCAAGCTCAAGATGCCAGGCCCAAACGGGATCATCACCGTCGGATCCACGTACCGCCACGCGTATGAATGCGACGTGGAATGCGTGGAGTACGTTGAGGCCCTCACCGAGTCCGAGGCCCTCATCGCCGACCTGGAACGCCTCTCCAAGGAGGCGCCCGACGCGAAGCGGCACGCCGGCAACTTCGAACCAGTCGAGGCGGTTAAGTCTGTCTCCCTCAACCCCATCAACGACGCCAGCAAGAAAGTCCGGATTGGCTCCAAGCTCGACCCCAAATAGGAAGCAGTGCTCGTCGACTTTCTCCGCGCAAACACCGAAGTTTTTGCGTGGAGTCCCTCAGATATGCCAGGCATACCAAGGGATGTCGCCGAGCACTCACTGGACATCAGAGCTGGAGCCCGACCCATGAAGCAGACCCTGCGCTGTTTTGACGAAGAAAAGCGCAGGGCCATAGGCGAGGAGATCCACAGGCTACTCGCGGCGGGGTTCATCAAAGAGGTTTTCCATCCCGAATGGTTAGCTAACCCTGTTCTTGTAAGGAAGAAGGATGGGAAATGGAGGATGTGCGTAGACTACACTGGTCTAAACAAAGCATGTCCGAAGGTTCCCTACCCTCTGCCTCGCATCGATCAAATTGTGGACTCCACTGCTGGGTGCAAAACCCTGTCATTCCTCGATGCCTACTCAGGCTATCATCAAATCAAGATGAAAGAGTCCGACCAGCTCGCGACTTCTTTTATCACGCCTTTTGGCATGTATTGTCATACTACAATGCCATTTGGTTTGAGGAATGCAGGCGCCACCTACCAGAGGTGCATGAACCATGTGTTCAGACAACACATCGGCACAACGGTCGAGGCTTACGTCGATGACATCGTTGTCAAGACGAAGAAGGCCTCAGACCTCCTCTCTGACCTTGAAATGACATTCAAGTGTCTAAGGGCTAAAGGCGTGAAACTCAAGAAGTGTGTCTTTGGAGTCCCCCGAGGCATGCTCCTAGGGTTCATCGTCTCCGAGCGGGGCATAGAGGCCAACCCAGAGAAAATCGTGGCCATCACCAACATGGGACCGATAAAAGATTTGAAAGGAGTACAGAGGGTCATGGGATGCCTTGCGGCTTTGAGCCGTTTCATCGCACGCCTCGACGAAAGAGGATTGCCCCTGTACCGCCTCTTAAGGAAGACTGAGCGCTTCACTTGGACCCCCGAGGCCGAAGAAGCCCTCGGGAACTTGAAGGCACTCCTTATAAATGCACCCATCTTGGTGCCCCCCGCTGTAGGAGAAGCCCTCTTGATCTACATAGCCGCGACCACTCAGGTGGTCAGCGCCGCGGTCGTAGTCGAGAGACGAGAAGAAGGGCATACACTACTCGTCCAGAGGCCAGTCTACTTTATCAGCGAAGTGCTATCCGAGACCAAAGTCCGCTACCCGCAGATCCAGAAGCTACTCTACGCAGTGATTCTGACACGGCAGAAGCTGCGACACTACTTCGAGTCTCACCTGGTGACTGTGGTATCATCCTTTCCTCTAGGAGAGATCATCTAGTCCTGAGAGGCCTCGGGTAGGATAGCGAAATGGGCAGTGGAACTCATGGGCGAAACACTTCCATTCGCCCCTCGGAAGGCCATAAAATCCCAAGTCTTGGCCGACTTCCTAGCTGAGTGGACTGACACCCAGTTACCAACGACTCCAATTCAACCCGAGCTTTGGACCATGTACTTCGACGGGTCGCTGATGAAAACCGAAGCAGGCACGGGCTTGCTCTTCATCTCACCCCTCGGAAAACATCTTCGCTACGTGATCCGCCTTCATTTTCCGGCGTCAAACAACGTGGCCGAGTACGAAGCATTGGTTAATGGGCTGCACATCGCCATCGAGCTAGGGGTTTGGCACCTCGACGCTCGTGGTGACTTGCAGCTTGTCATTGACCAAGTCATGAAGAACTCCCACTACTACGATCGGAAGATGGAGGCCTACTACGACAAAGTTCGACGCCTGGAGGACAAGCTCTATGGGCTGGAACTCAACCACGTCGCTCGATGATTCAACGAGACTGCGGATGAGCTGGCTAAAATAGCCTTGGGGAGGACAACGTTTCCCCGGACATCTTCTCTAGGGATATACATCAACCCTCCGTCAAGATCAACGACATGCCCGAGATACCCTCGGCCAAACCCGAGGAAGCCTCGGCCGAGCCCGAGGTGCCCTCGGCCGCCGAGGGTGAGGCCCTGCACGTCGAGGGAAAGCGGAATGGGGTCACACCGTTCCTGAACTGGCAGACCCCATACCTGGAATATCTCCTCCGAGGAGAGCTGCCCCTCGACAAGGCCGAAGCTCGGCGACTAGCTCGGCGCGCCAAGTCGTTCGTTTTGCTGGGTGATGAAAAGGAGCTCTATCACCGCAGTCCCTCGGGCATCCTCCAGCGATGCATCCCCATCGCCCATGGACAAGAGTTATTACAAGAAATACACTCGGGGCTTGCGGCCACCATGCAGCACCTCGAGCCCTCGTCGAGAATGCCTTCCGACAAGGTTTCTACTGGCCAACCGCGGTGGCCGACGCCACTAGGATTGTACGCTCCTGCCGGGGGTGTCAATTCTACACAAAGCAGACACGCCTGCCCGCTCAGGCCCTGCAGACAATACCCATCACCTGGCCGTTTGCTGTGTGGGGTCTAGACCTCGTCGGTCCCTTGCAGAAGGCACCTGGGGGCTTCACGCACCTGCTGGTCGCCATCGACAAATTCTTCAAGTGGATCGAGGTCTGACCTTAACCAGCATCAGGTCTGAGTAGGCGGTGGCGTTCTTCACCAATATCATCCATCGCTTTGGAGTCCCGAACTCCATCATCACTGACAATGGCACGCAGTTCACCGGGAAACAGTTCCTGGACTTCTGCGAGGACCACCACATCCATGGGGAATGGGCCGCCGTAGCACACCCCATAACGAATGGGCAGGTGGAGCGTGCCAACGGTATGATTTTGTAGGGACTTAAGTCCAGGATCCACAACGACCTCAACAAGTTCGGCAAGCGGTGGATGAAAGAGCTGCCCTCGGTGGTCTGGAGTTTGAGGATGACGCCGAGCCGAGCCACGGGTTTCACGCCGTTCTTTCTAGTCTATGGGGCCAAGGCCGTTCTCCCCACGGACTTAGAATACGGTTCCCCGAGGACGAAGGTGTACGACGACCGAAGCAACCAGATCAGCCGAGAGGACTCACTGGACTAGCTCGAAGAAGCTCGGGACGTTGCTTTACTACATTCGGCGCGGTATCAGCAGTCTCTGCGATGCTACCACGCCCGAAGGGTTCGGCTCCAAGGCTTCCAAGTGGGAGACTTGGTGCTTTGGCTGCGACAGGACGCCCGAGGGCGCCACAAGCTTACTCCCCCCTGGGAAGGGCCATTCATCATCGCCAAGATCTTGAAGCCCGGAACATACAAGCTGGCCAACGATCAAGGCGAGGTCTACAACAACGCTTGGAACATCGAATAGCTACGTCGCTTCTACCCTTAAAATGTTTCAAGTCGTTCATGTTCCTCGTTTTTACGCGCTTAAATAAAGTCTAACCGTCAAGGAAGGGTCAGCCTTGCCTCGGCCAAGCCCGACCCTCCCTTGGGGGCTAGAAGGGCCCCCCCCTCTGCGTCAAAATTTTCCTTGAAAAAGTTTCCTACAGAAAACAACTTTCGTGCTTTTGACTATGTTGATAGCAGGGCCCTAAAAACGACGAGAGTACACGTAAGCGGCAAGGCCGACCGAGTCGAGGGACTCCTACGCCTCCGGGATACGGATACCTCACTCATCACCTTCCGCGAGAAGTAACTCTCGCTCGGATAAGCGGTTCTGCTACCGACGAACAAGTCCTGGTACTCGAAACAAGAGGAAAGAAAACACAGCTTTATAACACGATGATAAAATGTTTAGGCCTTGGTGGCCGCGAAAAACATTCGCATGCTTCGGGCAAACCATTCGTACAAGATTCAGGCATCGGCAGGAGGAGGAGCGGCGCCCTCGGCGACGTCTCCACCCTCGACGGAATCTAGCCTGGCCTCAAACGGCAACTCGAGCGAGAGGATCTCCACCTCAAAGGAGGACGCCAGCACCGTGCTTGGGCCAGCGACGGCCGCGTTAAGCCTCTGGACCTCGGCTAAGGCGGCCTCATCCTCGTTGGGTAGGCAGTACCCCTCGCTGACCCGCTCCAGATCCACGTCATAGTGGGAAGCGAGCACGACGAAGGCTCGCCTAACGCCATGATGTAGCGCCCCGCAGAGTCTACCGCGCATATGGCCACCCAAGGCCCGCAGGTGACTCTGGGGGGAGCTACCCGAGGGGACGTCATCGAGGTCGAAGGCCCAGCAAAAGGCCGAGATAGCCTCGGACATGGCCGCACGGTCGGCCTCCTTCTGCTCAGCCGCCTGGGCAAGCGCCTTGGTGGACTCGTTGAGAGCCATCTCGAACTCTGCAGACAGCCGAACAAAATTCTTCAGACACGAGTTGAAGAATGAAGCTAGATTGAAGTCACAAAGCGGGCGAAACATACCTTCGGCTCGGGCACGTTGCTCCAAGGCCACGGCTTGGGCGGATTCGGCAGACTTGACAGCCACGGCCAGGCCCTCCGCAAGGGTCCCGGCCCGAGCGGACGCCTCGACTAGCCGCTCCGTAGCCTCAGCCAGCTGACCCCTAAGGGCCTCAGCTCGGCCCACGGCTTCGGGAGCTTGGCTCCGAAATTGGTCCCACTCACCGACGACCTGGCCGAGTTCCAGCTGCCGCTACCGCACTTCCGTCCGTGCCAACGCTGCCTCTGCCCGCGCCGCCGCCGCCTCCAACTTCAGCTCATCACAGAACAGCCGAAGGTCCGCCACCTCGGTGCTCCGTTGGGCGAGACGTGCACTAGCCTCGACAAGCGCGGCCCTCTGGGACCGCAGCGAAGCCCAGACGCCGCTCTCATGGCGAATGAACAGTGACTTGGCGGTGCTTACATCTGCGAGTTCCTGAGGAAAGAAAACAGGGCATTACAAAGAATGCCCCGGTCACACAGGGTATACGCCTAACATCCTTACCTGGAGGACCCTAGGAACATCCCTGGAAAGGATCTCCATGGTCGACCGAAGCGACCCCATCGCCGCCTCGGCATACTCACAGAGCTCATCCCGAGACTGCACCTCCCGCTCGTCATTAAGAAGGAGGAGGGGTTTTGAGGCGCCGCGGCTCCAGAATCGGAGCGCCTGCCCGCACCACTCATTGGGGTTGCGCCATGCGGGGATGAGGCTGCTGCTCCCCAAAACGGGCTGCGGTTCTGCGCGCCCTTCCACCGAGGCGTCGGGTCCCCCTGCGGTCGACGCGCCGGGCACCGTCGTCGTCGATGTAATGGGCCTCCCCTCGGCTGAGGTGATGGGCCTCCAATCACTGACCTCAGCGACGGTGGCAGCCCCCTCCTCATGACCAAGAATGGGGAGGTTGGGGACGACCTCGAGCGGCGGTGCCACGACCGTCTCGGCGTCGGAAGCGACAGGCGGTTCCGCGGGCGAATCAGCAACAGCCCCGACGGGAGTCAATGCCGGCACCGGTAACAAGTCAGGCGGGCTTGTGGCCGCGACCGCGTCAACGGCCTCCCCTGGCACGATGACCGTCCCGACAGAAGGGTCAGCCTAGGGGGCTAGCCCCATTGCAGCTCGTGCTGCCTGGGCCCCCCGCTCGGGGGCATCTTGTGCGGAAGCCAGCCAACCGGCATGGCACGCCGCGGCATCAGCGGCGGAGGTCAGCCCCGTCTTAAGGGCCTTCCGGGGGGCCAGACCAGCCAAGCCCTGCCTCCGCTTGCTGAAAAGAAAGAGGGAGAGAGCAAGATCAAGACACGCAGGGAAAAAAAATCAAAACAGAGGTATTCTCATATACCTACCCGCTCCGTACCAGGGCCAGTCGTGCCTGCGGGGAGGCCCCTCAGGCCCCAGCCCCCGCAGGCGCTGTTGGAAGTTGCCCCGACACCGGCTTCGGCGCCGCTTCCGCCTCGGACGCCCGAGGCGATGAAGGGGCGGCCTGCCCAGGCGTCGCCACGGCCAAGGGGCCGACCTCCTGTATAGTCAGCACGAGCACTTGCTCGTGGAAGACAGGCGGATCGACCCGACCCCCCGGCGTCGCCCCGGTTACATCGGCCAAGGGGTCAAGTACCCCCTCGGTCTGCCCCCGCTCCTCGGGCTGGGATCGCGATGTCCTGGCTCCGAGCACCGATGGTGCCGGCCCACTTGGAGGCTGGCTCGGCGACCCCTGGCTCGGCCTTGGGTCCGGGCTGAGGCCGAGACGGGTCGCCATGTCGTCACTCTCGTCGTCATCATCATCGTCGTCATCGTCGTCGGGCGTCTCCGGCGACGTCTCCCTCAGGAGCCCGTCCCTCTCCTGCTTACGACGACGCTTCTCCAAGGCGTCCCGAGCTCGCATCCGTTTGCGAGCCCGGGCCTTCTCCGCGTCCTTTTTCTCCTTCTTCTTCTCTGCGGTGACCCTCCACGCGGCTCGGTCCACCGCGTCCTCCGGGACCGGTGGCAGGGCGGGTTTATAAAACCTCAACCCCTAGGGACGGACGAAAATCCCAACAATGAAGATCAAAGGCAACACAGCGCAAAACGGGAGAAGGATCGGACACTCACCAGGGACACGTACGCATGGTTGGGACGCATCGCGGGTTGGGTAAGGGCGCCGACATCCAGCCTCCCTACCGTACCCGCTACCCGCTTGCGGAGGTCATCATCGGGGAGGGAGACCGAGGACATCTGCGAGCCCTCCAAGTTAACCCCCGGCCTCATCTCCGAGAGCTGCAACTGCCGCTCTGCCAAGGGAAGCACCCTCCGGCGATGGATGGCGGCAACAACCCGCGCAGCGGTAAGCCCCTCATCTCTTAACTTCTGCAAGGCATGCAGAAGGGGCTGGAGCTTCTCCTGTTTCTCGCGCGTGGCCCCCCAACGCCAGTTAGCGCCGGCGGTGGTCACCACTCGTTGAGAAAACGACGGAAGCCTCCCGTCGTCATTCCGGAGATAAAACCATCGGCGCTGCCACCCCTTGTTCGAAGACACAAGGGTGGCGGGGATGTATAGCTGCGTGCGCCCCAGTCTCAGCTGAAGGGTGCAGCCTCCGGCCCGCACTGCCATACAGACCTTCTTCGCCTCCATCGCCGAGGCAAATAGCTCCGCGGAGAAGAGATGGGTCCACAGGTCCTAATGAAACTCAATCCCCAAATAACCCTCGCAAACCGCCGCGAAGATGGCCGCTTGCGCAATGGAGTTAGGGTTGAATTTGTGCAGCTCCACCCCATAATAGTGCAGGAGCACCCGCATGAAGCGGCCCACTAGTACTCCAAACCCCCGCTCATGGAAGGGGATAAAGCTGACCACATACCCCGGCGGCGGAGTTGGGACGGCCTCGCTCGGGGCCATCCACTCCGGTTGCGGCCCATCGGAGAGGGGACGGAGCAAACCATCGGCAACAAGGGCCTCCAGATCCCCCACAACGACAGTGGAGGAAGGCCATGGGTCACGCGGCGGGACGATGGTCACCTTGTCAGCCATCACCAAACGAAGGTGGTGGAGGCGGAGGGGGTAAGGCGTGCGGTTTTCTTTTCCCTGGCTATTCCCTTAGGTTGCGGAAACCAAAGCAGAAGGCAGGCGTAGGTGGTAGGGTAAAGAACCACCGCCGGCCCCTCTCCCGGGTATATAAAGGCCCGAGCGAGAACCGTTCAAGACTTCGCCCGAACCCTCCGCGAAATTCAAACTCGATGGAGAAACGCCCGTTCCTCAAACGGCCCGCGCACGCGCAACAGACACCCTGTGAATCGCCCGTCCCATCACATTAACTCCTTGGCAGAGCGAGCGACACCGTTGGCAGGCAAAGCGAGCGACGTTTCACCTCCGCCATAATGGTCGCATCAAAAAAGGTGCGCCATGACTTTTTAAATTCATATCCTTTTCTGTTTCCTCTCTCTCTCTTGACACAGGGACCGAGAAAGGGGATATTTTGAAAGGGATCCTTCCCCACGAAGGAAGCGGGCCCCCAAGCCCTCCTACTGATCAGGGGTTCGAAGGCTGGCCCCTCGGAAGGGTTCGACAGTCGCCCCAGAGCACTCGGGCTCTGCGCCCACTACTGATCAGGGGTTCACAGGCTGGCCCCTCGAAGGGGTTCGACAGCGGCCCTAGAACACGCAGAGTGAGGGATGACCCTAGGTACGTCCGATACATGGCTGAGGCTCGGGCTACGCTCCCGAGGTACCCTAGGACATTTCCGAGACCAGTGGGAATGACTCGTAATGGAATCCCACCAGAGGGAGGCATCAAGCCCTCGGACCCTGTCGAAAAGGGGCCGGGTCCAGCGAATCACCTGCAGGTACTTTTGGAGCGCGCCTCTGGGCCACTAGCCGACCCTTAACGAACGGGGCACGGGCGTCCACTCGGATCACCCATTAGCAGTTCGCCGGAAACACCATGATCGGTGCCCTCCGAGGGTAACATGGCACTTTCCCCCCTTCCTCCTTGTGGAAAGGCGACAAAGAGGCGTATAATAAAAGTCGAGACAGTTCTTGATCGTCCTCTTGCTCCGTGCAGAGGCTCGGGGGCTGCTCTCGCACCCGGCTACGGCCAAACTGTTGACAGCGTCAACAAACTAGCTCAAAAACTCGGAACCTGATCGTGCACCCAGGCTACGGCCAGGCCGCATGAGGGAACGACAGGACCGGCCGAAACATCCCGAAAAGCATTAAGACCTCAGAGGAGTCAAACCACTCCTCCGAGGCCTCGGGGGCTACACCCGGCGGGTGCGCTCGCGCGCACCCGTCGGAACAAAGTATAACCGAGAAAGGCCGGTCCCCTCACCATGAATGCGGCAGAGCCTCCAAGCGAGCATCACCACTCCCCTCGAGGCTCGGGGGCTACTGTCGGATACCGAAATTAGGGGTACCCCCAACACTCTTAATCACGGCTGGTAAACACCTTCAGAGCAAACCATGAAGGCTTACGGCACGGGTCAAAGTCAAAGCTTCGTCTACCAAGGGACACGGTCTCACCTCGCCCGAGCCCGGCCTCGGGCGGAACAGTGGTCCCGGACGAGTCCACGCCTCACCCGAGGGTCTCTTCAGACAGTGAGTGCACCCTCGGCTCCGCCAAAGACAAGCCTTGTCGTGCAAGCGACTTTGGCCAAATCGCCTTACCAGCCGACCGTGTTGCATGCGTATTTAATGCTGGGGTCGCCTGACACCTTATCCTGACAGCGCACCTCAGTCGGCAAGGTCGAAGTGACCGCAGTCACTTTGCCCTTTCACTGACCGATCTGACAGGAAAACAGCGCCGCCCGCCCTGCTCCAGCTGCTGTGCCAACCTCCCGAGCGAAACCGACAACGGTCGAGTTCAACCTCGGGCGCAACAGGAAGCTCCGCCTCGCCCGACCCCAGGGCTCGGCCTCGGCCTCGAGAGGAAATCTCCGCCTCGCCCGACCCCAGGGCTCGGCCTCGGCCCCAACCTCGGGAAGAATCACGTCCTCGCCCGACCCTAGGTCTCGGCCCCAGCCTCGGCCTCGGAGGAGTCGTCGCTTCGCCCGACCTCAGGCTCGGATCATCCACGCCACGAGGGATGCATCATTACCCTACTCCTAGCTAGCTTAGGCTACGAAGGAACAAGACCGGCGTCCCATCAAGCTTACCCCGGTAATAGGCGATGGTGGTTTCCCGCATGCAACCATGACGTCGGTGGTCCTCAAGCCCCCTACGGAAGCAAGGAGACGTCAGCATGATCCATGCAGCGCCAACAGTTGTACTGCTACAGGGTCTAAGGCACTTCTCCGACGGCCACGATACTACCTCTTCAGGACTCGAGACGTCCCCCCGACGGCCACGTTGTTATCTGTACAGGGCTCAGGGCACTTCCCTGCCAGCCACGCTAGCTCCCAGCTACACCCCATTGTACAGCTGGGCATCTCCTTACTTCTATAAAAGGGGGTGTCCAGGGCCCCACGAGGGGACGGGGGATGAAAGGAGGAGCGAGGGGATGAAGGGACGAGCATACGAACATACGAAGCATACGTACGCACGGTGGGAGAAGACGAGCAGGGGCCGGACCCTCTCTCTCTCTCTCTCGCTCTCTGCTACTCGCCCTCTCTCGCTCTCACTCTCTCGCAAGGCTTGTAACCCCTACTACGAGCACCCTGGCGTAGGATAATACAAGGCTTATTCCCCCACTTGTGTTCTATCCCGCGTCAACCCATCTGGGCAAGGCACGCAGTGACAATTTTACTCGTCGGTCCAGGGACCCCCCGGGTCCGAAACACCGACAGCACCCGAATTAATTTGGCCTCTTTTGTGTTGCCTTGCTTGTTTACCTTGATGGCAACCACCTTATCTTTTTTTTTATTTTTCTTCAAGAGAAAAGGTATGGTAGCCTTCTTGTTCACCATATTGGTGTAGGTGTTAACGAGCTTGCTTGCTTGCTTTCTTGCTTTTTCTTGTTTCTCCATTCTTCACCTTGCTCTCATAGGATCTATGATCTTGTGGCAGATGTAGGACACCATGGTTGATCCTTCATCAAGGTTCTTTGCTCCCTTAACGATGTTCTTGACGAGGCTAGTTTCACTCTGTTTTGCATTTCACTTGATTTATGTTCTTGTTGAGGTGAGACACTTCTCGATTGACTTGCTCAATCTTCCTTAGTGAGGTGAAACATGAGAACTATTGTTAGCTACAACCAAGTTTGCATGCTACTATAGATATCATGTTAGGGAACAGGTTCCCATCAGCATTCAGATATGGAAATCAAATAACAGCATTGATCAACACGCTAACTTCAAAGGATAGAAGGAAATGTTATGGGAAAAGGTGAAGGCAAAGTTCACAATCAATAAGGAATGTGAGGAGAGAGTTAAATAGTGAACCATGAATAAAACGACTCGTCTTATTCCAAAACCACAAGAATAAGTTATACAAAGCCTTCAAGAAGGAAGGAAAGGCACCTAATTTTGTGAAGTTTCCAAAGTATAGAGGCCATTGGGAAGAGTTCCTTTGCTACATGGCATCCAAAGAGGGTTAGGTCAGGGCATCGACCAATAAAGAAAATGTTGGTAAGGAGTACATCCACAAACCAGTGCCTAGATGTTATAAAAGAGGTGTGGAGAAGTGGACAAATATGGAACATGATCTCGAGCAGAGAGGTGACATCCCTGAAAATCATCAATGGTTAGAGTGCTTATGACATTGGTACTACAACCATGAGGAAGTTTCTCCCAAGAGGGTAAACTATATTTCACATAGAACATCAAAAACATCATAGAAAAGATAATTGATGTTGTGAATAAGACGCCAAAAAGGAGTTTTTCCGAGATAGAGAAAGAGATGAGCTAACACTTGCCCTAAATAAACCAGAGCACCCATGCCATATAAGAGTTTGATGTTGAAGTTTGGATTTGCTTAGAACAATGACACCTACAAAAGTCGGCAAAGAAGCAAATCCAAGGAGGACATGGTGCAAAATCTTGAGGATGAACTAGTTAGAACAAAAGCTTCTATTCCTGAAGGGGTTTAGTGCCAAGTGACATTTGCTGTTAGGTAGCTAACTTAGTAAGGGTTGATGCCTCCTCCAACCGACATGGTCAGCCCGAGAAGCTGACGATGTAACCATGCTTCCATGGAACTTCCCTTGAGCCAATGGTACCTAATGGATGATATTCAATGTCTAATGCCTTGTGAGCTACATATAGCCATTAGAAACCTGGTCGTCGAAGTGTTTTATGGTATGACTTCTCTGCCTCACAAAAGGAAAGCATACCATGGTGCCAAAATCTTGGTAGATTACTCAGTTGTTAGCGTTGACTAGATATGTAATGGGTACAATGAGTTGCATCTATACATCCGAGGGGTGATGATGAAACAATACTGAAATAAGCCCTACATGGTTTTATTTTATGGCAGAAAAGGTGAATTGTAATACTCGATGCACCTCAACCAAATTGGTGGTGGGGCTCTCAACACCAAACTCTCCACAAAGGAGCTCTTCACGCTCTTCACATCCTCCTCCACCTTGTAAAAAGAGCCCTTCACCAACTCCACCACTAGTAAAAGGAGCCCTAGATGTGTCATTATCTCCTGTTGGGGGCCTTGATTGCCAAAGATCACTCATATGCCAAACATCACTTGCCTAACATCTAGCTTCGTCGTTAACAAGTGTGTTTTAGGAATGTCCTCACTGACAGATGAAGCTAAACTTCGACAAAAGATCGTACAAAAGTACTTCATTTATACACTAGTAACAAAGATAACAGCCAAAGGCGGCAACTCCGGCCATAAGTTGAAAGGAAAGACAACTGGGCGATGACGTTTGGAATTCGCGGAGTCAAGGATGAAGAAAGTACACTATTGTCCTAATGTCATTTGTAAATGGTTTATGTAAAAGTGGATGGGAATTACTGTAAATATATACAAGGTTGGTTCGTCTCCCCTATAAATATATGAACAGTACCATGTATAAGGGACCTTTTGGCTAGATCTACAGCTTCGTAGTGCTTAGCTTTCGAAGAACCATCATGCATCCTATCACTTAGGAGCCGAAGGTTTGTTTGTAAATATATTCAATGTAACCAAAGACATATTGAAAATGCCAAGGTAACAAAGATAAGTTCTCATGTGTTATTCCATATGCCTCTTGATGTCACATTTCACTTATGATGTATGTGATGGTATAAAACCTTTGTCTTCCATATTCATACTCTGAAGGAGTATCAACCTCAGGATGAAGGTTTTCTTAATGCTTTGACTAGATTTTTAGTACCTTTAGAGGATTGAAATCAACTATATGACATTTTCATCTTTTATGGTACGTTCAAACCTTCATCCTCAGATGATTACACCGAAGGTGTATTATCTTGGGGACAAAGGTTCTCGTTTCTCAATTTTGTGTTGCCTTGTTTTTATGCCATGTAGCAATTGAAAACAAGTGACCAACATTGATGCCCACCTCTGGTGATCCAACGACCATGAGGAGCTTCATCGAGATGAAGAGTATGGCAAGCCATCAAGCTTCGTCAACTTCTATGGAGAAGCTTATTCTCCCCATTACTAGGGGCTCAATCTTTGAACCCAGCAATAAAAAGTAGAAAAAGAGGCCTAGAGAAGGGTGCAGCATGTAGGTGTCCAAGGACCAAATGGTCTCATATCCCTATTACCTTCTTTCAGGATGATCTTCGTCTCAAAGATTACCTGTACATAGATGCCATGTTTATCTCTTGTGTAACCAAAGGTTCATAGTACACAATGTTTTGGTTGACACAGGCAGCTTTATAGACATCATATTTGTCAAGGCTTTCAGGCACATGCCGGAGCCCGAAGATATGCTCCAAGACTTAGCTTTTCCTCTCTATGGCTTCGGAGGATAGCAACTAATGGCTCTAGGGAAGCTAATCATGCCCATCACCTTCGGCTACGTTAATAACACAAGAATAGAAGATGTAATGTTCGATATCATTGATATGGAATTCCCATACAACGTCGTGATCGGAAGGGGAACTCTCAATATCTTCAAAGTAGTTTTGCATTCAGCCTATTTCTACATGAAGATAACTAGCAATCAAGGGGTGATATCAGTTTATGGCAGCCAAGAGGCAGCAAGAACGGCGGAAGGGATCCTACAAGAGCCAAAAACTGTTTACAACATCAATGAAGCTGAAGGGAAAGTATGAGATTTTGAAAATCTAGTAAAAGGAAAAGCATCTTCGGCGGATCAGCCAAAACCAGTACTTCTCGGTGATGGTGTCGCAGAGCAAAGGGTATTCTTCGACAATCAGCTAACTTCGGAGCAAGAGTCCAATCTACGAAGGTTCCTATTTCATAACAAAGATGTCTTTGCCTAGTCAGCAAATGATCTAGCTAGAGTGGATAGAAGTATGATAGAGAATGCCCTAAATGTGGACCCAAGTGTCAGGCCACGCAAGCAAAAACTTCAGAAGATGTCTGAAGATAAGACCGAAGGTGCAAAAGCCGAAGTCAAAAGATTGCTCAGTGCTAGTCATAAGAGAAGTTGCATACCTAGAATGGTTGGCCAATACAGTCATGGTCAAGAAATCCTACGGCAAGTGGAGAATTTGTATTGATTTCACAGATCTCAACAAGGCATGTCCGATGGATGAGTTCTCACTACCAAGAACTGACTCACTAATGAATGCAGCTGCAACTTTGGAGCTCATGAGTCTACTCGATTGCTATTCAAGGTATCACCAAATATGGATGAGAAAAGAAGATGAGCCGAAGACTAGTTTCATAACCCCTAGTGGAACTTATTGCTATCTTTGGATGCCTGAGGGGCTTAAGAATGCTAGTGGGAGCTTCAGCAGAATGACAACCAAAATGTTGAGTTCATAGCTGGGTACGAATGTCTTAACTTATGTTGATGACAATATAGTAAGGAGTACGAAGCAACATGATCATATTTTAGATCTCTAAGAAACATTTACCAATTTCAGAGAAGCAGGTTTGAAGCTTAACCCAGAGAAATGCGTCTTCGGAGTAAAGAAGGGCATGTTTTTGGGTTGCCTTGTGTCAACAAAAGGTATAGAAGCAAATCCAAGAAAAACCAAAGCAATAGTTCGAATGGAGCCACCAAAATCAATAAAAGGGGCTCAGACAATGGCACGAAGGTTGGCTTCCTTGAACATATTTAGGTCTGCTGAATGAAGCTTGCCATTCTTCGAAGTCTTGAAATCAGCAGAGGTCTTCCAATGGGGTCCCCTCAGTAGAAAGACTTCGAAGAATTGAAAGATTATCTGATAAAGCTTACAACATTATCCTCACCTTCATTAGTGATTCCATTTTTACTCTATGTTTTAGCTTCGCAAACAACTGTAAGTGCTGCATTAGTCTAGGAGACAGTGACCGAGGGTACAAAAAGGCAGATGCCTATTTATTTCGTCTCCGAAGTACTAAGTCCATCCAAAAGATATTATACATAAATGGAGAATGTCCTTTATGCACACCTGATGGCCTCAAGAAAGCTTCAACATTATTTTTAGTCTCATAATATTGTTGTACCTTCGTAACTGCCACTCAAAGACATTATAAGAAATAGAGAAGCTTTGGGCCGAATTGGTAAATGGGCAGCAGAACTCAATGAGTTCATCATTGATTTTGTGCACAGGTCCTCCATATAGTCTCAAGCATTGACATATTTTATTGCGGATTGGATCCTAGGCTCACAAGATGAAGCAGCCCAGTCAGACGAAGCTGTTTGGACAGTTTTTTGCGTTGGCTCATGGGGATCCTTCGGAGCTAGAGCTTCAACTATTCTTGTGTCACCAACTAAGGTGAAGACATCATATGCTGCCAGGCTGCAATTCAGAGTACAAACAATATAGCAGAATATGAAGCTTTGTTGATGGCACTAAGGAAGCTGAAATCAATGAGTGTACTAAGTGCAGTATTGAAATCAGATTCTCAAGTTAACACAGGCTAGGTGGATAAGTCAAGCAAGGTGAAAAATCCTAATCTAGAGAAATACCTTGATATGGTTCGAAGGATGGAATCTTCTTTTGAAGGTTTTTCAGTAAAAAAACATCTCAGGGCTAGACAAGAAGCATGCAGACATGTTAGCCAAGTTTGCTGCCCAGGGGCTCCCTTACCTCTCTAAGTTCTTTGAAGTATTAAAGGCACCTTCGATTGATGTAATGGAAAGGGTTATCTTAACAATATCTCCTACACATAGCGAGGATTGGAGAATGGAAATTATAACCTTCCTTCGAGGAAATCATCCAGTTGATGGCGAAGCATACGCCAAAAGGATGCAAGTAAGAACAAGACCATACAAGGTCATAGAAGGGGAGTTATATAAAGAAGGTGTTTGTTCGCCTCTGCTAAAGTGAATTTCTAGAGATGAAGGCCAAGAATTGATAAGAGAAATTCATTCTAGTTTATGTGTCTCGCATATTGGCCCCAGAGCTCTGCTCAGAAAAAATTCGTCAATGATTCTATTAGCCAAAGGCAGCTTCAGATACAACCGAGTTTGTACAGAAATGCAATAATTACCAAAGATGTGCAAGAGATAAAAAACAACCTTCATCTTTAACTCAGCTGATACAACCCACTTGGCCCTTCCAAAGATGGGGAATGAATATAATTGGCCCGATGCAAGCTACCCAGGGAAACCTAAAATACGCAGTGGTCGCAATTAAGTATTTGTCAAAGTGGATCGAAGCAAAGGCTTTGGCAACCATAACTTTGGCCACTATTCAAAAGTTCTTTTGGCAAAACATTATTAGTCGCTTCGGAGTGCCAAAGTCCATCATTGTTGACAATGACACTCAGTTTGACTCCGAAGCATTTAGAGCATTTTGTAGCCAGGTGGGGACAAACCTACACTTCGCTTCTGTCGGGCATCCAGAGTCTAATGGATTGGTGGAAAGAGCAAATGGAATAATCTTGCTGGGAATCACAAAATCTAGGTTGGGTTACTGAAGGAGAAATGGATAGAAGAGCTTACTAAAGTTGTGTCGAACCATAAAACCTCTATATCTAGATCTACGAATTTCACACCATTCAAGCTCCTCTTTGGGGATGAAGCAGATACCCTTGAAGAGGCCAAGTTGGGCTCAACAAGAATTATAGCTTCGACACAAGATTCAAATAATGAGAAAGTTTCGAAGGATACCATAGAGGAATTGAGGCTAGAAGCGGTTGAGCATATAAGGAAATATCAGGCAAAAACCTTGAGGTGGCGAGATAGGAAAGTAAAAACTCAAGAACATAGCACCTGGCCATCTTGTCTTCCAAAGGGTAGCCAACCTAGACACAGTAGGAAAGTTGCAAGTAAAATGGGAAGGCCCTTTTCTTGTCACAACTTCAAACAGATCGGGTTCCTACAGGCTCAAGGACTTGGAAGGAAACGACATTCCAAGATCATGGAATGCCGACGAACTCTGAAGATATTATGTCTAGTCGTCAAGCTTCGGCACCCTTTTTCCTTACAAAGGGGGTAAGGTTTTTTTAACGGGTCCGAAGATGTAACATCTCGCAAGAGTGCCTAAGAAGCTAATAAAGGTGCTCTATCCCCCAGACATGACTACATAAGAATATGGGCTTTATCTCCAAGGTCTATACCCCGAAGCTAAAGTTTTATCACCAAATATGTAACACTCCAGGTTCCACAGACAACCCGGAATGCTACTGTACTACACTTCCGACGTCCATATATAAAATTTCGGCAGCATCCCCTTTGCAAGATAGCATAAAAGAGGGGGCAACAGAGTATAAACATATATCATAACTAAAACATACTAAGTATTATTAATCGGCTAGCAAGGAAAGATAAACATACGACCTGAACTGAATTAACCAGTGCGCACGACCATATAAAAAAATAAACAAACTTCCTTTGACAATAAGTTTCTAATTAAATCATGGCTGCGCCTGGGCAGCGTTATTGTGAGAGTGAAAGTGGACGTGCTGCTACTCCCCTCATTCCCAACATGTATCAAGTACCTGCATTGAGTAATGCAAGAGTGAGATGACACATCTCAGCAAGTAAAATAATATCAAACAGTTTAACCACATAAGAACATTGTTTTACCACCACTTGATTCCACAACCTTCCTATTACGAAGGTGCAACACGTATACAACGTACAACGCACCTAGTTACCACACCTCGCAGGTAGAAACCACAATAGTAACATAGTAATGTCACACTTCATATATTCCTCATGAGTGCAAATGTCTGCAAATGCAAGGATGACTTCTGCCTTCATACCTCTAAGGATATGAAGCCGCATCGTACCCCTCCTCGGGCAACGTACGATGCTAAAAATGTACCGGTACGGTCGGACCATAAGATCACGACATAACTTCAAAATGCAAGATGGATGATGCGATGTGCATGTCATGCCTACAACACTTCATATAACATGATTCAAAAGACACTTCAACTTCATCCAGATGGGAATCAACCACATATATCATTACCAAATTATGATCATCCACAATATTAGACAATTGAGAATTAATACTTCCAAACAAATAAACTTCATCATAGAATTCAATGATTAACATAATTAAAACTTATGCATACTCAATGACAGGGAATAGGATGCAAACCAAACGGTAGCAACCACCACTGTATTTACTTGCCTTTACCGGAAGTTCGGGCAAATCCCTAAGTACGATCCGGAAGTCCACCACCTGTTTTTGACACCCAACTTAGTACACCAATTTCACATAATCAGGCTCATAAGCGACGCCGCACCTACGCACAAACTCAAACCCCGCCGCGGGTTACATCTCTCCCTACACCCACCAAACTGCAGCGACGCTGCTTAATAATTTCATAACTTTAAAATTATGACAGCAGTGGTAACAAACAAAAACTCCAGAGGCATCTACATAAAATTCCCCACAAGTTTTGTATACAATTTATAATTAAATTCCAATATCTAATTAGCCCAAAACAGTCCACAAGATGAACCCTGTAATCTGTTTTTCTTTGTCTTTTGGACAGCGACATACCCAGATTCAAACAGCGATATCTTTTAAAATATAATTCCAAATCAATCGCATAAGTACTCATTGGAAAGATAAGACAAATCCCTACATGATTATCATACTGGTTAACACTAATTACCCACGAAAAATTCCCAGAAACTGCTAATACCACTGCTGTTCACCCACCTGAAAAATCTGTTTTATTGGACAGCAACATAACCGGATTCAAACAACGATATCTCCTGAATTATAACTCCGAATCGAGCGCATAAGTACTTGTTGGAAAGATAACATAAAGCCCTACATGATTCTAATACTGATTAACACTAATTACTCCCGAAAAGTTCCCAGAAACTGCTAATACTGCTGCTGTTCATCCCCCTGAAAATCTGTTTTTTTGGACAGCCACATACCCGGATTCAAACGGTGATAACTTTCAATTTATAACTCCGAATGGAGCGCATAAATACTCGTTGGAAAGGTAAGGTAAAGTTCTACATGATCCCCAAACTGATTTCCCTTAATTCCTCACGAAAAAACACAGAAACTGCTAGACTACTGCTGTTCACCCACCACCTAAAATTCTGGACAACCACATACCCGGATTCAAACGGTGATAACTTTCAATTTATAACTCCAAATTGAGCGCATAAATACTCGTTGGAAAGGTAAGGTAAAGTTCTTCATGATCCCCAAACTGATTTCCCTTAATTCCTCACGAAAAAACACAGAAACTGCTAGACTACTGCTGTTCACCCACCACCTAAAATTCTGGACAACCCCCTCTACCCAATCGCAAACGCAACCTCTAATCAATTAAATTGCAGCGCAAATGAACAAGGAATGAACACAAAAATCACCTTGGATTCTCCCCCTTTCCTTCCTCCCTTCTTCCCTCCACCAAAACGATTGAAGACTCGCACCACGACGACGATGATCCGAGCGGCAAGGATTGGCACCTTGGGAGGAGGGGATTGGGGGGGGGGGCGGCTAGGGTTTGGTGGCTGCAAAAATTGAGAGAGGAAGAGATGGGCAGGGGGGCGGCAGCCAAGGGGAGGAGGAGAAGTGGGGGGGGGGCGGCTGCACATGGGGGGGAGGGGTTAGGAGAGAGGCGGCTAGGGTTTGGGAGGGTTAATGGGCCGAAACTCCAATTGCGGCCCAACTAACCCACGCGACAGCTCCCGACCGCAACGCAAGCGTCAAACCAAATAAATTCTACTGCCCTAGTTGTGGATGTTTTCCACAAAATCCCAAATCCCCAAAACAACAACCGGATGAGGAAAAAAAACAAAAAGAACAACCCCCAACTTCTCTTCTTTGCAAACCGGGTATCACACTCTACCCCTCTTAAAAAGAATTCGACCTCGAATTCTGACGCTTCTATCGGAACAACAAAAGAAAGGTTAATGAATCAACAAAACTCACACATAAAGAAAAGTTCGAGTACTTCTGCCGCATCAGCTCCTCAAGCTCCTAGGATTCTAAGATACGCAGTAGACGACACTCTAGAGTCTGCTCTTGCTACAGAGGAATCGGCTCTAGCTCGATTTGATGGTCTGGATTCCGCAAATACTTCGTCAACAAAAAGACATGGAATACTTGGTGTACTCTGATCACAGATTCCGACAATTACATGTGCTAAGCCCAGCTGCCAACTCGGCCAAGATAGCAGACGGTCCTATATACCTTGGACCAAGCTTTCCTGACACCAAATCAATCATTGACATATGCAAGTACTTCAAGGAATGTATATATGAATGCAAGGCATATAATGTTCCTATAGGCTAAACCAAACTTAGCCACACAAGAGCAACTTCAAGAGAGCAACTTAATGCTTGCATATTTCTAGATAGCAGCACAGTGGTTGATTGTTTTGCTCCTAACTCACAAAATATGCATCGAAAATTAGTAAACTAGGACTTTATGGAAAACTTATAAAGTCCACTATACCCTTGGTATTATCATCACAACAAGATTTGACACTTAGAAAGGTCAAACAGTGCTAAACGTAAATTCTGTCCAGACTTGGACATAACTCAACTACTCAATTCAAAAATCCATAATTGGAGTCTCAATCATCCAATTCAGGTGCTCCCAGACTTTTTAGAAAGCTAGTAGAATTGTCTATAATTCATTTATAAACATATCAAGTTAATTCAATGCATATTAAGGTCAAAAGACACGAGAAAGGCTCTGCTGTCCAAATTTGGACAGATTCAGAGATCACACTTAAATCAGCTGTAACTTAACTTATAGATCTCCAAAAAAAATTAATCCAAAATTTGTTGTAACGATTAAGAAAAAGTACTACAACTTCTTTATAATTTATAATAAGTTATTCGAAGTTTAAATTGGGCAAACAAGGTCAGCTTCGAAATCTGTATAGAATCTGCACATATTTCAAGACTGGACTTGAGAAAATCATAACTCCCAAACTACTAGACCTATGGTCATGAAATTTTTACACAAGTAAGATAAAGAAGTTGGCTACAACTTTTATATATAACATCTCGACAGAAAAGATGGTTTACTTCACTGAACTAGCTGCATAACTACAACTGGTCATGCAGTCCCAATAGCAAGCAATAGATTTTATCAGGTTCATTACTCTTCTAAGATTAAGCGTTCATTGAAAGACTAATAACTTTAGGTTCTTCATTACGAGACACCTAGAACAAATATAAGTATAGAAGTAATATGATAACTTTTTAAATCATTTAAGCCTAATCTCACATCATGCAAACAAGAATCAATTTAAGCATGTTATGTCTGCCCACATATTCATCCAAGCACATTCTATACATGATATCATAACTCCCTGCAGCTAACAAAATTTTGCAAATATAAACTCACTGAAAAGATTATAACATTCCCTAGAACTTTTATTATAATGAGTGTCTCGGAATTGGTTTCCAAACCGATAAAACAATGCAACTCTTTTGTTTCAAAACTGATAAGATTGAAACAATGGACAACTAAAATTCAAAAACCTATAACTCCTGCTATACTCAACTTAAACTACAACGAACCCGCGTTGGAAAAGTTTTGAAAATTGTCCACGACTTTTGCAATAAAGTTGCACCCAAATTTATCCTTATAGCCCACAACTCTGCATGACCTACAGCTAAACTCAGCCTGAGATACTGCACATTAGAGATTCGACTTATATCCGGGCAACCACCTCTCCAAATCTATTTAACAGACAGTTATAAGTAAATACCCATTAAAAAGGTACTGAAAAGACCTACAAGTTTTGCTTAAAGAGAATTCGCAAATTTGAGCTCTGCAACTATCAAAACGCGGTCGATTTATTGGTGATAATAACGACGCCTAAAGTTCAGACACAACAGTGCAACACTTCAGAGCAACCTAACTCCAATTATATGCAATGAGAATTAGAAACCCATACTCTTTGAAAAGATCATGAAATTACTAAAACTTTCATAATCCACAAAGACCAAATTATACTGTCTTCAATGTCTACCCTTCCGTACAAAATTAAAGACCCACTCTGCTAGAGACACCAACAAAGATATTTTAAGAAACCCATATCTCTCAAATGTTTAGACCAAACATGGTGATTAAGCATCCCATGGAAAGATGCAGAAACATACTACAAAACATTCTAGATAAGTGAAGCCTGATTCAGCCTCCAACTAATTTAAAATGCCTCCCGAAACCAAACAACACATTATCAACAATAAAAAAAACAAGATAAAATCAAAACCCAAGTCATTGGCAGGTGCCATCAACACTAGGATTTTCCACTACCAAACTGGGATGCAACTCCACAAAGTCTTTAAATAACACTCTACCAAATAGGTTAGAACACTAAGCACAACAATCAATGAATTCAACAACCTCATTTGTTAATGCCACTAAGGTCAAACATCCATGTATCGACAATGTATGAAACACCTGACATACCCGTCTCCAGCACTATAAAACATGGTTGTTATTACACTAGAATCCAACTACTAGAAATCTCCAAAACTATTCTATTGATGTGAAGCAAATGGTGCTCATGTCATATAACATCTTTTCCCCCTCTCAAAAGAGATAAAATTTGCAATACTCATAAAGCAATGGAGGGATAACAACAAGAAAAATTAATGTACTTCTTGACACAGACTCATACAAAAGCTTCATAAATATTACTTTCAACACTAAAATAATAACACGATACTATGCTCAACAGGAGTAATTGGACTTCAATAAGATAATCCACCTAACCCAACTACTTTGATTAACCTCACATACAACAATACCTCCTATTATTGCACTTGAACAATTTGTACCTAGTGATGTCATAAGATGAATTCAAAGTAGTAGACATACATGATCTATCAAACCATCATTCATATAATAAAAATCTCCATCTAATGCAACAACCACATCATTATAGAGATAGATGACTAACAAACATAAGCAACTTCCAGTTAAACATTGACTTTGTTTAAGATAAAGCGGTCCAAATAATAATTCCACAAGCATGCATAGAGAACTGATCATATAAAAAAAACTACCATGTATCATCGGCGATTAAAAACAATATAAAACGGGTTGTCCATATCGTCCGCATGACTAGCCTCCAACAAATAAAAATTATGCATAACCTTTTTGGCTATAGAAACAAACCATAGAAGGAAAACATGCATGCCTCTTCAACTATAATATAGACATAAAATCCACTTGAAATCACCCTATTTATTATTAAGGATAAGGTTGCACACAATAAGAAAACCTATCATGTAAACATGGTTGAACTTATCTATCCACGTCATCTTGCAAATTCACTTGAGTTCTTCTAGTCTCAAGATTTCATAGACAGTACAACATTGCCTTTGCTCTATGGAGACAAACCTATTGTACTCTAAGATCAAGTTGACAAGTAGCCACACTAGCCAAAAAAAAGGTGAGGTGTAAAGCACTGCACCCATGGAAATATCACATTGATAAGTTGGGTTGTAACCCAACAGTCAATCAAACTCAACAACACCATAAAACTTCATTGTATAGTGTTTTCACACTACACCAAGTCGGATTAGATCCTCTATACACAAGCTCAATAAACAATCGGTCCTACAAGTACTAGAACCCAAGAATCCTTTTGGGGAAAAAAACATCCACAGTCAAGCATATAGAAATATATGATGGTAATAGCTCAGAGATTAGTAAACATTGCATCCAAAAAAACATCATGACGATATGTATATAAAACAAGTACATTAGTAGCTTCACTCGCATAATAATTTCAATAACAACCACATCCAGAAACCAATATTAAATAGAAGTAACATTTCATATCAAGCATTACGTCGCTAACGACATACCTCATCAAACCATAAAGGGGTTTGGAGTAAGGAAATTCTAGTCATCTATACAATAAAATACTAATATGAAAGATATATGAACCCATACCCTTCCTATATGTGCAAGTGTGTCAAATTTATCTTCAAATTGCGTAGAATCTAAAGCCTATCCTTTGATACCAACTGTAACACTCCAGGTTCCACAGACAACCCGGAATGCTACTGTACTACACTTCCGACGTCCATATATAAAATTTCGGCAGCATCCCCTTTGCAAGATAGCATAAAAGAGGGGGCAACAGAGTATAAACATATATCATAACTAAAACATACTAAGTATTATTAATCGGCTAGCAAGGAAAGATAAACATACGACCTGAACTGAATTAACCAGTGCGCACGACCATATAAAAAAAATAAACAAACTTCCTTTGACAATAAGTTTCTAATTAAATCATGGCTGCGCCTGGGCAGCGTTATTGTGAGAGTGAAAGTGGACGTGCTGCTACTCCCCTCATTCCCAACATGTATCAAGTACCTGCATTGAGTAATGCAAGAGTGAGATGACACATCTCAGCAAGTAAAATAATATCAAACAGTTTAACCACATAAGAACATTGTTTTACCACCACTTGATTCCACAACCTTCCTATTACGAAGGTGCAACACGTATACAACGTACAACGCACCTAGTTACCACACCTCGCAGGTAGAAACCACAATAGTAACATAGTAATGTCACACTTCATATATTCCTCATGAGTGCAAATGTCTGCAAATGCAAGGATGACTTCTGCCTTCATACCTCTAAGGATATGAAGCCGCATCGTACCCCTCCTCGGGCAACGTACGATGCTAAAAATGTACCGGTACGGTCGGACCATAAGATCACGACATAACTTCAAAATGCAAGATGGATGATGCGATGTGCATGTCATGCCTACAACACTTCATATAACATGATTCAAAAGACACTTCAACTTCATCCAGATGGGAATCAACCACATATATCATTACCAAATTATGATCATCCACAATATTAGACAATTGAGAATTAATACTTCCAAACAAATAAACTTCATCATAGAATTCAATGATTAACATAATTAAAACTTATGCATACTCAATGACAGGGAATAGGATGCAAACCAAACGGTAGCAACCACCACTGTATTTACTTGCCTTTACCGGAAGTTCGGGCAAATCCCTAAGTACGATCCGGAAGTCCACCACCTGTTTTTGACACCCAACTTAGTACACCAATTTCACATAATCAGGCTCATAAGCGACGCCGCACCTACGCACAAACTCAAACCCCGCCGCGGGTTACATCTCTCCCTACACCCACCAAACTGCAGCGACGCTGCTTAATAATTTCATAACTTTAAAATTATGACAGCAGTGGTAACAAACAAAAACTCCAGAGGCATCTACATAAAATTCCCCACAAGTTTTGTATACAATTTATAATTAAATTCCAATATCTAATTAGCCCAAAACAGTCCACAAGATGAACCCTGTAATCTGTTTTTCTTTGTCTTTTGGACAGCGACATACCCAGATTCAAACAGCGATATCTTTTAAAATATAATTCCAAATCAATCGCATAAGTACTCATTGGAAAGATAAGACAAATCCCTACATGATTATCATACTGGTTAACACTAATTACCCACGAAAAATTCCCAGAAACTGCTAATACCACTGCTGTTCACCCACCTGAAAAATCTGTTTTATTGGACAGCAACATAACCGGATTCAAACAACGATATCTCCTGAATTATAACTCCGAATCGAGCGCATAAGTACTTGTTGGAAAGATAACATAAAGCCCTACATGATTCTAATACTGATTAACACTAATTACTCCCGAAAAGTTCCCAGAAACTGCTAATACTGCTGCTGTTCATCCCCCTGAAAATCTGTTTTTTTGGACAGCCACATACCCGGATTCAAACGGTGATAACTTTCAATTTATAACTCCGAATGGAGCGCATAAATACTCGTTGGAAAGGTAAGGTAAAGTTCTACATGATCCCCAAACTGATTTCCCTTAATTCCTCACGAAAAAACACAGAAACTGCTAGACTACTGCTGTTCACCCACCACCTAAAATTCTGGACAACCACATACCCGGATTCAAACGGTGATAACTTTCAATTTATAACTCCAAATTGAGCGCATAAATACTCGTTGGAAAGGTAAGGTAAAGTTCTTCATGATCCCCAAACTGATTTCCCTTAATTCCTCACGAAAAAACACAGAAACTGCTAGACTACTGCTGTTCACCCACCACCTAAAATTCTGGACAACCCCCTCTACCCAATCGCAAACGCAACCTCTAATCAATTAAATTGCAGCGCAAATGAACAAGGAATGAACACAAAAATCACCTTGGATTCTCCCCCTTTCCTTCCTCCCTTCTTCCCTCCACCAAAACGATTGAAGACTCGCACCACGACGACGATGATCCGAGCGGCAAGGATTGGCACCTTGGGAGGAGGGGATTGGGGGGGGCGGCTAGGGTTTGGTGGCTGCAAAAATTGAGAGAGGAAGAGATGGGCAGGGGGGCGGCAGCCAAGGGGAGGAGGAGAAGTGGGGGGGGGGGCGGCTGCACATGGGGGGGAGGGGTTAGGAGAGAGGCGGCTAGGGTTTGGGAGGGTTAATGGGCCGAAACTCCAATTGCGGCCCAACTAACCCACGCGACAGCTCCCGACCGCAACGCAAGCGTCAAACCAAATAAATTCTACTGCCCTAGTTGTGGATGTTTTCCACAAAATCCCAAATCCCCAAAACAACAACCGGATGAGGAAAAAAACAAAAAGAACAACCCCCAACTTCTCTTCTTTGCAAACCGGGTATCACAAAATAATGGTGAAAAAGCTCCAAAGTCATTCCTAAGGGGATGCAGAGCTAAAGTTTTATCACCAAATAAAGTTGAAAAAGCTCTAAAGTCGTTCCTAAGGGGATGTAGAGCTAAAGTTTTATCACCAAATAAAGGTGAAAAAGCTCTAAAGTTGTTCCTAAGGGGATGCAGAGCTAAAGTTTTATCACCAAGGTAAAGGTGAAAAAGCTTTAAAGTCGTTCCTAAGGGAATGCAGATCTATGGTCTAAAGAAAAAGCTCCAAAGCCATTCCTGAGGTAATGCAGAGCTATGGTCTAATGAAAAAGATCCAAAGCTGCTCCTAAGGGAATGCAAAGCTATGCTTTGTTCTGGGTGAAAAGAAGGGAAGGTGTTTTTCGCCTTCGGCTCAAAATACCGATAAAAGATTAGTTTCACGTGAAACAAAGCATACAAATGTAAGTGGGATA
This sequence comes from Zea mays, assembly GCF_902167145.1. Taxonomy (NCBI): domain Eukaryota; kingdom Viridiplantae; phylum Streptophyta; class Magnoliopsida; order Poales; family Poaceae; genus Zea; species Zea mays. Next base: position 16,326,836 of record NC_050102.1, read on the forward strand.
AATGACGAAGAGCCAATCATTGAATTACAAAAGAGTATTATTTCAATTACACACAAAGTTTGTTTTTACAATCAGAACCTATCCGCACTAACAACGTAACTAGGCTTCGGCTTTCTTGCTTGACTTTATTTTCTTTAGCTTGTTGCTCTAGAAGAAAAGAAACAAAAGGAGACATGGAAACTAATTGGGAAAACCCATAAACAAACCTTCATGAGTACAAGTTTAAAGACGAACCTTCCTAGTATACTCTTAGGCCTCCGAAGCAGCTAGCTCTCGGCCTCCCTTGTTTCATAACTCAAAGAAGAATCTCTTCGTGACATTTGCCACACTCTTTGAAGGACGCTTTATATCATCAACACTCATATCAAAGCCAGCTTTTTCAAATACTAAAGCCATTCCTCGAGACCCAATCATTGCACAACAGTTATTGCGAGCGGTAATTATTGAATCAACTTCTCCCAGTTCTTTTTCCATCCAGTTGAGCGCTCCTTTGGTGTCCCCACTGGTGTATGTGGTTGCTCTTGAGATAGCACCAGTTGAGAAAAAAATCTTCCTAAGGATATCGCAGTACCGCAAAGTAACAGAAAATGAGTTCTCGAAGCTAATTTAAAATTCCCATTAACTTTTGATTTTCCATATACTTATCAGCATTACCCTTTTTCTCAGCTTTGAGGTTGGCCTGAAGCTCTATGATAAACTCATCTTGTTTATTTAACTTTGAAACATCAGCATTATGTATCTTCCTTGCTTCATCATTTTCCTTTTTGACTTTTTCTACCTTCTCCTTCAAGAGCGCCATCTTTGCATCTTTTTCCTCTAAACTCTTACGAAGTTTGGTAGCTTTGTCTTGAAGAGCAGATAATTATTTTTTTCTTTTTCTTGCTGCATTCTCAAGGCTTTGCTTAGCATTAGTCCCTACATAAAAATGATGATGATGAATGATTTAATCAAAACGTGAAAGTTTCCCAAAGCTACATCAAAATAAAAACTCTTTGTACCTTGATACTAGTATAGGCTAGACTGTGGGAGAGTTTCTTTTTCTTGACTTGGCACAGTTTCTCTTCAATGTCCAGAAAGCCGATGCTTTTTGTTATATTCCGAACAATCTTCGATTCATCAGGATCTGGTATGCACATCAGCATCCGGTCTTCTCCATCGAATAATAAAGCCCTAGGGCCATACCCCAAACTTTGCCTTTCTCTCCTAGTTTCGAAACTTCCTCTTCACTCAGTTCTTCACCGCTAATATGCCTTGTGAAGAAACCAAGTTCCTCATCTTCCTCGGTAGTTTGTGTAGCTTCAGCTACCTCTGCTTCAGGCATAATCTCTTGCTCTTTTTGTTCCACTTTCTCGCGCCCTGAAGAACCACCACCTTCAGCGGATTTGATGGCGCCATCTTTTCTAGATGATGATGAGCCGCCGAAGGCAGCACTGTCGAGTCCCATAATGCATGGGCTCTCCTCTTCTTCGTCAGAGTCCTTTGAAGTCGGTATAAACCGAGTCAATGAGGGTGCTAAGGGACTTAAGGGGGTAAACAACAGTGGTCAGGTCATTACCTCAAGAATCCGAGTGTAGTTCAGCGACGAAGTTGTGGTTGTGCTTCCCTTCCCCAGTTCTTGAGCGACTGCAGTTTTTATTGGATCTGAAGCCTTTATCGCGGCTGCATCCTTCTGAACAATCCTGACCTTCTTTTTTACATGGCCTGAAGATAGCTCTTCAGCCTCTTTCTTTGTAGCCCTCTTTCTTTTTTCCTTGGCCCCAGTATTGGCCAAAGGATCTTCATAGTCTGGGTATTCAAACCCTAAGGCATCCATAACCCTATTGAGTCGAAGTTTCCCTCAGCCTACGAAAGCAGTTCACATGTCTTCATGCTCCCTAGGAAGATAGTTACCACACATCTCGTTGCATTTCTCTTCAACAAACTTCAACCATCCAGCTGAAGGAGTTTTATATGTGGACTGGTCTTTGAAATCAAAAGCTAAGGTAATAAGTCCTTCGTCATTGCGCTTCACTTCCTTTGGCAACTTCCACCCAGTCTGTGTTGGATATATGTTGTATGCAAGAGCTTCTTGAATCAGATCTTGGGACTCAATCTTCTTGATAACCACGCTGAAAGCCTTGAAGCACTCGTTAGCGGCTTCACTCATTTTGCACTTCGACCTCTTCAGAGCAAAGCTTACTTCCAAAGGTCTAATCAGCATTCCATTGAAGTGTTCACGTTGTTCCGAGTCCACTTCGGCATAAAACCACTCCTTCGTCTAGTCTAGAGATGGCAATGGGTACCCGAAACCCGAAATCCGATGGGTTTTTACCCCATTAGGGTACAGGTTTGGGTCAATTTTCATACCCATGGGTTTGTTAATGGGCATAAATCTATACCCAGTGGGTTTATGGGTACGGGTTTGTTCCTATAGTACCCAAACCCGTGAACCCGTGGGTTTTTTAAACCCGACCAAACCTAGTGCATATTGTCATTTTATTTTATAAACGACCAACAACCTTGTTATTCCTTATTTACTTCATATTTTTTATCAATTGGTGAATGTATCAGTAGTCGGTGAGAGTGTTACTTGCTTGCTATTATAGTTTTTACTAGCGTTATATATGTGGTGGATGGATAACTTAGTGCAAGGTCACTTAATTATACAACTTATTATTTGTATTTCATTCTCTCTACTAATAATTTTTATACCAAATCATGAACTCGTTGTTCATTACATAGATTTTGGATCATGATCTCATTAATCATTACGATACTTATTGATTATGAGAAGAACAAGTATATTGGAGATGAAACCCGCGGGTAACCCATGGGTACCCGCTAACCCGATGGGTACGGGTTTCGGCAAAATCTCAAACCCGTCATGTGTACGGGTTTTTTTAATGGGCATAGATATTTTTCACGGGTACGGGTTTGGGACGGCAAAACCCAGCGGGTTTGTACCCGTTGCCATCTCTATTCTAGTCGCCATGCCACTTCATTCGATAAGCCAAGACTGGACCACTCACATCATTGCGATGGCACCCGAAGTTGTTGTGAAGTCCTGACTCCTCCTTGGCCTTTGTTTGATAATACAAATCATGGGCCTTGCAAAATGCATCAGCATCCGTATGACCCCCCAACTTCGAATAATCTAGATGAAAACACTTAGCCAAACCATGGCGTTCGGAGTCAACTGGTGCATAAATACTTCATAACGTTGTAACACCTTTGCAATCATCTTGTACACAGGGAGCCAAAGTCCTGCCTTGAAGAAGCTCTTGTACACAACAACTTCATCTTTTCCTGGCTTCGATTTTATTTCTTCCCCGAGAAGATGCACATTCACTCTGATACTAAAGTACTGAAGCCTCCTCATGGACTGCAGATCTTTTCCCTTCAGAGTAGACCGCCCAATCTCTATGTAGCTTGGCTTCAAAGGCCTATCCTTCAGCATTTCTGTAGCAACGTTCCATGATGAGGCCCTCGTTGCCTCAAGAACAGGAAAGGTGTCTTGTCGCTCCTCTGAGGTAGGACTAATCAGTTGCCTGGTAGCACCAATATAGGCCATTTGAGCAAAGCAATGAACTCACACTAAAAATGATTTAGCCGAAGCTAGCTCGTGAATTGCTTCTGAACAAAAAGCTTCGGAGGCATAACAAATTTTGATAGCAAGTAGGTAAGGGCAGTAAATGTGATCTACCCTCACCCCCTCGACTGCTTTTATACTAAAAATGTGCGTGAAGCGATGCATGTCATAGAAATTATTCCTACACAACGACCTCTGCTACTTACCTCGACAACTCAACTTCTAGGTCACCCGTTTCACTACAAACGCATCTTCTTCTTCTTAAACGAGCTTCGAGAAGGTGTTTTTGGATCTTTGGCAAAAGGCCTCCAAGTTACAATTTTTGTGATCTAAGCTTGTTTACGAAGAAAACGAACTCATCCCGCAAGGGCTACTTTTGTGGGCCTTGATTGCTGAAGATCACTCATATGTCGAAGATCACTTGCCTAACATCTAGCTTCGTCATTAACAAGTGTGTTTCAGGAATGTCCTCGCTGACGAACGAAGCTAAACTTTGACAAAAGACATCGTACAAAAGCACTTCATTTATACACTAGTAACAAAGATAATAGCCGAAGGTAGCAACTTTGGCAACAAGTCGAAAGGAAAGACAACTAGGCGACGAAGGTTGGAATTTGTGGAGTAAGAATGAAGAAAGTACACTACTATCTTAATGCCATTTGTAAATGGCTTATGTAAAAGTGGATGGACATTACAATAAATCTATACAAGGTCGATTCGTCTCCCTAATAAATAGATGAACTGTACCCTGCATAAGGGGCCTTTTGGCTAGATCTATAGCTTCGTAGTGCTTAGTCTTCGAAGAACCATCGTGCATCCTATCACTTAGGAGCCGCATATATGTTTGTAAATATATTCAATGTAACAAGAGACATATTGAAAATGGCAAGGCAACAGAGATAAGTTCTCGTGTGTTATTCCATATGTCTCTTCATGTCACATTTCACTTATGATGTATGGGATGGTATAAAACCTTTGTCTTTCGTATTCATATTCTGAAGGAGTATCAACCTTAGGACGAAGTTTTTCTTAATGATTCGATTAGATTTTTAGTACCTTTAGAGGATTGAAATCAAGTATATGACAGTTTCATCTTTTATTGTACGTTCAAACCTTCATCCTCAGACGATTACACTGAAGGTGTATTATCTTGGGGGCAAAGGTTCTCGTTTCTCAATTTTGTGTTGCCTTGTTTTTGATGCCATGTAGCAATTGAAAACAAGTGACCAACAGCTCCTAAAAGGCTAATGCGCAAATAGACAAGCCAGACAAAAAGTAAGAACACATAGTGACTCATTAGCTAAGTCTACATCGAAGAAGGTATATTGTGACTTGATCGACAAGGAGTTGAATGTTGCCATCAATGTAGAAGTGAAGGAACATTTAAGAAGACAATACCCAAAAAGGAACACCTAAAAAACTTTCTTAGTTAAGATGGGTGAGAAAACGAAGAAACAATGTATCTCTGACTATGAGTGCATGCTAAGTAAAGCACAAAAAATGTCCGAAGAAAGATTTACCATTGCAAGAGCTTGCATGGACATAATAGTATGGAAAGCCTCTAGTCTAGCTAGAGTTGGTGAAAGAATTACCAACACAAATGTGCAAATTTCATGACTAGTACATGAAGGAGTCAGCCACTCATCAGACTTGTTTTGGTGTGCTTATAAAATATTGTGAATTGTACAATGTTCTTGATGTGGTGTGGCTAGATTTTAAATATATATTTGAGATATACTAGCGAAAATGCTAGTCATCTCTGTCCTCAGATGCTGGGTTCTATAAATGTTCACCATCTCTCTTGTACATGACTGAATAATATATTTTCAATGCTACCTGACTTTCTCTTACACCTAGTTTGTTTCGTGAAGGATGGAGATCCAAAGATATTGTAAAGAAGGGATTTTCAATATCAGATTTATTGACCTAGTGGTTATTAACTAAAAATAATTAAAAACTTTTGTGCTGATGTCCTAAAAAGGTTGGTCAATTTTTTTCAACAAGCAACATTATATGTAATATATACTTCTTCATTACAATTTTAAGTTAGTGTCCGCAACCTTTTCTTAGCTCATACATTTTGGCAACTAAATGTATACTCTAGTTTTCTCTCCCTTTTTATAACATTTCTATAGCTTTCGCTGAATACTTTTGATGATCATAGTATATCAAGGCATTGTACACATATTTGACTCCACGAGGAAGGCAACCATAGAGTTAAAATAAATAGCCGACCTTCTTAATGAGAAATTCTTGCCATTCGAACTTAACTCTCTAAACCTCTAAATGATTAGATCGTATGTGCACCAATGACTGATCACTTTTGATATGCAGGGCATGGAGATGGCTACACAAAAAGCATCTCGATGTGAAGGAAAATTTTAAGCTTAGGCCAAACTTTCCTATATGTATGAAGCTTACACATATTGCAAGTTATTTTCCAATAATAATCCATATTTTTTCTCGATTTTTGTGTTTGAAACAGGAAAAGGGAACAACATTTGTGGATACTATGTTTGTGAATTTATTCACACCTTCACAGGCAACAAGTTCGTGATAAAAGATATCGAAGCACATTAACAATGTCTACAATATTAATGTTGATTTCACGATAATAAAGTTGATTTCGTAGGCAATAATAATAAATTTTAGAAATGCTTTTTGAAAATCACAATTGATAAAGATGAAATAAGAACTAATCCCTCTAGAAAACATCAAAGTAATTCAAGTACAACTTATAGGGTTCATATATAATGAGATCGTATCCATAAACAGAGACTTCTCTTATGATGAACAAAATCTCTCGAACCTCTACCCACATATTTCTATACTATTCATTTGTATATATATTAATGTACACATATTAATTAGTGTACAAACATGTGTGTTCATTTATTATAGTACACATATACGTATTAATCTATAAATATATATAGTAGAAAGTTCATGGACATAATGATGTCTCCAGCAAATCGTGCATACGGTCGTGCAAAACATTATTTTGCAATATAGATTGCACTGTTCATATAATAAAGTTTAAAATAAGAGATGAGATAGAAGATAGGATGGGTAAGCTACTGGAGACAGCCTAATAGTACCGCTTCTTGACTTGAACCAGTAAGTCTCTCTTTAGCACCGATTTAATTCAAACACCAATACTAAAGAAGGACCTTGTAGTACCCGTTTGAGCCAAGAACCGTTATTAAAGACTTATCTTTAGTGTCGTCGGACCATGTAATCGATTGAAAGCTCAGTATTATAGCTGGTTTCCAAATGATACTGATAACCCTCGAGTAGTAAACTGATGGACGATGAGTGGGGCTCGTGAGGTGGTAGTGTAGTGAATACCGGTGAAGGGGCCACATAAGATGAATGGTAGAGCTCATGCACTACTGGAGACACTCTCTTTGTGGAGAGCAAAGGCTTTGCCGAGGGCCACACTCATCAAAGAGGGCTCTGTGAACCTAAGAGCACATATAAAAATGACTTAAAACAACACAAACTTGGTCTAAAAATAAAGATAGTGTAAACTAAAACCAAGTTTGAGACAAGAAGAAGTGAGAAAAGTTCCCTTCACTTGGTTGCTCTTTCAAGATACGAATTATACTGAGAGCAATATCACAAGTGAATAGACGGAACTTGGGAAGAAGGAAAATTGCAAGAAAGTAAAGGACAGATGAGACAAGCGATTTTTATCACATGGTTTGGCAAAGCCTACATCCATGTTGTGATGTCCTTCTTTGGACAAGGGTTGCACTCAACCCTTCTCAAGTGATCACATAGATCAAACTAGAGTGCCATAGTTCTTCCTTGTATCACGAGTTTTCCCGTTCGCGAGGAATCTCGACAAGTTGGAGCCTCTCACGGCCTTACACAAGATCCAAGTTACAACTTAGAATAAGGGTGGGAGAGAAAGTGCACACACAAGATCAAATCACAGAAGCACACACTATATACACAAAGACAAGAGCGCAAGTACAAGAATCCACAAGAACATCTCAAAACTAGCGCTCGAATCTCACTAAAACCACTAGTACGAGCTGTTGCATTATGTCGGAGTGTTGATGTACTCTTGTGGTGCTTGGGTATTGGTTGGAGGTGCCTAGTTGGTCCTTTTATAGCCCTAAATGGCATAGGAGCCATCGCCTCCTTTCTTGTGAAAATGCAGATCTAGATCTGATTGGTCACCTTCCTTTGCTGCGTGGCACCGGACCAGTCTAGTGCGCCATCGGACTGTGGGCCACGTAAGCTAGCTGTTGGTGCCTGGCGCGCGTTCTGGAGTCGATTGTTGGAGGCAGTCCGGTGGCGCACCGGACCATGAATAGTCTTGGTCCGGTGCGACCCAAACCAGACCAAGTTGGGCTCTTTTGAGCCTAACTCCAAACTTTTTCGGCTGACTTTGAGGACTTCCCTACAACTTAGACAAGTATATTTAGTACTTAATACAATGGACTAACTGAGTGAAACATACCTCTTTTCCATAGTTTCTCTAGGATTTGCAATATGCACAACACTAAGTCCAAAAAGCACTTTTCTTGCAGAAATGAGTTAGTAGCCAAACCAAAGTTCTAGACACATAGTATAGGGTATGTGCAACTTATGCAAATACTTAAACCTCATGTTTATGTTGTTTTACCCAAAGTTGCACTTTTGCCCTCCAGATTTGCTTATTGAACTTAGTTCCTTCAATTTGCCTTTACTTGAACATGTGCTCATACTCACATCAAAGGAGTTAGTACAATTTTATGTGTTGAGCACTTAATCACCAAAATAGGTAGAAATGGCCCTATGTTACATTTCCATTTCAGAACAAAACATCAGTAACGCCCCCTTTGTGAGTACTTTCTATCGGGCACTCGGCAAAGTAAAGTCGTCGTGATGGTGGCCAGTGACGGTGACGAAAACTTTGTCGAGTGTCTAGCTAAGGCACTCGGCAAAGCATCCTTCTTTGCCGAGTGTCAACACGCATCAAAGAAAGCTTCTGTGAGCCCCATGCGCAGTACCTTTGCTGAGTGTCTTGACCATAGCACTCAGCAAAGCAAGTTTCCCGGTGTCTAGGTTCGCATTCTTTGCCAAGTGTCGGTGTGGTCATGTTTCTTGATATGATGTTCAAAATTTAAGGTCTATTCCTGAATAAGGGCACAACTTGTGCTTGACAATATGAACATCATTTTTACATTCATTGTTTCCTATTATTCGAGTGACATGCAGTTCAAATTTGAATTATCCAAAGAAATTCAATTAAATGTAGTTAATCTAATAGATATAGCAAAAACTTTGAGAAATACGCCAAAATTCTATATGTTGGTCTAGAGACTTTAGGAACGCAGAACAAAAAAGTTGGGGAAAATAAAATAAATAAATAAACTTTATCGAGTGTCCAAGGAAGACACTTGACAAAAGCATTATTTGTTGAGTGTCTGTACTTGACACTTGCCAAAGACATCACTTTGCTGAGTGTTTTTCATGGACACTCGACATAGTTAATGCCTGTCAGTTGCCATTGGCTGTTGACGACACTTTGCCAAGTGTCATATTTTGCTGAGTGTTAGACATCCGACAAAGAATTCCTTGCCGAGTGCATTTTTATGCTGAGTGTTCGGCTCTCGACAAAGATGGTGTTTGCTGAGTGTTGTTGTTTACCGAGAGGGACGCTCGGCAAAGGATATCATTGTCAAGTTCCTGAGATTTTACACCTGGCAAACCTTTAAGCTCTCGATAAATAGCGTGTCTCCGACAGTAGTTCTTGGCAAAAGACACAAAGAAATGGAAATTAAGTCAGAGACAGTCGTGTGCCATCCTAAGATAGCTACAGCCATCCTTCCAAACGATGAAAGAAAGGCGACCCACTCAGCCCAAACGACGAAATAAATTGTAGTCAGTTAAGAGCATCTCTATTTGTTCCCTAAAAATGCTCCCTAAACTAAGATTTAGCAAGTTGCTAAATATATATTGAGAACGAAAACTACCCTAACCTCCAATAGTTCTTAATTCTTGGGTTGTTAAATGTTTTTAAATTATATCAACTTGACTTTTCTAATTATTATTTGCAGGTTTAAATTTAGTTTTTTGTATGATAAAGTTCAATAATCATTATTCTTCTCTTGATTACTATTTTCGTTCGTATGAATAACAATCAATCGTTTTCTCTAATTTTTGGATGAGTCATCTTTAGACTTATCAAAAGAGAATGATGAAATCATTATTTCTGCGGCTCAAATTATTCAAAGTGCATCAATTGTACATGAGTGCGAACTTAATGACAGACACATGATTTTACGGTGCGATTGACATGTGAAATTGGCTATTGGGAACTCCAAATAGCCCCCTAAGTCTAGTAACTAAGAACAACTCCAATAGTTCTCTATAAAAAAAGCTGCCTAAACTTATGTTTAGCAGGTTGCTAAATAGCTACTGGGAGTAAAAATAGCTTGGTCTCCAACAGTTCCTCATATTCAGACAATAGTTCGATTTGAATTTATTTTTGGTAGGCTTGCTCCCATTGGACTTGGCTGGTGGTAGGGTCGAGTGTAGTGAATATTGAGGGTAGAGGAGAAGGTCGGTCAACGTGACATGCTCAGAAGCAACAGTCCCGCGATGTGACTTATGGGTGAACAGTGGTCTGATGGCGGATGAGAAGGTTGTGTCACGCGTGTCGGACCTGGCTGCCTCGCTCCATGGAAAATGAAAAAAGAGTGTACCGGACCTGGTTATATCGTTGTGTGGAAAAGGAAAAAAATGAGCGCGTAGGTGTGAAGAAATCGACGACAACTGCATTTAGGGAGTTGCTATCGAGTTGCTAAATCTAGAGAGTAAATGAGGTTGGATAGTAAGTAACTAAATTTAGCAAGTTCATTTAAAGAACTATTGGAGAAGCGTTTTTCTAATCACTTTTTAAGATTTAGAGAGTTGTTTAGAGAATTATTGGAGTTGCTCTAAGTAAAGACATTTAAAAAGTTGGTATATTTAGGGATCTCATTAAAGAAACTGTTGGAGCATGATTTTGGTTAAGAACACCCTAAATTAATTTTAGGATCTTTTTAGGGAACTAGTGGAGATGCTCTAATGATTTTAGCAGCTAACTATTAGCTATAGAGGTTTTAAACAAGACTTTAGACATGGCCCAGACATAGCAAAAAGGAAAACAAAGCAGCAAAAGAAACTCCTAGGAACCAAGGTGCAAAAGAAACACGACCCAAACGAAACCATGGGGCACATCGAAGGTGGTTGGGCCAAACAGGTTGACGGTGCAATGACTGAGGAAAGCAACGAGTGCAAGAAGATTTCCACAGTTCTCAGGGTGATGAAAACTCATGGTGTTGAATTTATGCATAACCTGTCAAACACCAAGATTCATAGATTTTGGTTGCTCGTGATGAAAACTGAATTTGGAAACAAAGCACCATGAGGATTAGCAGAAGTGTGGCAACAATGACCAAGGAGAACATGATTAGCTCTACAAAGTAGATAAGGGGCACCCATGTGATATCTGCAGTGCTGTCAGTGTCAACCACGACATTGTGCACAACGAAGCCCTTTATGACACAAGAGATAACTGTAGGAAACGGGTGACGCCTAAGAGGGGGGTGAATTAGGACTTCTAAAGTTTCACTAAACTAGGCCACAAATAAATCCCTAAAGCAAAACCTATGCAAATAATCAAACTAGAATGTGCAAACTAGGTTTTGTCTAAGTATTTCTATCTCTACCACAATGGCTAAGTTTCAATCTACACTATATAAGTATAAAGACAAGATTGAAACTTAAATACTTAATATAAATGCGGAAGCTTAAAGAGCAAGGTAGAAATGCAAATTTTTGCGGATGACACCGGTATTTTTACCGAGGTATCCAAAACCACGCAAGGTCCCGACTAATCCTCGTTGGTGCCCCTACGCAAAGGGAAGCCCACGCGAGGGCCAAGCACCTCGGTCGAGTAACTCCGTAGAGAGCCGCGAGCCTTCTCCACGCGCAAGTGGTGCTCCACTTCCAGCTCCTCTCGGACGCTCCCTGCCCTCTCCACTATTGAGCTTCCGGCCGAAAACGCCACGGGCCTCGTCCCCTCTGGTACACGGTGGCGGTCGTGACACAAACACACGGTTGTCATGGTCTCGCATGACTCTTGCCCCACTCGGTACAATTACAACGGCTCGCGCAAGAGCCGAGGGGTTGTGTGGTTTTACAAAAATTCACTCAACTAACTAGGGTTTATCTAGAGCAAGCGCTAAAGCGGTCTAACTATTCTAAGCACTTCGCAAATCACCTACGCTAATCACCGAGTGATTCTATTAAGCACTTGGGTGTTTGAGCTCTTGGAAATGTGCACTATATGCCTTGGTATGTTGCTTGGGCTCCCACACCTTGAAATGGCCGGTTGGGGTGGTATTTATAGGCTCCAACCCCATTTCGAGCCGTTGAACAGAAAGCAGCAGCTTTCTGTCGACGGGCGCACCGGACAGTTCGGTGCACACTGGACAGTCCCATGCACATCGGACAGGCACTGTTCACTATCCGGTGCATGCCACGTCAGCCAACCGTTGTAGTCTGTAGCAGTAAACCGTTGGATCCGATCGTTACCCAGACTGTCCGGTGCACACCGGACAGTCTGGTGCTACAGCCCGAGGGTGCTTGTCTGTGGGGCCCTCTGCGTAGACTATCCGATTGTCCCACTGGACAGTCCGGTGCACACCGGACAGTCCGGTGTTCACTGTCCGGTGCGCCACCAGGCGCTAGCTGACTGCCCTTCTCTTGGATTTCTTCGCTGGTTCTTTTGGGCTTCTTTTGTTCTTGAGTCTTGGACTTTTATGCTTCTTTTTATGTCTTCTTTTGAGGTGTTGCATCCTCATTGTCTTAGTCCAATCCTCTTCCTATCCTATGAACTACAAATATAAACACTAGCAAACACATTAGTTCACAGGTTGTGTTAATCATCAAACACCAAAACTCATTTAGACAAATGACCCGAGGTTCATTTTCCTTACAATAACCATGGCATCTCTATGCGGATAATCCTTGAGACGAAGGTCCTTTTGGGAGAAAGTGATAGAAATATGGGACTACTTGGTCCTGATGTAGGGTCCTTGGACACCTACATGTTGGACCCTTCTTTGGGCCTCTTTCCTTTGTTTGTTGTTACTAGGCTCGAAGCTCGAGCCCCCAGTGATAGGGAGCACAAGCTTCTCCAAACCCAATGACGAAGCTTGGCGGTTTGTCATGCTCCTTGTTGTAGTTGTGGAATCACTGAAGGTGAACGCTAATGTTGGTAACTTGTTTTCAATTGCTACACGACATAAAAAGCAAGGTAACACAAAGTTAAGATACGGGAACCTTCGTCCCTGAGCTAATACACCTTCGTAAAGATAGCTTAAGGACGAAGGTTTTAATAATGAGCGAGCACGAAGTACGATTGTATGGAAAATAATGTAAGGAAATATGCAAGAACTCATCTTGTATGTCTTAGCATTTTATTTCATATCTTTTTATATTGAATAAAGTTACAATCGTACCTTTGGCTTCTTGATATAAGATAGCGTGAAGATGTTTCGAAGGCTAAGCAAAACAAAGCTAAGCTATGACACAAAAAGGTGAATTTATACATGGCACTGTTCATCTATTTATAGAAAAATTGAACAGCTTCGTAGGAAATTATAAACAAGCCCATAAGTTTTACGCACATGATTTAAAAATGATATAGGGATATAACTGTCTTTGTCCTTTCTTTCTTGCTGCACCACAGCACCAGTCTCCGACTTCTTCTCCTTCCTCAGCCTGCACTCGAAGCTTTTTTTTCCACGCCGAAGATAATGGCTTTGGCTCCTCCTGTCTCCGGACTTCTTGCTGATACCTTTGGCTTTTTGTATCAGTGCTAGTTATACATGGCATACAACAGTTGAGGTACACACATGTCATGGAGAAACTTTATTTAATTTGCTCATTAGCATTGTAGTCACTTTGTTGGCTCTATATATGCTAGCTTCATTACTATAAAAATTGGATTTCTCACATTTTAGAATTAGAATTTTCTAAAAAAAAACTCTGATGGAAAAAATGGTCAAAATCAAATTAAGTTATAGTACGCAACCGTATCTACAACTTTTTTTTTTGTTGAAACCTCTTTTATTTAAATTCCCTTATGGCCTCAAATATTCATTTCAAAATCTAGTAAGCTGAAAACACAAAAGAAATAATCTACTTTGGTGTGGAATATATGGTTATGGTAGCTACACGCAAAGCTACGGGTCACAGGTTTGAACCCCACTGGCCGCACGTGCACACATTTCTCGCAAAAAAAGTTACAGCGTTTGTGACCCGAAACAAAAAAAATGGCTCAAAATCGATTTGTAGAGGCAATTGTAAACACAAACTGCCCTTGGAAATTCATCTGTAGAGACAACTCTTGTTTCTAGCCATCTCTACAAATCAATAATTTAAACAAACACATAAGTAGGCACCTCTACAGAGGCGGCCATCTCTAAATATCATTTTCGTAGTAGCGTTGCATACATTTTATATTCCTAGTTTTTTTTTCAATAATTATGTTAATTTTGTAGTGATGTTATTAATTATATGCAATAATCTTGTTCTTTTTCACCTTTTTATTTTGAATGATGTTGTATGTTTACAAGAAATCACTACTGGAATCCGAGGCTTCGTCGAGTGCCTTTTGTCGGGCACTCGGCAAAGCAGGCTTTGCCGAGAGCCGCACTTGGTAAAGTTAGGCTCTCGGCAACGACACGTTTGCAAAGGCAGCTCTCGGCAAAGGGCCGTCAGCGGCCGTCCTAAAGCTGACGGCCGTCAGTTTTGCCGAGAGCTGAGGATTGGCACTCGGCAAAGAGGCTTCTTTGCTGAGTGCCATATAATGGGCACTCGGCAAAGGACTCTTTGCCGAGTGTCTTCTCTGGACACTCGGCAAAGTATATTTTTATTTTTTTTATTTGGTCTCCCAAACTTTTTGTGGTATGTTCCTACACTATGTAGACCTACATGTATCATTTGTGGACAATTATAACCGAGTTTTCAATCGTTAGTAGATTTAGTTCGTTTATTTGAATTTATTCAGAAAATTCAGATTGGAACTACAGGTCACTCGAAACTTGAAAAACCGTGCATGCAAAAAATGATATTCATGTTACTTAGCATAAGTTACGACCGATTCCAGGAGCGGACCGGAAACTTCGAGCAACATGCTCACTAAATATGGCCGTGAACTTGCCATCCACATGTTTAAAAATTATATAAAACACAAACAAAGTTAGAAAATCATGAAACTTGTCCACGTGTCATGATATCATATGTACAGGCTGTGATAAAAAATTGAAAAAGTTTCGAGAAAACTATGACGCGCTATGTGTACAAACCTAAGAGATCGACATTGAAACTCTATGATTTCATGTGTAGTTCTCTTAGGTTTCTACACATAGTGTCTCACAACTTTCTTCAAACATTCTAAAATTTTTATCACAGCCTGTACATATGATATCATGACACGTAGACAAGTTTCATGATTTTCTGACTTTGCTTGTGTTTTATACAATTTTTAAACATGTGGATGGCAAGTTCACGGCCATGTTTAGTGAGCATGTTGCTCGAAGTTTCCGATCCGCTCCTAGAATCGGTCGTAACTTATGCTAAGTAACATGAATATCATTTTTTGCATGCATGGTTTTTCAAGTTTCGAGTGACCTGCAGTTCAAATCTGAATTTTCTGAAGAAATTCAAATAAACGAACTAAATCTACTAACGATTGAAAACTCGGTTATAATTGTCCACAAATGATACATGTAGGTTTACATAGTGTAGGAACATACCACAAAAAGTTTGGTGGCCAAAACAAAAAAATACAAATGTACTTTGCCGAGTGCCCTTTGGGCGACACTCGGCAAAGAAGTGTAAGTTAGTCTTTGCCGAGTGTCACCTCGTCGACACTCGGCAAAGGAGCCTTTGCCGAGTGTCCCCGATCTGGCACTCGGCAAAGCTTATTTTAAAAATAAAAAAAATCTTTGCCGAGTGCCAGATCACGGGCACTCGGCAAAGCGCGTGTATATAGCGCTGGTAATTCTTCTTTCTCTCTCACTCTCTCACTCTCACTCTCTCACTCTCACACGCCGCCGCCGCGCCGCCGCCACGCCCGCCCACGCCGCGCCGCTTCCTCGCCCTCGCGGTGACCTGAGCCTTGGCGATTGCTCGCCGATATCCGCAAGACCCGCCGTCCGACCATCCTTCGTGGTCAGCTACTTCCGTGGACCTTGGTTGCTGGTACGTGTTCCCATGGGATCCATACTCGTCACCTCTGCGTAAATTTGGGGTTTGCACTAAGGATTCACCAACGGGGCTGCCTCGATTGCTCGCCGTTGGGTTCATGGCGCCACCGGTCGGAGTAGCGAGAGCGGGTTTGGAGACGACGACTGTGCACCGTCGGATTCAGCAAGCGGCGCAGAATAGATCTATGTAGTCTATAGAGTTGAATTCATCTGGACCATAGATGGGGAAATGGTGAGCTAGGATTAGATTCAGCTTGTCATTTTGACCAAGTTGTGCTCGGTCGTCGATCTGGTATCCGGCGATCGAGGTTTCGGATCGAATCCTTTAGGACGGTGACCTATCGAGACCGTGTGATCCAAATCCAACGATCCAGAATCACGGGTACCGCTTCAGCCGAGCGCTTTTACAATTAGAACCTCTAGTTTAATGAGTATCAACCCACCGTCCTACGCAGTAGCCCTGTGCCTTAGGAATTTTTGCGCAATGGCCCCTAACTTCTCTGGTTTTTATGCGCCGGTCCAGAAAATAGAAAATCCAGTAAAAGAAATTAGAAAATGATTTTTAATGTAAAAATCAAGGCTAGAACTTGTTTAATTCATACAAAATTCACATGAAGTCCAAATTTATTAACAGACTTGTGTTTCTTTTTTTACAGAGAAGATACTTGTCTTCCTAGCCGCTGCGGGTCTGCCTGCACCGCGTCGCGTCGCCACTACACCGACCTGCCACAGCCCCACTAGCCTGACTCCACCGCCACCCTAGGTATAACCTCTATTTCCGCATCATGGTCGTAGATCACGTAACCCAGTTAGGCGTCTCCCGTTTGAAAGAAATACGGTGTAGATATGCAGATCTTTGCATATCTACAAATGTATCAGTTTCGAATTGTCCACGTTTTTTGGACAGCCCGCGGTTGCGTAGATGGTGTTAGTTTCATGCTCTACTCCGGTCCGAGATAGAGTTTCGGCGTCACCTCCCTATTGTTCTCCGGACAGTACACTCTCCCTGCCAGGACGTGTATCCGGAGAACAGCGGGGAGGTGCTGCCGAAATTCTATCTCGGATCGGAGTAGAGCATGGAAACTAACTCCATCTACGCAACCGCGGGTGGGATTAGGACCTATCCTCACCTATTAGAAGGTAGGAACGTAGTGTACATGCATTACATGTCTATATTAAACTATATTCGGTTATATATGTTAGAGGATGGAGGACCGTGAGTGGATGTACACGGGCCGCGTAGGACGTAATGATGTAACCCCTGAATGGATTAGGAAGACTGATGCTTTCGTGGAACAGGCATTTGGCGAAGCTGCTAAAGGAGCGAGTCTAGTCCCTTGTCCGTGCAGCAAATGTGCCAACAAGAAAAGGAAAACAAAGAAGGCCATGGTAGAACATATTTGGAAGAATGGATTTACGCCAGACTATACTCGGTGGATCTTCCATGGTGAAGCGCATCGCACGAGAGAGGAGGTGGTGAGACAACGCGTCGAGGATTACGATGCTGATGCCGGGGTAGCGGACATGTTGAACGACTATCACGAGGCACAATTCGCCGAAGGACGTACGGAGGACGAGCCAGAGGCGACCGCAAAGGCATTCTACGACATGTTTGACGTGGCACAGAAACCCCTTCACGGCAAGACAAAGGTTTCTCAACTGGATGCCATTGGGCGTATAATGGCGTTTAAGTCGCAGTACAACATGAGTCGAGACGCCTTCGATGGTTTGTTGACAGTTATTGGCAGCCTACTTCCGAAGGATCACGTTCTACCAAAGAGCATGTACGAGGCACAGAAACTCCTTCGTGCACTCAAGATGGCGTATGAGCAGATACATGCTTGTCCGAAGGGCTGCGTCCTATTTAGGAAAGAACACACTGAGGCAAAGTACTGTCTGAAGTGTAAATCATCTAGGTTCATGGAGGTAGACTCTGGTGATGGATAGAAGAGGCAGCTCGACATCCCCATGACAATCCTACGCCACCTTTCGTTCATACCGAGGATCCAGCATCTATACATGACAGATGAATCCGCAAAACAGATGACATGGCACAAAAAAGGCAAACGATACAATCCTGACAAGATGGTTCACGCATCCGATGGTGAAGCATGGACCCACTTTGATGCCATTCACCATGAGAAAGCTGAAGAGGCTCGTAATGTTCGTGTTGCGCTGGCCACAGATGGGTTCAATCCCTATGGAATGACCGCTGCCCCATACACATGTTGGCCCGTGTTCATTATCCCCATCAATCTCCCCCCTGGCGTATGCTTTCAAAGACAGAACATATTCGTGTCGTTGATAATTCCTAGATACCCGGGGAATAAAATGGGCGTGTACATGGAGCCTTTGATTGATGAATTGGTCCGTGCTTGGGAGGAAGGGGTATGGACGTACGACCGAGCTACGAAGACAAACTTCAAAATGCATGTTTGGTACCAGTACTCCATGCATGACTTTTCGGCGTATGGGCTATTTTGCGCCTGGTGTGTTCACGATAAGTTCTCATGCCCAGTTTGCAAGGAAGCTCTTAGGTTCATTTGGTTGAAGAAGGGTGGCAAATATTCGTCATTCGATAAACATCAACAATTTCTCCCTCGTGACCATGCATTCCGACTAGACATCAAGAACTTTACGAAAGGTGTCGTGGTGACAGACCGCCCACCTGCAATGATGACTGGTGCCGAAGTTCGCCAACAGATAGATGGTCTCATGGCCAACCCAGAAGGTGGTTTTGTGGGATATGGTGAGCAACATATGTGGACACATAAGTCGGGCTTGACTCGGCTCCCCTATTATGATGACCTGCTCCTTCCACACAACATTGACATGATGCACACTGAAAAGAATGTCGCCGAGGCACTTTGGGCAACAATTATGGAGATTCCTGATAAGTCAAAGGATAACATAAAGGCAAGAGTGGATCTGGCAGAGTTATGTGATAGACCAAACCAAGAGATGAAGCCGCCTAGTGGTGGAAAGACATGGAGAAGGCCTAAGGCCGATTTCGTCCTGAGTAGGGCCTAGAGGAAGGAAGTACTACAGTGGATCAAGATGTTAATGCTCCCTGATGGGTATGCAGCTAACCTGAGTAGGGGGTGAACTTATCTACTCTGCGAGTCTTAGGGATGAAGAGTCATGACTTCCACATATGGATTGAACGAATTCTTCCGGCGATGGTTCGAGGCTATGTCCCTGAGCATGTCTGGCTAGCGCTTGCAGAGTTGAGCTATTTCTTCCGCTAGCTTTGTGCAAAAGAGTTAGCTCGGACCGTGATTGCAGACTTGGAAAGGATGGCACTCGTGTTACTGTGTAAGCTGGAGAAGATCTTTCCACCCGGCTTCTTCAATTCGATGCAGCATTTGATTCTTCATCTCCCATATGAGGCACGAATGGGGGCCGTGCAGGGACGTTGGTGCTATCCAATCGAGAGATGTCTAAAGACTATCCGAAAGAAATGTAGAAATAAATGGAAAATCGAGGCTTCCATTGTAGAGGCATACATACTGGAGAAGGTGTCAAACTTCACAACAACTTACTATGGTGACAAACTGTCGAGCGTGCATAATCCACCCCATCGTTACAATGATGGCGGCAATGAATCGAACCTCAGCATTTTTCGAGGGCAACTCGGAAGCGCGAGTGGTTCGACCACCAAGACCCTGAGACATAAAGAGTGGCACCATATCATGATATATGTATTGACCAACCTTGAAGAGGTGACGCCATACATGGAGCAATTTCTTCATGAATTCTGGCGTCGATCAAGGGACCCAACTCCACAGGAATATGATACCCTTCTTAGAAAGGGTGCGGGAAATGGATTGCCCGATTTCATTTCCTGGTTTAAACGTAAGGTACGTGCTTAGTTTGTCATTTGAAGTTGCTCTTACGTGCGAATAATATAACGATCTAGCGTGTTTGAACTTGCAAGGCCAAAGAGAGCCGTCTATGAGTGCCGAGTTGAGACAAGTAGCCAATGACTTTGCCTATAGGGCCAAGAAATTTTCTAGGTATGACGTCAATGGATACCGTTTTCGCACAACAAGCTACGACCAAAGTCGGCCCAATCGAAAAACCACGTGTTCTGGAGTCTTTACGCCCGGGCTTGACGAGGTCGAGTATTATGGAAGAATTGAAGAAATATATGAACTCAATTTTCATGGTTCCAAACCTTTTACTCCAGTGATATTCAAATGTCATTGGTTTGACCCTGAAGTTACGAGACGGACACATTCTAATCTTGGGCTAGTCAAAATTCGACAGGATTCCACCTTACCAGGAGGCGATGTCTATATTGTGGCCCAACAGGCCACACAAGTGTATTATCTTCCATATGCGTGCCAAACGAAAGAACATCTTAAGGGTTGGGATGTTGTGTATAAGGTATCACCACACGGTAAATTACCTGTTCCAAAGGATGAAGATTATAACTTAGACCCGGACACATATGACGGAGAGTTCTTCCAAGAAGATGGGCTAGAAGGGCGATTTGAGATAGACTTAACCGAAGCGATTGGAATGGAAGTAGATATTGAAATGGTTGTTGATGAGGAGGATGATGAGGTGCAAAATGAGAATGACTTAGAAATGCTTGAAGGCAATGCCAATGACGAACTTGCGCCTTCAGATGGTGTTGACTATGAAATGGTTGATAGTGATGATGACACTTATGATCCGGCTAACCCGGACACATATGAAGATTATTTTTAATCGATGTAATGCTATATTTCATTTATTTTGCATATGTTTCTAAATACATTTTTTTTATCTGTGCTTAATTGCTTACTCTTAATTGCAGGTTGTTGGACAAAGATGGTGGGCGGTGAGACGAGGACGAGGAGGGGGAGGGGGAGGGGGAGGAGGAGCACCCGTAGGACGGAGGAGGAGGCGCAGCAGGACGACGCCGTACAGCAGCAAATGGAGCAGCAAGCCGCTGTCGATGCGGCGCAGCAGGACGACGACGATGCGGCGTAGCAGGACGACGACGACGCCGCCGCTCAGCAGGACGTCTCTGGTTCTAGCTCCTCAGGTTCGAGGAACGTCTACTTGCGAGGTCCCGCGAGTCTTCCTCAGCGACCCATACTTCGTGATAGACGTCCGCTGATACGACCCGATGGGGAGAGGTAGGTAACTTTAGATGTTGTTGCTGCTTTTTCATATTATATGTTCAAATTAATAATAGAAACTAATACTTTATCTTAATCACTTGGACAAGTCTTGGATGGTTTTGGAGAGTGCAGGGGGTCACGGCCGCCTCCCCAATGGCATCCTCGGCCTTCTATGCAGGGAACACTTCCCTGGACTTGTCGAGTACGTCGGAGTGACGGGCCCAGCCTACACCTTCGACCACTACGCCGTTGCCCCCGATGCAGTAGATCGGGACGGCAGGGAATTCAACAACAAGGCGGAGCGGGTGAAGCAAGAGCTGTGGGCACTATATTGTTTAATAAGTCGCATTTGTTGCATATTCTTGAAATAATGTATGGATACATCGTCTTTGTATGTAGTATTTCTTCAGATGCGAGGCTGGATACGAGGCCAGGGCGGATGTGGTGTCTATCACGAGCTATAAGAAGCTCGTCGTGGACATGCACTACGAGGCATGCATCCAGGCCATCGTCACTTACCATGGCTCCGTCCTTGGGGAGAAGGTGAGCAAGAAGGACGCCCGAACCATGTCGTTGACTTCGGACCAATACTTGCAGGTAAATACAAAACTTTATTATTAGTGCTAAATATGCTTAATTTTATCTTCCGATATGCCGTGTACTTGTATTTTTTTAGATGATTCCTTATTAGTGTGCCGCGCATCCTGAGTGCTGGGAGCAGATGGTGCAGAGGTGGTGCTCGGCTGAGTGGGACGAGGCGCACAACGCTAGCCGGGAACGGTGTTTGATGATGCATGGTCCCTCCCACCATCAAGGCAGCCGCAGCCTGGGCAAATACGCGGAAGCATGGGTACGCGCTCTTTTTTATTTAGGTATATAACTTTCGATTAGACATGATTTCTAACCATCTCGTTGGTTTTCTCGCAGTTGGCGTCACATGGTGGTCAGCCTTGGTCCATCTTCTCGGCATATGCTATGGCCCACAAGGGGAAGGCGACGTCGGACGTCACCTACAACCCGGTTGACGGGCCCGAGGCGTACACCAACCCTGCCATCCACAGCCGCCTCAGTGAGTACACCGCCATGGCCAAGGAGGTCCATGGGCCAGATTACAATCCGAGGACCGAGAATATCGACAGAGATGTCCTCATGAGGGTCGGAGGAGGCAAGAGGCATGGGTGGTACTGGATTGCCGACGGGGTAATCGACTCGTCCTCCATGCCCACTCTATCTCAGGTGCGAGCAAGGAGCACGAGCGCGAGCCCAGCCGTACGACCTCGGCAGGACAGCTCACAGCATCATATCCAGCAACTCTAGGTTATTCCTTATCTATTCATCGTTCATTGATTATTATATATCTTCTCTTTGCATTATCGTAACATTAGAGCGAAATATTACGGACTCAGCTAGATGATGAGAGGAGGCAATGTGAGGAGCTGGAGAAGAGGATGGCGGAGATGTTCGTGTACATGCAGAGCCTTGGCGCCGCACAGGGTCATGCTCCACCACCTCTGTTGTTCCCTGCAGCTGACCCTGCTGAGTTCACTACTCCTGTGAGTATCAAAATTTTAGTACTGCATGACATATATTCATATGTTCTCACACATGCAATCTCTTCTCTATGCAGGGTCAATCGGCGGCGTCGAACAACCCTCACGCTTCGTCCAGCCCTTCGCCGAACCAGTCCAGCCACCCACCTCGTCGATGACCTGTTTTGTGATGATCCAGACTTATATTTGTGAGTGTTGGTGATGTTAGTTATACTTGGTCTTGTGAGATACTTAGTGAGACTTATGTGCTGTGAAACCTGATTTATGTGGTGATATTTGTGATATATATGGTGTTGATGATAAATGTGTTGATTCTGTGATGCGAATGATATATAATGTGATGTGAATGATATATATCTTCTGTTTGTTTGGATGGAATAGCAAAAACAAATAAAAAAGGGACTTCCTGGTCACTTTGCCGAGTGTAACACTCGGCAAAGAGGTTCTTTGTCGAGTGTCAAGACCATAACATTCGGCAAAGAACCAAGACCTGGGCACCGGTATAGGTTCTTTGCCGAGTGTAATGTCTGTGGCACTCGGCAAAGAGGCACGCTTTACCGAGTGTCGCGCGTAGCACTCGGCAGAGAGCCTGACATGAGGACCCTCCCTGGCGGGTCCTTTGCCGAGTGTCCCAGGTGGCACTCGGCAAAGATGGATTCTTTGCCGAGTGCTTCTGGGAAGACACTCGGCAAAGGTGACTCCTTTGACGAGTGTCATCTGTGACACTCGGCAAAGACGCCGTCTCCATCACCCGTCGCCGTAACGGTCGCTTTTCTTTGCCGAGTGCTCCCTGGCACTCGGCAAACCTCTTTGCCGAGTGCCCGAGAAAAAGTACTCGACAAAGATGGCTTTGCCGATACACTGTTTACCGAGCCTTCTTTGCCGAGTGTGACACTCGGCAAAGCCTTTGCCGAGTGTTTTTAAGGCTTTGTCGAGTGCTCTGGGCACTCGGCAAAGCACTCGTTTCCGGTAGTGAATTAACTTAAGTACAGAGATTGGTGCAAGGCCCATATAGAAGAATCAAACCGGAAGGAATACCAGTTGGAAGCATTTTGGCACTCGGCTTGTTTTGTTTCCTATCTAAGACTCACAACTTGTCTACTTTTTTTTGTCTAAGATTAGCTTTTTAATTCAAGCGACTAACCTTAAGCAAGTTATAGCGCTTTAGGCAGGAAACTAAATAGTATCCAAGTTTGCATGCCGTGTTTTCGAACTTGATTTGTTCTTGTGTTTAGTTTCTTAGATCTATGGACCATGTGTTTTTGATATGATTAGAACTAATCAAGTCAAGCATTTTGGCACTAGATAAACTTGTAGCCCATTTATTAAATTGAAATCGATATAGTTTAAGGCCCCGTTTGGTTTGAAGGACTAAAGATTAGTCACTCCATTTTAGTCACATTTAGTCCCTAAATAGCCAAAGGGTAGGACTAAAACATGGACTAAACTATTTTAGTCTCTAGTCCCTCAAGGGGTGACTAAAAGGGACTAAATCATATTAATCCCACCTTTTGCCCCTCATTTATTCTAGTTGCACTAATGGTCGGAGAATGTTAAGGGATATTTTAGTCTCTTATAAGGTATTTAATGTGTTCTAAATATTTTTAGTTTCTGCAACCAAACAGGGTTGAGACTAAATTTTAGTCCCTCGACTAGACTTTAGTCTCTGGACTAAAGTAACCATACATGCCCTAATTATCTTGTGTTATTTTCGGAGCCTTTTCAGTTATAGTATACCTACTCAAAAAGTCCAAAGTCAAAATCTCCTCCCCTCCATACAACGGCATCGATCACTTGGTATGCATGCATGATCCAGTTGGCTGCAAATCTAGTACTGCTAGGTGTAGTTAAAGCCGAAGTATGCGTATGTCAGCCAATATATAGACTAGGCCACTAGGCAGAGACCCTTGGTAATTGTTCTAACAAGGCTTTATAATCAAATATGCATGCAGGCCTCCAAACAATTAAGAAGAAAAGTACTACCCTATAGTTCTATACCGGCCTTGTGTAGAGTAATAATTGTCTTAATTATTAATAGTAGTACTGGCTAGCAGAAGAATAAGACACCAAGGTTGTTAAGCACTACATCAAATCATTCCTTAATTTATGAGGTAAACTTTTCAGTATGATTACTTAATACTACATGCAGCTAGACAGATTGGAACTTTCAATAGGATATGCCTAAGGTATTGTTCGTTTGTATCGGATTGCACCCGAAATCGTTCCAGCTAATCAAAGTTTATATAAATTAGAGAAGCAATCCGGCTAGGAATCGTTCCGACCCACCAATCCGGCACAAACGAACAAGGCCTAAATGATTTCTAGGCATTAACGGGGATGACAAGTAAAATGACGATGGAGCATTCAAATTAAGAGTCAAAGAAGGAAATGGTTTCTTATAACTAACTACGTATAGGTGGATCATATCCAAGATAGAAAATGTGATATGTAGATAATAATAGAGAAAGAAGACATTGGGTTGGATGGAAAATATTTGTAGAAACCCGACCTATATTAGAAATATTGTTTTTACGAGAAGTATCTCTGCATGTATATGGTAAGCATGACTAACTACTCTCCCTCGGTCCCAAAATATAATTCATTTTATGTTAAACATATATTCATTTAATAACCTATAAATATATAAATATATATATATATATATATATATATATAATCTTTTTATTCGAATGTAGATAAAAAAGATGGTTAGAAAGAACTATATTTTGAGACGAAGTGAGTTATCATATGGGACTGTTTGGATCTCCAGTTTCTAACAAACCGCCTATTGGAAAACTGTATGAGGTCAAAACATGCTGGTTTTTATCAGTTTTTTTGTGCTAGTTTATTGTTAAAAATCAGGATTAAGAAGTGTTGTTGATGTCCACTTTTTACAAATTTCTTATCACTCAAAGAACAATAAGTGAAACCTGTTAAAATCTAGGATCAAAGCACCCTAGGGCTAGTTTAGAAACTTAAATCCCATCTGTTGGTCCTTGTTCTCGAATGCTATACATCAAGAACAAAGCAACACGATTGTTATCGATTAGAGACCTTCGTCCTTCGAAGCATTATCTCCCCTGAGATATAATGATCTTCAGACAAAGGTCATGAAGGGTATACCTTCATCATTTCAGTGAACAAAATGTAAATAAAGACATATGAAACACAAAAGAATATAAACAATCATCACAGATCATTGGATTATTTATATTCTTTTTTTATAAACATGAATAAACATAAATGATATTCATATTATATTTATACCTTCGGCTAGGTAGAAGGTGGAAAAACGAGAGTGATGTGTGAGTGATTACAATTCAGCGTGAACAGTATTGTGTTACTGTTCATCTATTTATAGGCACATGACGCAGCCTAGACAAAATTACATTCATGTCCCTGACGTTTACTTATGATCATAAGGCAAGCTGTCGAGGACTAAGCAGTCTTTTCTTCTTTAGGTCGGTTTCATCTTTTGTTATCGTTCTCGTGCTAAGCCGAAGCTCCTTCCGCCACAGCTTCGAAGCTAATTTGTCCTTCCTTCAGACCGCACCTTCATACCATACACACCTTCATCTCGAAGCCGACGCCTCCTGTAACAGTCTATGTTATACTGAAAACCATGTTAGTTAAGTTTTTGAGGATCTTCGGAAGAGAAAGGGCCCCTGTCGGTGTTTTGGGTCCGACCGCACACCCGGGGTTGCCCCTCAAGGTGTTTTCTAGGAGTAGGACGGTGTCAACGACTGTAGCAAAATGGTTCGTGCCGATCGCACGAGAGACAGTGAACAAGATTTACAGGTTCGGGCCGCTTAGAGATGCGTAACACCCTACGTCCTGATGAGAATTCGGCTGTGGTTACAAGAGGGCTCTCTGGGTTGAAGGCACAGAGAGTTTACGTGGGTGGCTAAGTAGGATAGGGTCGATCGTTCTGAAGGGGTGCCCCCTAGGCCTTATATACTCGACCGTGGGGCAGTACACGTGGGTAAGATAACAACAAGTAGCTAAAAGATAGTGAACCTCTTGAGATTATCCCTACGTAACCCTCGCCGACTTATCCTCGCATGGCTTCGTTGCATGGAGACTCCAGCGCGGGAAAGTCGGATCTCTGTTGCAGCCATTCGCTCGACGCTGTGGGCCGTCCGGGTTTGCACCAATCCAGCCTCATGTCGTTCTGCTTTGTCGGTTGTTTCTCCCCAGGCCCACGAAAGAATGACCTTACGATTTATTGGGCCCTTGGGCCTTTCGTGAGGTCCTTTACTCTTTTAGTGGACCCGGGGGATATCTATCTCCCACAAGCCCCCGATCTTTGGGTTGATTTGGAGGTAATCAACTCAAAGATCCAAGGTCCAAAAATGACTCCCTGCTGTTTTCTCTTGCTCTGATCACTTGTTCGACCAAAGTTTAGTTTTGTGCCTGTGCCTTAGAAATCAGCATTTTGGATTGTAAGATTCTGGACTTCATTGGGTGCACCGGAGGTGCACCCAATGGGTGTAGCCCCCGACCTTTGAGTAGATTTTAGAAGATAATCTACTTAAAGGTCTTCTCCAAAGATTATCTCCATTCGCGTTCCTGCATCTCAGTTGAGGATTGATCTTTCCAATCTTGTTCCACGCCTTAGAGGTCGGCACTATATTGATTTAGAATGATAATCCATGGGGTGCACCGAAGGTGCACCCAATGGGTGTAGCCCCCGACCTTCAAGTGGATTTTTGAGGATAATCCACTCGAAGGTCTTCCTTCTGTGTCCTTTTGCTGAAAATTATCCTTTCTGCTTGTAAAAAATTGGCATGATGTCATCCGCGCTATGTCATCAATATTATGCTTCAGAGGTCAGCATGTATTTTGTCTTTTGCAGCCGAGTTCGCAATCCATCCATATCTCGCTAGGTAGTGTAATTTATTTGCTCTGTGACTGATTGGACATTTGATGGACGTTCTCTGTCTAGTCTTCAAGTCATTTCTGTCGACCATATTTTGCACTCTACTGGCTATATTTGGCTTCCCTCTAACTCTTGTTGATATCTCATTTTTGTCTCGAGGTATTCACTGCGTGCCCTGCACGGATGTGACCGTTTTGAAAAATATACTGATAATTCCTGGGCGTCCCCCCCAATGGGTGTGGGCAAGGGACGGCTTGGTACGCTGAGTGTTTTAGCCGGTTGCCTCTGAGTAGTAATGCGATGGGACGGCTAGTGTAATCATATCCTTTGCGCTGTTGACTGGAGTCCCAATGGGTGTAGTGATGCATGAAACGGCGTCCGCTGTCTGACGTGTCTTCAGATGGGTGGGAGTGCTTATTGAATGCTTCGCGACTGTTCAGTGACCGCGGTTGGAAGTGAGCGGTTGCTTTCCCCTCTATAAATAACGCCTTTGCTTCTCTGGTTTTTTCACATCTCTTCGCTGTTACTTACTGCCTTCTTCTCCTCCCTTCTGTCTGCTTCCACCATGGGCAAGGGCACCAAGCGCAAGCGCGAGCCGACTCCTCCGTCGGACGAGTTCGGTGACTCGGAATACTCAGAGGAGGAGTTCTCCTCTGAGTCCGAGGGATCCCCAGCCCCCGTCTCTCCCCCGGCGTCATCCGATGACTCGGACGACTCCCAGGGGATAGCCGCGGAGGTCTGGACGTACATCCGGGCCGTCGAGCGCTCCGGGCTCGAAGGCTCGGATGAGTCGGAGTACTCCTCGGATGAGGAGGACTCGGACGGCGGCGACGAGGGTGAAGGCGACGACGACGATGACGACGACGACGACGACGGCGACGGTGACGGCAGCGGCAGTGGCAGGGGCGGCGGCGACGGCAGCAGGGACAGCACCAAGGGTGGCAGCAGCAAGGGCAGCACCAAGGGCGGCGGCGGCGGCAGGGGCAGGGCCAGTGGCTAGACGCCACTGGTCTTCTTAGATGTTAGTATAGTTTAGTATAGTTAGAATAATGTAGTAGTAATTAGTGTAGTTTAGTAGTAGTAATAATGTAGAGTAGAAGTAGGGAGGTACCAACTCATGAAGAGTTGGTTTGTAAACTCGTTAACTTCCCTTTAATGAAGAACTATCGTTGTTCCCCCCTTTTCGATGACTTGTCGTTGCTTTCCCTGAATGTTGAACCGATTCTTTTAATGTAGTAGAAACAACGCCGAGCGATGTGTAGGTTGTCATCGGCGTTTTAGAAGTAACACCAAGCAATCGAACACAAGATCCGCGTTTTAGAGGCAATGCCGAATGATAGAAAGTCGGCATCGGCATTTTAGAAGTAATGCCGAGCGACAGAATACAGGGTCGGCGCTTTAGAAACAATGCCGAGTGATTGAAGGTCGGCGTCGGTATTTTAGAAGTAATGCCGAGCGATTGAACACGTGGTCGGCGTTTTAGAAGCAATGCCGAGTGAGTGAAGGTCGGCATCGGCATTGTAGAAGTAATGCCGAGCGATTGAACACGTGGTCGGCGTTTTAGAGGTAACGCCGAGTGATTGAAGGTCGGCATCGGCATTTTAGAAGTAATGCCGAGCGATTGAACACGTGGTCGACATTTTAGAGGTAATGCCGAGTGATTGAAGGTCGGCATCGGCATTTTAGAAGTAATGCCGAGCGATTGAACACGTTGTCGGCGTTTTAGAGGTAACGCCGAATGATAGCCAGCTTTACAAGTTATTTTGAGGAAAATAACCGAGTGATGAGGTGGCACGTCGGCTCTCTTGGAAATAACTGTCAGATATCTACGTGGCATGCTGGAATTTCGGAGATGACCGCCGGGTGATGACTGGGCACTTTTAAAAGGGTATCTAGCTCAAGAATATCCCTTAAGAGTCGCGCTTTTAGCCGCCTTTGCTTTCCGTGCCCTAGTTCTTGCATTTCCGCATCTGAATCTTCTTTGCTACTCGCCTCCTACTCTGTTTCGCCAGTGAGAAGCAAGATGGCGCCCAAGAGGAAAACTGCGAGCTCGTCTGCTGCGGTGATCCCCCCAATCGACCCCAACAGTCAGTTACCTTTCGTAGGTAACCACATGTCCGTAATTTCCGAAGATGAGCTTCTCCGTCTTGTCTCCATCGGGGTTCTCCCTCCGCGGGAACTCTGCTCTTGGCGAGTTTGCCACGGGACTACTGTCCCAACCGAAGATACCCACGAATCAGTAGTTTACGCTCCTTTCCTTCTCCGCGGCCTCGGCCTTCCAATCTCTCCTTTTTTCCGTGGCCTTCTTGACTTTTATCATATCAACTTGACCCATTTGAACCCTAATTCTATTCTCCAAATCTCCATCTTCGTCCACCTATGCGAAGCCTACCTCAGTGTGCTGCCGCATTTTGGTTTGTGGAAGTATCTGTACCATTGTCGCCCTGGGATGGCCGGGGGGCAACATCAGCTGGTTGGAGGTGCTAGTTTGGAAATGCGCCGTGGACGGAAGACCGAGTATCTCGAGATACCCCTCAAGGACAGCATTAAAGGTTGGCGTCTGGAGTGGTTTATAATTGATAATTATGGAAATTCTCTCCCTCCCCGCTCAGGAAGACAGCCAGATGTTCGTACTCTGAGTTGGACTGAGTCTCCCACGGATCAAGAAGTGGCCGAGGCGGGTGTGTTGCTTACTGAAATCGGATTACTGAAAGAGAGAGGTCTGACTGCCGAAGCTGTGGTCACAGATTTCGTTTTCAAAAACATTCAGCCGCTGAAAGACAGGGCCTATCCGGCATATCTTTACCGAGGGCTGGCCGACTCAACCCGAGTTACCAATAGGAGAATTCCTTCTGTTGATTTGGTAAGCCGACTTGAAATGATCCTCAGAGGTAAAGTTTCGAATGTTGGTGCTCCAGTGGCATACTCGGCTTGGAACCTGCCTCCTCCCAAAGATTTCACCCTTTTTGTGTCAAATCCGCCTGTGACTGACAGCAATTTGGGCCTTAGAGTGCGACCCTCTGCTGAGGAAGTCAATTCTTTAGTTGTTTCGCTCGGGGCGATTTCTGATGATGAACGGCAGGTTTATTTTGAAGTGCCTCTGAATCCCAGTGATGCTGACATAAATGATATGCTTGATCTATTAGCTGAGGATTCGTCCGATGCTGCTCCTGTTGGTACCTTGGCAGTGGTGCCCCTTCCAGAGGTTGATACAACTTTGGATGTCTCAAAAACTGTCAGCACTCGTCCGAGGCGCCCTAGCCGAGCTAGTCGTCCCGAGCCTTCTGCTGATGAGCAAAAGAAAAAGAGAAGACGCCTCCGGCGAGTATCCAGTTTCGATGAGGACGCCGGCATTTTAGTTCCTGCTGCTGAAGAAGTGCCTGTTATCGGTCTTACTGATACTGAACCCAATGGGTGTGCCCAAACTGTCGTTGATCCCAATGGGTGTGCCCAAACTGTCGTTGATCCCAATGGGTGTGCCCAAACTGTTGGTGATCCCAGTGGGAGTGCTGCTTGTGTTGCCACTGTAGAGGATGAAGAGGAAGAAGATGAAATTCCTTTAACTCGGAAAAACAGTCAGCAATTCATTGCTAGCGGTGGAAGTAGTGGAGTTCCTTCTCCTGCTTTGTCTGCCCTTATTGGCTTGCAAGAGCTGTCCATGGCCGACTTTGATAAAACTCTAGAGGATATGGTCCCAGAAGACTTGCTATCGGAGCCTGCAGATGCTGATGCGACAGAAACTTGTGCAGCTGTGCCAGATGCTGGGTTGAGGTCATCCCGTGCCTCGTCGACCTTAGAGCATGGTCTCGAGGGTCGGGATGCTGACCTGGATCGTTCTGATCCCATGGAAGTAGCTGAAGGCCCGTCAACCTTAGAGGTGGTCACGGCAGAGAGCCTGGGTCCCAAGAATGGCGCTGATATATGCCCAGCCCCCGAGGATGTCGTCGGGAGTGACTTAGCTCGGGTTAAGAGTGTAGACCACTGCCCAGCCCCCGAGGGTGTTGCCGGGGATGATCCGGCTCA
Organism: Zea mays; assembly: GCF_902167145.1. Lineage (NCBI taxonomy): Eukaryota > Viridiplantae > Streptophyta > Magnoliopsida > Poales > Poaceae > Zea > Zea mays. The sequence goes on from NC_050102.1 coordinate 16,358,230, forward strand.
GGTGGGCAGCGCCGACTGTGACCCAGCCCCCGAGGGTGCCCGAGCAGGGTCTCCTTCCTGCACTTCTATGGACGTTCACGTGGGTTCACCTCCACACTCTGGCGGCATGGTGGTGGCTCAAACTCCAGATCAGGGGGTCGCTTTAGAGGGCAGCATCCCCACTGGTCTGGCGTTAGGCTCTGCTGAATGTACTGAGCTCGTTCCTGCTGGTCTACTGCAAACTGCTTCGGGTGGTGGTCTGACACCTGATTATCAGCTGATTTCTCCTGACTTGGGGATCCCTTCGTTCTTTTCCAACCTCCAGGTGCTGTGCTGTGCTTTAGTTTGATCTTTATGTTGCATGAATTGCTGTCATTATGCTCATCTGTTCTTCTCGTCAGGCTTTGGTGAATGGATTGGCCAGTCAACTGAAATCACAAGGTGCTTCCACCCCAGAAGTGGCTTCATCTCTCGAGCGTTGGAATCCAGTGTTGCTTCATCGTCGTGTATCCGAGTTGGAGGCAACTAATGCTGGTTAGTGCCCTTTCTTCTTCTTCCTTACCCTTGCTCGTGGATTGTTTTACCTTCTGACCTCACTTCATTTGATTATCTCTTGATAGGAATGACTCGGCAGATCGCAGTTCTTGAGGAAAAACATTCTCGAGATCAAGCTGAAATGGCTCAACGGTGTGCTGACTTCGAGGATAAGTATCTTCAGAGCCAGACTGAACTGAATCAGGTTTCTGCTGCTTTGGATGATGCCAACGCTCTGAGTTCTTCTCTTCATGCTCGGCTTGACTCCGAAAAGGTAACTTACGAAACCATGCTTCGCCTTATCATGCTCTTGGATTCTGAATGAGTTGATTTTTTGCTTGTAGGAAGAAAAACGCGTCCTTGCCGCTTCTCGCGACAATCTGGACAGATTGTATCGAGATTCTAGCAACTCGCTAACCATCTTGGAGAGGAGCCACCGCTTTACAATGGAGGAACTGGACAATCAGCGTTGTAGGCTACAAGAATCTGTGGACGAAGTGACCCGCCTTAAGCAATTGATATCAGCGAAGGATGCCACCATCAAGGAACTCCGAGCTTCCAAGAAAACCATTGCCCAGGAGTTAGAAACTGCTCAGCTGGCCGCTAAAACCGCTGAAGAGACTGCTGCTACTCTCAAAGCCCAGCGCGATAAAGCCATGGACAAGGCTATTCGAGCGGGGCGAATCTTGATGAGAAGACCCGGAGTGGTAGTTCCTGAAGATATAAAAGCTGATGTGCATGCCGCCCCCGATTCTTCGAATCACCCTTCTTCATCAGTCGTTCCTGAGAAAGACATTGGAAAATAGAGAAACAGTTCGCGTGCTCTGAGCGCGCAGTTAGCATGATCAAGTACTCGCTAGAGGTTATCGGCTTATCATTCAAATGACATCATCATTTTCTTATTGTATCCGAATTTCGAATTTGTGGTAACGCTACATGATGATTATGAAGTTTGTTTGTGGGATATGGAAATCATCCCCTGAACTGCATAAGCGCGAGTATGCTATACCGGTTTAAGCCGTAAATGACTTTTAGCCGATAACTCCGTTAGTAGAGTATAGTGGTCCCCCTAGGTAAAGTAAGCGTGAGCATGTTGCGCCGCCTTAAGTCGTTGCCGACTTAAGTCGATTGCTTCGTTTGTAGGGCATAGTGGTCACCCTGAGTTAAGTAAGCGTGAGCATGTTGCACCGCCTTAAGTCGTTGCCGACTTAAGTCGATTGCTCCGTTTGTAGGGCATAGTGGTCACCCCGAGTTAAGTAAGCGTGAGCATGTTGCACCGCCTTAAGTCGCTGCCGACTCAAGTCGATTGCTCCGTTTGTAGGGCATAGTGGTCACCCCGAGTTAAGTAAGCGTGAGCATGTTGCACCGCCTTAAGTCGTTGCCGACTTAAGTCGATTGCTCCGTTTGTAGGGCATAGTGGTCACCCCGAGTTAAGTAAGCGTGAGCATGTTGCACCGCCTTAAGTCGTTGCCGACTTAAGTCGATTGCTCCGTTTGTAGGGCATAGTGGTCACCCCGAGTTAAGTAAGCGTGAGCATGTTGCACCGCCTTAAGTCGTTGCCGACTTAAGTCGATTGCTCCGTTTGTAGGGCATAGTGGTCACCCCGAGTTAAGTAAGCGTGAGCATGTTGCACCGCCTTAAGTCGTTGCCGACTTAAGTCGATTGCTCCGTTTGTAGGGCATAGTGGTCACCCCGAGTTAAGTAAGAATGCAAGTCAATCATAAACGAACCGAGTATCTTTGAAATCTATCTTTATTGATGACATATTTCCACTTTACAGAGTACATGGTCGCCCCGGCTGTTTTGAAATACAGCTAGGGGTAAAACTTTCTGAGGTGCTCTATGTTCCAAGAGTTCCCGACTTCTGTACCATCCGTCTGGGTGAGGCGATACGATCCGGGCCGAGTGACCTCTGCTACTATGAAGGGTCCTTCCCATAAGGGTGATAGCTTGTGCCGTCCCTCCCCCGTTAGAATTCGGCGGAGGACGAGGTCTCCTACTGAAAAGAACCTTTGCCGCACAGCCTTATCGTGATAGCGCCTTAGAGTCTGCTGGTACCGTGCTGATTGGATTACTGCATTCAGTCGTTCTTCCTCAAGTATATCAATATCCTCCAGCCTGGTGGCCTCAGCTTCCGCTATGCTTTCGAAGATCAATCTTGGTGCCCCAAACTTGAGGTCAGCAGGTATCACTGCCTCCGACCCATAGACCATGAAGAAAGGAGTGTTTCCATGCAGGGCTCGGCTAGGTTGGGTTCTCAGGCTCCAAACGACATAAGGTAGTTCTCTTATCCATTTTCCTGCGAATTTTTCATTCTTATCGAAGACCCTTTTCCTGAGTGCCTCCAATATCATTCCGTTGGCTCGCTCAACCTGCCCGTTGGCTCTTGGATGCGCCACAGATGCGTATTTGATCTGAATGCTCTTTTGCTCGCAGAAGTCAAAGAATTCTGAGCTGGTGAAGTTGGATCCTAAGTCAGTGATGATGCTGTTTGGTATCCCGAATCTGAATATTATATCCTGTATGAATTCCACGGCCTTAGCAGAGGTTAAAGAAGCAATGGGCTTGAACTCTATCCATTTAGTGAATTTGTCAATTGCCACCAATACGTGGGTATAACCTCCTTGAGCTTTCTTGAAAGGTCCAATCATATCCAATCCCCAGCATGCGAAAGGCCAAGTTATTGGTATGGTCTGTAGCTGTTGTGCTGGCATGTGCTGTTGCTTTGACAGGTATTGACAAGCTTCGCATCTCTGAACTAACTCGGCTGCGTCGTTCTTCGCCGTCGGCCAATAGAACCCTGACCTGAAGACCTTCCCGACTAGTGTTCTGGAGGCTGCATGTATTCCACATTGCCCTGCATGGACTTCCTCCAGAAGTTGCTTCCCAGTGGACGGGAGAATACACTTCATGAGAACCCCTGATGCACCCCTTCTGTATAATATCTCCCCAATGAGTGTGTAGTGAGCCGACTGTCTGGCAATGCGCTCTGCTGAGTTCTTGTCGTCTGGCTCTTCTTCGTTCTTTATGTACTTAATGATCGGCCTCCTCCAGTCATCAGAGTCTGACTCGGGTTGATCTACGATGTTGCACTCTTCTGTTTGGTCTATTGAGATACTCGGCCGTGTAATTTCTTGCACGAAAACTCCGGGTGGGACCTGAGTTCGACCGGATCCGAGCTTGGATAGTGTATCAGCTGCTGTGTTACGATCCCTTTCCACATGATGAAATTCCAGACCCTCGAACTTATCTTCCAGCTTTCGAACGGCAGCGCAGTATTTTCCCATTGAATCACTTGAACAATCCCATTCTTTGTTTATCTGGCTAATGACTACCAGAGAGTCTCCATATACCATCAATCTCTTGACGCCCAGTGATATGGCGATGTTTAATCCGTGTATCAAAGCTTCATACTCGGCTGCGTTGTTAGAGGCCGGGAATAGCAGCTGGAGAGCATACTTGAGGTGCTCGCCTCCAGGTGTAGTGAAGAGAATTCCTGCTCCTGCTCCTTGCAGTTTCAGCGAGCCATCAAAATACATTCGCCATACTTCTGCGGTTTCTGGATTATCCGGTACTTGTTGTTCTGTCCACTCTGATACGAAATCAACCAGTGCTTGAGTTTTGACGGCTGTGCGAGGTCGGAACTCGATATCATGGGATCCCAACTCGCATGCCCACTTGGCTATTCGGCCAATGGCTTCCTTGTTGTGAAGAATGTCTCCTATTGGAAAACCAGTAACTACTATGACTTTGTGGTCGTCAAAGTAGTGACGCAGCTTGCGGGCAGTTAGAAGTACTGCATATAATAGCTTCTGAACTTGAGGATACTTTTTCTTTGATGGACCCAGAACCTCACTGATGAAGTAGACAGGATGTTGTACCGGATAAGCATGCCCTTCTTCCACTCGTTCGACTACCAACGCAGTGCTTACCACGTGAGTCGTGCAAGAGATATATAGCAGCAAATCTTCAGCTGGTTGAGTTGGCGTAGCTCGCCGTGGCGGCTTTAGTACTGGTGGTGTTGTCAGGAATTTCTTAAGTGCATCTAGAGCTTCTTGTGCTTCTGAAGTCCATTGAAACTTATCCACCTTCTTAAGCAGCTTGTAAAACGGCAAGCCTTTCTCCCCCAGTCTGGATATAAATCTGCTTAGAGCTGCCATACATCCTGTGAGCCGCTGAACCTTCTTTTGTGACCGAGGAGCTTCCATCTTCATGATAGCTTCAATCTTATCTGGATTAGCCTCAATTCCCCGGTGGCTGACGATAAATCCGAGCAACTTTCCTGCTGGTACCCCGAAAACGCATTTTTCAGGATTGAGCTTCCATCTATATCTTCTCAGGCTGTTGAAAACCAGCTGTAAATCTTCGATGAAGTTTTCTGGATTCTCAGTTTTGATCACCACGTCATCAACGTAAGCCTCCACACGCTTGCCCCAGTGATCGGCTAGGCATGTTTGAATGGCCCTCTGATAAGTCGCTCCAGCGTTTTTGAGGCCGAACGGCATGGAGGTATAACAGAAGGCACCAAACGGAGTGATGAACGCCGTTTTTTTCCTCGTCTTCTTTTGCCAAACTAATCTGATGATACCCGGAATAGCAATCTAAGAAAGACAACACAGAACATCCAGCGGTGGAATCCACCACCTGATCTATCCTCGGGAGCCCGAAGGGATCCTTCGGACAGTGTTTGTTGAGATCGGTATAGTCGACGCACATGCGCCAATCCACTTTATTCTTTTTGAGTACAAGAACAGGATTGGCTAACCACTCAGGGTGTAATACTTCTCTAATAAATCCAGCCGCGACCAGGCGAGCTAATTCGGCACGAATGGCTTCTCTCTTGTCGGGCATAAAACGACGTAGCTTTTGTCGAATCGGCCTCGCCTGGGGGTAGACTTTCAGTTTGTGCTCGGCCAGTTCTCTTGGGACTCCCGGCATATCCGCAGGTTGCCACGCGAATACATCCCGATTATCTTGCAGAAACTGGACGAGCGCGCTTTCCTATTTGTCGTTCAAACTGGAGCTGATGACAGCCGTCTTGCGCTCGTCAGCGAACCCCAGGTTGATTCTTTTGGTTTCTTCAGTCGGCCGCATAGAGGTCGCGGCCTGAGTTTCATTCGCTGGTACCGTGAGGCCTTCCTCAGGCTTAGAGTTCGCCGATGTAGAAGGAACTGCCGACGGCTTGGTGGTGAGGGCTGCCTGAATGGCCACTCTGAAACACTCTGCAGCGCCTTGGAAGTCGGCACGCACAGTTATGATTCCTCGTGGTCCTGGCATCTTCAGTATCATGTATGTATAGTGCGGAATGGCCATAAATTTGGCCAGTCCCGGCCTCCCGATGATGGCGTTGTACCCGCAGTCGAAGTTCGCCACCTCGAACCTCAGGAACTCGGTTCTGTAGTTCTCCGGAGTTCCGAAGGTGACCGGCATGTAGATGTGACCCAGCGGGTATTCCCCTTCCGTCGGCACGATGCCGAAGAAAGGAGTGTCCGACTCGTGGAGCTCTTTGAGGTGAACTCCCAAGCCTTGGAGTGTACGGGGGAAGGTGACGTTGATGCTGCTCCCCCCGTCCACTAGCACCTTCTTTACCCGGCTCTCTCGGATCACCGGATCGACGAGGAGCGGGTATTTGCCTGGATGGTCGAAGTTGAGCCACTGATCCTCCCGAGTGAAAGTGATCGGGTGCTCCGACCACCGGTACGGGGCGGGAGGTCCGGTGGTTGCCACCAGTATCTGGCGGTCGTTGAGCTTTTGTTGTCTTTTGTTCTCCTGCGACCCATGTCCGCCGAAGATGACGTTGACCTCCCTGTCAACGCGCGGGAAAGCTCCTCCTCCCCCCTCCTCCTGCCGACGGGGCTGTTGTGGTTCATCAGGTCCTCCCCTCGGCGGAGGAGGCGGTAGAGGTTGGAAGGGTCGGCCGTGCCCGACGGAGTGCTTGAAATCCCGGCAGTTTCGAAGGGTGTGGCGCATGTCCTTGTGGTACGGGCACTGGGCGTCGAGGATGTCGTCCAGCGTGCGCTCGCCTCCACGAGGTCCTCCTCGGGCGCGAGAGGCGGGTGGTCCGACGGCGTGTACTTCTTCTCGAGGCCTCTTCTCCCAGCGTTTGTCGGACGGCTGGTTCGCGTCACGTCGTGGCGCTGCTGGTGCAGGCTTTGCTCCTCCGATGAGATCTTGGGCCCGCTCGTCGGCGGTGATGTAGAGGTCGGCTTCCCGGAACAGCTCCTCGGAGGTAGTCGGCGCCTTTTGTAGTATGGCTCGGACGAAAACCGAGTCATTGGATCCTCTGTAGAAGTCCTCGATCACGGCTGCCTCCGTGACCTCGGGGATGCGGTTTCTCATGGTCTGGAACCTTTTAAGGTATGATCGGAGAGTCTCGTCCCCCCGGCGCTTGATGGATTTGAGGTCCCATGGTTGCGCCGGCTTGTCAGAGAGGGACTGGAAGTTGGCGATGAAACGTCGACTGAAGTCTCCCCAGTCGTCGATGCAGTGTCGGGGTAGATGTCGCAGCCACTGCAGCGCATCTTGCCCAAGGACGATGGGCAGATACGCGGTCATGACGTCTTCGGATGCTCCGGCAGCTCGAGCGGCAGTGGTGTAGACGGCTAACCAACCCCCTGGATCCTGCTTAGGTTCATATTTGTCAACATTGGATACCTTGAAGTTGGGAGGCCATTGGATGGCCCTAAGGCGCGGAGTAAGTGCAGATACTCCGCACGTGTCCTCCTGTCGTCGGGGATGACGTCTGTCCCGGGGAGGGGAGCGGTGGTGGCGGTCCCTCGACCGTCCCCGGGTGGTACCGCCAGTTGAAGCTGTTGCCGACTCAGTCCTGGTGGCCTGGCTTTGAGTCGGGAAGCCATGATCTCGGTCATACTCCTCCCGACGGCGAATTTCGTTCTCATGCCGCCGTTCACGCGAAGCATTGATGGAGCTTCGCGCGTCTCGGCGACTGTTGATGGTGTGTCGCAAATCGTTCGGCGGGTGAGTGAGCGGTAGAAGATGGTTGGCCGCCTGAGTAAACAGGCGTCGGTATCCTTCGGCGTCGGGAGTCCGAGGAAGTCCGTCAGCTATCCGAGCTAGAACGCCTCCGACTTCGCTCGGCGTGTTCATAGCTCGAGCGAAGTCGGGGTTCAAGTTGCGCCCGAAGAGCGGATTCTCCCGGCGTTGCCTTGCATCTTGCTCGGCTTGCTCCTGAATCCGTCGGCGATCACGTCGTCGGGAGTTCCTTCGTTCCCTGAAGACGCGTTCTTCCGGAGTTTCTCCTACCTCCGAGACCTCGTCTCGCGAGACAGGCTGCTCCGGATCCCGCTCTCCGGCCGCGTGATGTCGTCGAACGTTCCTGCGTCGGTTCCTTCGTCGGCGGGATTCTCGCTGAGGCGGTTCTTCTCCAGGCGCGGTCGGTTCATCGTCGGAGACGACGAGCGACTCTGCTCTCCCGATGAAGAGGACGTCGGGGTAGAACGGCATTGCTGCCGCGGTGACTTTCTTTCCGTTCTCCTTTGAGATCGGAGGAACGGGAAGAACGATTTGCCTCTCCCTGGTCTCCTTCTTTCTCACGACCCGTGTCCATTCTTTCGTCAGGGAAGTAGATAGCGGACTCTTCCGGGTCAGCGAGCTTCTAGCTCTAGCTTCCCCGGAGACGATCTTTTTCCGAAGAGCCGGAAGTAGCGTCTTTCCAGCATTTTCGGAGTTTGTTGGAGGAGACTTCTGTTCCGGCAGATCTGCGAGGCGGTGTAGAATTCCTTCTTCATCTGCTACGGACGAGATTGTCCCGAAGCAGAATACAGATCCGGGACGCACGGCGATTTTGCTATGGAAGGTGACGGCCATTGAGCTAGCTTGGATCGTCGACACACCCCCTACCTGGCGCGCCAGCTGTCGGTGTTTTGGGTCCGACCGCACACCCGGGGTTGCCCCTCAAGGTGTTTTCTAGGAGTAGGACGGTGTCAACGACTGTAGCAAAATGGTTCGTGCCGATCGCACGAGAGACAGTGAACAAGATTTACAGGTTCGGGCCGCTTAGAGATGCGTAACACCCTACGTCCTGATGAGAATTCGGCTGTGGTTACAAGAGGGCTCTCTGGGTTGAAGGCACAGAGAGTTTACGTGGGTGGCTAAGTAGGATAGGGTCGATCGTTCTGAAGGGGTGCCCCCTAGGCCTTATATACTCGACCGTGGGGCAGTACACGTGGGTAAGATAACAACAAGTAGCTAAAAGATAGTGAACCTCTTGAGATTATCCCTACGTAACCCTCGCCGACTTATCCTCGCATGGCTTCGTTGCATGGAGACTCCAGCGCGGGAAAGTCGGATCTCTGTTGCAGCCATTCGCTCGACGCTGTGGGCCGTCCGGGTTTGCACCAATCCAGCCTCATGTCGTTCTGCTTTGCCGGTTGTTTCTCCCCAGGCCCACGAAAGAATGACCTTACGATTTATTGGGCCCTTGGGCCTTTCGTGAGGTCCTTTACTCTTTTAGTGGACCCGGGGATATCTATCTCCCACAGCCCCAACAACATCCAAATTGTTGAAGGGAAATGTGGAGTAAATTAGTTTATTTCTCCCTCAATCTCTTCTTCAATTCTAGAGATGATTTAAGTTTTCAAAATAGCCTCTATACTTTCTTCGGTTAGAATTCCCAAAAATATCCTTAACATGGGTGCAAAGATACCAGCTTACCCTAATTAAGCCCTGAAGTAGTAATTAATACCCTACCACTAGTAGCATATGCATGACGTAGGGCGGCTGTATACGACAAACTAACCGGACGTCACCACGTCTCCACCTAGCTAGATACAACAAGATGCAGCATATACTTAATTATGGTAATTTATTAGGTTAACACTCCATCCCTTCGTCGTTTGTTTCCAATCGCAGGTACGTACTCCCGACGAGTACACAATAAGATATCCATGTAGCCATATAGGCATGTACCTTAGTATTTTTTTCTCCATAATCGTATATGATGGGTAAACTTTTGCTAGATTCGCGGAGAGTCCAGCTTCCGATGAACAATTAATGTACAGCATGCGCTGCTAAAGTTGAGAAACATTTTTTTATGACAACCATACTATAAAAACATATTTATTATCCTTTCTAGCACGGTCGTAGACCATCCTCGGTGGAAGTTTCATTTTCATTAAAATGACTGACACGTAAGTAAACATATGTCATGCAATTTAATAAAAACATATGAGAAGGTTTTATGAGAGATGAGAGAGTTTTATGTGGATGATACAGTGTTTTCCAGACAAATGTTGACTTATCAACTTTAGAAAAACAGTGTGATAAAAACCATCCATTGATAATTAATGGCCGTATGGTGTCTCTCCCTTATTTTTTTTCTACAAGGCACGATGCGTTTTAACATTCAAACCTAATATAATAAGTGTATCCAAGAGTTTTTAAGGTTTAATAAGAGAGAATGCAAAATATTAACGTTAAGTAATCTTAATGCATGTGATCATTTTAAAGCTAGCACAGCATACAGCTCGGTTCAATTCAAATAACAACATTAAGGGTGTCCGCAATAGTTGTCTCAAATAGCTAGCTGGTGTGGAACTCAGAGAAGAATAAAAATAGTAATTTATCTCACCACTAGTATATGGTCCCACATTTAATACACTCAATTTATTGGAATACATGAAATCTCCTATCTATTTGCTCGTCACTAACTATTCTTAGGCCATGTTCCAATCTCGCGAGATAAACTTTAGCAGCTTTTTTTAGCTACTTTTAGCCATTTGTAATCTAAATAGGAGAGCTAATGGTGGTAATTGAAGCTAAACTTTAGCCCTTCAATTCATATAGCTAAAGTTTATCCCGTGAGATTGAAACGGGGCCTTAGTTCCTCCACAATTTCTATCCACGTAGAAAAGAAAGTGAATCTAGCTAGTGAAATAGCTAGATATTGGGAACGCCCTAACGCGGCTTGAAGAAGGCAGACGTTATGCCGCCTCCATTGATACCATTAATGTAGTCAGCATCTTTATAACAACTGAATAACCCATTACCGCAAGTAGACGTCTTAAGGAGCCTTCTTTTGTTAAACGTTTAATAGAGGCAACACTATTATATATGGCGAGGAGCCTGCCTTTGCTAAATGTTTAATAGAGGCGACAATGTTAGGGCGCCCGTCTCCGATAACATATTAACGGTTGCAGACAATCTTAATATACATGTTTTCATTAATCATATTTTAATTTTAAAATAGTTTCACACCATTCCATTTGAATTTGAATTTGACTTTATCATGTTAACAACACCAGGTTACCTAAGGTACCTAAGGTGTCGGTTGGTTCACGAAATGTAACGTAAATGGTAATGGTAACGATTCACACTGGAATACCGGCGGTAACAAATTTGAATAAAGAGGTATCCATTTGTAGTGTGGTATCGATTACGGTTGAACTTAAACAAACATGATCTAACGTTATTGGTTACCCATTACGTTACCAATATGGAATAACTTATGAGAGTAGTCTTGACGTCGTGCAATATGCTTATTACGTCATGGCTACTCAAGCACAATTACATTCAAGATCTATAGAGGTTTGGGTCATTGGATGCGTAATATCAATGTCCTATTTCTAGTGGTGGTTTATATATCTTTGGAGTACACACATTTATCCACAAGCAATGAGGTTGGGGTCCTTGAGGAATTGGGATCTAAGGCAAGCTGATTACACCATTGAAAGCCCCTAGACGGGGCGAATATGTGATTCTGCAAAAATACAATTAAAACACAAACTTTGTCCAAAGTTATGAGTTAGCATAGAACTAAACCAAGTTCGAGAGAGAAGAAGAGAGAAAACCCTCTTCACTTGTTTTCTCTTTCCATATATAAATTAGACTAAGAGAAATATTACAAGTGAATTTGGAGAACTTAGTAAGAAATAAAACCTTCTTCTTTTTTGGAAGCCTATCTCGAAAGAATCTCTAAGTTAAGCATGCTTGGCTTGAAGCAATTTGGGATAGGTGACCGATCGGGAAGTTTTCTCGGGTGCGCATGAGTGAGAATAAACCACCTAATTGGTTACCCGCACCATTCCATCCTGAATCATCGCGTGCATTGACTTTGGCTGAGTGTCTGTTTGGTTGCCTATACGAGAGGAACAGTGGTTGCATGAGTGGATGCAAAATAAGTCATCCTGAGGCTATTTACCTGCATCTACACATACGCCAGAAATTGTCGTACCTGGCCGGCCAGGCTCGCGTGGAATAGGGTGTACGGGTGCAGTAAACCAATCAGGCGGAAACTACGCACAAAAGACATGTGTTGGTTTGTGGGGACAATATATGGTCCTAGAGAGATGCCAGGAGTAAGTATCGTCGGTTCGAGAGTGGACGAGGTTGTTACAAATAGTATCGGAGCCGACCCTTGCGGTTTCACGAGCGTGTGTGGGTTAGGAGTTCTGGTATATGGCGCATGGCACATGTGGGCTCGGAGTGGTCACATGGCATAGCATATGACGACACTAGACACATAGATATGGCTAAGAGGGGAGGTTCCTGGATTGGGGTTGACCGACGAGGACATCGGTCTTCTAAAGGGGGTGGATTGTGATATCCTGGCCCCGGTGGATGGTGATATCCTGACCCAAGGCTTACTAGAATTAATAGATTACTTATACTAACAAGGTGCATCTTCTTTTTTGGAAGCCTATCTCAAAAGAACCTCCAAGTTAAGCGTGCTTGGCTTCGAGCAATTTGGGATGGGTGACCGACCAGGAAGTTTTCTCGGGTGCGCATGAGTGAGGACAAAGTGCGTACAAAAGACTTGTGTTGGTCTGTGGGGACAATATATAATCCTAGAGAGCTACCAAAAGTAAGTAACGCCGGTTTAGGAGTGTACGGGGTGTTACACATAGGATGAATCAAGATTCACAAGTGTTATATCAAGCTTGGGACGCACAAGCATACCTTACCGAAGCTGGAGCACCAAAGTCAATCTCGATGGCTCGATATACACTATTAGGGCCTTAGGAATGGGAAAAGCACGGTTAAGCACCAATGTAGGTAGAGGATTAGAGGAAGAAGAATAGAGGTGCGAGATAGAGACAGACATGAAGAAGAACAAAGGTGGGAGAACTAGAGAGGAAGAGATCCAAAAGAACAACAGAAGAAACTTAAGGTTAACAACCACAATCCACCACAACTAGATCCATAGGTGATAAGAGCACTACAAGTCCAAAACAAACAGCTTACCATCTTACTCTTACTGGAGTCAAGTGTCAACCTCGTTGGACGTCAGCTAGAGGAAGAAGACAGAACACTACAGCAGCTTATCGTCTTAATGAAGCCATGACTACGATGAGGGGAGGCCAGGAGGGGAACCTAACCTGGAGGACCCTATAAGAGACTGGAGATGAGGCGATGGCGGATTGGAACGGGTCAGTGGTAGCGCGGGTCTGGATCACCCCAAAATCTCTAGAGAGCAGAGAGGTCGAGAGGGTTCAAGAGACTAAGAGAGAGAGAGTGATAGAACGAACGACTAACGAGGCAGGCCAGGGGTGCGGATTAGAGACGTGATACAAGGGTTTTCTGAATAGGGTTTAACCGTGCTTCCAGGCTAATCGGGTCATGCCCGTGCTAGCCTAGCATGCCCGGGAGGCGTCCCAGGCAAGGCACTAGCCATCGTGTCGTGCCAGTATGGGCCCACCTTCAACCATGTCGTGTCGTGCCCAGGCACTACGGGCTGTGTCGTGCCTCGAGCCGACTCGATTAGCCAGGCACCGTTGGCTATCTATATTATGCATGCTTGCAATGGCCATCATTACCAAGGCATCGGCCTACCATCGTCCAGGCGTATGGTCCTACCCCACACAATTGCAGAAAAGTTCTTTAGTATTGGTTAGAAACCAGCTATGGTACTAGACTACTAATTGGTACTATGCAACCAAGATTAAAGACCTTGTATTTTAGTCTCAGTTGAATGGCCTAGTACTAAAAGACTCATTAGTATGGCTCGTTGGCTCCAACTAGTACTAAAGGATAAAAAATCGTCGAAAAAAATTAAAAACAACCCTATGGTCTGAGATACATGTGTATATCACAAGTTGCAAATCACAACTCACATGATTTCCGAGCGAAATATGTGTGTATGTGATGTTAGGATTCAATCCCAAGATCTAGTCTCCACGCATTCCCTCTTTATCACTCTACTTTAGAGCTATTTGTGAATAGAAAGAATATGTTTTTATTATATTTTAACTCCTCAAGAACCTTTAGTATGGTTTAGTGGCAAATATTAGTACAAACTAGTCTTTTAATACTAATTATGCCATCAACTGATACTAAATGCTCTTCTAGCTCTAATACGTGTTGGTATTACAAAACAGGTACTAAATAGACTCTTTAGTAGTGGTTAGAGCCATCAATCTATTATAATTTGTGGTTGAGAGATGAGTACCAGTTGGTGGGTTCAACCAGTACTAATTAAAGAAGACATTAGTATCAACTAGAGCCATCAACCACTACTAATACTTACCCTTGGGCCTCAAAAGTTAGATTGGATGGTATTGATGCTCGCGTCAATAGCAAAATATGAATAGCAAGGAATTTCCTTCCCCTAATCTCCACCAATTCACTTAACCAAACCAGCCCTAAAAGATTTAGCCAGAGATTTTAAACACTATTCAAAAATATTAATTAACTTATCGATTCAGCATACTCACAGATAAACAGCATATATGTAACGCCCCGAATTTAAGAGTTAATTTTTTTCTTTCTCCATCACTCACCAAATTCGGGCGTTATCCCACCTCTTTCTTTTTCTTCTCACTATGCCTTGTTCTTTTTCAAAATCCTAGCGAGAATTAGCTCGGCATCTTGTGTAAGCAAAACCCTAGGGTTAGGTCTTTTGGTTGTTGCACCATGCCGGACCATGCATTTATTTTGTTTGTTGGGTGAATTTGTGAAATCATGCATTTAGAAAATAGATTAAAAAGGAAAAGAAACCTCTTATTTCTTTTTTTCCTTCCCTCCTTCCCCCTCTCCTCTCCTTGCGGCCCAGCTCCCCCCCTGCGGCCCGGCCGGCGCCTCGCGGCCTAGCTCGCCCCCTTCCTCGCTTTGGGTTGACTCGGCGGCATAGCTCGGTGGCCCAGCCGCCTCCCCCGCGTCCCCCGCGCGCCGCGCGCGTGGGCGGTTATGCGCCGCCGCCGCCACCCCCTGGTGGGGCCCACCCGTCAGCCCCACCCCACCCAAAACCGCCTTGCTCTCTCTCTCCTCTACCCCCACGCACGTTCTCTCTCCCTCGCGCAGCTCGTCTCCCTCCTCCAGCCGCCCGCCGCTCGGAACCGCCGACCCCGATGCCGCCCTCGCCCCTGCGCGGTGAGTCCCTTCTCCCTCCTCTCCCTCGCCCCCCTCTCCTTCCCTTCTTCCCCGGTCCCGGCCCCGCTTGCCGTGGCCATTGCGCGGCCGGCCATGGCGCGCGCGTCCTCCACGCGGTGCAGCCTGCCCCAGCGTGGCGCGGCCTGGCCACGGTGCCCGTTCGGCACGGCGCGTCCGCCCCGACGTAGCCCCTCCCCGGTGCGCTCGGCTCCCTCCCCGGCATCCCATCCCCGCCCCGGTGCGGCCCTCCCCCTCTCCCCGCGCGGCCGCCCCAGCCCGCCCTGGTGGCTCCGCCCCCATCCCGGCGCGCGCGCCCCAGCTCCGCCCTGCCCCTCCCCGCGAGGCAGCTCGCCCTGGTGCACGTGGCCCGTCTCGGCCCCGGCCCGGCGTGGCCGTGGTGCCCCCGACGCGCTTGCTCGGATGGCGCGAGGCCTCTGCCCAGGCGTGCCCGCTCGCGGCCATGGCGCCCGGTGCGGCGTGTGCGATGCCCCTGGCGCGGCCCGCCCTGCGCGCGGTGCCCCTAGCGCGACTCATCGTGCCCGCGCGGCGCGGCCATGGTGCCTGGCATGGTGCGCGCGGTCCCAGCCCGGCGCGGTGGTGGCACCCTCGCTCGGCGCGGCCCCACTGCCTGCTCGCGGCGCGCGACACGACGTGCGCGTGGCTCGGCCCTGGTGTGGCTCATTCGCGGCGTGTCAGTGCGGCCTTGTGCGCGCTAGTGCTCGCGTGGTTCGCGCGGCGTCTTGGCGCGGTTCGCCGTGCTTCCGGCGCGACGTGTAGCGCCCCGCCACGCTTGTGGCATACTTGTCTACCCCCCGTGTATTCTATGCATATGGAACGTGTTGTTTATTTTATATAGTCGACCTCTACCTAAAAATTGATCACGTTAATCATCTCATGTAGTTAATCAACGACTTTGTTTAATATCGTCCAATTGGAGATAGTTGTAACTATATTAGTGCATGTGATTAATACCTGTAGAATGCCTAGGTAGAGCTAGACAAAGTAATGGTTAATTGCACACCTACACGTGATACGTTTTGACTATAGTTTTAGCCACTACGAGCCCCTTCTTTTTCTTTCTAGCAATCACGAATGCAAATCGTATGTCATATCTTATACATATTCAATTTATCTGCTCTCTTGTATGGTGTACTGTTTATTTCCTGTCGGCGTCTCGGACCCGAGGGGGTCCCTTAGACCGACCAGTGAAATCGCTGCGTGTCCCTGCCCAGATGGGTTGGTGCGGGATGGAACACAAGAGGTGGGACAAGCCTTGTATAATCCTGCACCAGGGGTGCCGCTCGCAGTAGGGGTTACAAGCGCGTCACGTGAGAGAGAAAGGGACACAGAGCTCGTCCGCCGCTTCCCTCACGCGAACCCCCCTCAGGGTGGCCCTGGACCTCCCTTTTATAGAGGCAAGGAGAGGATCCAGACGTACAACGGGGGGCGTAGCTATGTGCTAACGTGTCCGACAGTGGAGTGCCTAAGCCCTGTGTACATGCCAATGTGGCCGTTGGGGGAGAGCTTGGGCCCTGTACATGTGATGGCGTGGCCGTTGGAGGAGCACCTGAGTCTTGTAGGAGCACAGCTGGCAGTGCGGCGAGGATCCTGCTGACGTCTCCTTGCTGTCGTAAGGAGCTGAGAGCCACCGGCGTCATGGTGCACGCGGGGCACCATCATTATCCGTCGCCGGGGTAAGCCAGATGGGACGCCGGTCTTGTTCTTCCTAGCCTGAGCAGGCTAGGAATAGGGAAATGATGTATCCCCTGTTAGCGCAGTCGGTCCGAGCCCAGGGTCGGTCGAGGCGGAGACTTCTCTTGAGGCCGAGGCCGGGGTCGGACGAGGACGCGATTCCTCCCGAGACCGGGGTCGAGGCTGAGTCTGGGGCTCGGGCGAGGCGGAGACCTCCTCCCAAGGCTGGAGCCTGAGGTCGGGCGAGGCGGAAACCTCCTCCCGAGGCCGGAGCATGAGGTCGAGCGAGGCGGAGCTTCCTGTTGCGCCCGAGGCTGAACTCGGTGATTGATCGTGACTTGTTGTCAGTCGTTGCCGGGGTGGCTGACACGGTAGTCAGAGCGGAGCGAGCGGTGCTGTTTTCCTATCATATCGGATAGTAAAGAAGAGGGGTGAAGTGACTGCGGTCACTTCGGTCTGGCCGACTGAGGCGCGTGTGTCAGGATACGGTGTCAGGCATCCCCTGCATTTAATGCGCCTGGGAAGCGGTCGGTTGGTGAGGCGGTCTGGCCAAGGTTGCTTCACAACGAAGCCTGCCCGAGCCGGGCCTCGGGAGAGCCGAGGGGGCGCCCGCTTCCTGAGGAGGCCCTCAGGCGAGGCGTGAACTCATCTGGGACTACTGTTCCAACCCGAGGCTGGGCTTGGGTGAGATCGCGTCCCTCGGGTAGACGAAGTCTTGGCTTGAACCGCACCCGTCAATTGGACTGAGGGTGTTTACCAGCCATGATTAGGAGCGTTGGGGGTACCCCTAATTATGGTACCCGACAGTAGCCCCCGAGCCTCGAAGGGAGTGATGGTACTCACTTGGAGGCTTTTGCCGCGTTTTCGGTGAGGGGACCGGCCTTTCTCGGTTTTTGCCTTGTTCTGGTGGATGCGCGCGAGCGCACCCGCCGGGTGTAGCCCACGAGGCCTCAGAGGAGTGGTTTGACTCCTCTGAGGTCTGAATGCTTTTCGTGGTGCTTCGGCCGGTCTGATCGTTCCCTCATGCGGCCCGGCAGTAGCCTGGGTGCATGGTCGGGTTCCAAGTTATCAAGCTGGTTTGTTGACGCTGTCAACAGTTTTGGCCGTAGCCGGGTGCGAGAGCAGCCCCCGAGCCTCTGCACGGAGCGAGAGGATGATCAAGGACTTTCCCGACTTTTATTATACGCCCCTGCGTCGCCTTTTCGCAAGGAGGAGGGGGGAAAGCGTCATGTTGCCCTCGGAGGGCGCCGAACATGGTGTTTCCAGTGAGCTGCTAACGGGTGATCCGAGTGGACGCCTGTGCCCCGTTTGTTAGGGGTCGGCTGGTGGCCCAGAGGCGCGCTCCAAAAGTACATGTGGGTAATTCGCCGGACCCAGACCCCTTCGACAGGGTCCGAGGGCTTGATGCCTCCCTCCGGTGGGATTTCATTACAAATCATTCCCGCCGGTCTCGGAAATGTCCTAGGGTACCTCGGGAGCGTAGCCCAAGCCTCGGCTATGTATCGAACGTACCTAGAGTCATCCCTCACTCTGCGTGGTTTGGGGCGACTGTCAAACCCTTCCGAGGGGCCAGCCTACGAACCCCTAATCAGTAGTGGGCACGGAGCCCGAGCGCTCTAGGGCGGCTGTCGAACCCTTTCGAGGGGCCAGCCTTCGAGCCCCTGATTAGTTATGGTCTTGAAGTCCGAGTGCTCTGGGGCGGCTGTCGAAACCCTTCCGAGGGGCCAGCCTTCGAACCCCTAATCAGTAGGAGGGCTCGGGGCCCGCTTCCTTCGCCGGGAAGGATCCTTTCCACAACATCCCCTTTCCCGGTCCCTGTAGCAAGAGAAAGAGAGAGGAGGAGGGGAAGGATATGAATTTGAATAAGGTGGCGCACCTTTTTTGACGCGGTCATTATGGCGAAGGCGAAGCGACGCCCGCCTTGCCTGCCAGAGGTGTTGCCTGCTCCGTCGGGGAGTTAATGCGACAGGACGGGCGATTCGCGTGGTGCCTGTTGCACGTGCGAGCCGTTCGAGGAACAGGGCACGGGCGCATCGTCTTCATGTCGTGGGAGAGGGCTCTCCTATCGCTTCAGGAGGGGACGCGAGCCTGCAGGCGACTTGACCGCTGCCTCTGATCGTCTGCCGCTGCAGTTACTGCCGGCCCGCTTTTGACCATGCCAACCGTCGTGCCTACCCCGCGGCTGACCGGCCCATGGCCGTCACCTTTAACTGGCACTGTTGGGTCCTGCGCAGGGCTACCTCGAGTCGCAGTACCGGTTCTGCAGTCGAGGAGGCGCAGCATTGGCGCGGGTGGCGATGTAACTTCTCGCACGTCATAACCGGCGCGCCGGTTACATGACATGCGGGCCCGCTTCCTTTGCGCTGGTCCGCCGGATGTGGATGGAGCCGAAGGGGCGCACAGTTGCAGTGCAGTTGGATGCCCGTCGCGTGGCAGTCCACCCTTTCGACCACCGGTTTCTGCGAAGATGGGAGAGCGCTTGTAACCGCGGGACGGTTACATGCCTCGCGTGCGGCGGTTCGCCTTCTTCGTGCTTCGGATCAGCTCGTATGACGTGTGGGTCCCAGCCCCCGTGTCGTAGGGGTAGAACCCTGGAGGATGTCAGTGGGGATTTCGCCCGTGACGCTAAGGGGTGCAAGCGAGGAGGTCTGCCTATAAAAGGGGGATCGATCCCCTAGGTAGTGGCCATGCCTTCGTTCTCCCCTCATGCATCGCGCCCTTCCGCCTTTTGAGCCCCCGGATGGGGTGCTCCAGCGCCGCCTTGATCTTGCTGTCGTTGGAGGAGCGCGACCTCGTGGAGATCGGCACCTTTCAGCCATTGCTCGGCTTCAAGGATTTTCGTCGTGTAGCTCGGCTGCATTCCTTCACCAATGGGCAGTTTGGTGGGGAGAAGCAAGCCAGGCTGCGGCCTCCGCCCCGCCCTCAGCTTCAAGGATCTTCGTCATCCTTGCTGAGGCGGAGGGAGAGCTGAGCCGGGGTTCTACCTCCCACATGGGCCGGCAGGCCGTCTCCTCCTTCAGCATTCAGGGGAGAAGGCGCTCACCGACCTTGCGGAGGGGCGAACTTCGGCAACGCAGGACCGGTCGGCCGCAAGCGTCGTCAGCTCCAGCGTGCCTGGCTCGCTGGCTCAGTTGGGTCTGTCGCGGCCTCCAACGCTGCCTCCTGCCGCTTGATCCGGGCTCGGGCGTCTGTTGCGCCGTGCGCACCGGTGGACCGTCCAAGACGCCGTACGCCGCATGGGCAGCGTTCGTGTTCTTGGATTGTCTTATCCTCAGTCCGGCACGATGCCTCCGTGCGGAGGTCGAGGCCTGCCCGTCCGTGAGGACCCGAGTGGGGATCTGCCGATGCAGGCTGGGGCGCCCGCCATTCGTCAACGTGGCGCTGGCGTGCAGGTGGCCGCTGTCGTCGGTGCTGAGGTGGTGGCAGCCGAAGAAGGTTTCTCCGCCGACGAGACCATCGGCGCTAGCTACGGCCGGACCCCCGGCTCTTTGGCTTTGATGGCTTGTCCTCGCCCTTCGAGCGAAGACGCGGGCGAGGGCCTCGTCACAGCAGCGTCGGCCCTGGGGTCATCGCTGCTGCTGTTTAGCCGCCCGAAGCGGGGGTCGTTGTCGCTGCTGGTGTAGTGGTCGCCGGCAAGCCACTCGGAGTTTGTTATTCCGCAGGCCCTCTGGTATGGAGGTTGTTCATACCTGCGGGAGCGGAACCGGAGTCCCGTTTATAAGGAGATATACCGGGTTTTTGCCGGAGCAAAATGTAACCGCTTCAAGTACTTAGACATTTGTCGTAGGTCGGGAGAACCGCCGAGGGTTCTGCCGACGTCTAAGTCTGTGTAGCATAGTTACCCCCAAGTATATGTGTTTGTTCTTTGTGGCTGTCGAGGCCTGAACATTTGGGTATTCGAGAATGAAGCTGTGGTCTTCCTCATTCTGAGCGCTGGGACTTGTCTGTTGGCTAGCCGATCCACTTAACCGAGCGTCGGTTGCCTTTCGCGGAAGGTGACGAGTGAGGTGTCCGTATCCCGGAGGCGTAGGAGTCCCTCGGCTCTGTCGGCCTTGCCGCTCTAGGCTTCCCTTGCTCAGTTTTTGGAACCCTCCGCTGCTCTGCGATGAGCCGGAGCCGGAGGCAGCGGTGTTAGCGCGGACAGACGCGGAGTCGGCTCGGAAAGAGACTTCGTCGGCCCGGGAGATGATGGTTTCCTAGGCCGAGGAAGATGTGGTAGCAGCCGCTGGAGCTTGGCCAAGACATCTACTGGCGCTGTGCTAGCGTCCTCCCTTAGGTGGAGGTCCTTTTGGCCGGGTCGCCGTCCGAGGCCGGGCCTAGTTCCGCCGAGGGTGGAAACAACACCGAGGGTGCTGCCACTCCCCCTGCCGATGCCCGAACCTACAGGAACAGTTTGTCTGTAGCGTGCGCATGCTTTTTCACGGCCACCGAGGCCTAAACACTTTATCGTCGTGTTTAAAAAGCTACGTCTTCTCTCCTCTTGTTTCGAGCATCACGACTTGTCTGTCAATAGCAGAATCGTTTATCCGAACGAGAGTTACTTTTCGTGGAAGGTGATGAGTGAGGTATCCGTATCCTAGAGGCGTAGGAGTCCCTCGGCTCGGTCGGCCTTGTCGCTTACGTGCGCTCTCATTTGGTCGAAGGATTCCATTATTGGTACAGTCGAGAAGGCGCGAAAGTCGTTTTCTACCCGAGTGTTAGGACTTGTTCGGTAGCAGGATCGCTTATCCGAGCGTGAGTTACTTCTCGCGGAAGGTGATGAGTGAGGTATCCGTATCCCGGAGGCGTAGGAATTCCTCGGCTCGGTCGGCCTTGCCGCTTACGTGTACTCTCGTCGTTCTCAGGATCCCTCTATCAATACGGAAGTCGAAAGCACAAAGGTTGTTTTGGTAGAAAATTTTTCCGAGGAAAATTTTAACGCAGAGGGGGTTCCCCCCTTCTAGCCCCCGAGGGAGGGTCGGGCTTTGCTGAGGCAAGGCCGACCCTTCCTTGACGGTTAGACTTTGTGTATGTAAACGAGGTACATGAACGACTTAAAACATCTTAAGGGTAGAAGCGACGTAGCTATTGGATGTTCCAAGCATTGTTGTAGACCTCGCCTTGGTCGTTGGCCAGCTTGTATGTTCCGGGCTTCAAGATCCTGGCGATGATGAAGGGCCCTTCCCAGGGAGGAGTGAGCTTGTGGCGCCCTCGGGCGTCCTGTCGCAGGCGAAGCACCAAGTCTCCCACTTGGAAGCCTCGGCACCGAACGCTTCGGGCGTGGTAGCGCCGCAGCGACTACCGGTACCGTGCCGAATGTAGTAAGGCGACGTCCTGAGCCTCCTCGAGTTGGTCCAGTGAGTCTTCTCAGCTGGTTTGGTTGCTTCGGTCGTCGTACGCCTTGGTCCTCGGGGACCCATGTTCTAAGTCCATGGGGAGGACGGCCTCAGCCCCATAGACTAGAAAGAACGGCGTAAAACCCGTGGCGCGGCTCGGCGTCGTCCTCATACTCCAGACTACCGAGGGTAGCTCTTTCATCCACCGCTTGCCGAACTTGTTGAGGTCGTTGTAGATCCTTGGTTTGAGCCCCTGCAAAATCATACCGTTGGCATGCTCCACCTGCCCATTCGTCATGGGATGAGCTACGGCGGCCCAGTCCACACGGATGTGGTGGTCGTCGCAGAAGTCCAGGAATTTTTTTCCGGTGAACTGCGTGCCATTGTCGGTGATGATTGAGTTTGGGACCCCGAAGCGATGGATGATGTTGGTGAAGAACACCACCGCTTGCTCGGACCTGATGCTGTTTAGGGGTCAGACCTCGATCCACTTGGAGAATTTGTCGATAGCGACCAGCAGGTGCGTGAAGCCCCCGGGTGCCTTCTGCAAGGGGCCGACGAGGTCTAGACCCCACACAGCAAATGGCCAGGTGATGGGTATCGTCTGCAAGGCCTGAGCGGGCAGATGCGTCTGCTTTGCGTAGAATTGACACCCCCAGCAGGAGCGCACAATCCTAGTGGCGTCGGCCACCGCGGTTGGCCAGTAGAAACCTTGTCGGAAGGCATTCCCCACGAGGGCTCGAGGTGCTGCATGGTGGCCGCAAACCCCCGAGTGTATTTCTTGCAACAGCTCTTGTCCTTGGGCAATAGATATGCATCGTTGGAGGATGCTCGAGGGGCTGCGGTGATAGAGCTCTTTTTCATCACCCAGCGAGACGAATGACTTGGCGCGCCGAGCCAGCCACCGAGCTTTGATCTTGTCGGTGGGAGGCTCTCCTCGGAGGAGATATTCCAGGTACGGGGTCTGCCAGTTCGAATCTGGCATGACCCCATTCTGTTCCTCCTCGATGGGCAAGCCCTCTTCCTCGATGGCCGAGGGTGCCTCGGGTTCGGCCGAGGGTACCTCGGGCTGGGCCGAGGCTTCCTCAGGCTCGGGCGCGTCGTCGATCTTGACGGATGGTTGATGTAGGTCTCTGGAGAAGACGTCCGGGGGAACCGTCATTCGCCCCGAGGCTATTTTTGCCAGCTCATCCGCAGTCTTGTTGTACCGTCGGGCGATGTAGTTGAGCTCTAGCCCGTAGAACTTGTTTTCCAGGCACCAGACTTCGTCGCAGTAGGCTTCCATCCTCCGGTCACGGCAGTGGGAGTTCTTCATGACTTGGTCGATGACAAGCTGCGAGTCGCCTCGAGCGTCGAGGCGTCGGACCCCTAGCTCGATGGCGATGCGTAGCCCGTTAACCAGTGCCTCGTACTTGGCCACGTTGTTTGATGCCGGAAAATGGAGGCGAATGACGTAGCGGAGATGCTTTCCGAGGGGTGAAACGAAGAGCAGGCCAGCGCCTGCTCCTGTTTTCATGAGTGACCCATCGAAGTACATGGTCCAGAGCTCGGGCTAGATTGGAGTTGTTGGTAACTGGGTGTCAGTCCACTCAGCCAGGAAGTCTGCCAAGACCTGGGATTTTATGGCCTTCCGAGGAGCGAATGATAGCGTTTCGCCCATAAGCTCCACCGCCCACTTTGCTATCCTACTCGAGGCCTCGCGGCACTGGATGATCTCCCCCAGGGGGAAGGATGACACCAAAGTCACCAGATGAGACTCGAAGTAGTGTCGCAACTTTCGTCGTGTCAGGATCACTGTGTAGAGCAGCTTCTGGATCTGTGGGTAGCGGGCTTTGGTCTCAGAAAGCACCTAGCTGATGGAGTAGACTGGCCTCTAGACGGGCAGTGCATGCCCTTCTTCTCGTCTCTCGACTACGATCGCGGCGCTGACCACCTGAGTAGTCACGGCTATGTAGATCAAGGGGGCTTCTCCTGCGGCGGGGGCACCAGGATGGGTGTGTTCGTAAGGAGCGCCTTAAGGTTTCCGAGGGCTTCCTCGGCCTCGGGGGTCCAAGTGAAGCACTCGGCCTTCCTTAGGAGGCGGTACAGAGGCAAGCCTTTCTCGCCAAGGCGTGAGATGAAGCGGCTCAGAGCCACAAGGCATCCCATGACCCTCTGTACTCCTTTCAAATCTTTGATCGGTCCCATGTTGGTGATGGTCGCGATTTTCTACGGGTTGGCCTCGATGCCCCGCTCGGAGACGATGAATCCAAGGAGCATGCCTCGGGGGACTCCGAAGACACACTTCTCAGGATTGAGTTTCACGCCTTTCGCTCTCAGACACTTGAATGTCGTTTCAAGGTCAGAGAGGAGGTCGGAGGCTCTCTTCGTCTTGACAACGATGTCGTCGACATAAGCCTCGACCGTTCTGCCGATGTGTTCTCCGAACACATGGTTCATGCACCTCTAGTAAGTGGCGCCTGCATTCCTCAACCCAAATGGCATTGTAGTGTAACAGTACATGCCAAAAGGTGTGATGAAAGAAGTCGCGAGCTGGTCGGACTCTTTCATCTTGATTTGGTGATAGCCTGAGTAGGCATCAAGGAATGACAGGGTTTTGCACCCAGCAGTGGAGTCCACGATTTGATCGATGCGAGGTAGAGGGAAGGGAACTTTCGGACATGCTTTGTTTAGACCAGTGTAGTCTACACACATCCTCCATTTCCCATCCTTCTTCCTTACAAGAACAGGGTTAGCTAACCATTCGGGATAGAATACCTCTTTGATAAACCCTGCCGCGAGTAGCTTGTGGGTCTCCTCACCTATGGCCCTGCGCTTTTCTTCGTCAGAACGGCACAGGGTTTGCTTCACGGGTCGGGCTCCAGCTCTGATGTCCAGTGAGTGCTCGGCGACATCCCTCGGTATGCCGGGCATGTCTGAGGGACTCCATGCAAAGACTTCGGTGTTTGCGCAGAGAAAGTCGACGAGCACTGCTTCCTATTTGGGGTCGAGCTGGAAGCCGATCCGAACTTGCTTGCTGGCGTCGTTGCTGGGGTCGAGAGAGACGGACTTGACCGCCTCAACTGGTTCGAAGTTGCCGGCGTGCCGCTTCGTGTCGGGCGCCTCCTGGGAGAGGCGTTCCAGGTCGGCGATGAGGGCCTCGGACTCGGCGAGAGCCTCGGCGTACTCCACGCACTCCACGTCGCATTCGTACGCGTGGCGGTACGTGGATCTGACGGTGATGATCCCATTCGGGCCCAGCATCTTGAGCTTGAGGTAGGTGTAGTTGGGGACTGCCATGAACTTGGCGTAGCATGGTCTTCCCAACATCGCATGGTAGGTTCCTTGGAACCCGACGACCTCAAAGGTGAGAGCTTCCTTTCGGAAGTTAGAGGGAGTTCCGAAGCAGACGGCTATGTCGATCCGTCCGAGGGGTAGGATTCGCTTCCCGGGCGTGATTCCGTGGAAGGGTGCTGCACCGGCCTGGACCTCGGACCGACCAACCCCTAAGAGTTCCAGGGTCTCGGCGTAGATGATGTTAAGGCTGCTGCCTTTGTCCATGAGGACCTTGGAGAGCCTAACATTGCCGATGATCGGATCGACGACGAGCGGGTACCTTGCCGGGCTTGGCACGAAGTCGGGGTGGTCGCCTTGGTCGAAGGTGATAGGCTTGTCGGAGCAGTCTAGGTAGACTGGCGCTGCCACCTTCACCAAGCAGACTTTCCGGCGCTCCTGCTTGCGGTGCCGAGCCAAGGCTTTCGCCGCCTGCTCGCCGTAGATCATGAAGCAGTTATGGACTTTCAGGAATCCCTCTTCCTTGCCGCCCTCCTTCTTGTCGTTGTCATGGCCCTTGCCATCCTCCGCCGGGGGCCCAGTCTTATGGAAGTAGCGCCGGAGCATGACACATTCTTCGAGGGTGTGCTTGACGGGCCCCTGGTGATAGGGACACGACTCTTTGAGCATCTTGTCGAACGCGCCGGCCCCTCGAGGAGGTTTCCGAGGGTTCCTGTGCTCGGCTGCAGCGACGAGATTCGCTTCTGTGGCGTCGCGCTTCACTCGCGACTTGTTTTTAGCCTTCTTCTTCGTGCCCCGCTGGGCGGACGCCTCAGGGGCGTCTATCTTTAGCTCCCCCTGAGGCTGCTTGTCCTTCTGGAAGATGGCTTCGACCGCCTCTTGACCTGAGGCAAACTTGGTGGCGATGTCCATCAGTTCGCTCGCACGGGTGGGAGTCTTGCGCCCCAGTTTGCTCACTAGGTCTCGGCAAGTGGTGCGGGCAAGGAAAGCCCCGATGACATCCGAGTCAGTAACGTTGGGCAGCTCGGTGCGCTGCTTTGAAAACCGCCGGATGTACTCTCAGAGGGACTCCCCTGGCTGCTAGCGGCAGCTTCGGAGGTCTCACGAGTTCCCAGGGCGCACATACGTGCCTTGGAAGTTTCCCGCGAAAGCTTTGACCAGATCATCCCAGTCGGAGATCTGTGCAGGAGGCAGATGCTCCAACTAGGCTCGAGCGGCGTCGGAGAGCAAAAGGGGTAGATTACGGATGATGAGGTTGTCATCATCCGCCCCTCCCAACTAGCATGCCAGTCGGTAGTCTGCGAGCCACAGCTCCAGCCTCGCCTCCCCCGAGTACTTGGTGATAGTAGTCGGGGCTCGGAAACGGGCAGGGAACGGTGCTCGTCATATGGTCCGGCTGAAGACTCGCGGACCGGGTGGTTCGGGCGAAGGACTGCGATCCTCCTCACTGTTGCAGCGTCCCCCATGCCTAGGATGGTAGCCTCGGTGCACCTTCTCATCGAGGCGGGCTCGATGGTCGAGATGGTGGTGCCCGTTGCTGAGGCGTTCCCGGGCGGCGGGCGCCTCGTCCCGTGTACGCTCGGGATGGACCGAGGCTTCCCGAATGCGTCGGGAGGACATCGCGTGATGCTCCGAGAGGTCAGCTCACCTGCGGGAGGCGGAGCTATCGGCTCGTCGAACCGCGGCGCCTTCTAGGAGATTCTTGAGTTCGCCCTAGATACGCCGTCCCTCGGTGGTGGCTGGCTCCGGCATGGCTTGAAGCAGCATCGCCGCTGCAGCTAGGTCCTGGCCGGACCCGCTGACGGCCGGGAGCAGCGCTGCCCTGGCATTGTCGACGATGCAGCACCGGATGTCTTGGGCCCGGTGACAGGCTTCTCCGGCGAGTGTTCAGCCTGCCCACTCCTGTTCGATGTTCTATCAGAGCTGTACAAGCCGGCCTGCTTCCCTGTCGACCTGGGCCTGCATCTCACGGATTTGCTCGAGATGTATGTCCTGACCCCCCGCAGGGACTGGGACCACAACTAGCTCCTGCGGGATGTCAACGCGAGATGCGGGCCCAGGGGGATCATCAACCACTGGCATACCGAGGCGGTTGCCTCCGTTGTGATCTCCCAGATCGACGTGGGAACATTCGCGACTTGGGCCGTAACCCTCGTCGTCAAGGTCATGGCCATCGTCAGAACAACCGGAGAGGCAGTGGTCACATACGGACATGAAGCCCCGCATGGCACTAGGGTCATTGAGGGCAGAGAAATCCCAACCGGAGTCGGGGTCGTCCTCTTCCTCAGAACCCGCCGGTCCTAAGGTTGAGACGGCTGTCAGTCGGTCCCAGGTCGACCACATGTGGTACCCCGGGAGGTTTGGATACGCCTTTACGAAGGCGCTCACCATAGCGGGGTCGCTAGGTGGATCGAAGCTGAACCGAAAAGGTACAGGATGGAAAACGGACGGTACCTCTTGGTCGTTGGACGGTGGTGAAGTCGCGTCGGGGGCGGAGCACACCGTCATCTCAGGTACGAGGGTAACGCCCAGCAGGTCCTTTGCGAGGGTACTGGCGTCATCAGTCCGCTTGGGGCTGACACATCGCGGGGAAGTGACACCCGCTGTCGTCTCAGGTGCGAGGACAATGTCCGACATGTCCCCGGGGGAGTGCCGGCATCGTCGACTCGCTCTGGTGCAACAACCAACAAGGTGCCGCCTCCTGCGTGGCCATGGTTGCCTCGTCTCCGCCTCCTTCGACGAGGAGGGTGGCGGGGACGACCGGAGTGCTCCTCTTCTGCCTCGAGGAGATGCTGTCATAGAGCTCGCCGCCGCCGGGCGAGTCGAAGACCGTCGTTGTTGTCATGCCGCGGGGGGAGGAGTACCATGTCGTAGCTGCCGTCGAGGGACATGAACTCGAGACTCCCGAAGCGGAGCACCGTCCTGGGCTGGAGAGGTTGCTGAAGACTCCCCATCTAGATCTCAACGGGAAGGTGTTCGTTAACACGCAGCAGTCCCCTACCTGGCGCGCCAACTGTCGGCGTCTCGGACCCGGGGGGTCCCTTGGACCGACCAGTGAAATCGCTGCGTGTCCCTGCCCAGATGGGTTGGCGCGGGATGGAACATAAGAGGTGGGACAAGCCTTGTATTATCCTGCACCAGGGGTGCCACTCGCAGTAGGGGTTACAAGCGCGTCGCGTGAGAGAGGGACACAGAGCTCGTCCGCCGCTTCCCTCGCGCGAACCCCCCTCAGGGTGGCCCTGGACCTCCCTTTTATAGAGGCAAGGAGAGGATCCAGACGTACAATGGGGGCGTAGCTATGCGCTAACGTGTCCGGCAGTGGAGTGCCTAAGCCCTGTGTACATGCCAATGTGGCCGTTGGGGGAGAGCTTGGGCCCTGTACATGTGATGGCGTGGCCGTCGGAGGAGCGCCTGAGTCCTGTAGGAGCACAGCTGGCAGCGCGGCGAGGATCCTGCTGACGTCTCCTTGCTGTCGTAAGGAGCTGAGAGCCACCAGCGTCATGGCGCACACAGGGCACCATCATTACCCGTCGTTGGGGTAAGCCAGATGGGACGCCGGTCTTGTTCTTCCTAGCCTGAGCAGGCTAGGAATAGGGAAATGATGTATCCCCTGTTAGCGCGGTCGGTCTGAGCCCAGGGTCGGTCGAGGCGGAGACTTCTCTTGAGGCCGAGGCCGGGGTCGGACGAGGACGCGATTCCTCCCGAGACCGGGGTCGAGGCTTAGTCTGGGGGTCGGGCGAGGCGGAGACCTCCTCCCGAGGCCGGAGCCTGAGGTCATGCGAGGCGGAAACGTCCTCCCGAGGCCGGAGCATGAGGTCGGGCGAGGCGGATCTTCCTGTTGCACCCGAGGCTGAACTCGGTGGTTGATCATGACTTGTTGTCAGTCGTTGCCGGGGTGGCTGACACGGCAGTCGGAGCGGAGCGAGCGGCGCTGTTTTCCTGTCATATCAGACATTAAAGAAGAGGGGCGAAGTGACTGCGGTCACTTTGGCCTGGCCGACTGAGGCGCGTGTGTCAGGATACGGCGTCAGGCATCCCCTGCATTTAATGCGCCTGCGAAGCGGTCGGTTGGTGAGGCGGTCTGGCCAAGGTTGCTTCACAACGAAGCCTGCCCGAGCCGGGCCTTGGGAGAGCCAAGGGGGCGCCCGCTGCCTGAGGAGGCCCTCGGGCGAGGTGTGAACTCGTCTGGGACTACTGTTCCAACCCAAGGCTGGGCTCGGGTGAGATCGCGTCCCTCGGGTAGACGAAGTCTTGGCTTGAACCGCACCCGTCAGTTGGATTGGGGGTGTTTACCAGCCATGATTAGGAGCGTTGGGGGTACCCCTATTTATGGTACCCGACAGTTCCTAATTCAAAGAGATGGATGTATGTTTGCGCTCGCATAGATAACGGTCTGGTTGAGGAGTCCGAAGAACTCGCAGGAGAAGACCCTAAGCAGCAGCTGGTTGGTGGATGTCTCAAACATATGATGTAATCGACTATTATTACCTTTTTACGTTATTATTTGAGCACTGTGTGATGATATCTAGTTATGTAACTGCTGTGTACGTGAATTGCTGATCCTGGCACGTACATGGTTCGCATTCGTTTTGCCTTCCAGAACCGGGTGTGACAATATATAACCCTGTCTTTTGCAATTTTTTGCAGTAGCATATAATATGCACACAAATGCATAAATTATAAGAAGAAGAATATGAGCCTAACCGAGAGTTGGCCGAATAGATGGGCTACTACACACTGCACTACTTGCACAAGGCTGTCTTCAGTATACCGTGTAAAGTAGAAGACATGACACTATAGACAACACTTTGATACTGTTTGAAAGTGAAGTTTAGAAGAGGTGAGATATATAATCTGCTAGAGATGGCCTAAGTAGATAATGTACCCGTACGTGTTTGAAAATATATCTATCACAAGTACTATATTTGTGGACAGGTCCTTTCTGATCCTCAAATGAAAGAAGGTTGACACACACACACACCGCCGTGAGGACAGATACACTGTACTATAGTCTGGTTCAGGAAAAAATATTAACGGATTCGTCAATGTTGAGTATTAGCGTGCGGGTCAATTCAGTGAACATGCAAGTACTCCCTAACCTCCTATGTCTGCGCTAGCTAGGCTAATTTCATATGTGGGTACACTCTGATCGGATCTTCTTCCTGACATTGGTATCCAATATGGAGGACTTGTATAATGCAAGCATCCTCGATCTGTATGTACATTTCTACTAACAGGATCGATCAAGATATGTATAGAGTCATACTTTACTACTCCTAGCAACCAGATGGAGCCATATAAACACGAGATCTCTTCCATCCCCATGCATGCTACCGGTTACTTCTAGTAGAACAACCAAGCATGGATCTACGGCAACTACTGTATATCTGCGTGGATATTCATACGACTGCTAGGAGACGGATCCTGAATCCTGCAAGATCTGTTTGTTCCAGATATGCGTGCAGGTCCAATGGCATGCACGTTCTATAATATTATTCATTTTAACTATTTATTTTTATGTTTCTATTCGAATAGATGACTATATATATATATATATATATATATATATATATATATATATATATATATATATATATATATATATATATATATATATATATATATATATATATATATATATCTGTACTAACTATTAAGACGGTACTGTAGACTGCCCCCGCCAACAACCGCTCGCCCGATCCCGCCGCGACCCCCGCCCGCCGCCAACCGCGAGGCGCGAACGCCCGCCCGCCACGAACAGCCCGCACGCGTGCCACGATACGCCTGCCGAGACCTGCCGCGAACCCCGCCAGCCGTCGAAAACCTCCCGCCTCTGCAATTCGCTCGCCCGCCTATATCCGCCCCGAGCTCAATAGAACCCCGCCCGCCGCCGCGAACGCCAGCCGCCGCGAACCCCGCACGCCACGATACGCCCGCCTCCTCCCTCTGGTTTGCACCCGCACCACGTAAAAAGATGTGCACGGCTCGGTCGTCCGCTCGCCGCACCGCACACCCTAGCATAGGAGGCAAAGAAGTACAGAGGGAGGAGGCGGGCAGCAGATACACGATGTGACAGACACCCAGGAGGGAGTGTGTTGTTTATCCATGCTGCTCCGGCTGAAGATCGTCGTCGGCGTCCACTCGGTGGTGCTCCCGGTTCCTGTTCGAGGCGGCTTTGGACATGGTGCCTGCTACGCGGCACTAGAGCCCTGCTGGCGCCGCAGCCGGAGGCCAGCGCTAGCGGCGGCGGTGGCCTCGTCACGAGGCGGCCGAGGAGCGCCACGGTGGTGATGGCGCTGAAGGAGGAGCCTGAGGGCAGCCGCCGCGGCTTCGTCGGCAGTGGGCCGAGCTGGGACCCCGGGCTGGAGATCCAAGTCCCCTCAGATCCGTTCCTTCTCTGGTATTTGTTCCTATACTCATCCGTATTGGTCAATCTCATCTCTGCAGTGGCAGTTATTTCCCCTTCTTATGTGTGATTTTTTCCTTGGGATAGGATTAGGAAGGAGAGCCTCAACGTGGGGGATCACATCTACTCCTGGAAGGCGACGTGAGTCTACGCGCATCACAGTGAGGTGATTCGTATTGTGTTGATTTTGCTTATTAAATGGATCGGGTGATTGGATCATATTAAATGGGGTTTCTTTGAACTGAATTTTTTTTAGGGTTGAGATTTAGCTAGCTTCTTGGGCATGGATTGATTATCTAGATAAAACACCAGCACCATTTGGTGAGCATATCCACGAACCCTTTGTTTGTGCATCAAATCAGTATGGTTGATTTGTTTCTCTACGTCCAGTTCTTGGAAAAGGCTACTTGCATTGATTCAGCAGTGGGAAGTGTCCTAGGATGACACCTTAGATCCATTAGTTTCTTACAAAATTAGTTAGGTAATTCTGGCAGTTTGCTGTTGTGAGCCTCCCTTTATTTCTCATCTTCCTTCTTAAGTTGTTGGCCTTTCAGAATAATATCTTACTTTTTTATATATGAGTATGTTGATGCAATGTGAGATAAAAACTCATAGGTTTTGTCACATTTATTTGATTTTATCTTTGGCCTTTGAATATCACACAAATGTGTTTTGTTTAATACTGCTAAATGCTCACAGTGCTATAATTTCTTAGTTGTTTTTTGAGTTTTCAGGTTGTGGATGCTAAAGTTATTCATCTGGGCTATAATAATAGCTGCATATTTTTGTCACTTAAAGATGTAAAGGTAATTGATCATTTCCTTTTATAAATTTTTTTGAGCATGTCAGGCCTTCCTGTTTTCCTGTGTGGGCATGTGTTACTTTGCCACTTGCATCACCTTTTGGTTTGTAGTTCCATCCAAGTATATCAGAGACTGCACACTACGCTTTGGACAGCTTTCCACATGTATTGCTGTTGTGCAGGTGATGGTGGAGACAACACTTGGCAAAGAAGAGTTGAAAGAGGCAGTTTTGATGTGCACTAATAGGGTTAGCTAGGATCTCCATGATGTGCATTTGATGGGGGACTAATTTATCGGGTTGCTAGCAGGATTGGAACAACATACAGACTGAGGGCAAGGATCGTTGATGGAGCTGCCAAGTTAAATGGTTTGTCCAATTGACAGAAACAAAGGCAATTAACTCACATTCTACTACGTGGAACAAGAAATAGCCTTTCTAGAGGAGCAGTAGCAGGAACTGTGATATCATGTGTTGTTTATTTTGATTGCTGGCATCTAACTGTTTAGGAGGCAGAAAATGAGAAAAGTCATACCACTCTCATGTCCAAGAGATTCGGTCCAACTTAGTATGGAACATATTTTTTTCTTCCTATAAATTGTCACATTCTCCTCACGAAAAATGTGTTATCTTGGCAAACACAATAGTATGTTTTTTATCAACTTGTAATGGCTTTTCAATTAAATATCTTTATACGCAAGGTTTCACAAGCTGAGGGAATGAAGGTTGACATATCCACGAGGTTCTCATATGAAGAACTTTCCGGTGCTATAAACAACTTCAGTATGGACCATAAAATTGGGCATGACGATTTTGGCTTTGTTTAGGGAGTGTTTGAATGCACTAGAGCTAATAGTTAGTGGCTAATTCTGCTGATCTTAGAGGCGAGGTCAGCTCAACCTTTTATCACTGTGTAACATGGATAGGCAATGTAGTTGGTGCACATGCACTCGAAAGTTCAATAGACAACTAATGTCTATGACCCCTTAAATAAACTAAATAAAAGGAAATAATCCATCTGTGTTATGCTTATGATGTGAAATAATTTTTCCTTTTCTCTTTTCGTGTGTCCAGAAAGTTGCCATAAAGAAAATAGATACAAATGCATCTCAAGAATTCCTTAATGAATACAAGGTTTTGACAGGCGTCCATCACTCGAACCTGGCTGGTGATCTTAGATTTTTCAGATATAACACATATTTAGTACTTATCTTAATTACCAACTTACTATGCATTTTGTTTTTCATACTTTCCTTAGAAAATTAATAATAAAATTGACTAGAGTTCATAGAAGATTACATTTCTTAAATATGTAACATACCATTAGATGTTTTCATGCTAGAATATTTTTAACTTATTCTTTGGTACCCATATGTGCGCTTAATTGGTTATATTGTGTTGAGAGTCGCTGTGGATATGGAAGCCGCCCATGCTCCTGTCTTGGCCAACGGCACTGTCCAAGGGGACACAGTGTAGTGATGATGTCGTTTTGTATCTATATTTCATACAAATTTTTTACTCCCGTAGCAACGCACGAGCACCAACCTAGTATATATATATATATATATATATCAGCCAACGGCGCGTGGGTCTGATGGAGAGGAGACAGAGAGCATGCAGAACCGACGGCGCTGTGACGGGATGGATTAATGGAAAGGCGGGAATCATATGGGAGTGGGCGGAATTATAGGGATTAGATTCCACATACAAACGTGCGTACTATGAAACGTGGGCGCGGAAATAAAGGATCTTGCATGGGGTTTAATGGCGGCAGTTAAAGGTAATATTGTATAGGATGATGAATGGTTTGGCATAAAACAGGTACGCTATAAATGTTGCATATATAGTATATACAGAATGGCGTAAAACGTCGAGTCATTGTGCGTAAGAAGTTTGTAATATTTTTTTTTGTAATACATGTACACTGTTAAAATATCGGTACGGTTCCGGAAATTATGGAAATACCCTAGAAACGTGGTTGCGGTTACTTGTTTAGAGTATCCTCCGTGATTTCCTTGCATTCGAAAAAAATATCCCACTACTAGAGAACTAGTTGGCGGTGGAGATGGCCGGCTCTGGACAATCGCCGGCTATGGTAGGAGATGACGGTCATCTTGGTCCAAACACTAAGGGAGGAGTTGATGGTAACTTAATGGTTACACCACCTCCTGCTCTACTGGGGCCTGTAATTGACGCTTCAAGCATGGGAGATGAAGAACAACAACGGATTCGACCGCCAATGTCCAATATTAGCTCCAGGGAGATGGATACGCCTCAAATACTGCATTCACATGTAAGTCCAATTGTTGTTTTTTATTATTAATTGATTAGATTGTTATGATCGTAATCCATGGTACAAACAACATTGTCAATGAATTGCAGCAAAAAAACATTGATCTGAATATAGTGCCAACAATAGGGATGACTTTCAAGGATGTTGATGATGCATATAAATTTTATAAAAGGTATGCATATGAAGTTGGATTTCCATTGAAGAAATACAGAGAGAAGACATTCAGTAAGTGGATAAATTGTTCACGTGAAGGTAAAAGTGCACCAAAACCAAATGATACACCTAGGATGAGGAATAGGAATTCGGGCCGTACGCAATTTAAGACTGGAATGAAATTTAAAAAATATATGATGATGAAAAAAAGGGTGGTAGCTGCAAAGATTGAACTGGTGAATTTGGAGCATAACCATGAGTTCATAACTGACGAAGCAGAGAAACAACATCTACGTTGCAACAAAAGTAGGGATGTTGAATTCATTAATTTTGTTGATGCAATGCATGATAGCCGAGTGCCCCAGCATTGCATAGTTGATTTTATATCAGACATGCATGATGGGCTAGAGAACGTACCGGTAACTGCTCAAGATCTGAAAAACATGTAAGGAATATTTTGTGTTGACTATGTATATATTGAGTGCCATAGATATTACTATAGTAAATGTTTGGATATTCATTATTTGTACAACAATTGTAGGAGGGCAGCAAGGAGATGAGAAAACTACGCAAATGATGTAGCCAAACTTTTGTCTTTCTTTACGGATTGCAAGAAACAGAATCCACAATTTTTTTGTGATTTTTAGCTAGACAATGATGGGAAAATAGTGAGTATTTTTTTGTCACACGTAAGTATGCAGGGGGAATATGCAGATTATGGTGATGCTGTGACATTTGATATAACACACAAGACGAATATATATGATAAACCACTAGGCATGTTTATTGGAGCTAACAGCCATCTGCAGTGTACAGTGTTTGGATTTGTGTTGTTGGGAGATGAAACAGTTCAGACTTTTGAATGGGCTTTCAATTCATTCAAAACATGTATGGGAGGCGAGGGTCCGAGAGTTATGCTGACAGGTATGTGATATGTGAATTTGTTATGCTAATACGTCAAATAATTTATTGTGATAATCAAATAATAGTTTGTGAGCAATTGCAGATCAAGATCCTGCAATGCCAATTGCTCTGAGAATTGTATTTCCAAAAATAATTCACAAACTGTGTTTATGGCATGTCAGAATAGATTTATGCCATTCTTAAATGAATTATATGCAAAGTTTGTTGATAAGGATTTTAAAACAACATTCCAATCTATTATACATCATCCTTTAACTCCTCGTGAGTTTGAATGTGCCTCGGAAATGATGCTAGAAGAATTCAATCTGCATGAAGATATGACTCTACGCAAATTATATGAAATATGGAAAGAATGGATACCAGCATTTTTTAAAAATGACTTCTGTGGGGTAATGGTGTCTACACAACGCAGTGAGAGCATGAATATATTAGTGAAGAAATCACATGTAGATGCGAACACCCCTCTGCATGAGTTCGCTAAACAAATGATGAAAATGTTGCATAGCAGGAAAATGAAAGAATCAAAGGAGGCATTGATGAGCAAGGTATATCGTGTTTGTTATCAATAATGTATGGCATACATGTTTATGTAAATACATTATTTAATTATGATATTAACGTCTTAAAGGGACCAAGGACAACAGATACGTTGTATAGGTTCGAAGTGAGAGTCTCTAGGGCATACACAAGAGCTGTTATGAATATATTTGAGGAATCAATGAAATACACCACTGCATACATAATATTGAAGGACACAAACGGTTCTAATAAAGATTGGATCGTACAACATACAAAAAGATCTAATAAAATTGTGTGGGGACAACATCAATTCAAGATAACAGCGGACATAGAAGCTGGAGAGTATACATGCGAGTGCAAACAGTGGGAACATATAGGTTTGTACATCTAGGCTTGATTATACCAATAAAAGTGCATATTATATATTTTGTTGATTGTTGTACAAAATAATGTTTATCATTAAAAATATAATGGTTGGCCCTCATGCTTTCAGGTCTATTATGTGTTCATCTTTTAAGAGCCTTCATGCATCTACAAGTTGAAAAGATACCTTCAAAGTATATATTGCAAAGGTACACTGTCTCATCAAGACAAGATGTACCATTCGAAAGAAATGATAAGAGCTTCAGGGGAAAGGATGGAGTTACTAAATCATACAGATAGAAAATGTTGCTAACAAAAACAATGAAAGTTGTTCGCCAGGCGTGTATGTCAAAAGCAGGGTACGACAAGGCAATGGATGTGTTGGATGAGCTTGATGGCGTTCTATGCCGATTAGATCCAGACATTGGATGTAATGAGTCATGTGATGTTAGTGATGATGAGGAAAACCAGGTAATAAAATTCAATTTTTTAATGATAAACTATTTGGAACATATGAATATGTATTTTTTGTAACAGGAAGGAGAAATAAATAATAATAATGCTGGCGATGGAATGGAAGAAGATAACAATTCAATTATATGCCACAAAATAGTATGTAAAAGATAAATATATAATCTTGCATGAAGTATTGTATGTAATGAATATGTGAAATCAATGTACTAAAAAATATTTTATTTTGTAGGATGATCATAATACCATGACTGGATGTGGACATGCGTTAAAATTAATAACAGCTGGTAACCAGGTACATATTCAAAATTTAGTGTTCATTTGTATATAATGCAATAGATGTTTATGCTGCATTGAAATGATGATGTATTTGGGTTATGCTATATAGGTGGACAACATGAAAATTCCACATGAGGTTTGTGATACAAGTTCTCCGTTACACGTAGCACACGACCAAATGGAACAGATTGGTGCATTCTTAGAAGCTAAGAAGGTCAGCATTTAGAACTGATTTTGCTGAGTGGTACAAAAATACTTTATATATATATATATATGTATACTAATTAATATCATTTTTGTATTATACAGAGGTTGAATTTTCGTGTGGATGTTATAAATCTTAGTATGCCGGATCGTGCAAGACCAAAAGGACGGACAATAAAAAATACAGAAGAAAGGATTATGAAACTAGGTGCCAAAGGAGAAAAAAAGAAGAATAGGAGATGCCAATTGTGTGGAATTGCAGATGGACATAACAGCATGACGTGTCTGTCTGTGGAAGAGAACAGGGCAAGACTAGCAAGACTGGCTAATCGAAAGAGAGGACGACCGGTCGGATCAAGACTAAACAATAAAACAACTGCTCCACAATGGAATGAAACCTCGACTGTTAAAAGACAATGTATTGATGAAGAAGTAGAAAATGAATCAGCCGCTGAGCATATGGGATTGGGTGAATAATTTGAAGTGTGAAAAAAGAGAGGTTGATGTATTTGTCGGTGTTTCGGACCCGGGGGGTCCCTGGACCGACGAGTAAAATTGTCGCTGTGTGACCCTCCCAGATGGGTTGGCGCGGGATGGAACACAAGTGGGGGAATGGGCCTTGTATTATCCTACACAGGGGTGCTCGTAGTAGGGGTTACAAGCCTTGCGAGAGAGTGGGAGCGAGAGAGGGCGAGTAGCAGAGAGCGAGAGAGAGAGAGGGTCCGACCCCTGCTCGTCTTCTCCCGCCGTGCGTACATATGCTTCGTATGTTCGTATGCTCGTCCCTTCGTCCCCTCGCTCCCCCTTTTTTTTCTCCCGTGGGGCCCTGGACACCCCCTTTTATAGACGTAAGGAGATGCCCAGCTGTACAATGGGGTGTAGTTGGGAGCTAACGTGGCTGGCAGGGAAGTGCCCTGAGCCCTGTACAGACAACAATGTGGCCATCGGGGGGACGTCTCGAGTCCTGTAGAGGTAGCATCATGGCCGTCGGAGAAGTGCCTTGAGCCCTGTAGCAGTACAGCTGTTGGCGCTGCATGGATCTTGCTGACGTCTCCTTGCTTCCGTAGGGGGCTTGAGGACCACCGACGTCATGGTTGCATGCGGGAAACCACCATCGCCTGTTACCGGGGTAAGCTTGATGGGGTGCCGGTCTTGTTCCTTCGTAGCCTGAGCTAGCTAGGAGTAGGGTAATGATGCATCCCTCGTGGCATGGTTTATCCGAGCC
This sequence comes from Zea mays, assembly GCF_902167145.1. Classification (NCBI taxonomy): domain Eukaryota; kingdom Viridiplantae; phylum Streptophyta; class Magnoliopsida; order Poales; family Poaceae; genus Zea; species Zea mays. The sequence goes on from NC_050102.1 coordinate 16,396,986, forward strand.
TGAGGTCGGGCAAGGCGGCGACTCCTCCGAGGCCGAGCCCTAGGGTTGGGCGAGGCGGAGATTTCCTCCCGAGGCCGAGGCCGAGCCCTGGGGTCGGGCGAGGCGGAGCTTCTTGTTGCGCCCGAGGCTGAACTCGACCGTTGTTAGTTTCGCCCGGGTGGTTGGCACAGCAGCCGGAGCGGGGCAGGCGGCGCTGTTTTCCTATCAGATCAGTCAGTGAAGGGGCGAAGTGACTGCGGTCACTTCGACCTTGCCGACTGAGGCGCGCGTGTCAGGATAAGGTGTCAGGCGATGCCAGCATTAAATGTGCATGCGATGCGGTCGACTGGTAAGGCGATCTGGCCAAGGTCGCTTGCACGACAAGGCTTGCCCTTGACTGAGCCGAGGGTGCGCTCACGGCCTGAGGAGACCCTCGGGCGAGGCGCGAACTCGTCCGGGACCACTGTTCCGCCCGAGGCCAGGCTCAGGCGAGGCGAGGCCGAGTCCCTTGGTAGATGAAGCCTTGACTTTGACTCGAATTATGAGCATTTATGGTCACCTCTAGAGGTGTTTACCAGCCGTGATTAGGAGTGTTGGGGGTACCCCTAATTTCGGTACCCGACAGTAGCCCCCGAGCCTCGAGGGGAGTGGTGATGCTCGCTTCGAGGCTCTGCCGCATTCTTGGTGAGGGGACCGGCCTTTCTCGGTTATACTTTGTTCTGACGGGTGCGCGCGAGCGCACCCGCCGGGTGTAGCCCCCGAGGCCTCGGAGGAGTGGTTTGACTCCTCTGAGGTCTTAACACTTTTCGGGATGTTTCGGCTGGTCCTGTCGTTCCCTCATGCGGCTTGGCCGTAGCCTGGGTGCACGATCAGGTTTCGAGTTTTTGAGCTGGTTTGTTGATGCTGTCAATAGTTTGGTCGTAGCCGGGTGCGGGAGCAGCCCCCGAGCCTCTGCACAGAGTGAGAGGACGATCAAGGACTGTCTCGACTTTTATTATACGCCCCTTCATCGCCTTTCCACAAGGAGGAAGGGGGGAAAGCGCCATGTTACCCTCGGAGGGCACCAATCATGGTGTTTCCAGTGAGTTGCTAACGGGTGATCCGAGTGGACGCCCATGCCCCGTTCTTTAAGGGTTAGCTAGTGGCCTAGAGGCGTGCTCCAAAAGTACCTGTAGGTGATTCGCTGGACCCGGCCCCTTTTCGACAGGGTCCGAGGGCTCGATGCCTCCCTCCGGTGGGATTCCATTACGAGTCATTCCCGCTGGTCTCGGAAATGTCCTAGGGTACCTCGGGAGCATAGCCCGAGCCTCGGCCATGTATCAGACGTACCCAGGGTCATCCCTCACTCTGCGTGTTCTGGGGCGGCTGTCGAACCCCTTTGAGGGGCCAGCCTACGAACCCCTGATCAGTAGTGGGCGCGGAGCCCGAGTGCTCTTGGGTGGCTGTCGAACCCTTCCGAGGGCCAGCCTTCGAACCCCTGATCAGTAGGAAGGCTCGGGGGCCCGCTTCCTTCACGGGGAAGGATCCTTTCCGAAATATCCCCCTTCCCAGTCCCTGTGGCAAGAGAGAGAGGAAACGGAAAAGGGATATGAATTCGAAAAGTCGTGGCGCACCTTTTTTGACGCGACCTTTATGGCGGAGGTGAAACGTCGCCCGCTTCGCCTGCCAACGGTGTCGCTGGCTCTGCCAAGGAGTTAATGCGACGAGACGGGCGATTCGTGGGGCGTCCACTGCGCGTGCGCGAGCCGTTCGAAGAACGGGGCACGGGCGCGTCGTTCTTACACCGTGGGAGAAGGCTCCCCTACTGCTTCAGGAAAGGACGTGAGCCAGGGGGTGATCTGACCGCTGCTTCCGCCCATCTGTTGCAACAGTTATTGCCGGTCCGCTTTTGGCCACATCAACTGCCGTGCCTACCCCCGCGGCTGGCTGACCCGTGACCGCTGCACCCAATCGGTACTGTTGGGTCACGCGCGGGGCTGCCTCGAGTCGCAGCACTGGTTCCGCAGTCGAGAAGACGCGGCATTGGCGAAGGTGGCAGTACAGTTTCCTCGCACGTAGTGACCATCACGCCGGTTGCATGGTAGGTGGCACCGGGCTTTCGTGCTGGTCCACCAGAAGTGACGAAGCCGAATGGGTGCATAACCGTGGCGCGGTTGCATGCTCCCAGCGTGGCGGTTCGTCCTTCCATCCGCTGGTTCCGGCGAGGATGAGGGAACGCTTATAACCGCAGGGCGGTTTTATGCCTTTCGTGCGGCGTTTTGCCTCCCTCGCGTCTCGAGTCAGTTTGCACGACGTATGGGGCCCAACCCCCGTGTCGTAGGGGGAGAACCTTGGAGCACGTCAGTGGAGACTTTGCCCGTGACGCTTGGGGGCACAAGTGAGGAGATCTGCCTATAAAAGGGGGTCGATCCCCCAGGCAGTGGCCATGCCTTCGTTCTCCCCTCATGTGTTGCGTCCTTCCACCTTTCGAGCCCCTAGATGGGGTGCACCGGCGTCGCCTTGCTCTTGCTGTCGTCAGACAAGCGCGGCCTCGTGGAGATTGGCGCTCTTCAGCCACCGCTCGGCTTCAAGGATTTTCGTCATGCAGCCCGGCTGCATTCCCTCACCAATGGTCATCCGTAGGGATGATCACCAGCCTGGTGGTGGGGAGAAGCAAGCCGGGCTGCGGCCTCCGCCCCACCCTCAACTTCAAGGATCTTCGTCATCCGGGCTGAGGCGGAGGAGCGCACCGAGTGGGGGGTTGCCTCCGTGTGGGTCGGTGACCCTTTTCTTCCCCCGGTGTTTGGGGGAGAAAGGCATCCTCCAGCCCTGCAGAGACGTCCTCCAGCCATGCGGGGGAAGGCGAACTGCTGCTCCCTGACCAGGGTGCAGCTTTCCATCCTTCATCCGGGCGGCGGTCGTGCCGCGGGCCGGCCATGTCCAGGTCCTACTTGCACCGTCAGCTGCACCGGGGGTCACTCAACACGTCGTACGCCGCGAGGGCAGTACTCGTGTTCTGGGACGGCCTCGGCGAGGACGAAAGTGAGGACCCGCCGGTGCGCTTTGGGGCGGCCGCTGTTCGCCGGCGCGGTGTTGGTGGGTTCGATCCCACGGACGGCGCCCTCCGACTCTTCGGCAAGAAAGGCTTGTCCTCGCCCCTCGTGTGGGGACGTGGGTGAGGGCCCTTTCACAGCAGCGTCTGTCCTGAGGTCATCGCTGCTGCTGTTCAGCCGCCCGAGGTGGAGGTCGTTGTCGCTGCTACCGCAGAGGTCGCCGATGAGCCGCTTGGAGTTCGTTATCCCGCGGGCCCCCTGGTGTGGAGGTTGTTCATACCCGCGGGAATGGAACCGGAGTTCCGTTCGTAAGGGGATATACTGGGTTTTGCCTGAGCAAAATGAAACCGCTTCAAGGACTTAGACATTTGTCGTAGGCTGGGAGAACCGCCAAGGGTCCTACCGACGTCTAATTCTATGTAGCATAGTTACCCCAAGCATATGTATTTGTTCTTTGTGGCTGTCGAGGCTTGAACATTTGGGTATTCGAGTATAAAGCTACGTTTCTTCTTCGTTTCGAGCACTAGGACTTGCCTGTCGGTGGCCGAACCACTTAACCGAGTGTGAGTTGCCTTGCGCGGAAGGTGACGAGTGAGGTATCCGTATCCCGGAGGTGTAGGAGTCCCTCGGCTCGGTCGGCCTTGCCGCTTAAAGCCTCTCTGGCTCGGTTTTAGAACCTTTGGCCGCTCTGTGATGAGCCGAAGCTGAAGGCAGCGGTGGCGTGGACAGAGCGATGTCGGCTCGAACAGAGGCTTTCTCGATGCGGGGGCAGATGGCTTCCCAGGCAGAGGAGGTGCAGCAGTGGTAGCTGGAGTTTGGCCAGATCACTTGCGAGCAGGACCAATCCTAGAGCCAAGACGCCAAAGCCGTGAGTCGGGCTGAGATCTTCGGGGAACAGCTGGCTGGGGCTTTGGAGCGGCTGGCTGAGGTGCCTGCTCGCTTCGCCGTCTGAGGCTGGGCCAGGTTCCGCCGAAGGTGGAAACGACGCCGAGGGTGCCGCTCCTCCCCCTGCTGATGTTTGAGCCTGCATGAACAGTTCGTCTGAAGTATGCGTATGTTTTTTGCGGCCACCGGGGCCTAAACATATTTAGCATTTAGATTATGAAACTGCGTTTTCTTTCCTCTTGTTTCGAGCATTTAGACTTGTTTGTCGGTAGCTGTCGGCGTTTCGAGACAGGGGGGTCCCTAAGCCGACGAGTGAGTGTGCTGCGTGCCCCAGCCCAGATGGGTCGAGCGCGTGGGCGAGCGCGAAGGGGGGAGAGGCGAGGTGGCCGAAGTCGAGCGTGAGAGAGGTGGAAGTCCCGCGGCCTTCGTGTTCGTCCCGCGCCCAGGTCAGGTGCGCTTGCAGTAGGGGGGTTACAAGCGTCCACGCGGGTGAGGGAAGCGAGCGGCCCCAAGAGAGCGCCTGTCCCGTCCTCGGTCCCGCGCGGCCAACCTCTTCTAAGAAGGCCCTGGTCCTCCCTTTTATAGTCGTAAGGAGAGGATCCAGGTGTACAATGGGGGGTGTAGCAGAGTGCTACGTGTCTAGCGGAGGGAGAGCTAGCGCCCTAGGTACATGCCAATGTGGCAGCCGGAGAGATCTGGGCATCCTGCTGGCGTGATGTCGTGGCTGTCGGAGGTGCGGTGGAGCCTGGCGGAGGGACAGCTGTTGGAGCGGTCGAGTCCCTGCTGACGTCGTCCTGCTTCCGTAAGGGAGCTGGGGGCCGCCGTCGTCATAGAGCTCGTGGAGCGCCATCATTGCCCCTCCGGCGGAGCTGGCCGGATGGGACGCCGGTCTTGTTCTCCGTGACCCGAGTCGATTTGGGGTAGGATGATGATGGCGCTTCCTGTTGACGTGGCGGTCTATGCCCTAGGCAGGGCGACGTGGGGGTTCCTCCGAAGCCGAGGTTGAGTCTGCCTTCCGTTGCCGTGGCCGAGCCCGAGCCATGGGGTCGGGCGAGGCGGAAGTCGTTCGGCCGAGGCCAGGGCGGAGTCCGAGCCCTGGGGTCGGGCGAGGCGGAAGTCGTTCGGCCGAGGCCAGGGCGGAGTCCGAGCCCTGGGGTCGGGCGAGGCGGAGTTTCGTCGTCTTCCGGGTCTTAGCCCGAGTCCGAGCCCTGGGGTCGGGCGGAGCGGAGTTTCGTCGTCTTCCGGGTCTTAGCCCGAGTCCGAGCCCTGGGGTCGGGCGGAGCGGAGTTCGCCGTCTTCCGGGTCTTAGCCCGAGTCCGAGCCCTGGGGTCGGGCGGAGCGGAGTTCGCCGTCTTCCGGGTCTTAGCCCGAGTCCGAGCCCTGGGGTCGGGCGGAGCGGAGTTCGCCGTCTTTCGGGTCTTAGCCCGAGTCCGAGCCCTGGGGTCGGGCGGAGCGGAGTTCGCCGTGGTGCCTTTGGCAAGGCCTGACGGCCTGTCAGACTCACTCTGTCGAGTGGCACTGCAGTCGGAGTGGCGCAGGCGGCGCTGTCCTTCTGTCAGACTGGCCAGTGGAGCGGTGGAGTGACGGCGGTCACTTTGGCTCTACCGGGGGCGCGTGTCAGGATGAAGGTGTCAGGCTACCTTTGCGTTTAATGCCCCTGCAATTTGGTCAGTCGGTGTGGCGATTTAGTCAAGGTTGCTTCTGAGCGAAGCCAAGGCCTCGGGCGAGCCGGTGATGTGTCCGCCATAAAAAGGGGGCCTCGGGCGAGACGGAAGTCTCTCGAGGTCGGCTGCCCTTGGCCGAGGCTAGGCTCGGGTGAAGCGTGATCGAGTCACTCGTGTGGACTGATCCCTGACTTAATCGTACCCATCAGGCCTTTGCAGCTTTATGCTGATGGGGGTTACCAGCTGAGAATTAGGCGTCTTGAGGGTACCCCTAATTATGGTCCCCGACAGTAGCCCCCGAGCCTCGAAGGGAGTGTTAGCACTCGCTTGGAGGCTTTTGTCGCACTTTTTTGCAAGGGGACCAGCCTTTCTCGGTTGCATTTCGTTCCGGTGGGTGCGCGCGAGCGCACCCGCCGGGTGTAGCCCCCGAGGCCTCGGAGGAGTGGTTACACTCCTTCGAGGTCTTAATACCTCGCGCAATGCTTCGGCTGGTCTGGTCGTTCCCTCATGCGAACTGGCCGTAGCCAGGGTGCACGGTCGGGGTCCAAGCTCTCGGGCTGGTATGTTGACGCTGTCAACGATTTGGCCGGAGCCGGTTTTTGCGAGAGCAGCCCCCGAGCCTCTGCACAGGGCGAGAGGGCGATCAGGGACAGACTCGACCTTTTACATACGCCCCTACGTCGCCTTTCCGCAAGGAGGAGGGGGGGAGTGCGCCATGCTACCCTCGATGGGCACCGAACATGGTGTCTCCGGTGAGCTGCAAGCGGGTAATCCGAGTGGACGTCCGTGCCCCGTTCATTGGGGGTCGGCTAGGGGCCCAGAGGCACGCCCAAAAGTACCTGCGGGTGATTTGCCGGACCCGGTCCCCTGGCGACGGGGTCCGAGGGCTCGATGCCTCCCTCCGATGGGATTCCGTTACAAGATCGTTCCCGCTGGTCTCGGAAATGTCCTAGGGTACCTCGGGAGCGCAGCCCGAGCCTTGGTTATGTATCGAACGTACCCCTGGTCATCCCTCGCTCGGTGTCTGAGGCGACTGTGAACCCTTCGGGGGCCAGCCTTCGAACCCCTGATCAGTAATGGGCGCGGAGCCCGAGTAGCCTGAGGCGGCCATGGAACCCTTCGGGGGGCTGGCCTTCGAACCCCTGACCAGTAGTGGGTGTCGGGCCCACGCGATCTGAGGCGGCTGTTGAACCCTTCGGAGGGCCAGCCTTCGAACCCCTGATCAGTAGTGGGGGGCTCGGAGCCCGGTTCCTTCGCGGAGAAGGATCCCTTTCGGGGTATCCCCCTTCCCCGGTCCCTGTTGCAAGAGATAGAGAAAGAGGAAAACGGAAAAGGATACGAAATCGGACGACGTGGCGTACCTTTTCTGACGCGGTTATTACGACGAAGGTGAAGCGTCGCGCGCTCCTCCCGTCAGAGGCGCCGCGTGTCCCGCCGCGGAGTTAATGCGACGGGGCGAGTGGTTGGCGGGGCGGCTGTTGCGCGCGTGCGATCCGTTCGAGGAACGGGTCACGGGTGCACCGTCTCCACGTAGGCCTCCATCTTTGGGTCGCGGCAATGGGAGTTCTGAATTGACTTGGTCGATGACGAGCTGCGAATCACCGCGGGCGTCGAGGCGTCTGACCCCTAGCTCGATGGCGATCCGCAATCCGTTGACCAGAGCTTCGTACTCGGCCACATTGTTGGACGCCGGGAAATGGAGGCGCAGCACGTAGCGCAAGTGCTTTCCGAGAGGCGAGATGAAGAGCAGGCCTGCGCCCGCCCCCGTCTTCATCAGCGACCCGTCGAAAAACATGGTCCAGAGCTCCGGTTGGATCGGAGTCGTTGGCAGCTGGGTGTCGACCCATTCGGCCACGAAATCCGCCAACACCTGGGACTTGATGGCCTTCCGAGGGGCGAACGAGATTGTTTCGCCCATGATTTCCACCGCGCACTTTGCGATCCTGCCCGAGGCCTCTCGGCACTGGATGATCTCCCCCAGGGGGAAGGATGACACCACAGTTACCGGATGAGACTCGAAGTAGTGTCGCAGCTTCTGCCTTGTCAGGATCACAGCATACAGCAGCTTTTGAACTTGCGGGTAGCGGATCTTAGTCTCGGACAGCACCTCGCTGATGAAGTAGACCGGCCTCTGAACGGGCAATGCATGCCCTTCCTCTTGCCTTTCGACCACAATCGCGGCGCTAACCACCTGAGTGGTCGCGGCGACGTAGACTAAGAGGGCTTCTCCGTCCGCCGGGGGCACCAAGACAGGCGCCTTTGTAAGGAGCGCCTTCAGGTTGCCGAGGGCTTCCTCGGCCTCGGGGGTCCAAGCGAAACACTCGGCCTTCCTTAAGAGGCGGTACAGAGGCAGACCTCTTTCGCCGAGGCGTGAGATGAAGCGGCTCAGGGCCGCGAGGCATCCCATGACCCTCTGTACCCCTTTTAAGTCCTTGATGGGTCCCATGCTGGTGATGGCCGCGATCTTCTCCGGGTTGGCTTCGATGCCTCGTTCGGAGACGATGAACCCTAGGAGCATGCCTCGGGGCACCCCGAAGACACACTTCTCAGGATTAAGCTTGACTCCTTTCGCCTTGAGACACCGGAATGTCACTTCAAGGTCGGAGAGGAGGTCGGAAGCCTTTCTTGTCTTGACTACGATGTCATCGACGTAGGCCTCGACTGTGCGACCGATGTGTTCGCCGAACACATGGTTCATGCACCGCTGGTACGTCGCGCCCGCATTCCTCAAGCCGAACAGCATGGTGACATAGCAGTACATGCCGAACGGCGTGATGAAAGAAGTCGCGAGCTGGTCGGACTCTTTCATCCGGATCTGGTGATACCCTGAGTAGGCATCGAGGAAGGACAGGGTTTCGCACCCAGTGGTGGAATCCACGATTTGGTCGATGCGAGGCAGAGGGTAGGGAACCTTCGGACATGCTTTGTTGAGACCAGTGTAGTCTGCACACATCCGCCATTTCCCCCCTTTCTTCCTCACAAGCACAGGGTTGGCAAGCCATTCGGGATGGAATACCTCTTTGATGAACCCTGCTGCCATTAGCTTGTGGATCTCTTCGCCAATCACTCTGCGCTTCTCCTCGTCGAATCGGCGCAGAGGCTGCCTGACGGGTCGGGCTCCGGCCCGAATATCCAGCGAGTGCTCGGCGACATCCCTCGGTATGCCGGGCATGTCCGAGGGACTCCACGCGAAGACGTCGGCGTTCGCGCGGAGAAAGTCGACGAGCACTGCTTCCTATTTGGGGTCGAGCCCGGAACCGATCCGGACCTGCTTGGTGGTGTCGCCACTGGGGTCGAGAGGGACGGCCTTGACCGTCTCCGCTGGCTCGAAGTTGCCGGCATGGCGCTTCACGTCTGGCACCTCCTTGGAGAGGTTCTCCAGGTCGGCGATGAGGGCCTCGGACTCGGCGAGGGCCTCGGCGTACTCCACGCACTCCACGTCGCATTCGAACGCGTGTTTGTACGTGGGGCCGACGGTGATGACCCCGTTGGGGCCCGGCATCTTGAGCTTCAAGTAGGTGTAGTTGGGGACGGCCATGAACTTCGCGTAGCATGGCCTCCCTAGCACGGCGTGGTAGGTTCCTCGGAACCCGACCACCTCGAACGTCAGGGTCTCCCTTCGGAAGTTGGAGGGTGTCCCGAAGCAGACGGGGAGGTCGAGTCGCCCGAGGGGCTGGACGCGCTTCCCCGGGATGATCCCGTGGAAGGGCGCATCGCCTGCTCGGACGGAGGACAGATCGACGCGCAGGAGCTTGAGGGTCTCGGCATAGATGATGTTGAGGCAGCTGCCCCCATCCATCAGGACCTTGGTGAGCCTGACATCGCCGACAACGGGGTCGACGACGAGCGGGTATTTCCCCGGGCTCGGCACATGATCGGGGTGGTCGGCCTGGTCGAAAGTGATGGGCTTGTCGGACCAGTCTAGGTAGACTGGCGCCGCCACCTTCACCGAGCAGACCTCCCCGCGCTTTTGCTTGCGGTGCCGAGCCGAGGTATTCGCCGCATGCCCTCCATAGATCATGAAGCAGTCGCGGACCTCGGGGAATTCTCCTGCTAGGTGATATTCGTTCTTGTCGTCGTCGCGGGCCCTGCCACCCTCGGCGGGTGGCCCGGCCCTGTGGAAGTGACGCCGAAGCATAACGCACTCCTCGAGGGTGTGCTTGACGGGCCCCTGATGGTAGGGGCACGGCTCCTTGAGCATCTTGTCGAAGAGGTTTGCACCTCCGGGGGGCTTCCGAGGGTTCTTATACTCGGCGGCGGCGACAAGGTCCGCGTCAGCGGCGTCGCGTTTCGATTGCGACTTCTTCTTGCCTTTCTTCTTGACGCCGCGCGGAGCAGACGCCTCGGGAGCTTCTTCCGATGGGCGGCCCTGGGGCTGCTTGTCCTTTCGGAAGATAGCCTCGACCGCCTCCTGGCCAGAGGCGAACTTGGTGGCGATGTCCATCAGCTCGCTCGCCCTGGTGGGGGTTTTGCGACCCAGCTTGCTCACCAGGTCGCGGCAAGTGGTGTCGGCGAGGAACGCGCCGATGACATCCGAGTCGGTGATGTTGGGCAGCTCGGTGCGCTGCTTCGAGAATCGCCGGATGTAGTCCCGAAGCGGCTCCCCCGGCTGTTGCCGGCAGCTTCGAAGGTCCCAAGAATTCCCGGGGCGCACGTATGTGCCCTGGAAATTGCCAGCGAAGGCTTGGACCAAGTCGTCCCAGTTGGAGATCTGCCCCGGAGGCAGGTGCTCCAACCAGGCGCGAGCAGTGTCGGAGAGGAACAGGGGGAGGTTACGGATGATGAGGTTATCGTCGTCCGTTCCACCCAGTTGGCAGGCAAGGCGGTAGTCCGCGAGCCACAGTTCCGGTCTCGTTTCCCCCGAGTACTTCGTGATAGTAGTCGGGGGTCGGAACCGGGTCGGGAATGGCGCCCGTCGGATGGCCCGACTGAAGGCCTGCGGACCGGGTGGTTCGGGCGAGGGACTCCGATCCTCCCCGCTGTCGTAGCGCCCCCCACGCCTGGGGTGGTAGCCTCGACGCACCCTTTCGTCGAGGTGAGCCCGACGGTCGCGTCGATGGTGCTCGTTGCCGAGGTGGCCCGGGGCCGCAGGCGCGGTGTTGCGCGTGCGCCCGGTGTAGACCGAGGCTTCCCGCATGAATCGGGAAGTCGCGGCATGAGGTTCCGAGGGATAACCTTGCCTTCAGGAGGCGGTGCTCTCGGCCCGCCGGGCCGCAGCGCCTTCCAGGAGGTTCTTGAGTTCTCCCTGGATTCGCCGACCCTCGGTGGTTGACGGCTCCGGCATCGCGCGGATGAGCATTGCTGCGGTTGCCAGGTCCTGACCAACCCCGCTGGATGCGGGCGGCGGCCTGATCCTGACATCGTTGGCGACGCGGTGCCGGAGACCTTGGGGCAAGTGACGTATTTCTCCGGCCAGGGGTTGGCCCACCCACGCCTGTCCGACGTCCCGACGGATCGGCTCAAGCGCTCCTGTTCCCTCGTCGAGCCTGGCCTGCACCTCGCGGACTTGCTCGAGTTGTGGGTCGTAACCCCCCGCCGGAGCGGGGACCACAGCTAGCTCCCGTGGGATGTCGGCGCGAGGCACCGGCCTAGGGAGATCACCGTCCTCCGGCATGCCAAGATGGTTGCCTTCGGAGGGATCCCCTAGCTCGATGTGGAAACATTCGCGGCTTGGGCCGCAGCTCTCGTCGCCAAGGCTGCGGCTTCCATCGGAACAGTCGGATAGGCAGTAGTCACATGCGGTCATGAAGTCCCGCACGGCACTGGGGTTGCCAAGTCCGGAGAAATCCCAAGCGATGCTGGGATCGTCATCTTCCTCGGACCCAGAGGGCCCGTAGGTCGAGACGTTCGTCAGTAGGTCCCAAGGCGACCGCATACGAAACCTCAGTGGGGTTGCACTCGCCTCAATGAGAGCGCCCGCCAAAACGAGGTCGTTTGGCGGGTTGAGGCCGAGTCGAAATGACGCAAGATGGGAGTTAGTCGGTACCTTTTTGTCGACGAGGAGCGACGTAGTCACATCGGGGACTGGTTGCACCGTCAACTCTGGTTCGAGGGCGACGTCCTGCAGGCTTTCCGCGAGCGCGCCGGCGTCGTCTTCTTGCTCGGGGTCAGCGTGCCGCGGGGGGACGGCGCTTGCCTCCGTCTTGAACGCGAGGTCGACGTCCGGCGTGCCTTCCGTCGGGGCGTCGGGGGCGTCGATTCGCTCAACGGTCGACGAAGCGCGGCCTCCCACCTGGCCTTGACGGCCCCGCCTCCTCCTCCGTTGGCGGGGGAGAGAACGGAGCGAGCCCGAATGTTGCCCTTCCACCACGCGGGGAAGACGTCGTCGATTCCGCCGCCGGCGGGCGGGTTGTCGGCCGCCATTGTCGTAGTCGCGCGGCGGTGGAAGAAGTATCATGTCGTAGCTGCCGTCGAAGGACATGAACTCAAGAGTCCCGAAACGAAGCACCGTCCCGGGCCGGAGAGGTTGCTGAAGACTGCCCATCTGGAGCTTGACGGGGAGCTGTTCGTCAGCACGCAGCAGGCCCCTATCTGGCGCGCCAACTGTCGGCGTTTCGAGACAGGGGGGTCCCTAAGCCGACGAGTGAGTGTGCTGCGTGCCCCAGCCCAGATGGGTCGAGCGCGTGGGCGAGCGCGAAGGGGGGAGAGGCGAGGTGGCCGGAGTCGAGCGTGAGAGAGGTGGAAGTCCCGCGACCTTCGTGTTCGTCCCGCGCCCAGGTCAGGTGCGCTTGCAGTAGGGGGGTTACAAGCGTCCACGCGGGTGAGGGAAGCGAGCGGCCCCAAGAGAGCGCCTGTCCCGTCCTCGGTCCCGCGCGGCCAACCTCTTCTAAGAAGGCCCTGGTCCTCCCTTTTATAGTCGTAAGGAGAGGATCCAGGTGTACAATGGGGGTGTAGCAGAGTGCTACGTGTCTAGCGGAGGGAGAGCTAGCGCCCTAGGTACATGCCAATGTGGCAGCCGGAGAGATCTGGGCATCCTGCTGGCGTGATGTCGTGGCTGTCGGAGGTGCGGCGGAGCCTGGCGGAGGGACAGCTGTTGGAGCGGTCGAGTCCCTGCTGACGTCGTCCTGCTTCCGTAAGGGAGCTAGGGGCCGCCGTCGTCATAGAGCTCGTGGAGCGCCATCATTGCCCCTCCGGCGGAGCTGGCCGGATGGGACGCCGGTCTTGTTCTCCGTGACCCGAGTCGATTTGGGGTAGGATGATGATGGCGCTTCCTGTTGACGTGGCGGTCTGTGCCCTAGGCAGGGCGACGTGGGGGTTCCTCCGAAGCCGAGGTTGAGTCTGCCTTCCGTTGCCGTGGCCGAGCCCGAGCCATGGGGTCGGGCGAGGCGGAAGTCGTTCGGCCGAGGCCAGGGCGGAGTCCGAGCCCTGGGGTCGGGCGAGGCGGAAGTCGTTCGGCCGAGGCCAGGGCGGAGTCCGAGCCCTGGGGTCGGGCGAGGCGGAGTTTCGTCGTCTTCCGGGTCTTAGCCCGAGTCCGAGCCCTGGGGTCGGGCGGAGCGGAGTTTCGTCGTCTTCCGGGTCTTAGCCCGAGTCCGAGCCCTGGGGTCGGGCGGAGCGGAGTTCGCCGTCTTCCGGGTCTTAGCCCGAGTCCGAGCCCTGGGGTCGGGCGGAGCGGAGTTCGCCGTCTTCCGGGTCTTAGCCCGAGTCCGAGCCCTAGGGTCGGGCGGAGCGGAGTTCGCCGTCTTCCGGGTCTTAGCCCGAGTCCGAGCCCTGGGGTCAGGCGGAGCGGAGTTCGCCGTGGTGCCTTTGGCAAGGCCTGACGGCCTGTCAGACTCACTCTGTCGAGTGGCACTGCAGTCGGAGTGGCGCAGGCGGCGCTGTCCTTCTGTCAGACTGGCCAGTGGAGCGGTGGAGTGACGGCGGTCACTTTGGCTCTACCGGGGGCGCGTGTCAGGATGAAGGTGTCAGGCTACCTTTGCGTTTAATGCCCCTGCAATTTGGTCAGTCGGTGTGGCGATTTAGTCAAGGTTGCTTCTGAGCGAAGCCAAGGCCTCGGGCGAGTCGGTGATGTGTCCGCCATAAAAAGGGGGCCTCGGGCGAGACGGAAGTCTCTCGAGGTCGGCTGCCCTTGGCCGAGGCTAGGCTCGGGTGAAGCGTGATCGAGTCACTCGTGTGGACTGATCCCTGACTTAATCGTACCCATCAGGCCTTTGCAGCTTTATGCTGATGGGGGTTACCAGCTGAGAATTAGGCGTCTTGAGGGTACCCCTAATTATGGTCCCCGACAGTAGCAGAACCGCTTTGTCCGAGCGAGAGTTGCTTTTCGCGGAAGGTGATGAGTGAGGTATCCGTATCCCGGAGGCGTAGGAGTCCCTTGGCTCGGTCGGCCTTGCCACTTACGTGCTCTCTCACCCGTTCGCAGGACCCTGCTATCGATATAGTCGAAAAATGCATGAAAGTTGTTTTCTACCCGAGCGTTAGGACTTGTTCGATAGCAGGATCGCTTATCCGAGTGTGAGTTACTTTTCGCGGAAGGTGATGAGTGAGGTATCCGTATCCCGGAGGCATAGGAGTCCCTCGGCTCGGTCGGCCTTGCCAATTACGTGCTCTCTCACCCGTTCACAGGACCCTGCTATCGATATAGTCGAAAGCACGAAAGTTGTTTTCTGTAGAAAACTTTTCTCGGTAGAAAACTTTTCCAAAGAAAAATTTCGACGCAGAGGGGGTTTCCCCCATCTTGCCCCCGAGGGAGGGTCGGGCTTGGCCGAGGCAAGGCTGACCCTTCCTTGAAGGTTAGACTCGATTTAAGCGTGTAAAAAACGAGGAACATGAACGACTTGAAACATTTTAGGGGTAGAAGCGACGTAGCTGTTCGATGTTCCAAGCGTTGCTGTAGACCTTGCCTTGTTCGTTGGCCAGCTTGTATGTTCCGGGCTTCAAGATCTTGGCGATGATGAATGGCCCTTCCCAAGGGGGTGTATGCTTGCGGCGCCCTCGGGCGTCTTGTCGCAGCCGAAGCGCCAAGTTTCCCACCTGGAAGCCTCGGGGCCAAACCCTTCGGGTGTGGTAGCATCGCAGAGACTGCTGATACCGCGCCGAATGTAGTAAGGCAACGTCCCGAGCTTCTTCGAGCTGGTCCAGCGAGTCCTCTCGGCTTATCTGGTTGCTTTGGTCGTCGTACGCCTTCGTCCTCGGGGAACCGTATTCTAAGTCCGTGGGGAGGACGGCCTTGGCCCCACAGACTAGAAAGAACGGTGAGAAACCCGTGGCTCGGCTCGGCGTCGTCCTCAAACTCCAGACCACCGAAGGTAGCTCCTTCATCCACCGCTTGCCAAACTTGTTGAGGTCGTTGTAGATCCTGGGTTTTAGTCCTTGCAAAATCATACCGTTGGCACGCTCCACCTGCCCATTCGTCATGGGGTGAGCTACAGCGGCCCAGTCCACACGGATGTGGTGGTCCTCGCAGAAGTCCAGGAACTTTTTTCCGGTGAAGTGCGTGCCATTGTCGGTGATGATGGAGTTCGAGACTCCAAAGTGATGGATGATATTGGTGAAAAACGCCACCGCCTGCTCAGACCTGATGCTGGTTATGGGTCAGACCTCGATCCACTTGGAGAATTCGTCGATGGCGACCAGCAGGTGCGTGAAGCCCCCGGGTGCTTTCTGCAAGGGACCGACGAGGTCTAGACCCCACACAGTAAACGGCCAGGTAATGGGTATCGTCTGCAGGGCCTGAGTGGGCAGGCGTGTCTGCTTTGCGTAGAATTGACACCCCCGGCAGGAGCGTACAATCCTAGTGGCGTCGGCCACCGCGGTTGGCCAGTAGAAACCTTGTCGAAAGGCATTCCCCATGAGGGCTCGAGGTGCTGCATGGTGGCCGCGAGCCCCCGAGTGTATTTCTTGTAACAGCTCTTGTCCTTGGGCGATGGGGATGCATCGCTGGAGGATGCCCGAGGGACTGCGGTGATAGAGCTCCTTTTCATCACCCAGCAAAACGAACGACCTGGCGCATCGAGCCAGTCGCCGAGCTTCGACCTTGTCGAGGGGCAGCTCTCCTCGGAGGAGATATTCCAGGTACGGGGTCTGCCAGTTCGGGACCGGTGTGACCCCGTTCCGCTCTCCCTTGACGAGCAGGGCCTCACCCTCGGCGGCCGAGGGCACCTTAGGCTCGGCCGAGGCTTCCTCGGGTTTGGCCGAGGTAATCCCGGGCGTGTCGTCAATCTTGACAGAGGGTTGATGTATATCCCTGGAGAAGACGTCCGGGGGAACCGGTGTCCGCCCCGAGGCTATTTTAGCCAGCTCATCCGTAGTCTCGTAGAATCATCGAGCGACGTGGTTGAGTTCCAGCCCGTAGAACTTGTCCTCCAGGCGTCGAACTTCATCGCAGTAGGCCTCCATCTTCCGATCGTAGCAGTGGGAGTTCTTCATGACTTGGTCAATGACAAGCTGCAAGTCACCACGAGCGTCGAGGCGCCGAACCCCTAGCTCGACGGCGATGCGCAGCCCATTAACCAATGCTTCGTACTCGGCCATGTTGTTTGACGCCGGAAAATGAAGGCGAATCACGTAGCGAACATGCTTTCCAAGGGGTGAGATGAAGAGTAAGCCCGCGCCTGCTCCGGTTTTCATCAGCGACCCGTCGAAGTACATGGTCCAAAGCTCGGGTTGGATTGGAGTCGTCGGTAACTGGGTGTCAGTCCACTCAGCCAGGAAGTCGACCAAGACTTGGGATTTTATGGCCTTCCGAGGGGCAAATGAAAGTGTTTCGCCCATGAGTTCCACTGCCCATTTCGCTATCCTACCCGACGCCTCTCGGGACTACATGATCTCTCCCAGAGGAAAGGATGACACCACAGTCACCGGGTGAGACTCGAAGTAGTGTCGCAGCTTCCGCTGTGTCAGAATCACTGTGTAGAGCAGCTTCTGGATCTGCAGGTAGCAGACTTTGGTCTCGGATAGCACTTCGCTGATGAAGTAGACTGGCCTTTGGATGAGCAGCGCATGCCCTTCTTCTCGTCTCTCGAATACGACCGCAGCGCTGACCACCTGAGTGGTTGCGGCTACGTAGATCAAGAGGGCTTCTCCCGCAGCGGAGGCACCAAGATGGGTGCATTTGTAAGGAGTGCTTTTAAGTTCCCAAGGGCTTCCTCGGCCTCGGGGGTCCAAGTGAAGCGCTCGGTCTTCCTTAAGAGGCGGTACAGGGGCAATCCCTTTTCGCCAAGTTGTGAGATGAAACGGCTAAGTGCCGCAAGGCATCCCATGACCCTCTGTACTCCTTTCAAATCTTTTATCGGCCCCATGTTGGTTATGGGCGCGATTTTCTCCGGGTTGGCCTCTATGCCCCGCTCAGAGACGATGAACCCTAGGAGCATGCCTCAGGGGACTCCGAAGACACACTTCTCGGGATTGAGTTTCATGCCTTTAGCCCTCAGACACTTGAATGTCGTTTCAAGGTCAGAGAGGAGGTCGGAGGCCTTCTTCGTCTTGACAACGATGTCATCGACGTAAGCCTCGACCATTCTGCCGATGTGTTCTCCGAACACATGGTTCATGCACCTCTGGTAGCTGGCGCCTGCATTCCTCAAACCAAATGGCATTGTAGTGTAACAGTACATGCTAAAAGGTGTGATAAAAGAAGTCGTGAGCTGGTTGGACTCTTTCATCTTGATTTCGTGATAGCCTGAGTAGGCGTCGAGGAATGACAGGGTCTCGCACCCAGCAGTGGAGTCCACAATTTGATCGATGCGAGGTAGAGGGTAGGGAACCTTCGGACATGCTTTGTTTAGACCAGTGTAGTCTACGCACATTCTCCATTTCCCATCCTTCTTCCTTACAAGAACAGGGTTAGCTAATCATTCGAGATGGAATACCTCTTTGATGAACCCTGCCACGAGTAGCTTGTGGATCTCCTCACCTATGGCCCTGCGCTTTTCTTCGTCAAAACGATGCAAGGTTTGCTTCACGGGTCGGGCTCCAGCTCTGATGTCCAGTGAGTGCTCGGCGACCTCCCTCGGTATGCCTGGCATGTCCGAGGGACTCCACGCAAAAACTTTGGTGTTTGCGCGGAGAAAGTCGACGAGCACTGCTTCCTATTTGGGGTCGGGCTCGGAGCCGATCCAGACTTTCTTGCTGGCGTCATTGCCGAGGTAGAGAGAGACGGACTTAACCGCCTCGACTGGTTCAAAGTTGCCGGCGTGCCGCTTCGCGTCGGGCGCCTCCTTGGAGAGGCGTTCCAGGTCGGCGATGAGGGCCTCAGACTCGGCGAGGGCCTCAGCGTACTCCACGTATTCCACGTTGCATTCATACGCGTGGCGGTACGTGGATCAGACGGTGATGATCCCGTTCGGGCCCGGCATCTTGAGCTTGAGGTAGGTGTAGTTGGGGACGGCCATGAACTTGGCGTAGCACGGCCTTCCCAACACCGCGTGGTAGGTCCCTCGGAACCCGACCACCTCGAAGGTGAGGGTTTCCTTTCGGAAGTTGGAGGGAGTCCTGAAGTAGACGGGCAAGTCAATCCGCCCGAGGGGAAGGATACGCTTTCCAGGTGCGATCCCGTGGAAGGGTGCCGCACCGGCCCGGACCTCGGACCGATCAACCCCCAAGAGTTCCAGGGTCTCGGCGTAGATGATGTTGAGGCTGCTTCCTCCGTCCATGAGGACCTTGGAGAGCCTAACGTTGCCGATGATCGAATCGATGACGAGCGGGTACCTTCCTGGGCTTGGCACGAAGTCGGGGTGGTCGTCTCGGTCGAAGGTGATAGGCTTGTCGGGCCAGTCTAGGTAGGCTGGCGCTACCACCTTTACCGAGCAGACCTCCCGGTGCTCCTGCTTGCGGTGCCGAGCCGAAGCGTTCGCCACCTGCCCACCATAAATCATGAAGCAGTTGTGGATCTCGGGGAACTCCTCTTCCTTGCCGCCCTCCTTCTTGTTGTTGCCTTGGTCCTTGTCGTCTTCCGCCGGGGGCCCGACCTTATGGAAATGGCGTCGGAGCATGACACATTCTTCAAGGGTGTGCTTGACGGGACCCTGCTGAT
Source organism: Zea mays (assembly GCF_902167145.1). NCBI lineage: Eukaryota > Viridiplantae > Streptophyta > Magnoliopsida > Poales > Poaceae > Zea > Zea mays. The sequence goes on from NC_050102.1 coordinate 16,415,516, forward strand.
AGGGGCAGGGCTCCTTGAGCATCTTGTCAAACGCGTCGGACCCTCCAGGGGGCTTCCGAGGATTCCTGTGCTCGGTAGCAGCGACAAGATTCGCATCAGCGGCGTTGCGCTTTGCGTGCGCCTTCTTCTTGGCCTTCTTCGCGCCACGTTGGGCGGACGCCTTGGGGGCGTCTTCCGTCGGCTCCCCCTGAGGCTACTTGTCTTTCCAGAAGATGGCCTCGACCGCCTCCTGACCCGAGGTGAACTTGGTGGCAACGTCCATCAATTCGCTCGCCTTGGTGGGAGTCTTGCGTCCCAGTTTGCTCACCAGGTCTCGGCAAGTGGTGCCGGCGAGGAAAGCTCCGATGACGTCCGAGTCGATGATGTTAGGCAGCTCGGTGCGCTGCTTCAAAAACCGCCGGATGTACTCTCGGAGGGATTCCCCAGGCTGCTGGCGGCAGCTTCAGAGATCCCATGAGTTCCCAGGGCGCACGTACGTGCCCTGGAAATTTCCCGTGAAAGCCTTGACCAAGTCGTCCCAGTCGGAGATCTGCGCAGGAGGCAGATGCTCCAGCCAGGCCCGGGCGGCGTCAGAGAGGAAAAGGGGTAGATTACAGATAATGAGGTTGTCATCGTCCGCCCCTCCCAACTGGCATGCCAGTCGGTAGTCCGCGAGCCACAGCTCCGCCCTCGTCTCCCCCGAGTACTTGGTGATGGTAGTCGGGGCTCGGAAACGGGCGGGGAACGACGCTCGTCGTATGGCCCGGCTGAAGACTCGTGGACTGGGTGGCTCGGGCGAGGCGCTCCGATCCTCCTCGCTGTCGCAGTGCCCCCCGTGCTTGGGATGGTAGCCTCGGCGCACCTTCTTGTCGAGGCAGGCTCGATGGTAGTGATGGTGATGCTCGTTGTCAAGGCGATCCCGGGCGGCAGGTGCCTCGTCCCGCGTGCGCACGGGATGGACCGAGGCCTCCCGCATGCATCGGGAGGACATCGCGTGGTGCTCCGAGGGGTCAGCTCGCCTCTAGGAGGCGAAGCTCTCGGCTCATCGAACTGCGGCACCTTCCAGGAGATTCTTGAGTTTCCCCTGGATACGTCGTCCCTCGGTGGTGGATGGCTCCGGCATTGTTCGATGTAGCATCACCGCTGCTGCTAGGTCCTGGCCGGGCCCGCTGACGGCCGGGGGCGGCGCTGCCCTGGCATTGTCGACGATGCGGCGCTGGATGTCCCGGGCAAGTAGCAGAGAGTGAGAGAGAGAGGGTCCGGCCCCTGCTCGTCTTCTCCCGCCGTGCGTACGTATGCTTCATATGTTCGTATGCTCGTCCCTTCGTCCCCTCGCTCCCCCTTTTTTTCTCCCATGGGGCCCTGGACACCCCCTTTTATAGACGTAAGGAGATGCCTAGCTGTACAATGGGGTGTAGTTGGGAGCTAACGTGGCTGGCAGGGAAGTGCCCTGAGCCCTGTACAGACAACAACGTGGCCGTCGGGGGGACGTCTCGAGTCCTGTAGAGGTAGCATCGTGGCCGTCGGAGAAGTGCCTTGAGCCCTGTAGCAGTATAGCTGTTGGCGCTGCATGGATCTTGCTGACGTCTCCTTGCTTCTTTAGGGGGCTTGAGGACCACCGACGTCATGGTTGCATGCGGGAAACCACCATCGCCTGTTATCGGGGTAAGCTTGATGGGGCACTGGTCTTGTTCCTTTGTAGCCTGAGCTAGGTAGGAGTAGGGTAATGATGCATCCCTCGTGGCGTGGTTGATCCGAGCCTGAGGTCGGGCGAGGCGGCGACTCCTCCGAGGCTGAGGCCGAGCCCTGGGGTCGGGCGAGGCGGAGATTTCCTCCCGAGGCCGAGGCCGAGCCCTGGGGTCAGGCGAGGCAGAGATTTCCTCCCGAGGCCGAGGCCGAGCCCTGGGGTCGGGCGAGGCGGAGCTTCTTGTTGCGCCCGAGGCTGAACTCGACCGTTGTCGGTTTCGCCCGGGTGGTTGGCACAGCAACCAGAGCGGGGCGGGCGACGCTGTTTTCCTGTCAGATCGGTCAGTGAAGGGGCAAAGTGACTGCGGTCACTTCGACCTTGCCGACTGAGGCGCACGTGTCAGGATAAGGTGTCAGGCGGTCCCAGCATTAAATGCGCATGCGATGCGGTCGGCTGGTAAGGCGATCTGGCCAAGGTCGCTTGCACGACAAGGCTTGCCCTTGGCTGAGCCGAGGGTGCGCTCACGGCCTGAGGAGACCCTCGAGCGAGGCACGAACTCGTCCGGGACCACTGTTCCGCCCGAGGCTAGGCTCAGGCGAGGCGAGGCCGAGTCCCTTGGTAGATGAAGCCTTGACTTTGACTCGAATTATGAGCATTTATGGTCACCTCTAGAGGTGTTTACCAGCCGTGATTAGGAGTGTTGGGGGTACCCCTAATTTCGGTACCCGACAGTATTAAAAATTTGTAATAGCACAATGACCTATGTTTGGTTGAGGACATCAATATTTTGCATGACTGGGTTATATAATGCGTTGATATAATACTATAATATGTTGCATAAAACTTGACCATTACGGAAAATATGAAACTAAATATATGCCAACAATTGGTATGGAACGACTAACAATCATCCAATCTGGACAGGAATGGCATATAAACTCAAGACATTTAACATAACTAAACAGTCAGGCACAAACTTCGGTTTTCACACTTGATATAAACCAGATATGTAGTAGCATAGACAATGGCCACAGTGAACATAATTAACATGGTAAATTTGAAAAAAGGACCTAATGTATATAATATATGCAACTATAATATGTTGCATAAAACTTGAAGATTAAGGATAATATGATACTAGATATACGCCAACCATTGGATTGGAACGATTAACAATCTGACAATCTGGACATGAATGGCATAGACGATCAGCACAGATAACATAACTAGAATTTCTGGTACCACTTCTGTTTTACACACTTGAAATAAAGACTGATATGAAGTAGCATAAACACTGGCAACAACAAACATAAGTGTCATGGGAAGTAGCATACAAATGAGCAACACTTGACATAAGTGCCTTAAGAAGTAACATAAACAGTTTGGGGATCCCAGAGGGAATCTTGTTCAGCTATGATATCTAAGTCTTGGCTTTCAAACAACGTCGTTTCCTTGGAACATACTTGAAAGGCAGCAGTACTGTAGAGAAGGGGTAAACCTTGTTGTTGCGATGAAAGGTCAGGTAATGTAGAACAAATACACGTTGGTCCAATGGTTCATCCTAAAATAGTCATAATAGTTGAATTAATGCTAAGAAGATGTATGAAGGAGTAATATATGCATTAACAAAAAACTAATTTAGTAACGTACCGGAACAACAAATTCTGATATGTCGCCATCGTCAAAATCGTAGCATCGGAAAAAGTTAGCGACAAAAAAACCACAATCATTTGACCCTGGTAACATGGTTGGACAGTTGGGGAGAAGCCCAATCTTGCAGTTGCTAAACTTTGGTAAACTAGAATCGGTCGAGCTTCATGTAACGCAATGCTAAGTATTCTCATTATTAATCTAGACCAAGGTACTTTTGTTCCATTTATCAACAATTGATCATTGTAAATTTGTTTCTAGAAAGTGCCACCAAGCAATGGCCCATAAGGATTTGAATCTAAAATGTCAATTCGACGAAGCTGGAAGTTGATTGCCTAAAGGGTCCAGTGACTACGGCGTAGCATAGGAACCATGATCTGTTAACATATATGTATGAGGTTATGAATGAACAATAATTTGTCTATGGAAAAATAAAGATAAAGTAAAATATAACTTATGACCAAAATGAATATTAAAATATTCTTACAAATAATACTGATTAGGGCTCACCAGTTTAATTTGGTTTAGATCTTCATCCGGAGGAAGCGTCGAGACTAGTAAATCTTTAAGAACTGATGTTGAGAAGGGCTGCTGATTTATACTGTGTTGTTTGAGCTCATCGATATTCAAAACAGTCTGCACAAAAAATATATTGATTAGTATTATATATTTATACACTAAGGATTGAAAACATGATAAAAATTTGAAGAGTAAAATAAAAAAAATACCCCAGCATTGACATTTAGTATGAGTGTGTTGCTTATGGTATCTGGATTGTATAATAAATCATCATCACGAATACAGACAATGAATCCCTGCATAAAAAAGTTCTCAAGGCATTTATTAGGGCCAAAAGATTGGACAACATCCAAGACAGAACCACCATATCCTCCAAAATCAATGATAGACCTGAAAAAAATGCAACTTGAAGTTCAAATCATCTAATTATACTTAATTGAAGTTAGTATAATGAATGCATACATGCTCGGATCTAGTTGTCCTAAACAAATGAACTTAAATAGTTGGTGAGCACATTCTTCACGTGATACATGGGGAGGTTCAGCAATTGCAGATTTAGTGGAAATATCCCTTGCAGCAAGTTCAGGAGTTGCCTAATATATATATTTGTTAGTAATCAATGGCATAAATGATTATGTATTATAGTGTACATATATAAAAATATAAGAACATGACATGACATGACTAACTTCTATCAATGGGGTTCTATCAAACTATTGTGCACCAGATGAGGGAGTATCATGTTTAACAGGATTTTATCCTTCCTGAAACACAATAAAAGTATTAATATATACAAAATCAAACATAGGTTATAACTAATATTAACATAATATGATGAAGAATAGATACGGACAATATTTATGGGTTTTGTTACTTCAGAAACAGCACGCTTGTCGGTTATGGGAGCCTAGTGAAAAAAAATAAATTAAAACATGCATCTATATTAGGGTTAATATCAGAAATTGTAATTAAAAGTATGATCATTGGGAATAAAGTAAAACAAACATTTGATATTAGAGTCTTGTCAAATATTGGGACATCCATGATTGAATCTTTTTCACAAACGTTTCCACTGACTACCTGTTTTGGAAACATATGAAATTGGTGTACATGTGAACTTGTATGGTATATTTTATATATGATTCATATATAAAGTTTGTATGAAAAACTTACCTATTCCGATACTTTGTTATCATCAGTAGGAACATGTATTTCCTGATCGTGTTGCTGATGATCAGGGGTTCGAACAGGAGGAGTGGATACATGATTATTTGTCGGGGGCATTGAGGTAGTGGGAGGGATTTCTACATTTGAACAATAAAATAATAAATTAGTTGTTGCTGAAATGAACCAGAAATATAAATGTAGAGTAATAAAAATAATGGTTATACATACATATTAGCACAAACTACAACAATATAATATCGGGGTGCATAAATCAAAATGAGAGTTTTCAGACTAAAATCAAATGAAAGGTGTTGGTGATGTAGTAGTGCAAATGAATGCATAAGTAATATATAATATAAATGAATGCATAAGTAATATATAATATGTTGCATAAAATAATGTATTTGAGATCGTATACCTAAATACAACTTTAGTTTGAATTATCCGTGAGCTGAATTAAATTTTAAAAAAAATAAACATAACTATTAATACCTTCCTAATGAGTATCACGCTGCGTCGCGGCCCTTAGAACTTCATCGATCATTTCACCAAAGGTCTCAGATAGTTCAATCTGCTTAGAAACAAGCATCTGATGGCTCTACTGAAGAGAATCATAGTACTTATCCACCTCCTTGTCATGTGCATCAAACATTGATTCGAACATGGGGCGATGCTGGGAGGGCAGACATTTGAGCTTGTTGCCAATCAAATGCTTTATGCGTGGCACATATATGTTGAATATGTCAGAAATCGGCCGTTCTGGTGCAATGACATAACATGTCTATGTACGGCTACGAAACTGCTTAAATCCAAGTTATAACTATTAGCATTTATTGGAATTTTACCATCTACATAACAGGAAAAAAATGTTTATGTCTAACCTCTGCATGACCAAATGGTTCACCAGTTTGACGGGGGGCACGTCTGTCACATCTAGCCAAATCTCTTATTGTCTCGTTATCAAAATACTTAATGCGAGGAGTACCATACTTGTTCTCAGGTGATGCAGGGTGGTGTAAGTGATCAAGATAGTATATCTGAACAAAAAAATCAATCATATATAATTAGTACAAAACAAATATTTGGATATCATATATATTATATATACTTGGTAAACAGAGAGTTACTTACAAGAACAATGAGTGAACATCCATATACTGTTGTTGTAATGTTTGTTCTGTTCCTCTTGTGCCAACGACTGGCAGCATCACACAAATCAGTATAAACTAATTGACACCAATCAATCTCAGCCATCCGGTCCATGTTTGATGTCATTAGGACCTCATTGTTCGTAATGCCCCATGAAGCAGATGGGAAAAGAAGTCGATTGAATAAAATCAGAAAAAAACATCTGATTGATAACTCATCATCATTGCCAAGCACTAGCTTGTCCTGAAGCTTAACAACATCAAACTCTTCTTTACAAATTTTGAGATCCCGTCTCAGTTTTGAAGCAGCGTCAACTTCACCATACCAATCAGTGAACTCCCTGCCACCTCCATCACTTGGCAATTCCAAAATAAGACGAACCGTCTCTTTTGTTATCTTCAGTTCTTTACCAGCCCCTGGGCGTATTGTCATGTCGTTTGGATCCAACTTATCCATCAACCACCTTATGAGAGATCTGCTCTCTAACGCATCAGTACGCAAATCAAATATACTTTGAAATCCCAACCTAGCAACAACATCCCACTGTCGATCGCTCATTATCCAAGTTGAGACAATGACATCATAAGGGATGCAACGGATATTCAATTTCTGAAGGCATAAATGAATATGCATTAATACACATTGAATATATATTGTTATAACTAAGGATAATATATATATACAAATGATATTTATTAGATGCTTGGAAATAACTAAAGTATAAAACACTACCAAAATAAACAGCATACCAAAAATAATAATATATAAAAATGTAATATTGGGGTAATACAACATTGATTGTGCACCAAAATTAACACATAAACAACCATAAATATATACATAGTACCTGGGATTTTCTGGGTGTCCTCTGTTTGGGTGAGCTTGTTTTCGTAATGATATTTGACTTGACATCTATATCAATCTTTGATCTACTTGACACAATCGAAACTTGTGGGGAAGGGACTTTTATCTTCTTTGCACGGTTTTTTCTGAAGGGGAAGGTGCAGCTGATTTGAATTGGCGCTTCAATGTTGGAGCATCCATGAAATCATCATCAGACAATGTGGATGGAGCTGAAGGATGATTTTTTTTACACGACAAGCTAGTGCCTTTCTACGGACACGAGTAACTGGTGCTGGTTGTGGATCAATCTGCTGCTGGATATGGGGATTATCATCATGTTGTGCTGAGCTGCTAGATCGTGTTCGTCTTGAAATGTTAACAGAAAACACCTTCTGACTTGACTCAATTGTTAATCTTTTTGCATTAGATGGAGGGCGATCAACGGATCTCATGGTTCAACAATCAATATATCTGTTGAAAAAATATTGTTTTTAAATGCATTGATTTATGCATAAATATATGCCAAAAAGTCGAATGTTGTCTATAACTATCTACAATGCATACTACATAATACGAAATGGAGTTACATAACTTAAACTACCTTTTTCCATTTATATGACAACATTTAATGAACCATGGTTATATACAAGCATAAATATTAATTTACTATTTCATATAATTGTAACGGGTGCATGATAAAATAAATGCCTATTTTGCATCAACTAACTATACAACATATTTTAATAACTAGTACATAATAATATACACAGTTTGATGATATTCAAACATGAATATTTAAATAACTATTGCATATATAATAGTATCTGTGTGCATTTATATAAAATACAACAGGTGTGTAAACTAATGTTTCAGGTAGATAGAGCAATACAAAAGTGCATAATATCTTGACCAATGTTCATAAACATCTGTACAAATGTGCATAAACAGTACTGCTGATGTGCATATATATCAATACCAATATGCATATACATGTTACTAATATTATGTAAAAATACTATCTGCAAACTCATGAATAGATATCTGAACCGGAGCCGTTGCCAATGTCTTTGAAGGCCGAGCGATACAGCGGATCTGGAAGAAATGCAGATGAGAAATGTATAATCAGATACAAATCACACACAACTAAAAACTAAGAGAAACAATCAAACCGACTTCAAATCGACAAAAATACTTCAAAGATCGACAGAAACCTCGATGTATTTCAAGTTGGATGGATTACCTGGAACTTATCAGGAAAGCAATGGCTCTTCAATCGGGGCTCCAATGTTCGGAGATTGAAGGAGCACAGCTGGATTGGAGCGGCAGAAATCGCCTGGCAAGTCGCCTCGGCCGCAGGGAAAGTCGCCTCGGCCGCAGGGGTTAAGGGGTTTCCTTCCTGTTCGGCGTATGCAGAAGCTAGAATCCTGGACTCGCGTGGGTTTCTCTCTATTGATTGCGCGAAGACGGTTTTGGAAACCGAGAAATGGGGGAGACGTGGGACGCTGACAGAGAAACAGGGGTTAACAACGTCGTGACTATGTATATGCTGACCAGGTCTGGTTCAACCAAATGTGCATATTGACTAGCCTGGGCTTCCTCTATTATTGGAAGCCCAGTGCTCATAATATATAAACTATATATATAGGGACGAGGCTAGAGAGAGCCCCGCCCAAGTTAGGTCTGCGGGCGCGGTGCGATGTCGCGGAGCACCAAGACATGGTGGGGTCGGGTGTGTGGAGTTCAATGGTTATGCATAAGTAATTTGCCTGAAACGGATGCGTAATAGGGAATAGGGGGTCAGGCGTGATTCACACGTTTATGTATACGTATTTTACCGTTAGTGGGTGCGTAAATGGGCATATTGGTATGTCGGGACGCGAGCAGGATGTGGTTGGACATTTATGCTTGTTTAAATTGCCGATAACAACTGCATAACGATCTGACGCATGCATATCGTGGTGTGGGTGGCGAGCAGGTCTACTGGGATCATGGTTTCGTGGTGGGGTCGCACGTGGGGGTGAGGAGTTTATGTTGCTGTAACAGAATAGGCAGGTAATCGTAAATTGGTCGGGACACGTAAATCTCGGGACATGCAAATCATGCAGGATATTTTGAACAGACCATGAATATTGGCCAGGACGGTTTTGGCCAATCCAGGAGCATAACTCCAAAAAATAAAACAGGGCTACACACAGCCGCCGCTTTAGTTCATTGACCTAGGAGGGTTAGGGCATACACCATGGCGACGGCTAGCGGACCAGTGCAGTGTGGAGAGAATACAACATCGACATTACCTTGTAGGTCAGATGGTCGGCATGATGTAACTCCCCCGGCTGCGTTACTGGCGCTAGGAATCCTTGAAGACAACAACACAGTTCATCCAAGTTTGGTTGGAGCAACTCAACGGATACCCATGAGGACAATTGGTGATCATGAGCAGGACACACCACACATTCTCCAAAGCCATGTAAGTTCATCGAATACCCATGTATTTGTTATACAGTAAATTATGAAGTCATAGAAATTTAGCATGCTGTAATATTATTTTGAATATGTGCACTGCATGACAACTCCATTAATTGAATAGGATGATAGTATAGATCAACGATTGGTACCTAAGGTCGGTATGACATTTACTAATGTGGACGAGGCATACAAATTCTATAGCCGATATGCATATGAAGTTGGATTTCCGTTAAAGAGATATAGGGAGAGAAAAAATTGCAAGTGGTTGAATTGTTCAATGGAAGGCAAGCATGCCGAAAGAGGATATGGTAATCCAAAATTGTGTAATACAAGTTCCAAGCGAACACAATGCAAAGCTGGTATGAAACTAAGAAATATATATGACGATGCCAAAGAGAATATTATTTTAGTGCGGATTGATCTTATTCATTTAGAACATAATCATGAGTTCTTCAGTAAGGATACAGAAAAGAATCAGTTACAGTGCAACAAGACACATGTTTCCGACTACATGGAGTTCCTCAGTGCGATGCAAGAAAGCAGAATTCCGCAACACTGTATTATGGAGTTTGTTTCAGAAATGCATGGTGGACCAGAGAATGTCCCGTTAACTACACAAGACATGATTAACCTGTAAGTCATACTGTTATTTATACTGATATAATTACATTAGGAGGTTGTGTACGTGTTGACGTATGATATATTGTTAAATGTTGACAGGAAGAAAGCGCGTCAAAGGGAAAGAAATGCCAATGATGTATCTAAGCTCCTATCTTTTTTTGCATTGTGTAAAAAAGATAACCCATAGTTTTTCTCTGACTTCCAATTGTCATATCCTTGTGGTCCAACTTATCCATCAACCAACGAAGATGAGATCGGCTACCCAGTGCATCAAATTAGCACACATAATGTATGGGGTGCAACTAATATAACATAATAGCTAGATAAATAATACCTACATTGTCTGTACACAATAAAAACAAAAGGTGGCAAAAGGTTGTAAACTAAATATGATATTGTAACTGCAATTCAGTCCATGTAACCTGTCGTGAAATTTCGACTAGTTTCATCCTTAGTGTATACTAAATAGTATTTAATATGGTGTATTAGCACATGCTTAGTGTATAATAATTAGTATTTAATATATATAAAAACATAAGTATAACATGTAACCTGTCGTGGAGTTTCGACTACTTTCATCCTCTTTGTGCATGTCTTCCGTAAGATTTTGATAGGACTTCCAGTAGCATTACGCTTCTTTGTAGGTGTCATAAAATCATTATCGTCATCACCAGATCCAGTTTGGTCATTGGCTTCATGAATAACAGATGGTCTCTCGATGGGTGCAGGACGATGAACAGAATGCTTTGTGTTTGGAGGATCTCGAGTAGAGGTCGAACGCGGTATCTCAACACTGAAGAATTCTTGGCTTGACTCGATGGTTATACGTTTAGGATTAGCCGGAGGACGATCCACGAACTTCATGTTGCGATAGAACTACCTTCGTAAATGAAAAAGAACTTCAGGTAAGAATAACAATAGATGTAGGCAACATAAATGTGAAGAAGGAATGCATAACAACAGAGATGTGAAAAAACACATTTAAATAAAGCAGTTCACAGTGTGCATAAACAAATTATGCAATAGAATTCATAAAATTATAGGTAGTATAACTCTCAAAAACAACAATAAGAACACAGTAACATAACATCACTAATCTATTGATTGCTATTGTAAAGAAATATAAAATTTGTTTATAAACAACATTTAGTACCTATATAAAACTGAACAGTATGAAACAATTATGCAATTGAAAAATTGGAAGCCATTATCAGATCCTGCAACAAAATATTAACTAACAGTGATAGATATTAAGATACTACAGATAATGAGGCGATTCAATAAATTTCAAATCAATGGGAGGGATGTAGAAGGGGCGTGGCGAACCTGATGGCGATTGGCGACTGAACTATGCAAAAGAATGTGGGGAACCCGAAAGAAGGAGACGGAAATGAACCAGGGGGGAGAATGACGGCGGTCAATCGATGAAGCATGGAGATTACGGTGGGTGGAAGCGGTGGGGGCGGTCGTCGATGGCGATCGTAAGAGCGAGTGATGGCGATGGGGAGGAGCTGATTTTTTTAGGGTTTCGGTGGACCCGAGCGGAGTTAATTGATTGTGGTCGGGTGGGTCTCGAACGTTGACCATATTAGCTCGGTCGGCCTGTGGGGGAGCGGTGCGGGACTGTGGGGTCCACTAGTCAGTGCACGATCAGTTGGATAGTTTGTTTACGCCGTGTTCATATTAAGCGTAAAGAACTATGCAAAGTGTCGTAAACAGTTTACAAAAAGCATTAATCAAGAACCACACCAAGTACGTGATATAAAACGTTGGTTGTACGTCATGTCCATATGGATCATAATTTGTTGTGTATATGATCGTAAACACTGCGAGCCCGATTGATATGCAGTTGTTAACATCGAATTGTACAAGGATAAATCGCAAACCACAACACCACACTGACCAGACCACATCGCTATGACGATTTATGTAACCATTGCAGTCAAAATACGCAAGTATATATGCGGTCAATACCCACGCGCGACGCCTCCACGACCCCGGTGCACCCGCGCGGAAACATCGCCACGTCATCACCCGACTCGTCGCATGCGCCAGCGGACCCACCGTGGCCGGGGCTCCCTGCAGTTATGGAAGCCTAGGGCTCCTAATACTATAACTATACATATATATAACATACATCAAAATATTGTATGAATCCATTAAAATCCTAAATCGAATACTATTTTAAAACAGAAGGAGTAATATATATCTAGGTTTATTTACCGTTCAATCAGTTGAGACGTGTTGCTTAGTTCTATCCATAAAATTGGTGTTTGCTCAATTTTCCCCGTGCCGCAGCACCTGTTCCCATTGATGCCCTTATGGAGCACTTCTGTTCTTTAGTGGCGTCGCTTACACCACCGAAGTATAGGGCTTCCATCCGACTATATTATTATCAGTTGCTTTGGAACAGGTATTGGCTCAAGCATTGTTAATGGGTTTAAATTTCGCGCCTTCATAGAGTGCATTAGTACCGGTTGGTGTTTTCAGCAGATACTAATGTTAAGAAAACCAATGTCAATTGAAGACACTAATCGATAATCATGTACCCCAAGCTGACGTCAAGAATAGAGAGATCTTCAGTACTGGTTCTAGCGAAAAAACTAGTACTAAAAGTCTCTTTTCCATTCCTGTCTAGAAGTCTCAGTTATTGTTAAATGTTTTTAGTACCAGTTTTGAAAAGGATCCAGTACTGAAGGTTTTTTCGAAAACTTTAGTACCGTTTCTTTGAAGAATAAGTACTAAAGTACCTATGAGTAACTTCAGTTCCTGCTCAAAACTTTCAGTTCCCACCCAAAAGTCTTTAGTACTAGTTCTCAGTAAGAATCAATGCTAAAGTGTACCCCTATAAATTCAGCCTTCGTCAAACCTTTCTCATTTGTTCTCTTCTTCCCATGCTCTCCTTGGTGAGACTGTCGAGCCCTCTCTCACTGCACCACCACCAAGTCTCAGCACCCCTTGCCATCTCCATTGAATCAGTGATGTCCCATCCCCCTCGGTGAGCACATCGGAGACTAGAGATTTGTTATACCATTATTCTTGTGTATTCAACTAGTCACATTATTCTTGTGTATCTTTGTTATATATAGAGTTTGCATTTTTGACACACACACTTGCAAGGGTGATATATAGAAAAATATGTTTGTCCATTTTTTTCTTTTTCTTGTGATCTATAATACCTACATGTTGCATAATATAGAGTCATATCTCTCCAACAAATAGAATGCAGTATCAAGAATGTCGTAACTCAAACTAGTTGGATTTAGGGTTTTTTAACAAGGACATCCATTATTTCTAAGTTCAACGATTAAACCCTAATTTTTTAGTTTTATATGTTTTTCATAGGATCGTGCTAAGATGGATCATCGTGGAATGGAGAAGTTGAATCATTAACTAACCCTTATGTAGGAAATAAGAAGATACAACCAACTAGCCCTTAGGGTTATAAGTGATGTATTATGAACAATGTTACAATAAACTAGCCCTTAGTTATGAGTGTTGTTTTAGTTGAATATATATTTATTTCCTACGCTAAGGGCTAGTTCACTGCTAAGAGATGTCGCCGCACCAGTTTGCCCCCTCCTTTCTTTCACTAGTGATGAGGTAAAGACCACAACAATTTGCTTCCTTGTCACTATTGCCAGTGGCAAGGTGAAGGTGAATCATGAACTATCCCTTAGGAAGGCAATGAATAGGTGCATTCAACTAGCTCTTAGGGGTATGAGTGATGTTCCTGTAAGCTAACCCTTAGGGCTATGAGTGATGTTCCAGTAAACTTGGCCTAAGGCTATGAGTGATGTTCTAGTAAACTTGGCCTAAGGCTATGAGTTATGTTTTAGTTGGATGTAACTTTATATTGCCTATCCTAAGGGCTAGTTTGTCTACAAGGTATGTTGCCGCAACGTCGAGGTGAAGGAACAATTCAAGAATAAAATACTTAAAAAGAAGGCACCAATATACTCCTTAGCTAAGTTTACGATGTTAATGTAAATTCACAATAATAAAGTGTCTTATATTTGAATTTAATATAATAATACTTATTATTAATGCTTTTGGCAAATCATAGTTTATGAAGATGAAGGAATGAACTACTTTGGAAAACATCAAAGCTGAAAGGGAAATGTGATATATGCCATTTCTAGTTTGATTTTGGTGATTATTGACCAACACAACCCTAAGATCTAACTAGTTTGCTAAGTATATGCTTGCAGGTTTATAAGTGTCAAATTCAGGAATACAACTCAATACTTAGCTCAAACAAAGGCCAGAAAGGGCAAAAGTTGGAGAAGTTGAACTATGAGTGGTTCAAATGTTTGGACATGTTCTAAATGCCCTTAGGAATATTTTTGAGCACCTTAGAGAGCTTGGAAAGTTCTATTTAGGAAAAGGTGTGTTTTGGTACTAAGTTTGAGCTAGAACAGGATTCTAAGATGGAGATTTGGAAAAAGACTAAAACTTTGACTTAGACTTGGTGGATAGACTATTGAAAGTCGCCTAGAGGGGGTGGATAGGCAGAATCTGAAATTTATAACTTTAAACAGACACTGCAAGAGAGCATTCCTACTTGACATGCGCTAACTTGCTTTCCTGCTTGACATGCGCTACAAACCCTGTCTTTCTCAAAATGAACATTTGTTAGTCCCAAAATGTGCTCTCCCTTTAGAAGTTTGTGAAGATTCTTCATCCCAACATGGGCTAGTCGGCGATGCCAGAGCCAACCCATTTTAGTCTTAGCAATTAAACAAGTGTTGAGTTCAACTGTGTTCTCATTAAAATCAACTAAATATAGCTGACCCTCTGACACTCCCTTAAATGCTATTGAATCGTCACTTCTTCTAAAGACAGTAACACCTACATCTGTAAAAAGACAGTTGTAGCCCATTTTGCATAATTGAGAAACAGAAAGCAAATTGTAGTCTAAAGAATCTACAAGAAAAACATTGGAAATAGAATGGTCAGGTGATATAGCAATTTTACCAAGTCCTTTGACCAAACCTTGATTTCCATCCCCGAATGTGATAGCTCTTTGGGGATCTTCATTTTTCTCGTAGGAGGAGAACATCCTTTTCTCCCCTATCATGTGGTTTGTGCACCCGCTATCAATTATCCAACTTGAGCCCCTAGATGCATAAACCTACAAAACAAGTTTAGGCCTTGCTCTTAGGTATCCAAATAGTCTTGGGTCCTTTCACGTTAGAAACAAGCACCTTGGGTACCCAAACACAAGTCTTTGAGCCCTTGTGTTTGCCCCCAACATATTTGGCAACTACTTTGCCTGATTTGTTAGACAAAACATAAGATGCATCAAAAGTCTTAAATGAGATGTTAGGTTCATTTGATGTAGTAGGAGTTTTCTTTTTAGGCATTTTAACAAGAGTAGAATGCCTAGAGCTAGAAGCCACATTCTTATACATAAAAGCATGATGTGAAACAGTATGAGGTTTCTTAGCATGAATTCTCCTAATTTTGTGCTCAGGATAATTAGCAGGATATAAAATATAGCCCTCATTATCTTGAACCATGGGAGCTTTGCCCTTAACAAAATTAGACAATCTTTTAGGGGCATTAAGCTTAACATTGCTTCCCTGTTGGAAACCAATGCCATCCTTAATGCATGGGCGTCTCCCACTATAGAGCATGCTTCTAGCAAATTTAAACTTTTCATTTTCAATTCATGCTCATTAATTTTAGAAGTTAATTGAGCTATATGATCATTTTGTTGTTTAATTAAAGCAAGGTGATCATTTATAGCATCAACATTTACATCTCTACATCTAGTACAAATAGTAACATGATCAACAGTAGATGTAGAGGGTTTGTAAACATTTAATTCCTCTATCTTAGCATGTAATATGGCATTCTCATTTCTAAGACAGGAAATAGAATCATTGCAAACATTTAATTCTTTAGCCTTAGAAATTAAACTAGCATTTTCAGTTTGTAAGGAAAATGGACCCCGGGCCATTTGGCTAATTGAGTTTTGGTGTTTGATGAACAACACAATCCGTGAACTAATAAGTTTTCTAGTGTTTGTGTTTGTAGTTCACAGGATGCGAAGAGAATTGGACCAAGGCAATGAGGATGCAACACCTCAAAAGAAGACATAAAAAGATACATAGGAGTCCAATACTCAAGAACAAAGAAGCCCGAAGAAATCAGCGAAGAAATCCAAGATGAGGGCTGTCAGCCAGCGCCTGGTGGCGCACCGGACATTGGTGTCTGGTGTGCACCGGACTGTCCGGTGTGGCACCGGACAGTCTGCGCAGAGAGGCCACAGACAGGCGCTCTCTGGCTGTAGCACCGGACTGTCCGGTGTGCACCGGACTGTCCGGTGTGCACCGGACTGTCCGGTGTGCCAACGGGCAGACGGCAACGGTCGGATCCAACGGTCGACTGCTACAGGCGCCAACGGTCGGCTGACGTGGCGTGCACAGGACATCTACTGTGCAGTGTCCGGTGGTGCACCGGACTGTCCGGTGCACCCGACGACAAAAAGCTGCTGCTTTCTGTCCAACGGCTAGTTGGGGGTATGGAGGCTATAAATACAACCCCAACCGGCCATTCTCAAGTGTGAGAGCCCAAGCAACATACCAAGACACATAGTGCATATTTCCAAGAGCTCAAACACCCAAGTGCTTAATAGAATCACTCGGTGATTAGCGTAGGTGCTTTGCGAAGTGCTTAGGTTAGTTAGACCGCTTTAGCGCTTGCTCTAGGTGAACCCTAGTTAGTTGAGTGAGTTCTGTAAAACCACACAACCCCTCGGCTCTTGCATGAGTCGTTGTAATTGTACCGAGTGGGGCGAGAGTCTTGCGAGACCGTGACAACCGCGTTTGTGTCACGGCCGCCACCGTGTACCGGAGGGAACGAGGCCCGCGGCGTTTTCGGCCGGAAGCTCGATAGTGGAGACGGCGGGGAGCGTCCGTGAGGAGCCAGAAGCGGAGCACCACTTGCGCGTGGAGAAGGCCCGCGGCTCTCTACGGAGTTACTCAACCGTGGTGCTTGGCCCTCGCGTGGGCTTCCCTTTGCGTAGGGGCACCAACGAGGATTAGTCGGGACCTTGCGTGGTTCCGGATACCTCGGTAAAAATACCGGCGTCATCCACGAGAGTTTGCTTCTCTACTTAGCTCTTTACATTCCGCATTTATATTAAGCATTTAAGTTTCAATCTTGTAGTCATACTTATTTAGTGTAGATTGAAACTTAGCCTTTGCGGTAGAGATAGCAACACTTAGACAAAACCTAGTTTGCACATTCTAGTTTTGATTATTTGCATAGGTTTTGTTCTAGGGATTTAATTGTGGCCTAGTTAAGAAAAAGAGCTTAGAAGTCCTAATTCACCCCCCCCCTCTTAGGCGTCACCCGTTTCCTACAAGTGGTATCGGAGCCGGTTTGGCTCATTTGAAACGTTTTAGCTTCACCGCTAAAAGAGTCGACGCTTTTTAGAGGAAGGGATGGATACCCATAGGCCACCACACTTTGACGGCACTAACTTCCCATATTATAGTGCTAGAATGGCTTGTTACCTAGAGGCCGTTGATCTAGGTGTTTGGAGAGTCACTCGTGACGGGATGAAACCCATCAAGAATCCCGAGAAGCCCACCACGAGTGAGGAAAAAGAAATTCATTTAAATGCTAGAGCCAAAAATTGCTTGTATGAATCTCTTAGCATGGATATTTTTAATCAAGTATTTACCTTGAAAACTGCTAATGAGATTTGGCTAAAATTGCATGAGCTTCATGACGGCACATCCAATGTCCGTGAGCAAAAACATTGCCTAGTCTTAAATGAGTATAATTCTTTTGCTATGAAAGATGATGAGCTTGTTAGAGACATGTATTCTCGTTTGAATCTAATCATCAATGAGCTCAATTCTATTGGCATTAATAAGCTAGGTGATGCGGACATTGTGAGGAAGATTATCTCCCTGCTACCACAACAAAGATATGGGAGCATCATCACCATCCTTCACAACATGGAGGACTTGAGCAACATGACCCCGACCATTGTGATTGGGAAAATCACGGCCTTCGAGATGTCGCGAAAAATGAGTCGGGGAGAGGAGCCAACTTCCTCAAGACCATATGCTTTTGCATGTGATGAAAGGAAGGGCAAAAAGAAGGCTCCCACTCCAAGTTCCTCAAGTGAAGAAGAGGAAGAAGAAGAAAGTGATGATGATGAAGATAATCAACCATGCACATCATCCTCCGAGGACGAAGAAACAATCCGACGCGTCGAAAAGGTAATGAGGATGATTCGCAAGATTAATCTAATGGGTGTGCCCCTGCAGGTCGAAGATCTTCTCTTTAACATTGATAGGAAAAAGCAAAGGAAGAGAGGATGCTTCGCATGTGGGGAGAAGGGCCACTTCAGGGACAACTGTCCAAATATGGCCAAACCCAAAAAGGAGAGGAGCAAAGGCAAGGCACTAACAAGTGTTAGAACTTGGGATGATTCTTCAAGTGAAGATGAACCTCCAAGGACGCGCAGCCACCGGTCCTCATCACGCTCATCACGGTCATCACACAAATGCCTTATGGCAAGAGGTAACAAAAGCATTCCATCCTCTAGTGATGAAAGTAGTAGTGATGATGAAGGTGAGGGAAAGCCCTCTGTAGATGAGCTTGCGAAAGCCGTAGAATTTTTCCAGGATGTCTGCACTAAGCAAAAAGCTCAACTTAAAACTTTGAAAAATAAGTTGGTTAGCTCTCAAAATGATTACAAAGGTTTGCTAGAAAAATTTGAAACTTTTGCAAACTTAAACTGTGAGCTATCAACTAAAATTGAGCTATTAGAATCTAGTGCTCCATCCACTGCTACCAATGATAGCCTTATTAAAAAGAATGAAAAACTTAAGGCTAAGTTAGCTAGCTCCCAAGAAGCTATTGAAAATTTGCTAGAGAAAATGGAAATTCTTAGCATACACAACAATGAGCTAACTACTAAGCTAGAAAACATTGGTAGCA
This sequence comes from Zea mays, assembly GCF_902167145.1. Lineage (NCBI taxonomy): Eukaryota > Viridiplantae > Streptophyta > Magnoliopsida > Poales > Poaceae > Zea > Zea mays. Next base: position 16,434,564 of record NC_050102.1, read on the forward strand.
CCCCAGCAGCATCTTTAGTTGAAATACCTGAAATAATTAAGAAAAATGCTTCTACTTCCTGCTTTGATTTAATTGATGATTCTAACCCCTGCAACCAAGTCGTTGTTAAGAATATTGTTGTAGAGACATGTACGGATGAGGTTGCAAAGGAAAATGAACAATTAAGGCAAGAAGTGGCTCGCCTTGGCAAGGCTTTGTATGACAAGAAAGGCAAAGCCAAACAAATTGATAGTCGCCTAGAGGGGGGGGTGAATAGGGCGAAACTGAAATTTACAAATATAAACACAACTACAAGCCGGGGTTAGCGTTAGTAATAATAAACGAGTCCGCAAGAGGGGGCGCAAAACAAATCCCAAGCGAATAAGCAAGTGAGACACGGAGATTTGTTTTACCGAGGTTCGGTTCTTGCAAACCTACTCCCCGTTGAGGAGGCCACAAAGGCCGGGTCTCTTTCAACCCTTCCCTCTCTCAAACGGTCCCTCGGACCGAGTGAGCTTCTCTTCTCTAATCAAAGCCGGGAACAAAACTTCCCCGCAAGGGCCACCACACAATTGGTGCCTCTTGCCTTGATTACAATGGAGTTGTGATCTCAAGAACAAGTGAGAAAGAAAAGAAGCAATCCAAGCGCAAGAGCTCAAATGAACACGGCAAATCACTCTCTCTAGTCACTAGGGTTTTGTGTGGAATTGGAGAGGATTTGATCTCTTTGAATGTGTCTAGAATTGAATGCCTGGCTCTTGTAAGTGGTTGAGAAGTGGAAAGCTTGGATGCAATGAATGGTGGGGTGGTTGTGGTATTTATAGCCCCAACCACCAAACTTGACCGTTGGCTGGAGGCTTCTGCTCGATGGCGCACCGGACAGTCCGGTGCACACCGGACAGTCCGGTGCCCCTGCCACGTCATCACTGCCGTTGGATTCTGACCGTTGGAGCTTCTGACTTGTGGGCCCGCCTGGGTGTCCGGTGCACACCGGACATGTACTGTTTGATGTCCGGTGCACCGGCATGGGCGATTCTGACTTCTGCGCGCGCTGTGCGCGCATTAAATGCTCCGCAGGGAGCCGTTGGCGCCGCAGGGAGCCGTTGCTCCGCTGGCACACCGGACAGTCCGGTGCACACCGGACAGTCCGGTGAATTTTAGCGGAGCGGCTGCCGCGCGAACCCGAGGCTGGCGAGTTCAGGAGGCCGAGCTTCCTTGGAGCACCGGACATGTCCGGTGAATTTTAGCCGAGTCGCCCCTGGAATTCCCGAAGGTGAAGAGTTTGAGTCTGAGTCCCCTGGTGCACCGGACAGGTACTGTGCACTGTCCGGTGGCACACCGGACAGTCCGGTGCGCCAGACCAGGGGTGCCTTCGGTTGCCCCTTTGCTCCTTTATTGAATCCAGAACTTGGTCTTTTTATTGGCTGAGTGTGAACCTTTTACACCTGTATAACTTATACACTAGAGCAAACTAGTCAGTCCAATATTTGTGTTGGGCAATTCAACCACCAAAATTATTTAGGAACTAGGTGTAAGCCTAATTCCCTTTCAATCTCCCCCTTTTTGGTGATTGATGCCAACACAAACCAAAGCAAATATAGAAGTGCATAATTGAACTAGTTTACATAATGTAAGTGCAAAGGTTACTTGGAATTGAGCCAATATAACTACTTACAAGATATGCAAGGAATGTTTCTTTCTTATATAACATTTTGGACCACGTTTGCACCACATGTTTTGTTTTTGCAAATTCTTTTTTTGTAAATCTATTTCAAAGATCTTTTGCAAATAGTCAAAGGTCAAAGGTACATGAATGAGAGTTTGCAAAGCATTTTTAGGATTTGAAATTTTCTCCCCCTGAATCAAATGCTTTTCCTTTGACTAAACAAAACTCCCCCTAAAGGAGATCCACCTCTTAGTGTTCAAGAGGGTTTTATATCATTTTGAAATACTACTTGCTCCCCCTTTGAACACAATAGGATACCAATTGATAAATACTTCTTTGAAAACACTAAGTTTTTGAAATTGGTGGTGGTGCGGTCCTTTTGCTTTGGGCTCATTTCTCCCCCTTTTTGGCATGAATCGCCAAAAACGGAATCATTAGAGCCCTCGAAGTAAGTTCTTCCTCTTTGGTCATAAATGAATGAGTCAAGATTATACCAAAGACGAAGTCCGGTCCTTTTGCTTTTGAGCTTTTACTCTCTCCCCCAGGGATGAAGTCCTTTTCTTTGATGCTCATTTCTCCCCCAAAGGATAGAGAGTTGCTTGGAGTGATGGCGAAGTATGAGTTACGGAGTGGAAGCCTTTTTCTTCGCCGAAGACTCCAATTCCCTTTCAATAGACCTATGACTTGGTTTGAAATAGACTTGAAAACACATGAGTCATAGCATATAAAAGAGATATGATCAAAGGTATTCAAAAGAGCTATGTGTGCAAGCTAGCAAAAGAAATTTCTAGAATCAAGAATATTGAGCTCATGCCTAAGTCTGGTAAAAGATTGTTCATCAAGTGGCTTGGTAAAGATATCGGCTAATTGATCTTTAGTATTAATGTAAGAAATCTCGATATCCCCCTTTTGTTGGTGATCCCTAAGAAAATGATACCGAATGGCTATGTGCTTAGTGCGGCTATGCTCGACGGGATTGTCGGCCATTTTGATTGCACTCTCATTATCACATAGCAAAGGGACTTTGGTTAATTTGTAACCGTAGTCCCGCAGGGTTTGCCTCATCCAAAGCAATTGCGCGCAACAATGACCTGCGGCAATATACTCGGCTTCGGCGGTGGAAAGAGCGACCGAATTTTGCTTCTTTGAAGCCCAAGACACCAAGGATCTTCCCAAGAACTGGCAAGTCCCCGATGTGCTCTTCCTATTAATTTTGCACCCTGCCCAATCGGCATCCGAATAACCAATCAAATCAAATGTGGATCCCCGAGGGTACCAAAGCCCAAACTTAGGTGTGAAAGCCAAATATCTCAAGATTCGTTTTACGGCCGTAAGGTGTGATTCCTTAGGGTCGGATTGAAATCTTGCACACATGCAAACGGAAAGCATAATGTCCGGTCGAGATGCACATAAATAAAGCAATGAACCAATCATCGACCGGTATACCTTTTGATCCACGGACTTACCTCCCGTGTCGAGGTCGAGATGCCCATTAGTTCCCATGGGTGTCTTGATGGGTTTGGCATCCTTCATCCCAAACTTGGTTAGAATGTCTTGAGTGTACTTCGTTTGGCTAATGAAGGTGCCCTCTTGGAGTTGCTTGACTTGGAATCCCAGAAAATACTTCAACTCCCCCATCATTGACATCTCGAATTTCTGTGTCATGATCCTACTAAACTCTTCACATGTAGACTCGTTAGTAGACCCAAATATAATATCATCAACATAAATTTGGCATACAAACAAGTCATTTTTAAGAATTTTAGTAAAGAGTGTAGGATCGGCTTTTCCGACTTTGAAGCCATTAGCAATAAGGAAATCTCTAAGGCATTCATACCATGCTCTTGGGGCTTGCTTGAGCCCATAAAGCGCCTTGGAGAGCCTATAAACATGGTTAGGATACTCACTGTCTTCAAAGCCGGGAGGTTGCTCAACATAGACCTCTTCCTTGATCGGTCCATTGAGGAAGGCACTTTTCACGTCCATTTGATAGAGCTTAAAGCCATGGTAAGTAGCATAGGCCAATAATATGCGAATTGACTCAAGCCTAGCTACTGGTGCATAGGTTTCACCGAAATCCAAACCTTCGACTTGTGAATACCCTTTGGCCACGAGTCGAGCTTTGTTCCTTGTCACCACACCATGCTCATCTTGCTTGTTGCGGAAGACCCATTTGGTTCCTACAACATTTTGGTTAGGACGTGGAACTAAATGCCATACCTCATTTCTAGTGAAGTTGTTGAGCTCCTCTTGCATCGCCACCACCCAATCCGAATCCTGAAGTGCTTCCTCTACCCTATGTGGCTCAATAGAGGAAACAAACGAGTAATGTTCACAAAAATGAGCAACACGAGATCTCGTGGTTACCCCCTTATGAATGTCACCGAGGATGGTGTCGACGGGGTGATCTCGTTGGATTGCTTGGTGGACTCTTGGGTGTGGCGGTCTTGGTTCTTCCTCATCCTCCTTTTCTTGATCATTTGTATCTCCCCCTTGATCATTGCTATCATCTTGAGGTGGCTCGTCTTCTTGATTTTGCTCTTCATCATTTTGAGCCTCATCCTCATTTTGAGTTGGTGGAGATGCTTGCATGGAGGAGGATGGTTGATCTTGTGTACTTGGAGGCTCTTCGGATTCCTTAGGACACACATCCCCGATGGACATGTTCTTTAGCGCGATGCATGGAGCCTGTTCTTCACCTTCATCAAGATCAACTTGCTCTATTTGAGAGCCGTTAGTTTCATCAAACACAACGTCACAAGAGACTTCAACTAGTCCAGTGGACTTGTTAAAGACCCTATATGCCCTTGTGTTTGAGTCATAACCAAGTAAAAAGCCTTCTACAGTTTTAGGAGCAAATTTAGATTTTCTACCTCTTTTAATAAGAATGAAGCATTTGCTACCAAAAACTCTAAAATATGAAATGTTGGGCTTTTTACCGGTTAGGAGTTCATATGATGTCTTCTTGAGGATTCGGTGAAGATATAACCGGTTGATGGCGTAGCAGGCGGTGTTGACCGCTTCGGCCCAAAACCGGTCCGGTGTCTTGTACTCATCAAGCATGGTTCTTGCCATGTCCAAAAGAGTTCGATTCTTCCTCTCCACTACACCATTTTGTTGTGGCGTGTAGGGAGAAGAGAACTCATGCTTGATGCCCTCCTCCTCAAGGAAGCTTTCAATTTGAGAGTTCTTGAACTCCGTCCCGTTGTCGCTTCTTATTTTCTTGATCCTTAAGGCGAACTCATTTTGAGCCCGTCTCAAGAATCCTTTTAAGGTCTCTTGGGTTTGAGATTTTTCCTGTAAAAAGAATACCCAAGTGAAGCGAGAGTAATCATCCACAATAACTAGACAGTACTTACTCCCGCCGATGCTTATGTAAGCAATCGGGCCGAATAGATCCATGTGTAGGAGCTCCAGTGGCCTGTCGGTCGTCATGATGTTCTTGTGTGGATGATGGACTCCAACTTGCTTCCCTGCCTGGCAAGCGCTACAAATCCTGTCTTTCTCAAAATGAACATTTGTTAATCCTAAAATGTGCTCTCCCTTTAGAAGCTTATGAAGATTCTTCATCCCAACATGGGCTAGTCGGCGGTGCCAGAGCCAACCCATGTTAGTCTTAGCAATTAAGCAAGTGTCGAGTTCAGCTCTATCAAAATCTACCAAGTATAGCTGACCCTCTAACACTCCCTTAAAAGCTATTGAATCATCACTTCTTCTAAAGACAGTGACACCTATATCAGTAAAAAGACAGTTGTAGCCCATTTGACATAATTGTGAAACAGAAAGCAAATTGTAATCTAATGAATCAACAAGAAAAACATTGGAAATAGAATG